>NW_026606764.1:2207500-2947500 GCF_029890125.1 Rhinichthys klamathensis goyatoka | reverse complement strand
TGTCAGGGGAGGCTCACATTCACCCAATTTGAAAACCCCTGATGTACAGTATTCTGTCAACTTTTCCAAACTCTCAGACCCTCTGAGCATCTACTGTTTAAGTTTAACTGTCTGAGTTTGCTGAAGAGGAGAATTGGCAGCATGTGATGAGGCACACCTGACGAGAATGAAGCCTCATCACCGCCGCTGTTAAATGCTGAGCGCGCCTCTCCCCGAGAGACCGGTCTCTTCCCTGTGCATGCACACTGGTGTCCTTGTGGGTCCAGGAAGGGAGCGTGGAGGGATTCCCGCGCCGACGGAGCTGTGAGTCGCGTGACCCGCGGTCCGAACAGAGAACATGCGTAACGCCGCTGACGGGCTAGGATGCCGGGCCGCTATTCACCTCCGTTGTCGGGGCCTAGAGAGGACAAGCCGCGATGCTGAAGCCGCCGCCCCCTCGCGCCTCAGACCAAGGAGAGAGAGAAGCGCATGTGACCGCCGGACACCGCCCCCTTACCTGGACCCATCCCATCTCTTCACTACCCTTCCTTCACGGTTCCCTGCCACAACGAGGACACCAGATCCCCTTTTGTTTTAACACTTTATTTCCCCCATTTTTCAACATTTTATGTTTATTTAATTTAATAAATGCCTCTCCGAGGTTTGACACCACTCCCACTGTGTCTGTCATTTGCTCCTCCCGCCACAACATGTACTCACAATATTGCATTGCCTTGTTTATACTGTTATGCAACATGCACACACAGAGAAAAATCATTAATTCATTAGAACAAAACGCATGAATTTGAACATAATAAATGATTCTCAGTGGAAAATTGTCATATGGAGAGACTATGGTCTATTTTATTTTATGTGTGTTTTTGTGTGTGTATTTGGCACCGGATGTTTTCTTTATTTTTGTGACACTTGACCATGAAGAGTGTAGGGTAACGCCCCCGTATTTTTCGGGAAGCCTGGATCACAGCTGATTGGCAGATGGACAGCTGTTGTTAATTGCCATGTCAAATCACAGACGGTTAAAAAAAGCGAAGGAACTGAAAACAGCGTGTCTGTGATCCGTGAACCCTGTTGTGCAGCCCTGTTCTCTGTATTTTATTGCTGGACGGTAGTCGCGATTTTTTTTTTATTTCATTGCCCCGACCGTTGCATGGATCATTGTCTGCTCGCGTTGAAGCTGAAGTTTTGTTGAAGTGACGGTCCTGCTGTTAATCAGGTGGCTGCTGGTATCTTCGTCTTTTCTCTGCTGTGCTGGATTTTTGCCGTTCTCTGCTGCGCTGGGATTGCTGCCGTTCTCTGCTGCGGTGGGGTTGCTACCGTTCTCTGCTGCGGTGGGGTTGCTACCGTTCTCTGCTGCGCTGGGATTGCTGCCGTTCTCTGCTGCGCTGGGATTGCTGCCGTTCTCTGCTGCGCTGGGATTGCTGCCGTTCTCTGCTGCGCTGGGATTGCTGCCGTTCTCTGCTGCGCTGGGATTGCTGCCGTTCTCTGCTGCGGTGGGGTTGCTACCGTTCTCTGCTGCGCTGGGATTGCTGCCGTTCTCTGCTGCGCTGGGATTGCTGCCGTTCTCTGCTGCGCTGGGATTGCTGCCGTTCTCTGCTGCGCTGGGATTGCTGCCGTTCTCTGCTGTGCTGGGATTGCTACCGTTCTCTGCTGCGCTGGGATTGCTACCGTTCTCTGCTGCGCTGGGATTGCTACCGTTCTCTGCTGCGCTGGGATTGCTACCGTTCTCTGCTGCGCTGGGATTGCTGCCGTTCTCTGCTGCGCTGGGATTGCTGCCGTTCTCTGCTGTGCTGGGATTGCTGCCGTTCTCTGCTGTGCTGAGATTGCTGCCGTTCTCTGCTGTGCTGGGGTTGCTGCCGTTCTCTGTTGTGCTGGGATTGCTACCGTTCTCTGCTGTGCTGGGATTGCTGCCGTTCTCTGTTGTGCTGGGATTGCTACCGTTCTCTGCTGTGCTGGGATTGCTGCCGTTCTCTGCTGCGCTGGGATTGCTGCCGTTCTCTGCTGTTCTCTGCTGTGCTGGGGTTGCTGCCGTTCTCTGCTGTGCTGGGATTGCTACCGTTCTCTGCTGTGCTGGGATTGCTGCCGTTCTCTGCTGTGCTGGGATTGCTGCCGTTCTCTGCTGTGCTGGGATTGCTGCCGTTCTCTGCTGTGCTGGGATTGCTACTGTTCTCTGGGATTGCTGCCGTTCTCTGCTACGCTGGGATTGCTGCCGTTCTCTGCTGCGCTGGGATTGCTGCCGTTCTCTGCTGCGCTCTGCTGCGCTGGGATTGCTACCGTTCTCTGCTGCGCTGGGATTGCTGCCGTTCTCTGCTGCGCTGGGGTTGCTACCGTTCTCTGCTGCGCTGGGATTGCTGCCGTTCTCTGCTGCGCTGGGGTTGCTACCGTTCTCTGCTGCGCTGGGATTGCTACCGTTCTCTGCTGCGCTGGGGTTGCTGCCGTTCTCTGCTGCGCTGGGGTTGCTGCCGTTCTCTGCTGCGCTGGGATTGCTGCCGTTCTCTGCTGCGCTGGGATTGCTGCCGTTCTCTGCTGCGCTGGGGTTGCTGCCGTTCTCTGCTGCGCTGGGATTGCTGCCGTTCTCTGCTGCGCTGGGATTGCTGCCGTTCTCTGCTGCGTTGGGGTTGCTACCGTTCTCTGCTGCGCTGGGATTGCTGCCGTTCTCTGCTGCGCTGGGGTTGCTACCGTTCTCTTCTGCGCTGGGATTGCTGCCGTTCTCTGCTGTGCTGAGATTGCTGCCGTTCTCTGCTGTGCTGGGATTGCTGCCGTTCTCTGCTGCGCTGGGATTGCTGCCGTTCATTGCTGCCGTTCTCTGCTGCGCTGGGATTGCTGCCGTTCTCTGCTGCGCTGGGATTGCTGCCGTTCTCTGCTGCGCTGGGATTGCTACCGTTCTCTGCTGCGCTGGGATTGCTGCCGTTCTCTGCTGCGCTGGGGTTGCTACCGTTCTCTGCTGCGCTGGGATTGCTACCGTTCTCTGCTGCGCTGGGGTTGCTGCCGTTCTCTGCTGCGCTGGGATTGCTGCCGTTCTCTGCTGCGCTGGGATTGCTGCCGTTCTCTGCTGTGCTGAGATTGCTGCCGTTCTCTGCTGCGCTGGGATTGCTACCGTTCTCTGCTGCGCTGGGATTGCTACCGTTCTCTGCTGCGCTGGGATTGCTGCCGTTCTCTGCTGCGCTGGGATTGCTACCGTTCTCTGCTGCGCTGGGATTGCTACCGTTCTCTGCTGCGCTGGGGTTGCTGCCGTTCTCTGCTGTGCTGGGATTGCTGCCGTTCTCTGCTGCGCTGGGATTGCTACCGTTCTCTGCTGCGCTCTGCTGCGCTGGGATTGCTACCGTTCTCTGCTGCGCTGGGGTTGCTGCCGTTCTCTGCTGTGCTGGGATTGCTGCCGTTCTCTGCTGCGCTGGGATTGCTGCCGTTCTCTGCTGCGCTCTGCTGCGCTGGGATTGCTACCGTTCTCTGCTGCGCTGGGATTGCTGCCGTTCTCTGCTGCGCTGGGGTTGCTACCGTTCTCTGCTGCGCTGGGATTGCTACCGTTCTCTGCTGCGCTGGGGTTGCTGCCGTTCTCTGCTGCGCTGGGGTTGCTGCCGTTCTCTGCTGCGCTGGGATTGCTGCCGTTCTCTGCTGCGCTGGGGTTGCTACCGTTCTCTGCTGCGCTGGGATTGCTGCCGTTCTCTGCTGCGCTGGGATTGCTGCCGTTCTCTGCTGCGCTGGGATTGCTGCCGTTCTCTGCTGCGCTGGGATTGCTACCGTTCTCTGCTGCGCTGGGATTGCTGCCGTTCTCTGCTGCGCTGGGGTTGCTACCGTTCTCTGCTGCGCTGGGATTGCTACCGTTCTCTGCTGCGCTGGGGTTGCTGCCGTTCTCTGCTGCGCTGGGGTTGCTGCCGTTCTCTGCTGCGCTGGGATTGCTGCCGTTCTCTGCTGCGCTGGGATTGCTGCCGTTCTCTGCTGCGCTGGGGTTGCTGCCGTTCTCTGCTGCGCTGGGATTGCTGCCGTTCTCTGCTGCGCTGGGATTGCTGCCGTTCTCTGCTGCGTTGGGGTTGCTACCGTTCTCTGCTGCGCTGGGATTGCTGCCGTTCTCTGCTGCGCTGGGGTTGCTACCGTTCTCTGCTGCGCTGGGATTGCTGCCGTTCTCTGCTGTGCTGAGATTGCTGCCGTTCTCTGCTGCGCTGGGATTGCTGCCGTTCTCTGCTGCGCTGGGATTGCTGCCATTCTCTGCTGCGCTGGGATTGCTGCCGTTCTCTGCTGTGCTGGGATTGCTACCGTTCTCTGCTGCGCTGGGATTGCTACCGTTCTCTGCTGCGCTGGGATTGCTGCCGTTCTCTGCTGTGCTGGGATTGCTACCGTTCTCTGCTGCGCTGGGATTGCTACCGTTCTCTGCTGCGCTGGGGTTGCTGCCGTTCTCTGCTGTGCTGGGATTGCTGCCGTTCTCTGCTGCGCTGGGATTGCTGCCGTTCTCTGCTGCGCTGGGGTTGCTGCCGTTCTCTGCTGCGCTGGGATTGCTGCCGTTCTCTGCTGCGCTGGGGTTGCTGCCGTTCTCTGCTGTGCTGGGATTGCTGCCGTTCTCTGCTGTGCTGGGATTGCTACCGTTCTCTGCTGCGCTGGATTGTTGCCGCCCTCTACTGCGCTACAGATCGCTGCTGTTTTACGCTGTGCTGCCCGGAGCCCTGCTTCGTCTATCCTGGGCTTGTGGTGTTGTGGAGCATTGTCCAACAAGACTGGGAGCTAGATTCATCTACTCCCAGTTTATTGGTGAGTGACGCCCTGTTAAATTGTGTGCCTTGCCTCGTCCGAAACTAAGATCCACGTCTCACCTAAATTGGAGAGTTCCAGTCTGTCTACTGTAGTCATACCGCTATCTATATCGTTTATGCATATTCACGAATTGCAGTGATCTAATTGAGTGTTGCACGATTAATAGCTATCCTAGTGTGGTGTTGTGTTTATGCTGTGTTTATCTGCTGTGGAGATACTGGCTGCTCTTTTTCTGTTTGTGTGAGTGTTGTGTTGATGTGCACGAGTGAGTGACAGGTGGGCTGCTGTGTAGACGCCGCTGTTCGGTGCGAGACAGACTTGGTTAGAGGAACCGCTTACGGACTGTGGGTGCCTAACTACGGACTTCCATTGGATTTGTGAATGTATTTTTCCGATGTCCAGCTTTTAAGTTTGAGTGAGAGAGTGCACGGCGCGCCCTTTCCTTTTATCATTGTAATCATTTTTATATCGAAACTGTTGTTTGGGTAATTCTGTTGTGTTGCTTCCACCAAACTAAAAGAACTTGCAAGCAAAATATAGTTATTTTATTTAATAGAGTCCCATCTCTTCAATTGGGTGGCGTAGTCGGGCTACATTATTTGTATCACAAAATCACCACAGATGCTACAGGAGGCAATTCAGCAATATTCATACCTCCACACTGTTAATTGAGTTAATATCTAAGTTATATTGAGACATAAGACCGATACAGCATCTGTCACAGTCACCTCCATCAGCTGAACACAATCAGATCAGGGTTAAACATGAGCCCAGAGCTTCAGACACTGCCACAGAGTTAATGGCACATGGAGATATCCGACACAACTAGACATTAGTGTGAGGGGAAGGCTGGCATTTGATCAGATCTAGTTTATTATTCTATTAGCATAAAGGGCGATTAGAGAGGGAATGGTGTGGACGGAGCGGTGACGTTTTCATGTCTGATTTGATTGAGATAAATGAGATTTCCACTGAGGAATCAATTGCTCCGGGTCTGTGGAAAGGGCAGGTGTCATTTTCAATGTTTGCATTTAGGTTTTCCCTCACTTAATAAAAAAAAAAAAAAAAAAAAAAAAAAAAAAAAAAAAAAAATCATTTGCAAAGCATCGTGCATGCATAAAAAGCAACTCAAGGTTTCATAATAAACAAGAAAATCAAAATATAGATTTTAAAAATGATGCTGTCTGTCTGTCTGTCTGTCTGTCTGTCTATCGTTGGCTCTTTCTCAATCATTTCACAGTTTGTGTGATGAACAGTAAACAGCTCCTCATTTTCTAGTGATGAGAGCCTCTGGCTGTGTGCTGGATTTTAATTAAGCCGATGATGAACGGCTGATGTAGTTGGTCGGCTGTATTGATTGGTCAGGTAGAGCATCACTTTTTTGGATTTCAAATGCATGCTTTTTTGATCTTCTGGAGGCCCATTATTTTAGCTGCATTATTCATAGAGCTTTCTCTATTGTGCGTTTGAGATCAGTTGGTGTGTGGTGGTCTTCTGAAATAAGGAGGCAAAGTATCTTATTACTGTATCTTAAGAATGTTTAGATATTTCAATGGAAAATGTTGTATTTTGCAGTGCATTGATTCATACATATTTAAAAAGACAGTTGATGACAAAGACATCAGACTGTGTTTGTTCTCCTCTCTTTTCATCTGTCTGTGTATCTTTTTTTTCCACTCAACCATTAATTATTTTTCTCATTCATCTCTTCAGATTTCTTCGCTGTCGTTACTTTGCCACCTCAAGCACAGAATCCTGAGCTCATCACTGTGTGCAGCCGTTTCCATTGTCAAAATTTTACTCAAGGCTTTTGTTAACTTCCCTAATTAGCTTCTGTCCTCAGAATACCAATGAGCATAATTCCCACTCCATGACTGATTCGAACAGGGAGGGGCGCGTGTTTCCAAGGAGACGACTGAATCAATAATATCTCTGATGATGCATGTATCTGCAGCTCACATGCACATTTACACCACAACTAAAGACACACACCATTCTAACCATGTGTGTGTGTATGTATGTATATGTGATGCAGGATAAATAGAGTAAATGCTCTCTTACACCGCCCATCTAATCTGGCTGTGTTCCATATGCTTCAACTGAATAATAATCTGTTTCGGGCGTTTGAAAAATGGACTTCACATCATCTCTTAAACCGTTTATTTGACTAATTTAATTTTAAAGAAACACTTTAGTGACTCTAGTCTAAGCATAAGTTTATGCAACTGTCCCCTGAAATGGGAGAATCAGAGCAGAAGATAAGAGAGAAGCTGATACCTTGATGGTGGGAAGCACTAAATCCATGGCGGCACATTGTCGAGGGGTGAGACTACGAGCTTCCTCCCGTATCACATGCTCCTGAGAGAGAGAGAGAGAGAGAGAGAGAGAGAGACAGAGAGAGGATTATGATTTACTGTTTACATTAAGATTAAAATGTACTTGAAATCTTTTCTACCATCCATTTACATTGGTCAGCTACATAAACTACCTCATGCTAAAGTGCCATGTTATACTCATTAATGAGTTTTTCCCTCTGCCTGAAACACTCTTTTTAGTTTGGTTAAAACCCGCCTTCTGAAAAGTGGTGTCTTCTCTGATTGGTCAGCTGTCCCAGTCTGTTGTGATTGGTCTACCGCTTGTACTGGAAATATAACACCCTTTACCTTAAAAGGGTTTCGGGTTACGAGGGTTCATGACCAGCTGTAAAAATTATTTTATCTATAATAATTAATTTATCAGAATTTAAAGTCCATGTAATATTTTTGCAGTGAAAAAACAAAAACAAAACAAAACAGTGTCTTTGCGACATAGCGAAATCTCTTACCCAACTGTTCTTTAAAGGTGGACCAAAACAGCCAGTAGGCGAGTATTATGCAAATGTATAACATGGTGACGTAGCTAGTCACAAAATTAATGGGACATATTATATATGTATAGGTGTAATAGGTGCCCTTAAAAGTCAACATGAAATAAATTGTTTTATTTTTTATGGAATATTGCAGTATTTATAATAAATGATTTATCCATGCACATCATTATTTTTTTTTTCTATTCATGTGCCCTGGTAATTTGTAAACAACATTTTTGATGAAATACCATGCATAAAATTAGCATTTAGATTTTGCTGTTTGGCTTCTTTTCTTTTTCTAAAATGCCCAACTGTTTTCAAACTTTTACTCCAGCTTCTCCAGTCAGTTGCTTTAACACCAGAACACTGACCGGATTCAGGTAAAACAAAAGCTCAGTATGTTTGTGAATCACTAGTGTGCATCAGTCTTTTAGTGTGAGTTTTTGCATGTATACAACATTCAAAGGGTGAACAGGGCCTTTCCCAGAGAGCTATTTACCGCTCATTAGAATCAAAGGTAACGTACTCGGTTACTAACGTAACCTCGGTTCTCTCTAGAGAGGGAACGAGTACTGCGTAATAGCTTACGCTAGGGGAAAAACTCTTTTCCACGAGATATTGAAGCCAAAAATTATCCTTAATTTTTTATTAATGTAAAACGCTTTGCAGCAGCAAGCAGACATAGGCGAAACAGCTCGCGCGCCTATTGGTTGCTCTGCAGCAAATGCAGCAGCCTATCGAGAGAGACTCTGCGTGACGTAATGACCAATGGGGGCAATTCGCGCCCATATCGTCACGTCCCGCCAGAAGGGGCGTGGTCTCACCCTATAAATATGCTCGTTAGGCTGGTACAAGCTGGTTTTTATCGCTGAAGCGAACCAGAGCGTATTCCAAGCACGGCAAGATACGCAGTACTCGTTCCCTCTCTAGAGAGAACCGAGGTTACGTTAGTAACCGAGTACGTTCTCTTACGAGAGTATCTCTCGTACTGCGTAATAGCTTACGCTAGGGGAACACAATGCAACACGCCGTGCGTACAGGGATCCAACACCAAAGTCCCGGGGGCCGAAGCCCAGGGCTCATGTAGTGCATAATCACCATAAACTCACATAGAGTGGAGGAAGAGAGGCTGGAAGCGTCATTCCCTATAAAAAAGCACCCAGCGGGGCTATCATATGACAATAAAACGCGCAGCCAGGGTGAAAGCTTTCAGCCTGATCTGGGTGGCCATACGTGTGTCAACACTCATGGGGCTGCAGTAAACTCAGCATCTGGGCCGCACAGCGGGGCAGATAGCACTGAATTTTAGACCGCCAAAAGCTTAGCTTGTAAGGCGGGTACCTCCAGGTTATAGTATTTTATAAATGTAGACGGCGAGGCCCAGCCCGCGGCCGTACAGATATCTTGCAGGGAAACCCCGCTCGACCACGCCCACGAAGAGGCCACGCCTCTCGTGGAGTGCGCTCTGACACCCAAGGGGCACTGTAGGCCCTTCGCAGAGTAAGCGAGCGCAATGGCATCCACTATCCATCTGGATAGGCTCTGTTTTGAGGCGGCGAGTCCCTTGGAACGCCCGCCAAACAAAACAAAAAGCTGCTCCGTCTGTCTGAAAACAGACGAGCGTGACACATAAGCTCTCAATGCCCTGACGGGGCAAAGGAGACTCGCATTCTCCTCCTCACTGAGAACCGGAAGGGCGGACAGGGAAATTACCTGGGCCCTGAACGGTGTATTGAGGGATTTCGGGACATACCCGTGCTTTGGTTTGAGAATGACCTTCGAGTCATTAGGCCCAAACTCCATACACGACGCGCTTACTGAAAGCGCCTGTAAGTCCCCTATGCGCTTCACTGAAGCGAGAGCCATGAGAAACACTGTTTTGAACGACAGGTGTTTCATGTCCACCAGCTGGATTGGATCGAACGGGGCGCCTTTCATGGCCTCCAGGACCGTGGAAAGGTCCCACGTCGGGACTGAAGGGGGCCTGGGAGGGTTCAGCCTCCGAGCTCCCCTAAGGAAACGCGCGACTGGCCAGACACCGGTTTTGCAAACGTTGCTATGGCCGCCACATATACTTTGAGCGTGGATGGGGTCCTGCCCTTATCCAGTAGCTCTTGAAGGAAGGAAAGCACTTCCGAAACCCCGCATTCCACAGGTGAAAAGCTCTGGGCTTGACACCATGCAGAGAAAACAGACCATTTCGAGGAGTAGAGCCGCCTGGTAGACGGAGCTCTAGCCTGCGCGATCGTGTTTAACACTCCTTCTGGGAGGCTAGCGGGTACCCGTTGATGGCCCATGCGTGCAGGGACCACAACTCCGGGCGAGGGTGCCAAATCGAGCCCTCCGCCTGAGAGAGGAGGTCTCTCCTCAATGGTACAGGCCATGGGGCAGTGCTGGTCAGCTGCATCAGGGCAGGGAACCACGTCTGGTTTGTCCAGAGCGGAGCTACGAGCAGCACTGGGCATCCGTTCTCCCTGATTCGTTCCAACACCTGAGGCAGGAGCGAGACAGGAGGAAAAGCATATAGGGGGCAGCGGGGCCAAACATGAGCCAGCGCGTCCTTGCTTTTCGAGAAAAACTCCGGGCAATGAGCGTTTTCGTGGGACGCGAATAGGTCCACCTGTGCTCTGCCGAACGTTTTCCACAGCAGCTGGACCGTCTGCGGGTGCAGCGACCATTCCCCTGCTGGAACATTGTTCCTGGACAGTCTGTCTGGTCCCACATTCAGGTGACCAGGCACGTGCGCTGCTCTCAGTGAGAGCAGGTTGTGCTGAGCCCAGACCAGGAGGCGTTCCGTCAGCCTGTGAAGGTTTCGTGACCTGACGCCGCCCTGGCGATTTATGTATGCCACCACTGACATGTTGTCCGACCGGACCAAGACGTGGTGGCCTGTTACCTGGGGACAAAAACGCCGTAGCGCTTTGTCGACTGCTATCATCTCCAAGCAGTTTATGTGAAGGAGCTTTTCCCGTTCTGACCACAGGCCAGCTAGCGGTCTGCCCTCGAGCAGCGCTCCCCACCCCGAGGTGGAGGCGTCCGTAGACACCACCTTCACACTCGAAGCGGTCCCCAGACTCACACCTGACTGATACCAGTCGGTTATTTTCCAAGGTTCCAGAGCTGAAAAACACTGAAGGTCGACCCTGAGGCGAAACAGACCCGCTGTCCATGCCCTGGGTGGAACCCGCGCTTTCAGCCACATCTGCAGTGGGCGCATGCGGAGCAAGCCCAACTGGAGTACAGAGGCTGCTGAGGCCATCAGCCCCAGCATTTTCTGAAACCTTTTGAGCGGAACTATCGCGCCGTGGCGGAAGGATTTCGCGCCGCGCTGAATATTTAGCCCGCGCTCTGGTGACAGGCGTGCTGTCATGGACAGCGAGTCCAACACGGTTCCCAGAAAGGAAATTTTCTGACTGGGAGACAGTGAGCTCTTCGCCCAATTGACTGTGAGGCCCAGCTCCTCGAGGTGCTCGAGTAATGTGCTCGAGTAATGCGGCCCTGTGTTCTATGAGCTCCGATCGTGATCGAGCTAGAATCAGCCAATCGTCCAAGTAGTTCAGGACTCGCATGCCCTGAAGTCTCAGGGGTGCGAGCGCCGCGTCCATGCACTTCGTAAATGTACGAGGTGCTAGGGACAGGCCGAACGGCAGGACTGTGTATTGATATGCCTGGCCCTCGAAGGCGAATCTCAAGAATCGCCTGTGATGGGACGCTATTTGTATTTGGAAATAGGCGTCTTTCAGATCTATCGACATAAACCAGTCCCCGTGGCGCACTTGCGCGAGGATTTTCCTGGTCGTAAGCATTCTGAACTGGCGTTTCACAAGCACTCTGTTCAGCTGTCGTAGATCTAAAATGGGTCTGAGACCCCCATCCTTTTTCGGTACCAGAAAATATCTGCTGTATAGGCCCCCTTCGCTCTGAGCCTGAGATAAAGGTTCTATAGCCCCTTTGCTCAGTAGTTTCGCTATCTCGGCACGAAGTAGATGAGACACTTCGTTTTTCACCGTAGTTTCGACACGCGCCGTATAACGGCGCGGACGTCGAGCGAATTGTAGCGAATAGCCTCTCTTTATAGTGTTCAGCACCCATTCTGATACCCCGGGAAGCTTTGACCACGCATCTGCGTGAATAGCTAGAAATGAAATCCGGGCTCCGGCCGCGACAAAACGGCAGCTCGAGAGCCCGGGCATACTGGGAACACAACACCGTGTTTACAGCGTTCGAGGCGGGGGGCGCGCTGATCACAGCGGGCGGCCTGGCCGCGCTCAGCTTTTTTATGGCAGATTGTGCAGAAAAAGCGAGCGGGGGAGATCCCGTAGGAATCGGCGTGTCTGTGAGAAAATGTGGGCGCGGGGCTGCGGGCACATTTATTACACTGAAAACATTGTCGGTCATGGCCGACTGAATGTGTGTTGGTTTCGTTTTTACAGAAACCAAGGGACACGCAGCATGTAGTGTGAGCGGGCATGGTGACATGGGCGCGTTTACTACATTGTTTGCACAATCGACCTGAGTCGATTTTATTTGTGCTAGCCCTGCACCGTGGCGGGCTGTGTCTGGGTGTGGGAATGGGCACTGGGTGGGCATTCTTACAACACTCATAACACCATCGGCCGTGGCCGGAACACCAGAAAATGCACTCTTTATTGGATTTATCTGGGTAGCCGTAAAAACGGCTTTTGTGCGCAGGCAAACGGGCTGAGACACCGGCTGGCTCACTGCGAAATACACTGGGACAGTCGCGATGTTTGGAACTGACCGAGCGAGAAGTTTTGGTGGAAATCCGGCCGCAGCGGGATCTGAACACTGTCGCTTTCCTAGAATGGCTAGGAAGATTTTGAGGCCTCGGGCTTGATCTCAATCCTCGGCCGGGGCCCGCGCTGAGGGGGGCGGCGTCCAGCAGAGCGAGAGCGCGGTCTTTGGTCTTGGTCCCGCGCTGTGAAGCGGCGGCGGCGGGCGGTGCAGGCTGCGGCTGAGAACTGCGAGCAGACGGCTGTTTTGAGCGGCCTGCAGCGGAGCTCGAGCGCTTCGGAAGGAAGTGCTTCATGGCCTGCGAAGTCTTTTGCACCTCCATGAATCTGTCCGCGAAATCTTTGACGGCAGATCCGAAAAGGCCCGCTTGTGAAATGGGCGCGTCGAGGAACACAGAGCGCTCGGCTTCCGTCATCTCGGACAGCGTCAGCCATAAGTGTCTCTCAGCCACGGTGAGAGAGGCCATGTTTCGTCCTATGGCCTGCGCAGCGGCTTTAGTAGCGCGAAGAGCGAGGTCTGTAGCGCTTCTCAGGTCCGCCACGCAGATCGCTCCGGGTCCTTCCTCGTCCAATTTAAGGAGAAGGTCGGCCTGGAAGATCTGCAGGATAGCCATAGTGTGCAGCGCTGAAACTGCTTGCCCGGCGGCGGTGTAAGCGCGTCCGTGCATGGCTGACGTCACTCGGCAGGCTTTAGATGGTAGCGTCGTGTGAGCGCGCCGTCCAGCGGAGGGCGGGCAGAGATGAGACGCTACAGCTGGTTCCACAGGAGGAACAGAAAGGTATCCTCTGTCCTTCGCGCCATCCACCGAGGAGAAAGCAGCAGAGGCAGAGGTACGCAGCCTGGCGGAGAAGGAGGCGTTCCACGATTTAGTCACTTCCTCGTGAAGTTCCGGGAGGAAGGGCGCGGGCCGCGATTTTGACGGAGCCTCGTCATTTCCGAGAAAGCGTCCGTCCATTCTGTTGCGCGGCGGTTGCGCGGGCGCCTCCCAATCGAGGCCGATGCTTTCCACGGCCTGAGAGAGCAGACGCATCAGCTCAGTCTCAATGCCGGCTCTCTTACCAGTGGTCTGGCAGGAAACGCTAGCGGAGGGGAGGTCCACGGAGCTCGCCCAATCCTCGCTATCGGATGCCAGAAGAGAACACGCCTCGGTGGGTTCGTCAAACTCGTGGATGGACGCGGCAGCAGGCGGCGGCCGTTGTCCGTCAGTGAGTGACTCGAGCGAAGCCGGCGAAGCTGGCGGGCGAACCGGCGAGCTTTGGCGGGCTGGAGAAAGCTCGGGAGCGCGCTGGGCGCGGCGCTTCTTGCGGCGCGGCACCACGGCGGGCTGTGGTGAAGGCTCGGAGAATGATGCCAGGCGAGTCCTCAGAGTCACCATAGGCAAAAGCTCGCAATGAGGGCATCCGCCGTCAGCGAGCGCGAGAGCCGCGTGATCCTCACCCAGGCAGGAAACACAGATGACGTGCCGGTCTCCATCGCTGAGCGGGGCGCGGCACGAGCCACAGGAAGGCATCTTTAAAAAGACGCAGCTCTTTTGTGAGAGAAGTGTGAGTCGCGTCAAGTAAGCGAGCAAACACTCTCAACAGAGTAAATACACACAGAGTATAAAAGGATATAGAACGCCGGAAAGCGCAGCAGGTACGGCAGTTGAAGGCGGCGAGGCCAGCGACTCCAGAGCTCGTCCCGCTGAAAGGCTTGCTTCGACGGCGCGGCTTCTCACTCCGGATCCAGCGATGCGTGTGCGTCGCTGAAGAGATAAAAATCAGCTTGTACCAGCCTAACGAGCATATTTATAGGGTGAGACCACGCCCCTTCTGGCGGGACGTGACGATATGGGCGCGAATTGCCCCCATTGGTCATTACGTCACGCAGAGTCTCTCTCGATAGGCTGCTGCATTTGCTGCAGAGCAACCAATAGGCGCGCGAGCTGTTTCGCCTATGTCTGCTTGCTGCTGCAAAGCGTTTTACATTAATAAAAAATTAAGGATAATTTTTGGCTTCAATATCTCGTGGAAAAGAGTTTTTCCCCTAGCGTAAGCTATTACGCAGTACGAGAGATACTCTCGTAAGAGAACAGCTCCCAGAAGACTTTGTGGCCTCACCATGATGCAAGACAAGAAGTCAGCCAGTTAAACTTTAATTTCATTTAATCGCACAGGTCAATGGTGGTGCAAAGTTTAATACAAATAAGCCTGAGAGTGATATCAGGGTGGTGTGTGAGTGAACATTAATCCCACATCAAATCAGTGTAAGCATCTGTGTGTGTAGGACGAGCTGATTCTGTCCATTGACTTCTTCCAGTTTAAGGCCACCTTTTAAAAGAAGCAGTCACACCTTTAGCACTTCGACCGAGTGTATTGATCAGGTGTTAAGATGATCTGTACGTCCACTGACTACTCTCTTTTCAAGTCAGTACACACTTTCAGACTGACCAATAAATCCACAAATACTGAATGCACATTTTGCACAATGCATACTCATTGTGTTTTAGATGTTACTGCACATTTAAAACTTGTCATATAAAGATTTTAATAAAACAGATAAATCTCACTTGATGCACAATGCAATAAAAGCAACCACAGATAATCACCTTAGCAGCCAAAGGTTATCAGTAGAATTGAAAATGTAGTAAATAGCATGCAGATTCTGTACCATACTATACTAGGGGGCAGATTTACTAAACAGGGCAAAATTAGCGTGAGAGCGCAATTCCAAAACAGCGCCGATGGGAGTGGAAAGTTCTGCGCATGATCAACTGATGACGCACAAATTACAGAACACAGACGCAGTCAGATAATCTCCATACTGACCAACGCAATCTACCAGGTAGCGTCTGGTTAAAGACGTGCTTTTTTGGGCGGTAAATAATGGCGCAAACACCAGTACATTGACGAGTGCCAACCTTAGTATTTAAATTACCGGTTAAATTACTGGAATGAAATTTAATAAAAAAATCATCTACAATTATAATGCCAAGTTTGTTCCGTTTCTTTCATTACATTCTGCAAAATAATAATAATAATAATAATGTATGTTCTTTAACCATTTTATTCCCAAACTGTAATGAATTTTTTTTGTTAATTTTGAAGATTAAAGGGTTAGTTCACCCAAAAATGAAAATTCGGTCATTAATTACTCACTCTCATGTCGTTTCCAAACCCGTAAGACTTTCGTTCATCTTCGATACACAAATGAAGATCTTTTTGATGAAGTCTGAGAGCTTTCTGTTCCTTCAAAAGCTTTCTTTTTATTTATTATTTAAATACTCTCCTCCCATAAATTTTGCACCTGAAAGGGAAACTCCTACAAATGCATGTGCAATATGCAATGCAAAAATAACTGTGTCCACGCCTTTTCAGCACTATTTTTTCACTGCGTGTCTTTAGTAAATCCTGGCAGTAGTTTTTTAACGCCGAAAGAGGGTTTGCGCTGGCGCAAGCTGTTAGTAAATCTGGCACTATATATGTATATATACTAAACTAATCTGTATAAGCCATAGACAATGGCAATGCCCTAGGTTTAGAAACAGAGCAGCTGAATTATACACACAATTACTGCAAGACAGAGAACAGGAGCCATAAAAAGCCTTTTTGAGGTAAAGCTGCAATTGACCAGAGATGTTTCAATGCATATGAAATGAGAGAGAGGGAGGAATGAGATGGAGAGTTTCCGCCACTGGACTGTGGAGACATAATCACGAGAAACCCTCCATCTGCCTGACACCTGCTCAGATCCAAAGTGCCCATCCTTCTCTGGACTTAAACTCCTCAGCAGGGCGGATTTAATTACACCAGCAGATCTCTCGCAACCGGGAACGTTTTCCGGCGTGATTCTAGAGAAACTGTCATGATGTAAGCGGGCAGTGGTGGAAGCTTTTGACGGTCAGCTACAAAGCCTTATCGTAAGCTGGAAACCATTTTCACAGCATACGTAGCAAAACGCGAGCTACATGAAAGCCCCAAGCCCTGCTGTAATTTCTCAAGGAGGATATCTACTTCTGCTCTGTGTCCTCGAGGAGCACTGCCTTCTAAATCTGACAAAACATAAAACTCTCCGTCAGTCGCAGCCTGTTTGCCTTTCCTCCCTCTGTCAGGATGGAAAACAACACTTTAAATTGAACATGCCTCGCTTCTATCTACAATATAATACACAAATATTTTGTACTCAGAGGCTTGATTATTAAACCAAGTATCTCCCATTTTGGGGGTCATGTTCAAACCAAGCGGCAACATTCTGGACTCTCTCTTGAATCCAACACGGAAGTGACTTAAACTGCAATTCATCGACTGGCTGCTAGAGACAGGCTCCAAAAGAGAGTCAATCCCATAGAGCCCCCCATGTTAAAATGCCCAACTTTACAGCAGAAAAATATATGTTTACAGCCTGGTACAAAAGTTTTGGTCTATATAGCTAATTTTGCCCTTCATGAGAACTGTGATGGGGGTGATTTTTTTATATAACTTTTTATATCCGTTTAAATTATATTAAGCCTTGAAGTTGCATAATTAAGGGCGTGGCCACTTGAGTGACAGGTGGATTGTCGCTGCTGTCACTACTAGCCATTTGTCTGCTGTCTGTTAGCGTCACGTCACATCAGCAAATCCTGCCTCTTTGCCCATTTTCATTTATCAGGGAGTGACGCACTGCCAAGATGGTGACGGCCGGCTCCGCCACTTTGGGCTTCAAAAATGCTCTTCCGAAACTTACGGGTGACGTCACGGACACTACGTCCATATTTTTTTTACAGTCTATGTTTTTTTATGGTGCTTTTTGTCATTTTTGAAACTGGGCAGCATTAGTCACGATAAACTAACAATAAACATTATTTTAATTTTTTATTAACTATTTCTTTAAAATGAAGAAATTTTCAAAAATAAGTTAAAACTTCCTGATTTGGTCATACTTTATAGTAGATGTCTTAAAGTAGTTACATTAAAAAAAAAAATACTAGGTACAATGTATTTAATGTGTTGATGTTGCAAAACACATTCGCTGCTATTGAGGTGGGACACGGGTAAGTGTAGGACAGGTTTGGTGGTATGGCTAGGTTTAAGGGTGGGTAAAGGAGTAAGGGAAGGGTCAACAATGTAATTATAGATGTAATTACAGAAATTAATTACAGATGTAATTACAGAAATTAATTACAGATGTAATTACATGCAGGAGCATGTAAGTACAATTTAAAAACATGTATGCACACAAGTGCATTGTATCAAATGATTAATTGAAATGTTAGTACATAGTTGTTAAATACACTTACCGTAATTCCTCAAATAAAGGCCGGGGCCTTTATTTACCTGAACTGCAGATGGTAGCCGGCTTTTATTTGAAGCAGGCTTTTATTAGAGGCAGGCCTTTATTTCTAATTCGCGATCCCCGCCCGCCCGCCAGCCAAGTTTCCATGGTGACGCGTCATGCTTGGCACGTGTTCACCACAGCCAAAATAGCGCTGTATGACAGATGTAGCGCTTTTATTTCTAAATATTAACAAACTTGCTTACCATGTCATCAACTATCTTCTATTCTGACTCTCAAATCCGTGTAAGTGAGTTTGTTTTGTCGTTTAAAACCCTTTATAAATGATCTTGATCTGTAACGTGAGATGGGCACCGCAGTTCGGAGATTCCTGTTGTATTTGTTAAGTTACAGCGCGTGAATTCTTCAGTTTCTCCCGAAATACATGAAAGTAAGTGGCCGGTGAACTGGGAGAAGAATAGAGTAAACTTTATAGTTACTTACACACTGTGTATATGATATGAATAAAACACGTCGCCAAATATATTTGAATGGATTGTTATTGCTGCTTCCATAGACACCATTGTGTATTTTACAAACTATAAATTTATTGTTTTGCTATAAATCATATCTATTTAAATGTCTGAAACCTAAAATAAACATGTGGTTGAAAACACTGAATAGTTGTGATATATGACAAGCGCTGAGCGCGTCCGTCTTTGAGTGTACACTATTTTTTCCCCGGCCTTAATTTGAGACCGGCCTTTATTTGTCCGCGTTGACCACGCCCCCGGCCACTATCAGAGGCCCGGCGTTTATTTGAATACCGGTCTTTATTTGAGGAATTACGGTAATATAAAGTGGGACCCCTACATTTATTTACAAAACAAAATCCTCACCTTGAGCTTGGAGAGCTGACCCAGGTCCTTGGCAGCACTGAAAATCATCTGAGCCCCTTGCTGTTAAACAAAAGTACAAAACAAAGAGTTAAAAAGTAATTCATTCCTTTAGGAATTAACTGTCTCAGGAGACATGTCGTTCAGCGAGTGAAACAGAATTTGTTTAGTGTGATTGGCAGTCAAGTCTTTGGGTGCAGATTCAGCTTTATAAGAAGATGGCCAGGAAGCTCCTGAAGGAAAGTTTTGTTTGTTCCCCTCACTTTCTGGAATATTATTTACAAAAACAATAAGGGCCATTGTGCAAATTTTATATATATATATATATGTATTTATTTTTTTTATAAATGAAAAATATAAGCCCTACACTGAATATTTGATTCAATTATTTTAGCTATAAAGTAAAATACATAAGGCCTCCATTAAACATTATACATATATATATTTATGTATGTGTGTGTGTTTGTATATATACATATACACTCACCGGCCACTTTATTAGGTACACCTGTCCAACTGCTCGTTAACACTTAATTTCTAAGCAGCCAATCACATGGCGGCAACTCAGTGCATTTAGGCATGTAGACATGGTCAAGACAATCTCCTGCAGTTCAAACCGAGCATCAGTATGGGGAAGAAAGGTGATTTGAGTGACTTTGAACGTGGCATGATTGTTGGTGCCAGAAGGGCTGGTCTGAGTATTTCAGAAACTGCTCATCTACTGGGATTTTCACGCACAACCATCTCTAGGGTTTACAGAGAATGGTCCGAAAAAGAAAAAAACATCCAGTGAGCGGCAGTTCTGTGGGCGGAAATGCCTTGTTGATGCCAGAGGTCAGAGGAGAATGGCCAGACTGGTTCGAGCTGATAGAAGGGCAACAGTGACTGAAATAACCACTCGTTACAACCGAGGTATGCAGCAAAGCATTTGTGAAGCCACAACACGCACAACCTTGAGGCGGATGGGCTACAACAGCAGAAGACTCCACCGGGTACCACTCATCTCCACTACAAATAGGAAAAAGAGGCTACAATTTGCAAGAGCTCACCATCATCTCGATTTCTGTTGAGACATTCAGATGTTAGAGTCAGAATTTGGCGTAAACAGAATGAGAACATGGAACCATCATGCCTTGTTACCACTGTGCAGGCTGGTGGTGGTGGTGTAATGGTGTGGGGGATGTTTTCCTGGCACACTTTAGGCCCCTTAGTGCCAATTGGGCATCGTTTAAATGCCACGGCCTACCTGAGCATTGTTTCTGACCATGTCCATCCCTTTATGGCCACCATGTACCCATCCTCTGATGGCTACTTCCACCATGTCACAAAGCTCTAATCATTTCAAATTGGTTTCTTGAACATGACAATGAGTTCACTGTACTAAAATGGCCTCCACAGTCACCAGATCTCAACCCAATAGAGCATCTTTGGGATGTGGTGGAACGGGAGATTCGCATCATGGATGTGCAGCCGACAAATCTGCGGCAACTGTGTGATGCCATCATGTCAATATGGACCAAACTCCCTGAGGAATGCTTCCAGCACCTTGTTGAATCTATGCCACGAAGAATTGAGGCAGTTCTGAAGGCAAAAGGGGGTCCAACCCGTTACTAGCATGGGGTACCTAATAAAGTGGCCGGTGAGTGTATATATAAATATATATATACACTGACACATTTAAAATATTAAATTAAAATTAATTCAGTCAATCAATCAATCAATCAATCAATCAATCAATCAATCAATCAATCAATCAATCAATCAATCAATCAATCAATCAATCACACAAAACAGCTGGTGTTCCTTAGTATTTATGACCAGCATTCATATTTGTAGATCCCTTAACCACTTAATAACACTTTTTAAAGACCAACACCTCTCTTTATATACCCAGCTGATGCCCTGGAATTGTGTCTTGCAGAGGAGACGACATATCGTATGTGTGCGTTTGGCTAAAAGACTTGTTACACTCACTGTCTGGTCTGAGAGCGGCGGAAGAACAATCTGTCGTTCAATGGTGTTAATGACAATTTTCCACAGCTCCTTCAGAACCCGCTTGAGAACTGTCTTCTCACAGATCTTAGCAAACAGAATAAGGCTGGAGAAAAAAAAAAGGGGAATGGAGTGAAAGACAGAAATGCAGCTAGTTACCATGTTTCAAGAAATGTAATCCCGCAGTTCTCTTACTTCTTGTCCAGCAGGTCCATGAGGGGTCGCAGGACCGTCTCTGCGTCCATGGCTGCATTACTCTTGTTCCCTGCGTTTCCTTTAATCTGCACGAGCTCCTGGTTCATTTGTTTGACACAGTCCTCAATCACTGGCTTGAAACTGCGGATGGACGTGTTAAACTCAGTTTGAAAACAACATTCATAATCACACGTACCTTAAGATACTATCATTTCATTTGATAATGAAAACATGTTCAACACATTTTTATCATTTGAGCTAAAATTATTTTTTATCATTTTATCATTAATCGTCTGTATGTCTATTCTTTTTAATCACGGAAGGCAACATGAAACAAACGTAAAATGGATGCTATTTACTTTGTCCATAAATGTCACAGGTCTAATTATGAATGATTCCTAGAATGATTTCCCGTTATTCATTTAAATGCATTAACTTTCTTCATCTTTGCTGACGTACCACAGAAACCGAAATTTCTCGGGACAGCAGCATGTGTCCAAATTTTAATCTTAACCGTTCTATTTCATCAGAAACGATCTTGAAACAGGGCTTTAAGTGTAAAATACCTTGTAACTTATAACTTGTCCTTTAACTATGCCGTGTAATGTGCCTTATAATGAATTGTATGATCTCATGAAAGATTATAACCACAGTTATAATACATTATAATACTTATCTGTTCATTGTTACACCTTCATTAAAACACGACAAACAACTGCAAATATTATAATGCATTTGGTTACAATTATTTATGAAAAGATATAATGCATTATACATTAAGGCTTTAAGTAAAGTGTTACCAAAATATAATTATATTTACACCGGCTCAACAACTTTACCCATTGTTCCCTGATACTTCACCTGGAGCCGAAGACCGCGCTGAGCTCATCCAGCACCGTATTGAGCTTATTCTGAAGTTCTTTGAGCAAACCACTGGCCTCAGCATCCAGCTGTAAGAGACACACAGCATCACTGTCAGTGAACAGGATATGCTGCATATGACAGGAACAGGAAGTACTGAAGACTCAGAATCAACCAGTAATGCCTCTATGAAATATTTAGTTGCATTGCAAATACTAAACTCTTCTGAATTGAAAGTTTATTATACAAAAAATAAATTTATTATTCATATGCAGGGTCAAAAATTCACCAAGCCAACCAACTGCAAATAAAACTCGAGTTTGAGTGAATAAAACAGTCAATATCCATTTAGTCAGTATTAAAAAGTAAGTTGAATTGCAAAGTAAAGAACACATCAGTGACTTGTGTAACTTCTAACAACTTTTACCTTAGTGGAAATTAAAAAGTGCATCTAGGATACCGAAAGTTTTTTTTTTTTCAAGAAAAGAACAAAAATAATGAATAAAATTACAGTGTACTTATGTTTTTGACATTTGCAGATTTACAGAGCGATGGAGACTGACTCATCCTGTACATGATGCAGTACAGATCTTGAGTGACACAATGACCTGTGATGTTTGTCAAAAATACGGTAAAAGAGATAAATAATCCCTGTGTCATAGGGACAAATATTTTGTATTATTTCTGTTAATTAAATAGACACATTTTATGACGTCCAACCCTGAGTAAACTTTTCTCTCATTACATTTTATTTATTATTACATATTATTATTATTTACTAAATTGTTTTATTGGAGTCAATTTATTTTTGATAAGTGTAACGCAATGAAACAAGTCAAATTGTGCGGACATAATTTTTTGTCCAGGCTGTCATACAAATATATTTTTGTATAACAAATTAAA
Organism: Rhinichthys klamathensis goyatoka; assembly: GCF_029890125.1. Lineage (NCBI taxonomy): Eukaryota > Metazoa > Chordata > Actinopteri > Cypriniformes > Leuciscidae > Rhinichthys > Rhinichthys klamathensis. The sequence goes on along the minus strand of NW_026606764.1, from coordinate 2,925,078 downwards.
AAAAAAAGAAATTATAACATATTGTCCTCATATTTTGATGGTTTAATTGAACTTGTAGGGTCATTAAAAACAAATATCCCCTCTGAACATCACTTTTGTATACAGTATATATGGTTGTATGTTTTGTGTTTTTAACACAGGTTCACTTGATTTAGAGAACTGACTTGACAGCTTTGTTTTCGTGCCATGGTTGGGTGATTTTATCTGCCATTGCACAGCGAGCTTTCTGTCAAGCGTGCTCAGCCTCTGAAAAGGTCTTGACTGAGGAGTCACTTGACTAATGATGATGGCAAATTCAATACAAGCCTCTCGCCACATCAGAGGCATGAGAGCAGATGAGCCAATGAGATGCAGGTGTTCTGCATTCAAACATTACATAGTCTGCATCACACAGGTGGATTTTACTGATAATGCACGTGAATCTCCGGCCTACTTCTCATTTCACTGTATTCATCATAGTGCAATCAAAAACAATGCTCAATATTTGCAGATTTGCAGTCACACAAAATGTGTCCTTGTGGAAATGACTTTAAAATGCACTTGCTGAAACATTCATGGAAAACGTCTGTCAATTACACGTTCACAACACCCTAAGGGCTGAATTATACAGAAAACCAAAGTAATTCTGCATAAAATTAGTGCTATTTATAACTACTGACAACATGGACCATTTTAAAAGACTTTACAGGGAAATGACAAACCGAAAAAGAAAAAAAAAACCTCTTTAAACTGGACTTGCTCATCTCTAAATATGCTAAAACTGTGAGGCATTCGGCATTATTGACTATGCTTATGTTCCAGAATCTATGGCTGTCCAGTAGATCTAATATGTATAACCTCCATGAGACCAGGAAGAAAGTTGGGTACACTTTATTTCGATGGTCCACTTTAGACATCCTACTAACTATAAGGAAATTTGCAACTACATGTCAACTAACTCTCATTAGAGTATTAGTAGATTGTAGTAGATTGTAGTAGCTGGCTCATCTGTGACCAGGACAATAAGTCTTTGTGGTGTATCGAGAGCTATGGTATCCAGGGTAATGTCGGCATACCACCACGTAGGTCGAACCACATCCAACAGAAGCAACTGTCGAAGCAAAAGGAAGCTGTCTAAAAGGGATGTCCAGGTAATAACCCGGATTGTATCCAAAATCATAGAGCTGCCCAACTCACAGCAAAATTAAATGCGCACATGGACTCTCCTGTTTGCCGAGAGCTCCACAAAGTCAATATTCATGGTCAGGCTGCTATAGCCAAACCTTTGGTCACTTGTGCCAATACCAAATGTCGATTTCATTGGTGCCAACAGTGCAAATCTTGGGCTGTGGACAATGTGAAACGTGTATTGTTCTCTGATGAGTCCACTTTCATTGTCTCTCCCACATCAGTGGGAGAGTTACATTGTGGAGAAGCCACAAAGAGGCTTAACACTCGGACTGTTGCGTGCCCAGAGAGAAGCACAGGGGAGGATCAGTGATAGTTTGGGCTGCACTATCTTGGCATTCCCTACTGTGCTTGATGGGCGCATCTCTGCCAAGTATTACCGAACCATGCTGGAGGACCATGTGCACCTAATGATTCAAACATTGTACCCTGAAGGGGGTGCCGTGTATCAGCATGATAATCCATAAATACACACAGCAAGACTTGCGACAGAATGGTTTGATGAACATGAAAGTGAAGTTGAACATCTCTCATGGCATGCACAGTCACCAGATCTAAATATTTTTGAGCCACTTTGGGGTATTTTGGAGGAGCAAGTCAGAAAACATTTTCCTCTACCAGGATTACCAAGTGACTTGGCCAATGTTCTGGAAGAGAAATGGCTCAAAACCCTCAGGCCATTGTGAAGGACTTGTATCTGTCTGTTCCAAGACCAAGTGATGCTGTATTGGCTGCAAAAGGAGGCCCTACACCATAATAATAAATTATTGTGGTCTAAAAACAGGTGTTTCGGTTTCAGTCCAACCCCTGTAGTTTCAAAGTTACTTACAGTCAGTAGAATGTCTGTTGGGGGACCATAAAAATAAAGAATTAGCAGATATTTAGATTGTCTACTAAAACTCTAATGACTGGTAGTTGATATGTATTTGCAAAGATACTTAGTTGGATGTCTAAAGTGGACCATTGCAATAAAGTGAAAGTTTTCCTTCCTATGTTTATTAGTTGCATTTTAATGGCAATGTTCTTGTATAACACCATAGCTGTGCTTGGGTGAGGCAGCACGTCCATGTAGTCAGGGATGGATGGCTGACTTGTGAATTGTAACAGTGTTTATGGTTCCCGGTAAGCAGAGGGGCGACCATATCAATCAATGATGGCAGCGGGCCAATGCTCGTGCAAGAGACCTCATCAGGTTAATGGAGATCAGAGGAGATGTCGGTCACCGAAGAGGTAATGGAGGTAATTCTGACTGATAACACAAACACAACAAATGCTTTGCAAGTGTGACCCATTAAGAAGGTTTGTTTAAATGAAAAAGAAAAGAAAAAAAAGAAATGATATTGTGCTTGATGAAAAGTCCATTTTTTTGAGAGCAATTCTAATTACTGTGATGCGAATAAATCTCATATGCATTACTGTGATACACTACCATTCAAAAGTTTGGTTTCAGTAAAAAAAATGTTTTTAAAGAAATTTATGCTTTTATTCAGCAAGGATGCTTTAAATAGGTTAAAACTTATAGTAAAGGCATTTATAATGATACAAAAGATATTGATAGTTTTTTTTCTATACACCAAAGAATCCTGATAAAAATCTGAAATGTTTCTTGCAGCAAATCAGCATATAAGAATAATTTCTGAAAAATCATGTGACACTGAAGATTAGACTAATGATGCTAAAAAATCGGATTTGTATCACAGGAATAAATTACATTTTAAAATATATTCAAATAGAAAACAGTTATTTCAAATTGTAATAATATTTCAAAATACTGATATTTTTTACTGTATTTTTGGATTAAGAAATAATCGAAAGCATAAGAGACTTATTTCAAAAAACATTAAAAATTTAATCGATCTTAAACTTTTGAATGAGAGTGTATTACTATATTACATTTAAAAGTATTTTATACTTTTAATATAAATATTATTTAAATAAAATAAATGAAATATTTAAAAAGTATTAAATGATAAATTATGAAATAAAGTCTTAAATAAATTCTGTAAATCTTAGAAAATTATTAGTTGTCACGGTTTGGGTTTTGTTTCTTGTTCCTGGTTCTTGTCTCATGTGATCCCCTGTTCTAGTCATGTGATCTTGCCTTGTGTTCCCTTGTCGGTTGTGCCATATTGTCATTGGTTGATTGTTTAAATGTTCACAGGTGTCCCTTGTCTCGTCGTTAGTCCTGTATGTATTTAAGCCCTGTGTCTAGTTCAGTCTTTGTGAGTTCTTATGGCTCGTTTCCACTGAGGCGTACGGTACGGTACAGTACAGTACGGGTCGGGTCGGGTCGGGTCGGGTCGGGTCGGTACAGCATGATCCGGCTAGCGTTTCCACTGCCAACAGTACCCTTACTTGATAGGCGTGGTGTTTGCCGGAAAAAAGCGATCGACGTCAGAAAGCGACATAGTAAACAACAATGGATCAGACAGCAGATCTTGTTCTTGCTTCTCGGCATGTTTGTCACAAGAAACAAGCGCTGGCATTACGCGTTTCTCAATACCAAGTAGCCACGCAAAGTCCGACTCAGGAGAATGACTCCCGAGGACGCGAGTCCAGTAATTCTGCTGATGGAACAGCGCGTTCTTGAAAGCGCCACTCAGCTCGCTCTGCTACTCCGGTTATGTACATTTTAGGCAACAATAAAACGAAATATGTTATAAAACACCACTCTGCTTCTTTTCGATTTAATTTAAATACATTTTAAACATTATAAGCACACAAATGTGGTTCAGGCAACGCATAGCCTATTGATTATATTCACTGCATGTATGTAACGTTATATTTATAACAAAACTAAATATAAAACACAACCCTGCCTCTTTTCGTTTAAATTTAAAAATATTAAACATATCCCAGGCAATGTCTATTGCATATTGCATCGGTACAAATGTTGCAATAAACAACATTACAGATGATCTTGTAATAAAATAAAATAAATGACAAAACTATCTATTTTTGTTGAATTTCAGTTTTATCAATAATAGCCATTATAAAAGTATAAGTAAAAGGTACAAAAAGATATACAGTAAAGCAGGAGTCACCAACCCGTCGATCGCGATCGACAAGTCGATCTTGGAAGCATTTTAAGTCGATCGCGAAGAGTTTTCAAAATCAGAGAAAAAACACCAATATTTGTATTCATTATTATTTATTAATTAAAAATGCACCAAGTGTGAGCCTACTGTGTGTAGTAAATGGTGTCTAGGGGATGCGGAGGCGCGCGCGCCGTTACAATGACGTCATTTTTGGCTCATGCGGACGCGGCGAGTATAAACAAGGCTTTACGCTTTAATCAGCTCAGCCATTATAAACTTCACACTTCACATCAAGCTCTTCAAGCTAACGATACGCAAGGCAAGCTAACGAAAAGATGGCACAACGGCGAGGGAGTAGGACAAGGCTATTACTAGTTTGAAATCTGCAGGGGTTTTCCTGCATAGACAATTATGAGGCGGCCGCCTCCGTCAAATGTATAGTTAAGAAACAATATAACGTTATAGACTACACACGACCAGAGTGCTGTTTTCCTGAATGCAAGCACGATTGAAACCAAGATATTGATTTCATAACAGTTAATAAACAAATAGTTAAAATTAAGTTACTTACATTTTTAGACGCAATTACTGTTTTTGTTCTGTTTCAGCAGCGAAAATAGTTCCAAACAACAGAACCAGCGCATCTCACAGCAACACTCATCCATTATTCATTACTGAATGATTCAGCGTTTTGACCTAATCGCTCGAGTCAAAGATTCAATTAACGTTACCCATTTTAAACCGCCTCATTCTGAATCAATCAGCCATTTGAACGAATCGTTTGAATGAATGACTCAATGACTCGCTCACTAAGACGGCCGCCTGCCGCTTCTACTGGCGGTTTAGTTTCAAAGTATCATTCTTTTCAACATTCCTTATTTGTATATTCAAAAAATATTCAAAACAATCTCATAATATCATTTAATACAGTTATAATTTTTCAATGTAAATTATTTAATTTGATTGGTAACAGCCTTGTCTTATTATTTTAATTGAATGTATTGATAAAATGTAAGAATTTGAAATGAAATATAGAGCATACCAGTACATTAAATAAAATTAGGGGGAAAATGCCCTTTATAAAGGTACAAAAAATTATTCCGATAAGAGTGTTTTCAAAAATGAAACATTGGCAATTTAAGTTTAAAGGGAGTAGGCTAAAGCCTCTGTTTAGGCTATAAATGAAATGTAATTTTGCCAAAAGAAGAACTTTTAATTTAAATAAATGTTAATTTTAAATCAGCCTACTTCAGTGTGATATGTTACCATATGATCATGCTTAATTGAATAATTGTAATGTGATGATCAGATGCAGATATCTAAATCAAAGAAAATGGGTGGTTGGCGGGTGGATTATTATTATTTTTTTAACAACAGATTTGAGTGACTCAAAGTGCACCAGATTAATGAATTTATCTTAAAAATGTACAAATTTTTCAAAGGTCTGTAATTTGTGTGAAAATATTTTTGAAGAATTGAAGGATGACTGTTGTCATAATATTCTGTATGCTAGTTGCACTTACCATTTTGATTTCAAATAGCCTATGTTTTAAAAGGGAAAATGAAACAGTACATTATTGGCTTAGGCCTGTAATTGACTGATTATTGTGTTTATATATGAGTAATAAGCCTGTGGATATATACTTAACAATGTTATATTACTGTTGAAAATGTTGAATTATAGTTGACAGTTTGTATAGTTATATACTATTTGTATAGTTAAATAAATATTTTGCCAGTGACTGAAACAAAGAATGTCAAAGTAGAACTACATTGTGGCCTTGTTTTTTCATAATTTTCTGCAAGTGGTAGATCTTGGTTTACATTTGGACTTGGGATGTGATCTTAGGCTTGAAAAGGTTGGTGACCACTGCAGTAAAGCTTTAATAACATAAAGCAAACAATTCAGTCAAATATACAAATTCAGCGCTCAAATATATGAAACTTCACTTAGCCTTCTGCCAAAACTATTGGCCAGGGAACGAATTATAGATTCACGAGACAAAAGATCGCCTGTTAGGTCTGTACAAGACGAATTATATCTCATGTTTAACCACTACAGAGACATCAGAGTCAGCGGCAAACATCAGAATGACTAGCCGGGGAAAGGCTGCTCCAGGCGGGGTGCACGAGCGCCGAGCGTCCGGTTGCTTGGAATGGATCTTCAAATTATCATAAATCTATAAATAAACCACAGATTTGAGCTTTAAAAACTACTTTCTCGCCTGAAAAACTCTTAAAACTACATTTCGTGACACAATAACAGTAGTATTATATTTCAACTGTATGTTTCTAATGCCCTTGTAGCACGCGCAAGTGACGACTCTGTCAACCAATCACCGTTCTGCAGTGAGTCTAGCTCCACCTTTTAGTACCGTACCACTGTGCTAGGTACCCCAACGGAAGGGTACCCAAAAAGTGGTACGGTACGGTTCGGCTTTTTGGTACCATTCACAACTTTTGACAGTGGAAACGCAAATAATTGCGTACCGAACCGAACTGTACCGTACCGTACCACTCAGTGGAAACGAGCCAATAATGTTATGTTGTATGTTGGTTGTCCTGTTGCTGAGTCTTATTTCTGAGTCTTATTTCTGAGTTTGTAAAGTCTTGTTTGAGAGTTTTGTTTAATAAAGTGCGCTGCATTTGGATCCTGCTTCCTCCTTGTTTCAACCACCTCTTCATAACATTAGTATTTATTCATGCTATCTTTTGTTGCATCGTCAAATAAAAATGTCACAAAAAAACGAAAAGGGCCGTTTACACGACACTGTTTTCAACTAAAACCGGAAAACTTTTTATGCATTTTGGCCATTCATTTACAACAGCGTTTTGGGGGCCTGGGTTTTTAACCCTCTGGGGTCCAAGGTGTTTTTGGGGTCCTTGAGATGTTTTGACATACTCTGACATTTGTGCTTTTTTCAGTTGCTTATAAACAAATTACTGGCAAAGGTGTAATTACACTCTATTTAGCACAAACAGGGCTACCATAATATGTTATCAACATGTATGTACATGTTTGTATTTTTGAGAGAATATTGTTTATGCGTGGTTATTGAAAAAACTAAAATTTAAAGTTTCTGAAATAAGGCCACAAAACACATACTAAATATGTGTCCACAAGACTTTTGACTAATGGATGTTGTCGCCTAGAGTTTTTTCTTCAAAATGATCTGAAAATCATCCTGCCTTATCATTCACATAAAACAATAGATTGGTTTAAATTTAAAAATGACACTTTTTGTTTGGAAAGGCAATATGCGCAGGGGTGTGACCTGCTGTGATTCACACCTGAGAAGACAATGGGCCCGCATAATGAGCGCATAATGGGGCTGCATACTAATGACCCTTTCATTCTGGTGTGTCACTGAGCCACAAGAATGCAATGACTATATATATATAGGCCTATATAATACAAAATTGGTTCACAGTTCCAATTATTTATTTATTTTGTAAATTGTGCTTGCAAATTGTATAATATCAAATGTAAACATTTCTAGTAATTGTGCAGTTAATTCTCATACTGTTTTTACAGAAAGTTTGGGAATATATCCCAAATGTGTCACTAATAAAACACAATACAAATAATTTAAAGAGGAGGCTTATATTGAGCTTTTAAGATTTACCTAAGATTTATTTATATGTAGCCTACATATATTTTTACTATTTTAATAAAAAGGTTACAATTACAACAACAATTAAAATTAACTATATTTCAAATGTAATCTTTCTTTGTATATACTAAAGTATACATTTTATCATACATATTTCACAGTTGCGGATTAATTAGTTTGAATATAGCCTACAATCGAACAAACACTATAATAACATCTTAGCAATCAAGCTTATTTGATGTGGCAGTATTTTACAGTAAAAACGACATCTTGTCTTTCATATGTAACATATCGTTTTTATGATTAGGACATATAAATGTTAATTTGCAGTTTAATACGTTGCTTATACACAAATATTTTATTTCAACATATTTCAGTCGATTTTTACTCATCTCAGTATTGGAATATAGTTAGGTAAAAGCTGTTCATTCATTCACACACAAAAATGCGATTCATATTCAAACAGTCTTTTTGTTTACAGACACTATTTCATATCGCGATTAGAACAAAGCACTTGAAAATAAAGAATGTACCTATTCCTCAGCTGGATCCGTTGCTCCTCTAAATGAAACTACCTGCACTTCTGAGGTAATTTTTTCCAGGATTATTATTAAGATAGTATTATTCATCACAGCGTCGTAAATATGAGTCTCTTTCGGTGGGTTATCCAGCTGATGTGGGCGTGGATCGCCTCAGAGCATTTGTGTTTGAATAGAGCGCGCTCCGTGGGCGTGGTCAAATTAACTTTAATGACCTGAGACGAGAACGACTATCATCTCTCTCTTTTCGTACAGATTACATAAAATGAGAAAATTTGTTTTTTATATAAATTACTTCATTTAAAAGAAGATAATTCAGGCTTCATGCCTGTGTGCCTGTATACCTGTTTGACTGAGTATTTGCAGAGTTACAGTTCATTTTTCGGACGCGTTTCAGAATGGACTTCACTGACAGAGAGAACGCAGAACGCGCATCATGTTTATTTTTCTTTATTAGGCGAAAAGCACAACACTTTGTTTTTATTATGAGGTTCCACAAAAAAAATACAAACTTAACAGGATCGAATGATGTACAACACTTATTTGTAAGATCAAAATCAACAGAGTAATTTGAGTCTCTTTTGCACTGATAAGGAAAAAAGTGAGCTGGTATCGCCGGCGAGACCGCCGACCCCAGAGGGTTAAAATGCATGTTTTTGAAAATGATACCGTTATTGTGTCAGTGTAAAATTTGCCACAAATTTGTATAATACAGTGTTTTAGTTTTCGCAGATCTGTTTGAATGGGGATTGTTGTCGTCTGGACACAGACCTTTTCAAAAACGCAAAGGAAAAACTTTTTCGTTTTTAAGTACATCTTACATTTAAGTACATTGAATTTCTTTTTTCCCCCACATTGCTTCTATGAGAATTTAGTAGGGATGCACCGAAATTAAAATTCTGAACCGAAAATGCTTTATAAAAATTACTTATATCTAATTGAATTACCTTTTTTTTGTATGATTGTATTAATATAAGACTTTTTAATGAAATTCAATAATTTTGAAGCAACGCCAAGTAACTTTTCCTCTTTGGTCGCCCTACAGGTTGGAAGCGGAATTGTCCATTACCGCTGTCGTAAATAATTTAGCCTACCGCAGCCTACTGTCGCACGCACTCTCGCTGTTTATCCAGCACCGGCTTTGGAATGAACGATGTCCACAGACATCAGTGACCGAGAGGGTAGCGTCATTTTACTAATGTTGCACAGCACGGCTATACACACCATGTAACAACACAGTAGGGCTATTGCAAACAGAAACAAGTCTACTACATAGAAGTCTCATGTTGGCGCGTTATTTGAGCGAACTTTGCTTTTCCGATGAGCATGATTTGCTTTTACATTAGTTGAGCGTTCCCTTGGGCCGTAAGCGACTGAGCTCCGCACGTGCATTGAGGGGAGTGTCACACCATGCAGTGATAATGGCTAGAGTGAGAGTGAAACTTGAGGGGCAGGGCGGGACGAAATATATTTTCGGGCAAAAAACGAAAATGCCATTTTCGGCGGCCGAAATTTCGGTGCATTCCTAGAATTTAGTGTGGGGAAAAATATAACTGATACTGTTTTTAACTTTTGTTTATGACCTGGAAAAGTAGCACCAGAAAAGAAAATCTTTAGTAAGTTTTACCCATGAGACACAGAAAAAGTCAAGGAGTGACCTTATACTTACAAAAATATTGTTATAAGATAAGAAATATGTATCAAAATGTATAAGAACATGAGAATTTAAAACTATCTGAAAACAGGGAGGTCTAACTGACTCAATAGTGGGGACAATAATTAAAAACAGATTTGTGTTAAATAATGGTCTAAAACCACTTTAGGAAGTGAAATGTTAATGTTAAGTTCTAACTAAATTAATTACATTCTAATTTGAATCTTAATTAGGGAATCATGATGTGAAATTGTACAAAAGATTACTCTTGTATACTGCACCTGTGGTCTACCTCATATCGTTAATGAGCAGATAACAGATGCTTGAAGGCGGTCAGTTTTCACCCGAGACCCTGTTTCAGACTGACGGACAGCAGTGGGAACGCTTCCGCTATCGAAGCTAACTTTGACTTCTGCAATTAATTTTTCTTGGACAGTTTGGGATCTTATATTTATAAATCCATGATAACGAGCCAATGTAATTGCATTTTTCTTTCAGTTTGCTAATTGCTTTGGGAACGGTGGCGCTGCCAGAGCATGGCAGGGTTATATTTGGAGCGTTTCGCTTTTGCTCTCTCAGAAGGAGTTGGAGTTTCATGAAGGAAGCAGAATCATATATTAGTCATACTTTCAAACAGCTGCGATCCTTTTTTAAGCACTGTAGCCTGTAGCCTTAATTTCAAGAGAGGTAAGACATATAACCTTAATCTGACAGACCTCTAGCACTCGTACAAATGATCTCACTTTATAAATCTTTAATTTGATTTTGAAGTATTTTATGCCTGCCCAGTGATTTCACCACAATATGGAGCGTCTTTCAACGACTGCTGTTGTGATTATGAAACCATACAGATGTCAATGCAGGGACGGAGCAAAGTTGGGAAAAATGTTTTGCCAACAGGGTAAATTTTGATTAAAGCAAAATAAAATAAAACAAAAACAAACTTTGAGTGCTGGAGAATAGATCAACCCAAACATCAGGACCAAACTAAAACCTCTTGCAGCCTAAACTCTGGTACCCAAATTAACCACAAACATTGCACACGATTAAAAATCAAGTTGGTGGCTGTCGGTAAAGTGTTAGTTTCAGCAAAAAAATGACAATCCTGTCATAATTTACGCTTCATGTCATTTTAAACCTGTCACTTTCTTTTTCCATGGAACACAAAAGAAGTTAGGCAATGCGTTTACGCATCTCTTTTCCAAAGGGAAATGATGCAATGCAATACAAGTGAATTATAATGGTTTTTTTTATGCTCCAAAAAGCACCAGAAAAGTAACATATGTGCTATTTTAATGAATTTTGACCTACATTTATCACAAGAGTTGGAATATGTGCATGGGCATATATGCATGCGCATGAGTATTTATGATACTATTTATAATACTTTTAAGGTGCTGTTGACATTTTTGAAGCTCATTCACAATTTATTATTTTCTTACATTGCATGGGAAAAAAATATCATTCTTATCAAATTTTCTTTCTGTGTTCCACAGGTTTGAAACTGCACACTCAAACAATATTCAGGGCTTTTTTATACGCAATTTAAATACGTAAATATTAAAGGGTTAGTTCACCCAAAAATGAAAATTCTGTTCATTAATTACTCGCTCATGTCGTTCCAAACCCGTAAGACATTCGTTCATCTTCAGAACACAAATGAAGATATTTTAAATAAAGATCTTCATTTGTGTTTTGAAGATGAACAAAGTCTTACGGGTTTGGAACGACATGAGGGTGAGTAATTAAATGACAGAATTTTCATTTTTAGGTGAACTAATCCTTTAATATTTATGTTTTTAAAAAAAATTGTTTGATAGAATTATCTTATTCTCACCAAGGCTTCATTTATTTAATCAGAAATACAGTAATACTGTGAAATATTATTACAATTTAACATAATTGTTTTCTAGTTTAATACATTTAAAAATGTAATTTATTCCTGTTATGTCAAAGCTGAATTTTCAGCATCATTACTTGTCTTCAGTGTCACTTGATCCTTCAGAAATCATTCTAATATGCTAATTTGCTGCTCAAGAAACATGTATTATTAATAATAATAATGTTGAAAACAGTTTTTGCTGCTTAACTTTTTTTTGTGGAAACAATGGTACCGTTCAAACATTTGTGGTAAGATTAAAAAAAGAGAGAAAATAATACTTTTATTCATCAAGGATGCATTAAAGTGATCAAAAGTTACAGTGAAGACATTTAAAATGTTACATACATGCTTTAATAAATTTAATAAATGCAAATAAATGCTGTTCACTGAACTTTCTATTCATCAAAAAATCCTAAAAAAAAGGTTTTTGTTTAAATTAATGCAGCCTTGGTGAGCAAAAGATACTTTTAAAAAAACATTAAACAATTTAAATGTTTCCAAACTTTTCACATGTACTGTAATATAGTTAACTAACGTTAACCGATTGAACCTTATTGTAAAGTGTTACCAACTATTCCATGATTTTTTCTCTCTCCATACATTCATGTAATACTTGCGTTTCATTCATGTATGACTGACAAATATGTATCACTTTAAGTTCATTAGTTAATGTTGAAACTGCGTAAACCACATGGATTGAAATTTAAATGTAATTCAAATACATAGATCTTAAATGTAGGCCTAAATATTTATTTGAGAGCATGAGGGTGAGAACATGATGACAGAATGTTCACTTTTGTCTGAACTGTTGAGGATTAGCAGCCTCTGTTACTGAAGATAATCGTTCTTGTGAGGTTTCATGCCAGGTAACTCGAGCAGGTGCGACATGCTCTTAAGGGGACCGAACAGGAAGTGCGAGTGACAGGAAGTGAGGTGGGTTTCAATGGGTGTGAGAGCACTCGTGCTGCTCAAACCTGGCCAGTAAAACTGATCAACTGGGATGAATTAAGGCCGTACACTACAGCCTGAATTCACAACTGGGAAGCTGCAGAGATCTGGTTCAGTGTCTTCATTCACTGTCATTTAATGTTGCTCCAAACCCGTTTCAATTTTGCACAGAAGACTTGTGTCTTACGGGCTTGGAACGACATGAGCGTGAGTAAATGATGACAGGATTCTACCGATTTCTGCAGCTGGTCTGGCTGTAGAGCACTGGCCTAGAGAGATGTTAGAGGAAACCTGTCCACACACCTTGCAGAAGACCACAGTCCCTTCCTCCTGGTGCAAGAGCCCAGAGGAGACGGGAATGACAAGAAACAAGGATATTGTCATAGTTGGAGAGGTTTATCACATTTACAGAAGAGAGAGAGAAGCATTACAACACGCATGCAAAATTCACAAGGGATGTTAAGTTGCGTTCACATCATGACAGAATTCCCATAATTATGAGGAAATTCATGAGGAGTCATTTATTTCTATGATAACACTGGATGTCAAATGGATCCACGTGTGGCTTTGTTGTTCATGACATCATAATATTTGATCACTACATGAATTAACCTAAATTCTTGTGAAATATCCTGAATAGATTTTTTCCTGATTTTCTGTTAATGGTTCTTGAACTGTCAATGCTAACCAAACATGCAACAGTGTTTCCTGCATCACTATTTAGCGGCATGTTCTGCTAATGGATCTACAATTTTTGCACGTTTGCAGTCTCAATTGAATGTGATTAGAAAAAAAGTCTAGCTTATGCAAAATAATATTAAGACTATAATCAGACAGCATGTGTTTGATCTGGTTGCGAACAACAAAAACATGCAAACAATCAACCAGGTGTTCGTTTCCCAAAAGCATCGTTAGCCAACTATGGTCGCAAGTTCCATCACCCTAGTGAAATTTTTTTTTATTGTATTTGAACTATATTCCCTTTTTCAATAGTACATTGCAAAAAGGGTACTATCTTTAAATATATTAAAAGTTTATTAGCATCATGCTTTTACCTATTTTCACAATACAACTTTTAACACACTTTAAAATAATTGTACTTTAGTATATTTTAGAAAAATATACTTGAAGTGAAAATTCTGTTTATTTTTTAAGTGTATTTATTTGCACTTTATTTAAAATATATTTGAGGTATATTTTAACTGTGTGCTGGAAATGATCATTGTAACAATGCATTGAAAGTATACTTTCAAAATACATTATAGTATACAATAGTATTTGTACAAAGTAAATGGTATGGTTGGCGCCGATAGCCTCGTGGGCAAGTGCAAAGACATATAGCGCCGTTGTGTCGGGAGACCTGAGTTCGATTCCCGGCTCGTGGACCTTTCCTGATCCCGTCCCCCCTCTCTCTCCCACCTCACTTCCTGTCTAGCAACTGTCCTATCCTAATAAAAGGCAAAAATAAATATATATAAATACACTTATGGTATATTGCTTATATGTTTCGAAGACTCGTAATGAATTTGTAATGTACTTGTAACACAAATAAAGTACACTTTAATATCACTATCAAGCATGTAATTAGTCCCTACACAGGCATAGGCTGCGTTTACACTTGGCATTAACATGCGACCTGTATCTGGATGTTGTCCACATACACATTGAAAAGACAAGTGTAAACGCACTTCTGATCGGAATGTTATCCGATCAGCGTGTCTAGGTTCGGAGGTAGTCGAGGACGCATTGCGATCGGATCTCAGTGTAATGTAAACGCAATCCAGCCATCGTGTCTGCATTCACAGGTGGACGTCATATAAATCCCTAGCCTGACTTGGTCATACTCATATTCTAGTCAGAATGTGAGTCTGATACTGCTCCATAGGGCTTTGATTATGAGGCGTGTCTTAACCGAACCAGGGAAAAAAAAAAACTCTGCACTCAATTGGATAGACCTCAGAGCAACGCAGTAAGTCAGCTAGTTGCATAGCATAGTTTCAACAGAACTCAACTACACGCACGCTGGAAGAAGTAGTAAAATAATGAGTGTTGCTTCTTTTACTTGGTCCTCCATGAGTGCGAGTGTGCGACCAAAGGAGAAACCACAACTACCACAGGGTTTTCATTGCGTCCCATCTTCTTAGCGACCATCGGAGCCAGCTGATAAAATAAACTTTTGCCGAATCCCGTAGGAAGGACGGCAAACACATCTTTCCGATCGACAAATGCCTTGATTGCAGTTCTCTGTTCGTCTTTTAAAATGAATGCGCTGTCGATTTCTTTTACAACAGACGCGATAGCGGAATCTATACATCTCAATTCTCCAGCTGCAGTCATCTTTGAGGGAAACCAGTTCAACCCAAGCGCACTTTGATAACGTGATGATTACGTAACTGCAGATCATCTGTCCATCATCGTATAAAGCCCGCCCTGGCAATTTGATTTGCCCGACTAATTCTGAACCGATCATAATTACTCCTCAATGGATCGAGTCCATACCGAACTTCCCAACCAAAAAATGTTGTGGGCGGGGTTCGGGCTGGCATCCAGGCTAATAAATCCCCGCGTGGCTGTCAGAAAATAATGTCCAGACGCAGTTTAGACAAGAAATTAAACTTATTTGAACCTTACAATAAACGTCAATCTTTAAAACAGTTTATTTAGACTTACATGATACTATGCGTGTCATTTTTTCATTTTAATTGTGCAACATTATCTGAACGAGGCGATCGCCTGTACACTCACAGTCAGTCATGAGATCTTAATGAAGAGCTGCGCGGAATAATCAGAATTTTTGAATGTTTTAAATGTTGAATGTTTTTATTGTTTCAGCATGTTTATCAATCTCCCATTTATGTCAATTTAGTCATTGCACGCTATAACCTTAAACCCAGATGATCGATGATGTGACTTGTTTAACATGATCAACCCAGTTATTTTTGTCTGATCAACTCTGGAAGTATTCCTTCGTTCAAAAACCGTAATTTGATCTAAGACTGGAGATTGCACAGGAAAGTAAAGTGAGTGAGTGAAAGCAATTGGTAGCCTACATTGTTTAATTGGTATCATCTTTACTCTTAATCTGGTGTCGTGCCACAGACCTAATTTAAATATTTTGCAGGAAACAGAAATCCGATCGGTTATCCAGATACAGAGGCTACTTAATGTGAACAAATGTAAATGCGCCATGTCCTGATTGGCTAATGATCCGATCTGCTTGATTGGATCACGGTGATCGCATGTTAATGCCAACTGTAAACGCAGCCATATACTTAAAGTATACTTGAAGTTGTTCCAATTTAGTACACAAAAGTACACTTAATACACTTAAAGTTATGCTTTACTACAATTAGTTGTTTCAAAATAGCACACTTCAAGTTAACTAATCATTAACACACTTGAAGTATAGTAAATTAGTCTGTCTGCAAGTATACCTAGCATTTTTTTTTTTTACCAGGGCGTTATCAGCTTAGTTCAACGAGTTTCTGAAACCATAGTTCTAACGAACATTCGCAAACAGCTTTGGAAAGTTGTGTAGTTGGAAAGACAGCTTTCGACCTGTGGTTAGAAGCATAGTTTCTTGTTTGACGTGTACTCGATAAATCCTTATTTTGAGCCGACATTTATCTTTTATTTAGAATACAAATGTCATTTAAGTCTTTTAGTTTGTCGAGAGATTTAAAGCACCATTTTTGAAGAGTGCACATGTGCGTACATGCTCTATTAAGTGAGAACGAGTCTAAGATTGAATCTGGATATAAAGCAAAATGAGAAATAGTCCTCAGATGCCATGGTCGTAATTTATAGCAAAACATCTAGCGTTAATTCGATCTCAAATAGATTAATTAAAAGGAGTTATTACTCCAACACGTGCGTGACATCCTTAGCCAACGTGGTTGAACGACCAATTTGCAACAATACGGTTTCGGTCTTATTAATGAATCAAACTAAAAGAGTCTCAACTCATATTGGTTTGAACCAATTTAACAACTCACTGACTGTATCACTCATTGTTGAAATGACAATTATTGATTGTTACTATATTTTTTGAGAAGAGTGTCATTTCTGACTGGTTGTTCGTACCATATTATGTATAGATAAAGATACACATTCACAGTTTTGTCCCAAATAAATGGTCATTTGTCTTCACAGCATTGTTTTTGTTTAGTATATTTGTTAAGTATATAATTAGGCCTAATTATTCTTGAAATATTGAAATCAATCAATCAAAAGGGAATTATAACTGTTCAGAGGAATCAGAATCGGAACCAGAATCATTCAATTCTAGTCTTAAAAAAAAAAACACACAGAAAGTGCCCCAGGTAACACTGTCTATGCAATGACATTGAAAACAGCAATATGTTGATTATGAATATGAATATGCTATCAACAGAATATGTTGATAGCAGTTACAGGTGGTAACTAACCACCTGTAACTGCTAAAGCCATGAACTTGATGGACCTTCTAATTGCAACTAAACCGACTCATAATTACGGCAATTTGACATGTCATGAACGCAGCTTTCCAGCAAGGGATGTTCTATAACTTAACTCACACAGACAGTTAGTGGGAAAACATTGTTGTGGAGTGTTGCAGTAACAAGGATTAGATTACTGACCTGTTTTCCTCCCATGGACTCAAACATCTTCTCCAGCTGAACTCGGAGCTGCTGGATGTTGTTCAACAGGATACAGGACTGTCAGGAGAAGAAAGATAGACAAGATATTTCATGATTAATCGACTGTCCTCCTTTCCACATGCATTCAGTCATCAAAACCCTCCACCATCCTAATGCAAGGAGATGTTTTTTACTTGAAGACTGAAGACTTGAATATATAAACACGGGCATTGATTCGTATGGATGCTGATGATGATGGTGGTCGCTGACATGAGTTTGCACATCTTACTTTCATCAGTGACAGTAAATCTGAATTTCATTACGTAAAATCTATGTCTCCAACTCTTCAGAGAAATGCCAGAATTACACAATTGAACATTCAATGTGTTCAATTGAAACGCTCATTCCTTTTTGAAAATAACTGAAAATAATGCACAACAAAGGTGTTATTAAAGCATAATGTTTCTTTTATATCTTATAATATTCAGTAGGTTGCCCTAATGCATCAAATATTTTCACTATAAATCTATATATATCAGTGGCGTGCGGGTTCATATAAGCTGCGAATATTTTGCATAACCAACAATTCAAGAGGAAAAATGTGCTGCTGCTGCCAGATCTCGATCAACGAAAATCACATTGTATTTGATGCAAAACAGTGAAAAATAGTCATAACAAACTACTTTCATAGTATTTCGTTTTCTCCATAAGGAAAATTATTTTTAACGAAAACGTATAAACTGTTTTATATATGTATATATATAAATACACACAACAGTTCTTTCTGGTTCTTGAATCTGATTGGCTGAGAGCCTTTCCAGCACACAGTAACAGAACTCTGAAAGTTTCACCATTTGCATCACTCCGCTTCCGACGACAGTCATGGCGGTCGAGCAAATCCAACATATTTTTTAAAAATACTACTGTTGTTGTGTCACGAAATGTAGTTTTATGATGTTTTTAGGTGAGAATTTAGTTATTTAGACCTCAAATATGTGACTAATATATAATCATTGTGTCTATTTTACAATCTGTTGAGACGCTTTCGCAGATGGCCTTCACAGTCACCAGATCTCAATCCAATATAGCCTTTTTGAGATGTGTTGGAACGGGAGATTCGCATCATGGATGTGCAGCCGACAAATCTGCAGCAACTGCGTGATGTTATCATGTCAATATGGACCAAAATCTCTGAGGAATTTCCAGCACCTTGTTGAATCTATGCCACAAAGAATTATGGCAGTTCTGAAGGCAAAAAGGTCTAGCAAGCTGTACCTAAGATATACCCCTACTAGCAAAGTGTGCCTAAAAAAGTGGCCTGTGAGTGTGTATATATAAAATAGTCAATATTATTTCATTATTATTATTTAATTGTTTTATGATTTTGGGGGGAAAAAACTAATTAAACTAATGCATTAGAATGTGCATTAAGAATAAACGAACAACAAAATATACAGTATTGATAGTACATTATTTCATGCGTGTAAAATGACATCTGCAATTGAAAATGTTATAAAAAAAAACAAAAACATTAAACTCAATGACCAGGTTGATGGTGAACTCTTTAAGATGACCATCTAACTCACAAGGATCAGTTACATGTTACAGTGAATGTCAAATAACCATTGACCAGATTTGTGTTGACACACAGATTACCTAGAGATATGGCAGTCAAAACACTTGTGTAAGTGTCCCAGGATTTGACTGGATGGCTAGGAGTGCATAATTAGTGCAGGAGTCTATAAGCTAATTAAAACGGGCTCTTACTGTCTGCACTGGCACACTTCTTAAAGGTCACATGTCAGCCGTGTGACAAATAGGTGTAAAACTCTGAAACGAAAATATGAAGCAGTCGCGCTAATTGAAATGAGGGAACATCGTCTCAATGACAAGAGCTGGTGATTTCACACAGTCGTAAATTTAATTTAAGACAATGTATATAAACTCTGATGTAGCTGATTTGTGGGCATTGGTGCGTTTAAAGATGTAGATATTCTTAGGATGAAGTGTGCTGTCAATTAAGCGATGGATGAGACCCGAGGAGCGGCTCTATCCTCCGAGACAGAACAGAGATATGTCTTTAATTACCGGCCGCATGATTTTCTCTCTGTGGTCCTGTCACTGCACTTAAAAGATACATCTGTCTTTCTTCCCACCACAGACGTCCTGCATGCCAAGCTTTTATAAGCATTACATGAAGACATTGTGAAAAATAAGAGCTAGAACAAAAGCTGCTCTGAGTTAGCTCCGTGAATGCTGTCATTTTACACAAAGAAAGGGAAGTTAAAAGCAAAGAGGAAGGAGACGAGGACGCGAGAAGGTCTCGCTCTTTATTTGTCGTCTACATATTCCCCTCTCACGAAGACATAATGCAGAACGCAGCCAAAGTCAAATTGAATGTCTCACTATGGTCTCCGGGTTGGTTTCCATGGCAATGTCCCCAGTGTAATCTGATCAAGCCATGTTCGGACACTTGCAGGGTCATGACTTTAAAACACGCTGACATTTTATGACGAAGCAGTTTTGAAAGTGTGTGTGTGCAAACCTGTTCATAGACTCACCAAGTTCTCCTTGTTCAGATGGTTGCTAAAGTCTTTGGAGATGATCGCAGCATACTGGAGAAGAACTTTGTTTATGGTCTGGAAAGAGAGTAAAATGTAGATTTAAATATTATAAAAAACAGTACAATTTAACTTTGTGAAAGCAATAAGTTGAGTATGTGGTACTGTTATTATTTACAAACCTAAAACACAAATGTACATAAACTACCATACCAAATGTTGCTGAAAGAAGTCTCTTATGCTGATTAAGACTGCATTTATTTGATAAAAAATACAGTAAAAACAGAAAATATTGTGAAACATTATTACAATTTGAAAGGGAATAAAACTCTTAATATATTCATAAATATGTAAATAAGTAAATGAGGGGAGTAATGATATGCGTCTTCTCAGGCCGCCGTAATAGATTTCTCTTGTCAAGTTTGCATGAAGTAATCAATGCCTCCTACAAGACCCTTTACCCACAATCCCGTGGGTGGAGAGCTGGTATCAATCTTTCTCTGTCTCTCTCTTTTTCTCTCTCAGCTCATTTGCATTCACAGTAGACATTTACAACAAGAAAAAATATATAAGCTGGCCTGAAATCTCTTGGAAATGTCATATAAAATCTGTTATGTATATACACTACTGTATATAGTATAGAATATACATTAAGAAAAACGATCACCATATTGATAAGTTGTCTGAGTAGATGTGTTAATTTGATAAACATCACTATTAGTATTGCTTATAGCTTTAGTGATGTGATCAAAACTCTAACACTGGCAAACATCCTGGCTTCACAGGGCAAAAACTTTCTGCATTTTTCTGCATTCTGCATGTCCCCACAAGGACAATTTTTGATTTTGGATATTGCCGTTTTTGTAAACTAGAGTAAACCTGAACCTCACACACGTTCAAATAAAGCTTTTGAACTTTCTATTCATCAAAGAATCATGTTTTCCACAAAAATATGAGACAGCACAACTGTATTCAACATTGATAATGATCAGAAATGTTTTTAAAGGGTACTGTAGGTTTCCCCTAAAAGTGTAACACTGTAGTGCTTTCAAAACATTGCTCTATTCATTTGATAATCCTAACTAATATTCACAATTCCTTTTGGTGATACTAGTGGGGCAAAAATTATACTACTTGACATTTAAAGAAAATCAAGTAATGGTGCAAAAATACACCCTAAAAAAATTCCCAGCCAGCAAAGGTCTGGATTTATGCCTAGTTTCAAAGCTTTTCTCCATCATTTGTTCTATTCATCATTTTATGCTCTCAGCTGCCAGGCAACCATATGACAACCTACAGTTAGTGTAATATTGCTTGGCGGAAGAACCGCTTTTTTGTGTGTGTGATTATTATTGTTAATTCATGTAATTCTTTATTGAAGATTGGTGTCTTTTATTATACTGCCACTGAGACTATGCAGCTATGATTTTACCACATTTAAGTTTTTTTTTTACTTCGTTTTACATCACAGCAACATGCAAAATCACCAATGTACAGCCTCAAAGGACATACTTTCTATTCTGATGTTGTCTTACCTTTGCAAATCTGCGCATGAAGTGAGCGAGAGCTTGAGGGTTCGGACACTCCAGCTTCTTAATGATCTCAAAGCTTTGGTTCAACTGCGTGAACACATCCACCACCGAGCAAGAAAAGAGAGCATGTTCTGATGTCTGCTGGAACTGTAATGATAACCCCAAAATCAAAACATTAATGATTATGTCCGCCACACAATACAGAGGATGTCATATTTTTTTTATAGCAATTATATATGTTTCTGTTTTTCAGCATTTACTACATAATAGAAGAAATAAAAGAAAATGTTTTACAGCCTGATTCTAACTTTCCATAAAGTTCTAATATGGTTCTTCAATGATCTAGTGATTCAATAACCCCGGAAGGGCGTCATTATTATTATTCTTTGTTTAAAGAATATGTCACTCAAAAATCTAAATTCTGTCAGCTTTAATTCACCATAATGTCATTCCAAACCAATATGACTTTTTTATGCTCTTTTCCACACAATATACAATTCAGTTCAAATGTTTGGTGTCAGTAAGATTTTAATACTTCATAATAATAATACTTTTATTTGGAAAAAAAAATATCAAAAGTGACAATGAAAACATTTATAATGTGAAGTTTTCTACTTCAAATAAATACAGTTCTTTTGACGTTTCTATTCATCAAAGAATCCTGAAAAAAATCTATCAGTGTTTTCACAAAAATATGAAGCAGCACAACTGTTTTCAACATTGATAATAATCAGAAATGTTTCTTGAGCAGCAAATCAGCATATTAGAATGATCATGTGACACTGAAGACTGGAGTAATGATGCTAAAAATTCAGCTTTGGATCAAAGGAAAAAATTACATTATAAAATATATTACAAATAGAAAACAGTTCTTTTAAATTGCAATAATATTTTACAATATTGCAGTATTTTTTACTCTGGCTTGGTCCTTTGTTTTGTAAATAGTAAAAAAAACTTACCAACCTCAAACTTTTGAACGGTTGTGAAAGGGAAAGGGGACTTTTTTGGGGTGAACTATTCAATATTGGTTCTACCTACAACCAATATGCTGAACTGAAGAATCTATAATTAAATATCAAGGAATGATATTGGTTTGTGATGAGAAGATGCTGCCAGCAAGCACTGAAGATGTTTTTAAGAAGACAGCTCTGGTATGATTCAGAGCCTTTGGGAATGCCTGCCAACATAACCTATGACACAATTAACCTGCACTTCTGCCCTTATTCTCCAGGCGCTTCTGCCAACGAGCACAAGCCTAATAATCATTAGACAATTAACTCAAAGTGCTGCTCCATTAGCATCTTAATGTAGAGCTGAATCTCACAAGACTTGAACCCGAGTGCAGCTAAACATCTAAACACAGTTAGCAACCCACTACGCTCATGTAATCTTAGCACTAGCACTGGCTATAAATAAACTCCGGCTCTGCTGTTAACAGTAGGAAGAAAAAAACACACATTTTAACACTGTTTTCATTGCTCTGCAACACTAATCTGCATCTGAAAATGCTCATGTGTAATTATATTTGTCAGTGTCACATATCACATATAATAACGTGGCCGTTCATCACAGTAGTGGATAATGTGCAGGCCAATATTAACAGCACTAAATGGTTTGTGTTTTCACCGCAACCAATTTCAGGTGAAAGAAATTAGCATATGAAACCAATCACGCCAGTGATTTGTTTTCGTCAGCCAGGGGAACATTGAGCAGGATAAATGTGTGTTTTTGTACAGCCTTACAGTAACAGCAGCTCATATTTACATCAGTCCAATCAGAAGCATTTGTTCGGTTTATTTCACGAACACTCATCAGCCTAATGGTGATGATACACAGGGCAACTTTTTGAGCAATGTTGGTGGGCAATATTGCCGTCAACGGGCAACCAGATGAGACACATGGCCCACGACCGACCTAAATTATCCAGATAGAAATGTATTGCCCATTTTCAATGGGAAAGTGCCCAAGCAACAATCGCTCAGCAAGATTGCCCAGCAACATTGCTCAAAAAGTTGCCCTGTGTATCATCACCTTAATGCTTTCAATTTACCAGTTTACCAGCACGTCAGATTCCATTCATCGTGTTTACGTCTGTGCTATGAGAAAAACACATTGCTTAATAAATTCTCAGCGCAAATGCCATAGAAGAAAAAAAAATCTCCTATCCAAAGAGAGAGCTTATTGAATTAAAATTGTTATAAACTTGTTCAAATGACTGGATTTCTGAGATGAACATGAATGCCACTACCCAGCTAACACAATTGTCCAAAACGTTTTGCTAACATTCCTGTTAAGTTATGAAAACGTTATTTCTGAATGTTCAAATGTCCAGTTTTTTTAATGTTTTAAAAACGTTGTTTATTGGTTGTACAAATGTTAAGGGAACATTTAATCATTTTGCAAACATTATGGGAATGTTCAGTTTGAATGTAGCCTACTCTGAAACGAGTAAAAACTTTAGACGACCGAATGTCCAACTGAAACATTAACGATGAATAAATAATGTTTTTGTGCTAACGTTTTGAGAACATTATTGAAGAATTTGAACAAACATTCTATTAACATTACTGGAAGAACATTTGTTCATAACTTTGAGAGAAAGTTTGCCAAGGTTTTGAGGACGTTCTCCTGTTAGCTGGGTACATTATTGTTTTTACCAGTAAAAACTCACGATTTTGAGCCATGACTTCAGTTTGAAGTGTCAAATAAGAAACATGGCAACTGATATTGATCATATTTAAGTTTAGTCTACATGCATTTGTGTACTTATTATGAATAACAGCAAAAAGCTTGCCAGAAAATACTCATTTAAAAGGTTGTGACAGGCTACAAAATCTCATTATTATAAGGACAGAATAAGAATGATTAAGAAAAGAAATCAAGAATTAATCATATACCCAAAGCATATCCTTACTTTGTTGTTGCACTAAAAAGTGTCCCGTCTTTGTCAAAAAAGAGGATGAAATAAACTCATCCTGTGCTTTCATTTTATTCTGACGAATCAATTCAAATAGTAATAGTAAGTAGGAACTTCACAGGAGCACTTTGAAGGCAGCATACAAGCAAAAGAGAAATGCGGCATTTAGCGTTAATGTGACGTTTAGATGGTAACGGCAGCGTTAGACTATTTGCCAATTCACAAATGAAAAGCTCGACTGAAGCAAAGGAACAATACGAAAAACTCACCCCATCTTTTTTATCTCTCTCTAGAGCTCCGTTAACAAAATCCATCGCTACATCTTCATTTTCATCCAACCACTGGATAACAAACGGCTCAAACCACCTGCAGAGAGAGAATAAAGCAGTGTAATAAAGGCTTTGGTTTTCTGATCTTTATATACATGCTTTTTTTCACCCTATTTCATCATCCACGAGATGTGAGAAACAAATTATGTGCCAAAGTTTAATTCCTAATTTTTATATGAACCAGGATTATTTTTGTTAACTAAAACTATTAAAGCATTTTTGTTCATTGAAGCTGAAATAAAATATAAATATTAGATAAAAATATATACATTTAACGAAAATGTTTAATGTTGCTGTCACAGTCATCGTCTGCACCATTCTGTCTTTGTCATCTTCACTACACTTCCCAGCATCCTCTTGTCTCCTCACCTGAATTCACTCCCTCAATCATCCACCTGTTCATCGTCATCATCATCTGTGTCACCTGTCCTCACCTCGTTAGTGGTCGTTTGTATCTGTATTTAGTTCTCTCTCTTCAGTCTGTCTTTGTTGGTTCTTGTAAATGTTACCTTGTATTGTGAGTGTTACACTTCTGCCTGTCTACCTGCCTGTACCAGTTTGTGTTAGTTGACTATAGTAAAAGTTTGAATTGGAGCCTTTGCCTCAGCCTGTCTTCATTCCACACCACACCGTGACAGAAGAACCGACCAAGAAGGTAATGGAGGAGGACGCAATGGATGCGTTTCTGTTCAACCAGAATGGAAGTTCTTTGGAGGAATTAGTGGAAGTTTACCTGCATCTGTATCAGGATGCTTACTGGGAGGAGGAGTTTTTAAAGCAACGGTTTTGGGGAGGACTAGACGATCCACTAACCCAGATACTGCTGCTCAAAGACTTAGACCGACCTTTTCTTGAGTTCTTGGACCGAGCTCTTTTTGTCTGTGGTTCCTCCCTCACTGTAACACCAGCCGATCCTGAGTTTCCAGTACCAGAGCTTCACGTCAGCCACGTCCAGCCAGAGACCGTCCAGCCAGAGCTTCACGTCCAGCCAGAGCTTCACGTCCAGCCAGAGACCGTCCAGCCAGAGACCGTCCAGCCAGAGACCGTCCAGCCAGAGACCGTCCAGCCAGAGACCGTCCAGCCAGAGACCGTCCAGCCAGCTCTGGAGGACGCAGTGCTCCTTGTGGGATCCATGGCTGTTTTGTGTGTGTGGGCAGCACACACATTCGTTACAGCCCATGAACCCAGCCCTGAGCTTCCTTCGCCGCTGGTCCCGTCCAGCCCTGAGCTTCCTTCGCCGCTGGTCCCGTCCAGCCCTGAGCTTCCTTCGCCGCTGGTCCCGTCCAGCCCTGAGCTTCCTTCGCCGCTGGTCCCGTCCAGCCCTGAGCTTCCTTCGCCGCTGGTCCCGTCCAGCCCTGAGCTTCCTTCGCCGCTGGTCCCGTCCAGCCCTGAGCTTCCTTCGCCGCTGGTCCCGTCCAGCCCTGAGCTTCCTTCGCCGCTGGTCCCGTCCAGCCCTGAGCTTCCTTCGCCGCTGGTCCCGTCCAGCCCTGAGCTTCCTTCGCCGCTGGTCCCGCCCAGCTCAAAGCCCTCTTTGCCGCTGGTTCCGCCCAGCTCAAAGCCCTCTTCGCCACTGGTCCTGCCCAGCTCAAGACCTTCGCCACTTGTCCCGTCCAGCAAAAAGCCCTCACCACTTGCCCAGCCAGAGACTGCTCACGTCCCGTCTGCCCAGCCTGGGTCTGCTCACGTCCCGTCTGCCCAGCCTGAGGTGGTTTACGGCACGTCTGCCCAGCCTGTCACTCTCCCCAATAATTATTTTGGGGGGGGGGCATAGGTCACCGCCATGGCCGCCCGAAGGGGTCTCTCCGCCATGGCCGCCCGAAGGGGTCCTCACCACCATGGCCGCCCGAAGGGTCCTCACCACCATGGCCGCCCGAAGGGTCCTCACCACCATGGCCGCCCGAAGGGTCCTCACCACCATGGCCACCCGAAGGGTCACCACCGCCCTGGACGCCCGAGGGTCCGACAGCTCCGCCCTGGACGCCCGAGGGTCCGACAGCTCCGCCCTGGACGCCCGAGGGTCCGACAGCTCCGCCATGGCCACGTCCTGCCCTGGCCACGCCCACGTCCTGCTCCGCCCTGGCCACGTTCGGCTCCTCCCTGAAGGCTTCCCGCTCCTGTGATCAGGCTTCAGGGCGCCCACCTCCCCACCCCTGTTGTTCCACGGCGTGAGGTCACGCCTACCGGGAGGGGAGAGTTATGTCACAGTCATCGTCTGCACCATTCTGTCTTCGTCATCTTCACTACACTTCCCAGCATCCTCTTGTCTCCTCACCTGAATTCACTCCCTCAATCATCCACCTGTTCATCGTCATCATCATCTGTGTCACCTGTCCTCACCTCGTTAGTGGTCGTTTGTATCTGTATTTAGTTCTCTCTCTTCAGTCTGTCTTTGTCGGTTCTTGTAAATGTTACCTTGTATTGTGAGTGTTACACTTCTGCCTGTCTACCTGCCTGTACCAGTTTGTGTTAGTTGATTATAGTAAAAGTTTGAATTGGAGCCTGGACAACATAAGCTTTTACATCGCTTTAACTTATCAAATAAGTTAAGCAATTTTCAACTTTTATAATTTATACAATATTTGACTTAAGTCAATTTAATGTAGTTTAAGTTGATTGTACTTAAAGTTAAGGCAGAAACTTTTTTTTTACAGTGCAGTACTGTATACTGTATAAAAAAACATAACAAAATTATTTTAAAAAGTAACTAAAATTAAAACAAAAAATGGAAATATAAAAATAAAATCTAATTCAAGAATGCTTGGGGGCACGGCACTGTTTACTCAAATAAACAATTAAATGCTTTGGCTCGTACAGATGGGAAAAAGTGTTACAGATAAAGAAATTCAGTAGAGGAGACTCAACATAAATCCGTTTGAGTTGTTCAGCAACAGTATAAGCATTGTCTCATAGTTCTGAAAACAGTTCACTAGCAATAGACAAACAAGTATTTGGTAAGCAGAAATGAGACAAACATATTTTTAAATCAAGTAAAGCGTTGTAGATGGCCTGTGGCAGGCAGAATCACACTAATATCTCTGCTAATGTAATGAACCTGCGCTAGCGGTTTACTCAGATTGAGACGGTTTGCAGTAACTCACTGTTTGCAGTAATTCACTGACAGTAATAAGGGAATTAATATGAAGGCATTTAGCTAGCTATCTTAAATATTGATCTGGATTGCTATATGTGACGGTTTCCTAACCACACATTCACCGATAAGACCCTGATTGCTCAGGAAAGCTGCAGATAGATCTATCTGCTGAGTGTTTTTTCATCTAGGTGTAATTTCTACAGCGATTTCTCATTTGCAGTATGTCCCTGGATATTAGAACGACATTTAGCAGATGTTCTTGCCAACATTTATCGGTTTAAATGTACATGCATTCATTTTTCGCAATTTTATCAGATGCTTGTTCACAAATATGACATTTAAAATTCAATGTTTTCCAGCAGTGCTCTCTCAGACATCTCAGAAACATACGCCGCTTATGATAGGTCCATATTCTATGTGAGACTAGTGCCTAATTGTAAAAAAAAATACATTAAAAAACATGCCCCCAGTAAATAAATAAACAAATAAGCAAGCAAGCATCTGATGAAATTATGTAAAACAGACAATATTCATCTGATCACAATGCCTGTTGCAATTGAGCAGGTGTAGTGTACTTGGGCAGGAAAGCTAACTGAACTCTAGTAAATGAGATATAATAAGAATAATGTAATAATTATAGTTAAAAAGTGAGAAAACTATGATGGGTGTGATGGGAAACACGCTGAGTGGTTTTAACAGCTGAGAGTCAAAAGAAAATCTGAAAGGTGATGAAACTAAGTAGGTGACGAGGACTCCTGTGAGAAGATTTGTCTTTTTAATGATAAATTCACATCGGACAGGCTGTACAGGGATGCTGTTCCAGTGCTGGTTTTTATAGCTACTGTAGGAATCATATTTTTCCTTAAACAACAGTTTATTCGTCCCCTTTCCCTTGGCAAATAATTCAGCTTGAATTGTTTAACCCACAAAATCCATTCAGACTTAATTTAGTAATTCATTTCTGTCAGAGAGGCGTGTCGTCTGATGTGGTTTTGTAAACATTATACTTTGTAAGAAATTTACAATAACATTTTGAAAATCTCCTTCTGACATTTTGTAAGATTAGAATGTTCGCCATTTAAAATCGGCACGATGATGCCATCATAATATTTAGATACTGAAATGCGAATGATTTTCTCTCATCTATTTGCATTGTATTAGTCTATTAAATCTATTTTTTAACCATCTATAGACTCCATTCTAAACCTAAACGCACATAAAACTTCAGTATTATTCCTTTGCTGATTTGCAAACACTGGTATTTCCTTCAGCAAATGCAAATTCACTTCTCGTGTCACTTATGTTATAAATATGATGGGCAGAGCAGCTCTTATGTGCGGTCTCATTCTCATGGCAAAATCAATTCTCCTCGAGGTGGTTTTTGATTGACAGCTGTGTGGCTCTTCCCTGATGTCCTGTCCCGTCTGTCATCCCGCCTCTCCACACTCATAACTCACAGTAATGAATGAGTGACTTTTTGACAACAGACAGCAGCCAATGAGAGGCCAGCGTGCGTCTGCGGATCCAGGACAGATGCATGATGGGTTGTGAATGGATGGATCAACATTCAATGTAAATGTGAACCAGGGGCACTTTCTAAGAGGAAGTACAATTCGGGTTTATTATTTGAAAGCATAAAAAATATAAATAAATGAAATATGATGACATTGTTTCATTAACTTAAACTTAAAAGTGTACATTATTTAATTTCCAATGTTAAAAATGTATAAACCTATAATACATGTAAGGGATAATGTGCATCCAGCCGGTTATTATCACAAAATAAACCCCTACAGAGTGATCAGGACCCCTTATTTAACAAAAACGATTTAACGATTTAATTAAAGATATGTTTAAGATGTGTGTATATATATATATATATATATATATATATATATATATATATAGTTGTGTGTATATATACAGGTGAAACTCGAAAAATTAGAATATTGTGCAAAAGTTCATGTAATTCAGTAATTCAAATTAAAAGGTGAAACTAATATATTTAGTATATATAACTATATACATATGCATGATTATACTTTTCAGAGGGCCGACATTTCTGTATTTAAAATCTTTTTTTGTATTGATTTCATGTAATATTCTAATTTTCTGAGATTTTAAATTTGGGGTTTTCATAATCTGTAAGCCATAATCATCAAAATGATAACTTTTGCACGATATTCGAATTTTCCGAGTTTCACCTGTATGTATGTATATATATATATATATATATATATCAAATATTATAAAATATAATAATTATTTGTCCTATTAACAAAAGATAATATACTACTATTAAAAATGCTTTTCAATTCAATCAAATGTTCAAGCTTTGTTTTAATTTTATTATTAATTTTGTTTAAAGCTTTATTCAATTTATATTGTTCATTTGACACAACAAATGGATAAAGTATAATTTTAACTTTTAAACAACTATTTTGTTAATACTCAACCATTTCACAACTAACATTTTTTTTTCATAGACCAAACAACATAATTCTATGGTGGATTGAAACAAAATTATTAATTAAATACAATTATTTTTTTCCTCTGAAATGGCAAAAGCATCACACACAGATGTACCTGCTCTAAATAAATAATAGTAATTAAATAAAATTAAAAAATCGAACTAAATAAAATAAATTATAAAAAACAAAATCAAACCAAAGAAAATAAAAGCGAGTGTCATGACGAAAGGCGCCTCAGGAATCATCAGGATTAACTCCATGTGTATGGAGTTTTGATCTATTTAGTTTATTTGTCACTTGAGAAGTATTGTTAAATGTGTGCCTGCATAACTTTAATAAGATTTATTTTCTTTGGTTTGATTTTGTTTTATATAATTTATTTATTTTGATTTTATATTTTGATTTAATTACTATTATTTATTTGGAGCAGGTACAGCTAGTGTGTGATGCTTTTGCTATTTCAGAGGGGGAAAAAACACATTTTATTTAAAAATGCTTTTCAATTAAATCAAATGTTCAAATGCTCAAGCTTTGTTTTCGTTTTATTATTTTGTTTGTTTTAAGCTTTGTTCAATTTATATTGTTAATCATTTGACACAAAACAGATGCATAAAGTATCATTTTAACTTAAAAAACACTATTAACATTTGTTAATAGGCTACATTGCCTGTCTTTTGTTAATAGGACAAAACATAGTTATTATACTTTATAATTTTATAAATATTATATTTTATAATATTTGATATATATATATATATATATATATATACACTACCGTTCAAAAGTTTGGGGTCGGTACGATTTTAAATACTTTTAAAAGAATTCTCTTCTGCTAACCATGGCTGCGCTTATTTGATTAAAAATACAACAAAAATCAGTTATAGTATTAAATATTATTCCAGTGTAAATCAGCTGTTTTCTGTGTGAATATATAGTAAAGTGTAATTTATTCCTGTGATCAAAGCTGAATTTTCAGCATCACCAGTGTCAGTGTCTTCAGTGTCAAATGATCCTTCACAAATCAGTTTAATATGAGGATTTGATGCTCAAGAAACATTTATTATTATTATCAATGTTGAAACAGTTGTTGGTCTGTCAGTTGTACAGTTTTTTTTTTTTTTTTTAGGATTCTTTGATGAATAGGAAGTTCAAAAGAACAGCATTTGTTTGAAATAGAATCTTTTGTAACATTATAAATGTCTTTACTGTCCTTGATAAATAAAAGTATTGATTTCTTTCCTCCAAAAAATAAAAATAAAATTCTCACTGACCCCAAACTTTTGAACGGTAGTGTATATATAGGCCTCTTAAATATACATATTTAATGAAATCGTTAAAAAATATATTTATAATAGCATTGTTTTAAACTTTGAAACGTTCTAAAACACAGAAGTAGCGCAATGCCTGGCCACGCCCACTTCCGGCATCAGACGGTTAGGCTGGCGCTGTCATCCTCACACTGCTATGACGTATGGTTCTGCGGTTCTGCAGTCGGTTACTATTGCCTGTCTCAGGTGCACGCCCCCCCTTCGCTGGGCTCTGCCCACTTTTCCAGCGGGTGGAGTCAGGCTCTGACCAGGGGTTTAGTTACCCTTTAAAGGCAAAGCTTCTGCAAAGAAAAACAGATCCTAGCAAACAGCTTTAAACCTAGACGAACAAAGTTCAAAGACATTTAAAATCCCCCTGCAGTCAATAATTGAATACCTTAAAATTCATCTTTGATAATAAAAATGACATATTTAAATGTTTTTTTCCTCTGAAAATAATTAGTCATGCCTTAAAATAGTTTGAATGCAACTCTACACCCTTGCTTCATTTAGTATATGCGGAACCATCAATATGCAAAATAGCCCCGCCTCCACTCACTCACGCCAGGTCAGAATACCTGATCCACTCTGTCAACTGTAGTAAACGCAGCACAATGGCAAGTGGAAATATTGGTTTAATGCAGCAATATATGTTTGAACTAAAAACTAAATCAGAAGAAGAAGAGGATGAGCAAAGTATACAGGCTCGTCTACAAGTCGATGTATCAGAATGGTAATGCGTTTTATATATCGCTCTCTACAACGTCGGACAAATAACGGTAATTCATATGATTAGCCTTTGGCTTGACTATGTTAGCAAACAGCTAATAATGTGTTGCTAATGTTACACAGACCACGTTCACCATCTCAGAGTTAGACAGCTGCCTTCTAGCAATCAGCATCCTCAGAAACACTTTGAACATCATAGAATGTCAGTGGAAAAAAGCTCCGTCCCGCACATTGACGGGATCGGTTATATGTTTGTGACGGTAGGAAACAGGGGCGGTTTCCGACCGCGTTTTTGAGACTGTCTTTGCAGTTTTAAGGAGAAAATACTCAGCAAAGGTGTTGACTGAAGAATTTGCACTTGGTTTGTCTTAAGGCCAATTCACACCGCATAGTCAGACGCCCAAAAAAACTGACAACCAAGTTAGCCGTTGGATTTAGAATTTTATGAAAAATAAGTGTCATGTTCACACTGCCCCAACAGACACCGACAAACTTCGAGTCAGACTGTCTTTACTGTCATTTTTCAACAAAACGAAAGACGTTGTGGGTGAAGCCATAGTTGCTGCGACGGGAAAGACAAGGCTTCTACTTGTATTTATGCAGAGAACTGCAGTTGATCTAGACAAACTGTTTTATTAGAAAGATTAAATCATCCAGTTTCGATATTTGTCCACTGTTTATTATAAAATTCGGTTACAGTGACAGGAATTTCTTAATGTATGTCAGAAGTGCAAAATAATCAGTAACTTGATTAGAATAACAACATACATTCACATTTAGTCATGTCTGCTGCGGTTTATTTATCTTCTCATAGCTGCACTGAACAGTGTCCATTATGGCTTTTAGTCCAAAAGTGCGTATACTTGGAGAAATATTGATACATTTACATGCGCTTACTTAATATTTATTCGACAGAATCATCATTTCTATTCATTATCCACTGATTTATGCGATCTGATGACCATTGGCGGCTTCCTGTGCTGTCTGTCTGGGTTTTCATTTCCCAGAGAAATGTTTCTACACATTAAACATGAAGCTAATAAACACACACTTACAATAGTACAGTAGTCAACATTTGAAGTGGATCAAAAAAGTTAATCAAAGTTGTTCTAAGACAAGAACGGGTATTGTTCAAAATTCATGTATGACTTTGATGAAAGGTTTTGATCCACTTCAAATGTTGACTACTGTTTATGGTTTGTATGTGATTTTCATGAGGTTTGGGGTATTTCCATATCAATAAAGGATGTTTACATTAGAGTACGTCAGAGTTTGTTGGAAAATCACATCGCACTGCTCAGACATTCCAAGACCGATAAATTCCGATTGAACATGTTTAGTCGGTTGACGACAAACCCAGACCAACGCCGACAGGGAAATCCAAACGAACGTGTCTGTTGGTGTTTGTTGGCTTCTGTTTGTGCAATGGCCTTTTAAAGCGTATTAAAACACCACATAGACATATAAACAACGTTAAAAACTTGATTTTCACCAAAGGGGGACTTTAAGGGATAATGCAGTCGTATAACTTATTACACAGCTTTTCAACACATAAATAATGACGTGGGCATGAAATATTGATGTGAGAAGAAACCATTTTCTTACCTGTTTATTATCTGATGTCCTATTAACAGTGTACAAAACACATAAAGGTGCTAAATGTAACTTTTCTTCTAAAATGAATCCTTTTTTTTATTGCCTGTGTGTGAAGGGGTTGTAATCACACATTACAATGATCCACTTGTCGGGTTTTGCTATTACCTCTGAAGGCCAGTATTCCTAGACTGGATGCCAGCCCGAACCCCGCCCACAACATTTTTTGGTCGGGAAGTTCGGTCTGGACTCGATCCATTGAGGAGTAATTATGATCAGTCAAAAAATGTTCCGCCCAATCAAATTGCCAGGGCGGGCTTTATATGATGATGGACAGATGATCTGCAGTTACGTAATCCTCACGTCATCAAAGAGTGCTTGGGTTGAACTGGTTTACCTCAAAGATGACTGTAGCTGGAGAATTGAGATGTATAGATTCCGCTATCGCGTCTGTCGTAGAAGAAATCGACATGGCATTAATTTTAAAAGACGAAAAGAGAACTGCAATAAAGGCATTTGTCGATCGTCAAGATGTGTTTGCCGTCCTTCCTACGGGATTCGGCAAAAGTTTAATTTATCAGCTGGCTCCGATGGTCGCTAAGAATATGGGACGCAATGAAAAGCCTGTTGTCATTGTGGTTTCTCCTTTGGTCGCACTCATGGAGGACCAAGTAAAAGAAGCAACCGAAATGGGCATCAGGGCGATGCAACTCATGTCAAAGCCATCGCTACATCAAACAATGGTGACGCTTTGTTATACTGTACTCGCACACCATACCCATACTGGTAATCACTGTACCCCTTATGAGCGGTTTATTTTTTTTAAATAAATCATTAGATGATGTTACTCAATTCAGTTTATTTGCCAGACTCATGTCCAAAACACCACGCAAGACAGAACAAATAAACAAGACAAAGTACAAGTACAAGAATTGCTCATCATTTTGTATTTAAATCATCATTAAAATATCATTTTGGCTCCCGGTCTCTTTTCTCTGAAGACTCAAATGAACACGCTTATTCAGCCTGGTGTCTTTCGTCGTCTCTCCATTTATTAAAATCAGTCAAGTCGCGCTCCAACCCTGTTATAAAATTGAGACAGGTCAGACAAATGCGAGTAGATTTGTTGGCTTTACTGTCCTAAACGGAGAACTTGTTCGTATATACATTCACATTTTCTATTTCGTTCAAAAATGTTTTTTGAGTTTGCAAGTACTCTGCAAATCCTTAAATTCTTTTTGCAACACCGGCAAAGGTCGTTAACACTCATTTTTCTTTTAAATACTTTTTCCAGAGTGCGTGCATTGCAGTTCAGTTCTGTTGATATGAGTCGCTCAACATACGTCACTTACTGCGTTGCTCTGATTGGTTGTAGGTCTATCCAATTGAGTGCAGAGTTTTTTTTTTCCTGGTTCGATTAAGACACGCCTCATAATCAAAGCCCTTTGGAGCAGTATCAGACTCACATTCTGACTAGAATATGAGTATGACGAAGTCAGGCTACAGTATTCCTATTTCTATGTGAAGTCTCCGGGTCGGATTTTCTGCGAAATCCATCGGATGTGACGTGCATGCGCGCTCCTGAGCCTCTCTCGGAGAGTCTCTCCTTTTTATATACAGTCTATCCGACGGCACTGCAGCTGACGACATGGAGTCTGATAACACCCAAAAACTCCTGCCTCCAGCACAACACAGACTCCAACACAAACTCCACATAAATATAAAAAACAAAACAAAAATGTATCTGCTGAAGCTCGTCAGGCCAAACGTGAATCGGATCGACTTAGGACGAAAACACGGATCAACATCGGCAGAGCGTTTGAATTATGGAGAGACCTCCGCTATTTTTATTGTGATAAATTACAAGTTTTCAGATATGCTGAAATAATGTTAAACTGTAATGAAATAGCAAGGTAAACTACAACATATATGAGACATGAAATGAATACAAAAGACTGTTCCAGGATAACAAAAAGTAGGTGCTTTAGGATGTAACTTTTATTGTATGTAGGCCTAACGTTACTAGATCTAAGTTACTGTCTAACGTCACTCATCCCACTACTATCATATTGTTTATAATACACATTTCCAGACACGTTCAGTACAGTAATGTTACTTCCTACGATCTTACTGTTACACTGAAATTGTTCAGTCTAGTTCACTAACTGTTTTCGTTATCATATTATACATTCACCTATGTTGACATTGCTGATTGTGAAAGATGCACGAATAGTTAGTGAAATGCCTTATGCTTTAACACCACATGTCGGCTAAATGCATTAAGCATTAGTTCAACGTCAAGCTGATAAAAGTAGCCTATTATTGTAACCATGCAGTGGGAGTTTACATGAGTTTCCAGCATGTTGTGTGATGCTTTCTCCGGTGTGTTGAAAGTCTCAGTGTGGCCGTGTACCATGAGTGCTCGCTCTTGTGTTCGAGCACGAGCGCTCTTGTAAAAATTGGTTGCAATCTGAAACATCACCGATAGAGGCCGCTAGAAAATACATATAGCACCTTTAAACAACAATTTTACCATTACATACTATTAATATTGAAATCCTCTGGTTTCATTTTACAGTAAATACAGTTGATAACAAAGGCAATGGCAATGGCTGTATTTGAATGAAACGAGATATGAGAGACATGAAAGAAGCACCGGCCCTCAAATACCTGAATGAGCGGAATTATACAGTGTTGCTATTGACGACGGTCAGTATTGTGGAATATCTGGCTTCAAAATGTCATGAGTGACCAATCAATCAAGCATTTTAGAGTTTAGGGTTACACTTTATTTTAGTGTCCTAGTTACACGTAGTTAATATAGTAACAACTATAAAATGATCCATAATTACATGCAACTAACCCTTAACCAAACCCTAATCCTAACCATAAGTCTACATGTAGTTAATTAATATTACTCAGTATTTAAATGTATAATTACACTGTAAAATGGACACCCTAAAATAAAGTGTAACCAGTTTCATTTGTTAACATTAGTTAATTAACTACATTAGTTAACATGGACTAAGTATGGACAAAATATTTCTACAGCATGTTTTTATTTTTAGTTAAATGTTAATTTCAACATTTACTAATACATTATTAAAATCAAAAGTTGTATTTGTTAACATTATTTTGTTGTATTTGTGAACTAACATGAACAAACAATGAACAGCTGTGTTTTTATTAACTAATTAAAGATTGATAGAAAGATTGATAATTACTGTAACAAATGTATAGCTCATTGTAAGGTGATGTTAGTTAATACATTAACTAATGTTAACAAATGTGACCTTATTGTAAAGTGTTACCAAATATAGTTTTGGTTGTCTAATTGCTAATTTATATACAGGTCCTTCTAAAAAAATTAGCATATTGTGATAAAGTTCATTATTTTCCATAATGTAATGATAAAAATTTAACTTTCATATATTTTAGATTCATTGCACACCAACTGAAATATTTCAGGTCTTTTATTGTTTTAATACTGATGATTTTGGCATACAGCTCATGAAAACCCAAAATTCCTGTCTCACAAAATTAGCATATCATGAAAAGGGTCTCTAAACGAGCTATTAACCTAATCATCTGAATTAACTAATTAACTCTAAACACCTGCAAAAGATTCCGGAGGCTTTTAAAAACTCCCAGCCTGTTTCAT
Source organism: Rhinichthys klamathensis goyatoka (assembly GCF_029890125.1). Taxonomy (NCBI): domain Eukaryota; kingdom Metazoa; phylum Chordata; class Actinopteri; order Cypriniformes; family Leuciscidae; genus Rhinichthys; species Rhinichthys klamathensis. The sequence goes on along the minus strand of NW_026606764.1, from coordinate 2,887,426 downwards.
TACTCAAAACCGCAATCATGGGTAAGACTGCCGACCTGACTGCTGTCCAGAAGGCCATCATTGACACCCTCAAGCAAGAGGGTAAGACAGAAAGAAATTTCTGAACAAATAGGCTGTTCCCAGAGTGCTGTATCAAGGCACCTCAGTGGGAAGTCTGTGGGAAGGAAAAAGTGTGGCAAAAAACGCTGCACAACGAGAAGAGGTGACCGAACCCCTGAGGAAGATTGTGGAGAAGGACCGATTCCAGACCTTGGGGGACCTGCGGAAGCAGTGGACTGAGTCTGGAGTAGAAACATCCAGAGCCACCATGCACAGGCATGTGCAGGAAATGGGCTACAGGTGCCGCATTCCCCAGGTCAAGCCACTTTTGAACCAGAAACAGCGGCAGAAGCGCCTGACCTGGGCTACAGAGAAGCAGCACTGGACTGTTGCTCAGTTTTGCATGTCATTCGGAAATCAAGGTGCCAGAGTCTGGAGGGAGACTGGGGAGAAGGAAATGCCAAAATGCCTGAAGTCCAGTGTCAAGTACCCACAGTCAGTGATGGTCTGGGGTGCCATGTCAGCTGCTGGTGTTGGTGCACTGTTTTATCAAGGGCAGGGTCAATGCAGCTAGCTATCAGGAGATTTTGGAGCACTTCATGCTTCCATCTGCTGAAAAGCTTTATGGAGATGAAGATTTAATTTTTCAGCACGACCTGGCACCTGCTCACAGTGCCAAAACCACTGGTAAATGGTTTACTGACCATGGTATTACTGTGCTCAATTGGCCTGCCAACTCTCCTGACCTGAACCCCATAGAGAATCTGTGGGATATTGTGAAGAGAAAGTTGAGAGACGCAAGACCCAACACTCTGGATGAGCTTAAGGCCGCTATAGAAGCATCCTGGGCCTCCATAACACCTCAGCAGTGCCACAGGCTGATTGCCTCCATGCCACGCCGCATTAAAGCAGTCATTTCTGCAAAAGGATTCCCGACCAAGTATTGACTATTGAGTGCATAACTGAACATAATTATTTGAAGGTTGACTTTTTTTTTTTGTATTAAAAACACTTCTTTTATTGGTCGGATGAAATATGCTAATTTTTTGAGACAGGAATTTTGGGTTCCCCTTCAGTCGCTCACGTTCGACGTGACGACGTTAGGGGATCACTTCAGGGAGCCCTATCAACTTCGAGTATCTAAGAACAAGCCAATGAACGTTGGCGTGCGTGAACGCGTCACGCGCCCCCGCCCCGCAGCGCGGGTATAAAACAGGAAGCGGGCGCGAGCACCCACCGTCTTTCATTTCGGAGCGCGAGTTTCCTGTGACTTGTGTCTAAAGATTCAACGCCTTTGAAGACTTCAAGGAAGATCTCTCGGTTCCAGTGTTGGTGTGACGGCGCGATCAGCGGTGGCCGCGAGCAGTGCAGCTCTCAACTGCTGTTCTCACAGCACTATTGTTTGTGTGTGTGTGTGTGTGTGTGTCCACACAGTGGCTACCCCTGGGCGCCTCAGCACTGTGAGAGCAATTTCCTTTTTTTTTATTTTACTAAAAGAGCAACACACATTCCGCTTGTGCGTTTCTGGATGCAGTCGTTCCCTGGCGCCAGCAGATGGCCACAATAGCTGCATCTCGTGTTTGGGCATTCGGCACGCTGAAGCAGCTTTTGTGGATAGTTCATGTTCCCATTGCGGGAATATGACTATCACAGCACTTAGATCGAGACTCGCTTACCTCAAGGGAGGTGCAGTCCCCTCGCCTATGCCCCGATCTAGTGCTTATTCTGCCCCGCAGAATAGGCCTACTTCGGCGCATGACCAGGGTGATCTGAGGATTACCGTGAGGGCTTCCCCGCCGAGGCAATCTCCGCGGGCCCCTCACGCCTCTCATGTGCTGTTGCCATCGGCGCCCCTTTGCGAACGGCTCGGTCCTTCTCCGGAACGACCAGTCGTTTCCTTTGGGGCACCAGCTGACGATCAGATGTCGATCGCAGCATCGGAGGGGGAGCGGTCATCTGGAGATGACGACTCGGCTGCGTTGCCCCCTTCGGGGTGTGTAGCGTTGTCCGAGCCGGATCCAGAATGGGCCGCTATGCTCTCCCGGGCCACCGAGAAGGTTGGGCTTGCGTGGAATCCTCCACCACGTCCCGAACCTTCTCGGCTGGACGATTGGTTTCTCGGGGCGGGCCGTGCTGGTTCTCAGTGCGCCGCCCCGGTACCTTTCTTTCCGGAGGTGCATGAGGAGCTTTCTAGGACGTGGAAGGCACCGTATAGTGCCCGAAGCCGTCCTAGTGGCTCCTCTCCCCTCGCCACCCTCGACGGCGGGGCAGCTAAGGGGTATGTGGGGATCCCCCCAGTGGAGCGGGCTGTCGCGATGCAGTTGTGTCCGGCATCCGCCTCCTCCTGGTGGGGTGACCCACGCCTCCCGTCCAAGGCCTGTAAGTTCTCGTCCGGTCTAACGGCGAGGACTTACAAGGCCTGTGGACAGGCTGCTTCCGCTCTTCATGCCATGGCGCTCTTGCAGGTCCACCAGGCCCAGGCGCTCATGGACATGAACGAGGGTGGTTCTGACCCAGAGCTCCTCCGGGAGCTCCGTGTGGCAACCGACCTCGCCCTCCGGGCGACGAAGGAAACCGCACGTTCAGTCGGTCAGGCGATGTCCACCTTGGTGGTCCAGGAGCGCCACCTTTGGCTCAACCTGGCGGACATGAGGGACACCGATAAGTACCGGTTCCTGGATGCCCCTCTCTCCCAGGTTGGGTTGTTCGGCGACGCGGTCGAGAGCTTTGCCCAGCAGTTCTCGGCCGCACAGAAGCAGACGGAGGCCATCCGACACATCCTGCCCCGGCGGACCGCTGCTGCTCCCACCCGCTCGCCGGCCGCAGCTCCTCCGTCTACTCGTCGCCGAGGTCGGCCTCCTGCGGCGTCCTCCGCTCCCGCTAAGCCCCAGCAGCAGCCATCATCCAGGCCTCAGCGTGGAGCAAGCCGCAGGAAGTCGACCCCGCCCGTCCAGGCCGCTGCCAAGCCAGGAGGCAAGCGCCGGTGCAAACATCCCTGAGACGGGCGGCCCAGAGGTGGATCAAGTTGCTCTTCAGGAGATGGCGGACGTGCCACTCCTTCCCCCGGTGGAGGGCCGGGTGGAGAATCCTTTGTTTCCTTTTCTTTTTGTTCCTGTTGTTTGTTCGTTTTGTCCCACCTTTTCAAAGAAAGAGCAATTTCTGAAACCTCTGGGCCCCAAGAGGGCGCGCTTGGCAGTCGACGACGCTATGCCTTGTCACTCCCGAGCCCCTCTTCCATCGCCAGCGGGCAGCAGTGGCTGTGTCCTGGACGCACTGTCGCCTCCGCACACTCACTCTGCCCTCCGGCGGAAGCAGGTACGTCTTGCACCACACGTTCAGACCCCACTCCGGGCCGCTATGCCGCCCGAGTCGGGTCCCTGCATTCCGTCACGCTGCCCCACTCCGGGTACGTCTGTGGTGCCGTTGGTCCCGCTTGCTCGGTCTCTGGGAGCTTGGCTAACGCTTCCCAGTCCGTCTCGCTGGCTCATCCGTACTGTCAGACTCGGCTATGCGATTCAGTTCGCCCGGCGCCCCCCTGTTTTTAGGGGCATCCTGTTCACCCGTGTTCTGGCGGACAGTGCCCCTGTTCTCAGAGCGGAGATTGCAGTCCTACTGGCGAAGGACGCAATCGAGCCGGTCCCTCCAGCCGATATGAAGACCGGCTTCTACAGCCCGTACTTCATTGTACCCAAGAAAGGAGGTGGGTTACGGCCAATCTTGGACCTGCGCGTCCTGAATCGGTCCCTTCACAGGCTGCCATTCAAGATGCTTACGCAGAAACGCATTTTCAAATGCATCCGTCCCCAAGATTGGTTTGCAGCGATCGACCTGAAGGACGCGTACTTTCATGTCTCGATTCTCCCTCGACACAGACCGTTTCTTCGCTTTGCGTTCGAGGGACGGGCATATCAGTACAAAGTCTTACCCTTCGGGCTGGCCCTGTCGCCCCGCGTCTTCACGAAAGTTGCGGAGGCGGCCATTGCTCCCATGTGCGAGCGTGGTGTTCGCATTCTCAACTATCTCGACGACTGGCTTATTCTCGCCCAGTCGAGAGAGCAGTTGTGCGAACACAGGGATATGGTGCTCAGTCACCTCAGCCACCTAGGGCTTCGGGTCAACTGGGAGAAGAGCAAACTCACCCCCGGGCAGAGGATCTCTTTTCTCGGTATGGAGTTGGACTCGATCAACATGACAGCGCGTCTCACCGAGGCCCGCGTCCAGTCAGTGTTGAACTGCGTGAGTACGCTCAGACGCAGAACAGCGGCACCACTGAAACTATTTCAGAGGCTCCTGGGGCATATGGCATCTGCAGCCGCGGTAACGCCGCTCGGATTGCTTCATATGAGACCGCTCCAACACTGGCTTCACGATCGAGTCCCGAGATGGGCATGGCAGAGCGGCTCGTGCCGGGTTCCAGTGACCCCGCACTGTCGCAAAACTCTCAGCTTGTGGTCGGACCCTTCGTTCCTGCGGGCAGGTGTTCCCCTAGAACAAGTGTCCAGGCACTCTGTGGTCTCCACGGATGCCTCTATCACCGGCTGGGGGGCCACGTACAACGGGTATGCAGCTTCAGGTCTGTGGACGGGGCCTCAACTGCATTGGCACATCAACTGCCTCGAGTTGTTAGCAGTACATCTTGCGCTGGGCCGCTTCAAAACGTCGCTACAAGGCAAGCATGTACTGGTCCGTACGGACAACACTGCGACCGTTGCGTACATCAACCGTCAGGGTGGTCTACGCTCCCGCCGCATGTCACAACTCGCCCGCCATCTCCTCCTTTGGAGTCAGAAGCATCTGAGGTCGCTTCGTGCCGTTTACATTCCGGGCCTGCTCAACCGTGCAGCCGACGAGCTCTCACGGCAGCAGGTGCTACCGGGAGAATGACGACTCCATCCCCAGGTGGTCCAGCTGATTTTCAGGCGCTTCAGGACCGCACAGATAGATCTGTTTGCCGCCCCGGACACGTCTCACTGCCAGTTGTTCTATTCCCTGACCGAGGGGACCCTCGGCACGGATGCTCTGGCTCACAGCTGGCCCCAGGCTCTTCGCAAGTATGCGTTTCCCCCAGTGAGCCTTCTGGCACAGACCTTGTGCAAAGTCAGGGAGGACGAGGAGCAGGTCTTGTTAGTTGCGCCGTATTGGCCCAACCGGACCTGGTTCCCGGAACTAGTGCTCCTCGCGACAGCCCCTCCCTGGCCCATCCGTCTGAGAGAGGACCTGCTCTCTCAGAGACGGGGCACCCTGTGGCACCCGCGTCCAGACCTCTGGAAGCTCCATGTTCTCCATGGGGGTAGGTTCTAGGTGACCTACCCCCAGCGGTAGTTGACACCATCACTTCCGCTAGAGCCCCCTCTACGAGGCGCCTCTATGCATTGAAGTGGAACCTATTCGTTGAATGGTGTTCTTCTCACGAGGAGAACCCCCGATCATGCTCGATCAGAGCCGTGCTTTCCTTCCTGCAAGATGGGTTGGAGTGAAGGCTGTCTCCCTCCACCCTTAAAGTGTATGTTGCCGCTATTGCCGCACATCACGATGCTGTTGATGGTAAGTCCTTGGGGAAGCACGACCTGATCGTTAGGTTCCTGAGGGGAGCGAGGAGACTGAATCCTCCTCGCCCACTCTCTATACCCTCTTGGGACTTGTCTCTGGTCCTTTCGGTACTTCAGAGACCACCCTTTGAGCCTCTGCAATCAGCGGAGTTAAAAATCTTGTCCTGTAAGACAGTTCTCCTGGTTGCATTGGCCTCTATCAAGAGGGTAGGGGACCTACATGCATTTTCGGTCGACGAATCGTGCCTGGAATTCGGCCCGGATAACTCTCACGTGATCCTGAGACCCCGGCCCGGATACGTGCCCAAGGTTCCTACCACTCCCTTCCGGGACCAGGTGGTGAACCTGCAAGCGCTGCCTTTGGAGGAGGCAGACCCAGCCCTGGCTTTTCTCTGTCCCGTCCGCGCTCTGCGTTTGTACGTGGACAGAACGCAAAGCCTCAGGACCTCAGACCAGCTCTTCGTCTGTTACGGAGGCCAGCAGAAGGGAAAGGCTGTCTCCAAGCAGAGGATGGCCCACTGGATAGTGGATGCCATCGCCTTGGCTTACGAAGCCCAAGGCGTGCCTTGCCCGCCCGGGTTGAGAGCCCACTCCACTAGGAGTGTCGCTTCTTCTTGGGCGCTGGCACACGGCGCCTCGCTGACAGATATCTGTAGAGCTGCGGGTTGGGCGACACCTAACACGTTCGCTAGGTTCTATAGCCTATGTGTTGAGCCGGTTTCTTCCTGTGTGCTCGCTTCAACCAGCCGGTAACACCGAAGTTCCTGCTCTAGTGTTGACTTGCTGCGCCACTCCCCTCTACGGAGCGGATACGTGTGCTCTTTTGCTCCAGTCGAGTTCCCCACCCAGGCGAACCCTGTGAGTTCCTCCACACCCCTTCGGCAGTTGGACGTTGCGGAGCGTCCGACGCCAGGCCTAGTGCTCGTATGCTTGTGTAACTTGTGCTAGGCTGGGTTCCGTATGTGTAATCCCTGCGGCGATCCCATATGAGTATTTTTCCACGATCAGCTCCCTGCGGTGAGCCCGTGTCTTTCCCTTGGCAGAGCTCGCTCTGCTGTCACTGTCTGGTGTAGCCTCCCCCTCCTTAGGTGGAGCCACCCCAGTGACATTCCATATGTTGCACTGCCCCAACCGGCCAGTCCATATGTGTATTCTCCACATGGTACCTCCCTTCGGGCAGGATGTGGCTCCGCAGCGTCCCTCTCCCCTGGAGAGGCACGCTTCCCAGTGTTATTCAAGAGTTCACTGCGTGGGTATGTGGGACAGCAGGTTCTCCCTCTACGCAGGTCTTCCGCCCCAGCATTTGGGGGTCTGAGAGTCTTGCGTAGGGCACTGGATGTGGCAGCAACCGATGGCGTTTTCCATGGGATCCCCTAACGTCGTCACGTCGAACGTGAGCGACTGAAGGGGAACGTCTCGGTTACTGATGTAACCCTCGTTCCCCGAAGGAGGGAACGGGAGACGTGACGTCCCGCCGCCACAGTTGCTGACCATCGCTGGACGGCCGTCATTAAACTCGGCTCCTCAGTGAAAACGGTGGGTGCTCGCGCACGCTTCCTGTTTTATACCCGCGCTGCGGGGTGGGGGCGCGTGACGCGTTCACGCACGCCAACGTTCATTGGCTTGTTCTTAGATACTCGAAGTTGATAGGGCTCCCTGAAGTGATCCCCTAACGTCGTCACGTCGACGTCACGTCTCCCGTTCCCTCCTTCGGGGAACGAGGGTTACATCAGTAACCGAGATGTTTTCATGAGCTGTATGCCAAAATCATCAGTATTAAACCAATAAAAGACCTGAAATATTTCAGTTGGTGTGCAATGAATCTAAAATATATGAAAGTTCAATTTTTATCATTACATTATGGAAAATAATGAACTTTATCACAATATGCTAATTTTTTTAGAAGGACCTGTATAACAAAAATCAAATAAAAAAATAAATGACTTGTCGTATGCACATAATTAAATGATTAAAAGCATTAAAAGCAATGTGCATGAACATATGATAGGTATAGAGTCCCAGACTGTGTAAACATCAAATGGAATATGATTTTCTTTTTACACGAGAGGGGAACTTGACTCCTCATTTCAGAAGACACAACAAGTCAATGGTTTTAATACTATAAGAGAACGAGAGAGTAGGAAATAAACATGGGATACTTACAGGGAATACTCTGGAGGAATTCCCTTAAAGGCAGGCAGGTCTCGGACGTACTCGTTGTGGAACCATTTTACTTTGAAGTGCAAATTCATGTATTCTGTGCTCTTGCAAAGACGATGCTTGTCATGTTCTGCAAATGAAAGGAAAAAACATGAGACATGAGTCATGCATCTGGTTTGAGACACAGTAACGTGGTAACGTATTGAGCTTTAGTGTCTGAAGACATTCCACAAACATCATCAGTATGTAACAGGGTTATTACACTATAAATAATAACCCTAACATGAACAAAATGAGCTTTACATTTGTTACATATATATGCTGTATATATATATATATATATATATATATATATATATATAATATGAAATATACAAAACATATATAAAACTATAATGTATATAATTAATACTAAAATAGCACTGTAACCAAGAGGACACCACAGGAAAGAAAAAAATCACCACTGAGATGTATTTAATATCTCAACTGTGTATACAAGACAATGAGATTAAATGGAGAGCAAATAGACTCCAAACAAACAAACGTTTCACTTGGAATAAAGTGTTGTGCACAGCTGAATTGTTCACAATAAGAACATACTGTACTGTATATTAAGCAAGTAAATGTGACAGTTTTGATTTCATGTTTACTATAATAACCCCTATCCCCTATGGGGAAAAAAACACATAATTTGAGCAATAAAACTTTCCCCTGAGAGCTTACAGAGCAAAACAGGACATAGGAAAGGTACGCCTGCTTGATTTGTCGGACAGCAACCGGAACGATCTGTACGTTTGCTGCGGTGTTTTGTAAGTGCAAACGGCCACAGCAAGTAGTGCTCATCCCAGACTTGTCAGAAAAAGAAAAAAAAACCTGCCCACCTGTGTGGACACAAGGCGGACAGACGACAGAGTCTCAGCGGCCTGGTGGGATGTTTGGCAGCGGAGCTTTGATATAGACTCTGACATGCCACATAATAAAGGTCAGAGAGGATTGTGGGTAACCTACAGCAGCTAAACAGCGAGTGGATTCAGGACGACAGTCTGGCAGCCATTAGAGGAAGCACAGTGAAGTATAGCTCAGAAATGACAGTAAGGGAGAAGGAGAGTAGTTTACTGTAACTCCTGCAGTTGTCAAGCGCAGGGAATGACATGCAACTACAGTGAGGAGAGATGTCAGCATATATCCACCGTAACCTCTCACTCCCAGTGTAAACATGAGGACATATCACCTCCGACAGACAAGGAGGACTTTAGTGACTTAATCACAGTAGTGCAGCGCAGGGCTGTAACCAAAAATTGACATTAAAGGGGGGGGGGGAGGTCAAATTGACCTCCCCAATTTTTTATATTCTTGATGCTGCTCTGCTGCACTCCATTACGAACCGCTCTGTTTGTGGTTAGGATGACAAAAAGTTTTAAAAGTTAAATACTGTTTTTACCTGTTTTAGTTAAATACCCTAACCAAACAAAAGAAAACGCCGCAAAAAATAAACTATTATGGTCCGATCTTCTGTCACGTAACACTATGTAGTAAGTCGCACAACGAGGGAGAATTCCAAAATATAGTCTTTAAATAAATCCATAGAAGGGTATCACAGGAGACACACATAAGTTACACATAGATGAGATGGGACAAAGGACTGAAAAAGGCCCTGTCCACACGGACACGGGTATTTTTATAACCGTGACTTTTTTTACGCGGTTCGGCCGTTCGTCCACATGAAAACGCACTGAAACCGAACATTTTTGAAAACCCCTGCCAGGGTGAGGATTTTCAGAAACGCCGGTTACAGTGTTGTCGTGTAGACAGTGAAACCGGGGTTTTTGCCTTGCGACGTCAGAGCGTGCGACGTTATCCGCTGTGTTTGACGTCAGATTTGCGCTTCTGATTGGCCAACGTGGCTTTACGGTTAAGGTTTATATCGCCGCCTGCTGGCGTGGCATGCTCTTGACCGCGCTTGATACGTTTTTGCGTTTTCATGTAGACGGAGACCGAGCATGTGTGGACGGGATTTTTTTTTAAAATGCTGTAGGAAAAACTCTGGTTATAAAAATACCTGTGTCCGTGTGGAGAAGGCCAAAGACAGGGAGTATATATACTAGAACTAATGAGATAAGTGATAAACAGGGCACAGGTGAATGACATTGCTAATTAGACAGACTGGGGAAAACTACAGTAGGTCACAAGGGACTGATCCAAAAACACACAAGACAGAGCATACATGTAACAATACCATAATATTGCCGCAATTGACCAATCAGAATCTTATTAAATAGACATGAGCAGTAACATGATATTCTGTCATATAACAGTAATGATTAAGGTTTCATGACATCTCACTTTAACATGCAGTACACAAGACCACCTTCTCAAATATTCACAGTACGATTTAAAATATTCAACCTATCCGACTGTGGTTGTCAACACTTAAATGTAAGTGTCAGTAAATAATTAATTAATGCATTAGATCATCTCATTCATCACTGCACTGTGAAGTTCTGATTTCAAGCCCTTCGGCTGAAGTGATACGCTCACGTTTCTGCCCTCCATCCAGTGCCAGACCTGCAATGAGGGTCACTTGAACCCAAAACCCTGATCCACCTGAGCTTTTAATAGCTTTACCAGGCAAACAATCGCCCCGCTTGCCATGGAAACAACAACCACTGTAGTCTGAAAGCAAAGATAATGATTCAAACTGCTGCTTGCATGCTGATCTTTAATTGTTGCATATGGCTTGAAAAATTTGCTGCATTTATTTCACAGCAGAACTACCATAATTACAAGATTCTACTGAAAACTTCAGACATAATTAAGCTGCTGCTATCACAATGGCCACATGAGACAAATCACATGTATTAAAGTCAAAATTAAACTAGTTAATTTACTTTCCCTAATAAAAGTTTCTGGTTATTTTAAATAAAATTAAATTCAAAGAAACGACCACATTAAATCCTGATAGATAAAATCCATTCCTGTCAGAGTTGTTATCGTTAAATACAGCTAAAACTTAAACTATTCAAAACATTAAATTATAAATATTAGATAAAAAACTTATTAAAAAACTAAATGAAAATGAGAAATGTCCCCTAACTAACTGATTTAAGTTTAAGTACTAAAATTACTGGAAACTGGAAATGAATAAAAAGCTTAAACTGAAATAAAAATAAACCAAATAAATCTTTTGTAAAAAATTCAAAAAAAAATTTTACAGTGTACGTAACACTAAAATAACACTGATACTCTCTCTGCACATTATTTCCACCTGAATATTCTCCTTCACTGTGAAACACATCAAATTATGGAAGATAAATGCGATGAATGCATCTACAAAGTCCCGGCTGACATTATTTCCTGCTGAATATTTCATTCTGAAACTTATGGAAGTCATTGTGGAATGTTGTCATTAACATGTTCTGGAAATGCAGAGCTAAACTCCAAGACTTATGATAGAAGGAGTCTCGGTTGGTTTAGGCAGCTCTGCATTTCCATAATGCTTCATATGTTTTCCAAAACCCCATAATGAACGACATTAATAACACCTGCTTATGAAGCATGTCTGCATGAATTATTAAAATGAATGACTAACTCTTTTGGCAGCTCATTGTTTCTTGCAACCTCTGAGAAGTTGAATTCCTGAATTGTGCCGCTGTTTGCCATACCGTGGAATTGCTCGTTTATCTTGAAGAAACCGTTATTTTTCTCAGGGAACAGTCACCTCGAGGCTAATGTAAGGGATATCAGATAGCGTCACACTGAGTGACTTGCTCTTCAAGGAAAAAATATAACATCCCTCACTTTAACATAAAAGCATTCATAATCCATAGTTCTGGAGTTTTCCACCACAAAGAGCGTCCTGATAAACACCTGGCGCTGCAGCCGTGTGTCACATGCTCTTCTGAATGTTGCATGAAGAATGAAGCTGTAAAAGAGAGTTAGCTGAAACGGAGAATCAGCTATTGGGTAAATCTCACTAAGGCTGCATTTACACTGCAAGTCTTAACCCTCTGGGGTCTGAGGTGTTTTCGGGGTCCTTGAGATGTTTTGGCATGCTCTGACATTTGTGCTTTTTTCAGTTGCTTATAAACATATTAATGGCACAGGTGAAATTACACTCTATATAGCACACACAGGGCTACCATAATATGTGAGCAACATGTATGTACATGTTTGTATTTTTGAGAGAATATTGTTTATGCGTGGTTATTGAAAAAACTAAAAAATAAAGTTTCTAATATAAGGCCACAAATAACATACTAAATATCTGTCCACAAGACTTTTGACTAGTGGATGTTGTCGCCTAGAGTATTTGCTTCAAATTGATCTGAAAATCATTCTGCCTAATCATTCACATAAAACAATAGATTGTTTTAAATTGTGAAAAACATTTTTTTGTTTGCAAAGGCAATATGCGGATGGGCGGATCGGCCCATCCCCCTCATGAATAATTAGGCAGTTCTCACCTGAGCAGACTGCATACTAATGAGCCTTTCATTCAGGGGTGTCACACAAGAAAGAATGCAAGGACAATATATATATAAATAAATAAATATTTATACACACACACACACACACACATATATATATATATATATATATATATATATATGTGTGTGTGTGTGTGTGTGTGTGTGTATATAAATATTTATTTATTTATTTATATATATATTGTCCTTGCATTATTTCTATAATAATAAATAAATATTTATATACACACACACACACACACACACACATATATATATATATATATATATATATATATATGTGTGTGTGTGTGTGTGTGTGTGTGTGTGTATATAAATATTTATTTATTTATATATATATTGTCCTTGCATTCTTTCTTGTGTGACACCCCTGAATGAAAGGCTCATTAGTATATATATATACATATATATATATATATACAAACAATCAAAATATAAATGAAAGCCAAAAGCACATTTTTAGTCACACCTTTTAGCCATCCACATACCATTTTTAGCCATCCACCGCGGTAAAAATAAACCAGTCACATTTCAAAGTCGTACGCGAAATGACCGCCAGGTGGCGCAAAGGGACATTTAGCAAAACGTAAGTGGGCAAATATCTATTAACAGTAGCCTAAGGATGAAATACTACAAGTTATGGTAATTTCCAAATAAGCCTACAACAAATTGTTGGTCATACAGATAAGATATAATCTTTTAAACTGTAAAAGGCTAAAGTAGGCCTACACTCACAGGCTAAAGACAAAACGTTTTCTCGCTCATGTGAGAATCAAACGTTTGGATATTTCTCAGTAACAAAATTCATAGCCGAGCGGTAGAACTTACGGTTCATCATCAGGATGACACAGGTTCAAATCCCGCACAAACATGGTCTGCTGTAAATTTGTCTAGCTCTAAAACTCTGTTACACCATACAGTTTTTTTTTATATAGGCTATATATATATATTTTTTTTTTTATTCCAGGCTCTCACGCCACACCCCCGATTTCTCACGCTGAAGTGTCAACCCGGTCGGTCAAATTCCTGAAAGATATAGTTTATCTATAGATCTACCTGTTGAGCCACTCGTGATCGACTAGTTATACCGCAAATTAGTTAAAATATCCCGTAATCTATCTAGAGCGAGCGTGCATGCAAGACAGATATTGTGCTCCAAACCGTGCGCGCGCATGGCAGAGAGGTCTGTTCCCTACAACCTAGAGTTTTTAAAAACATGGTTTTAAGTAAAGTGTGATTTGCCAGGGGGGACTGGGATTTCCTTCTGGTCTAAACATCCCTACTTCTGCTGAATTATTTTAATCCCCACACCCCTCCCTCCACAGCTAATCAATGCTATAGGCTACTTCACCAATATCAAATATATAAAATAGAGATATGCAACAGGCACGTTTAAACGACAAACAATAAAATCAAAACCAGCGTTTCAGTTGTTCATTAGTTCCAGTGGCCTGAATGCATGCACGGCTTTTCAAAATTTCACAAAGCGTGTTGAGATTATTTTGAATGAAATATTGAAGTTTATAATTAAGTGTTTTGGCACACCACGCCGAGTGGCCCTATGCATTTTTCTAAAGTCGGGTTTTATTCTGGCATGGTGAGTTAGTGTTCGACAAACGCGGCGGCGCGTTCATTTAGATTAATTTATTTATCTCATTATTACAGCTAAAATAACTTAATAGGCGACTCCGTAATTTTTTGGTCATACAGATAAGAGTAGAGTAGCTTACATCGTTCAAAACTGTAAACTTGTATTCATATTAGGCTAACGACAAAAACAGTATATCTGTCCTCTCTGTCTCCGGGAACTGCGCGTCACAAAAATGAACCGAAAGCCACTTCAGCTCAGTCACTATAAGAAATCGGCTATGTCTAAAGAATTTAAATGTCTAAATATTTAGGCTAATAAATGTTATCTGATTATGTAGGCTAATCCATATGAAAACGAGAGGTACAGAGGATCTACTCAAACATGCGCTTCCCAATGAGAAAATGACAAGACAAGGGTGAAAATCTCGCTCTAATTAAATGTAGGCTAAATCGCCCTGAATTAAAATGTAAAAACATAATAATGTATTTGTCGAAATGTTGCGATATTGTTTCATTTAAGTTCATAATTATTCTATAAATGTTATTTAATTTAGCAGCAATACCACGAAGCACCATGTTTCGATATTTATTTGAATAATACAAAATAAAAAATAAACTTAATTCACAAATTGCATGCCTGGTTGTAAGGATCCAAAGATCCCTGTAGACTTTAATATTAAGTTGAACATTTTGTTCATGACAACAAATTAACATGCGTTTTTTCAGATTATATTTAGTTTTGCTTGGAAAAAGCTGCCCCAAACCAGTTTTATTTCATCAATTATTGAAATAATGAAATATTTAGTAATAAACTTTTATGACAGAAATATCACTAGGCTACATGTAACTTAAATCATTTAATTCCTTCATTATCAACACTGTCTAGAATAGCGATTTAAGTTTCTTTGTGTTAAGTCAGCCTCAGACTCCGATAGCCTGTGGGGGGTTGGAGGGACAGTTGCTGGACAAAGGTGTTAATGTTCCTCTTTCATATGGAGAGTGTCGGATAGCCAGCCTGATGAGCAGGCAAAATTATTGTAAGGATAAATCTGTGTCCAAATGTAGGCCCCATATCTTATTAAATTATAAATATTGTAGTTTATTTATTGTAGCCTATTTTAAGTTTTTTTTCACACAAAATTTCAATTGAAGTTTAAAGTTTAAATAAACTTGTTAAAAAGAGATCCAGCTCGAGAGAGGCAAAGAAAAACGCATGTTTTTAATTTAATTATGTTTCTTTGGACAATTTTAGTTTTGTACGGTTTTAATTGTTTAATTTAGCTGTAATTTCTTTGGCAATACAAATTTAAAATGTCGCAAGAATAAGATTAGCCTAGTGTTTCTTATTTTGCATCGCAAAAGAAATAAACTCTAAACCCGATGCAACCCATGTTTTAAATTTAAAAAAACTGTCCCGACACTTTATTTAAACCTTGAAATGTCCGAAATTGGTTTCAAACTTAAGTAATTTTAGTGTTCTTTTACATTACACAATAATTTAGCAGACTAAAGACGAGCTTCTTCATTTTCATTTTCTGATGCAATCGGCTGACAATCTTCCTTCATCAGTTTTTGTCGTTTGTGCAGCGGCTGCGGTTCTACAGGAATGTAGCAAATTTATGTTGTAATGATAATCAAACAAAACTCTTGACTTTAAATAAGTAAACAGTTATAAACAGTTACCTATTTAAGCATGAAGGTGGTAAAATATAGGTTGTAGGACAACATCGGTTAACAACATGTAGGCCTATGCTACATTGAGATTCGATCTCGGGTCGATTGAAGCTCCTCGAAGCTCATGTTGCTGCGTTGATCACTGAGCTACCTTCTGTACGCTGATAAAGTCGTAAAGCCTCTTTGATGTAGCCTAAATGTTTTTATTGGAATGTTTTATGTTGAAATGTTTTCATTATTTATTCAATTACATTTCAGTAGCCTAATTTCAGTATTGTGATTATGAATTATTTTAACTACATTTCACTTGTTGAATTCATCTGCTACCAGCTTTCAATCGCTCTGAATCAGCGCGGTGCGGCAGCAGATTACGCATTAGAGAGAATAAACGAACACTTTTCAGAGTCTATGATTGTAGCGCCTCTTAGCGGTAAAAGGCAGCAAATACACCACACATTTTACCGCCGCGGTGGAACGGCTGATGTGGGCATTGTAATGGCTTGCCTCGACATTTGCGTTTGAATAGCGCGCGTCCTCCGTGGGCGTGTCAGATTAACGCGTAATGAAGTGTAATGAGCTGGGAAAAAAAATACTGACAGCACTCTCTTTTCATACAGATTGCATAAACTGAGAATATTTGTTTTTTATATAAATCACTTCATTTAAAAGAAGAGAATTCAAGCTTCATAAAGAAAAAATCTCTCGTGCCTGTGTGACAAGTAATCGCGGAGTTACAGTTAATCTTAGGACGCGTTTCAGAATGGACTTCACTGACAGAGAGAACGCAGAACTCGCATCATGTTTGTTTTTCTTTATTTGGTGAAAAGCACAACACTTTGTTTTTATTGTGAGTATCCACAAAAAAAATAGAAACTTAACAGGATCTAATGATGTATAACACTTATATGTAAAATCAAAATCAACCGAGTATTTTGAGTCTCTTTTGCACTGATAAGAAAAAAAGCGAGCAGATCACGCCGGCGTGATTGTCGACCCCAGAGGGTTAATGCACAGATCCGATCTTTTGACCATATCCAATTTTTTGGCCCGCCTGTTTACATTCACTTTAGACAGGACTGGAATCCGATATCTGGGTTTACATTAATTCCCGCCCAAAATTATTGTCGGTGATCGTTTTACTATGCACATGGTAGACCCTGGTTTTGAATGCCCGTGCTATTGTATATAGTTATTACTATGCATGCACTACCCGTGCATGTCCGGTGGTCATGATTATTTGCCAGCATGGACAAGATAACAGCTGTCATGACTCATGAATGTTTTGCAGTGCAAAATCTGAAGGAACAGGTATAGTCAGGAAATAATTTCTGTTTATCTACAGCTCAGATCTAGAATTCTGAAGTGAAATAAAGTAGGCCTGTATTATTATTTTTCAATGAATTCTCCTGAATTTGAACGAGCTCCTGAATGTTTCTGTTCGCGCAATTTCGTTTCTTTACAAAGATAAATATAAAGTTCCCACCTCAATAAAAAGCTGTGAGCGGGCGCATACAGACATGCCTGTCTCATAATACAACATTAAAAAGATATATTTGTGAATAAACGTGTTGTCCTCGCCTTGTGGTGGCTTGGAATTAAAAGGGGAATCGGATATGCGTGCTCAGACGTAGGACGGATGTCCAGATATCGGATATATATCTGATTTAAAACCACATTTGGAAGTGCCTCAGATCGGATGCGAAAAAATCGGATCTCGTGTGTTAACACGTGTGCAACAAATTCCGATCTGTGTCAGATGTGAGTAAAAGATCAGAGTTTTTGTGCCAGTGTAAATGCAGCCTAAATCTGTCAATAACAGGTCCAGATTACATTTCACTTCAAAATCAACAGAGATGAAAATTCTACAGTCTCTAACTGTAACTGTACCTATGTGTGGTGTGAGGAGGTGGATGGTTGAGAAGAGGGATGTGATGCGCTCTGACAGTGTCACTTTAATCATTGATCCCGAAGGCTAAAGCGAGTGCTAGTGCGGTGTGGTTCAGGGGCGGCAGGAGATGTGTATGCCAGGCTACCCAGAGTGCCATCGACCCACACTGAGAGCCAGCACACCTCCAGCACATGTCCTCCCTTGAGACAAGCCCTTATTAAGCCAAGAACTTGAACAGCATGGGATATTCAGAACAAATAAAAACATTTAAATATCTGTTTTCTATTTGAATATATTTTAAAATGTATTTTATTCCTGTGATGTCAAAGCTCCATACTCCAGTCTTTAGTGTCACATGATCCTTCAGAAAACATTCTAAGATACTAATTTGCTGCTCAAGAAACATTTCTTATTAGTATCGGTTGAAAACCGTTGTGCTACTTAATTATTAATTATTCCTCGTTTAGTGAGGCCAAATAATAAATCCACTGTAGGATCTAGGAAAAATCTTATTGTAATTAAACCTGAAAATCTAAATATCAGTGAACAAAAACAATTTCTAAAACTAGGTCTTCTAAACATTAGATCGCTCACACCTAAGGCGGTTATTGTAAATGAAATGGTCACAGATAATAGCTTTGATGTACTTTGCCTTACTGAAACCTGGCTTAAACCAAATGAGTATTTCGGTCTAAATGAGTCTACTCCACCAGGATACTGTTATAAACATGAGCCCCGTCTGATCGGTCGTGGCGGCGGTGTTGCAACAATCTATAGAGATATTATTAATGTTACTCAGAAAACAGGTCACAGGTTTAATTCGTTTGAAGTACTGGTGCTAAACGTTACGCTCTTAGATGTAAGGAATAAATCCCTATTATCTCTAGCCTTGGCTACTGTATATAGACCTCCAGGACCATATGCTGATTTCCTAAAAGAGTTTGCAGACTTTCTCTCAGATCTATTGGTCAATGCCGATAAAGCAATAATTGTTGGAGATTTTAACATACACGTAGATAACACAAACGATGCGTTAGGGACTGCGTTTACAGATTTATTAAACTCCTTTGGGGTCAAGCAGAATGTCAGTGGTCCCACTCATCGTCTAAATCATACACTAGATTTAATTATATCATATGGAACCAATCTAACCGATATAGATATTATACCGCAAAGTGACGATCTCACCGATCATCAAATTGGTAACTTGTATAATACGCACTGCTGAAATTTGTCATGTTGCGCCACGTTATAGACCAAGCAGAACAATCCTTCCGACCACTATAGATAGATTCTCAAATAGCTTACCTGATCTATCTCAGCTGCTCAGAGAACCCAAACAAACAGATGAACTAGAGGAAATGACTAGCAGTTTGAGCACCATTTTCTCTAGTACATTAGATATTGTTGCACCAATTAGATCAAAAAAGGTTAGAGAGAAAACTAAAGCACCATGGTACAACAGTGCTACGCATGCTATCAAGAGAGAAACTCGTAACCTAGAGCGTAAATGGAAACAAACTAATTTAGAGGTCTTTAGAATCGCGTGGAAAGACAGTATGTCACGTTATAAAAAAGCTCTAAAAGCAGCCAGGGCTGAGCATCTCCGCAAACTAATAGAAAATAACCAAAATAATCCAAGGTTTTTATTTAACACCGTGGCTAGACTAGGGCTGCAACAAACGATTATTTTGATAATCGATTAATCTAACGATTATTAGAACGATTAATCGACTAATCGTCGATTATTTCGCAGACTAATCAGTAAGTTTGGAACGATTATTCAGCTTTTCCAATTAGTTAAAACATTGAGTTATACATATTCTAACTATAATATAAAAAAAGAAAATCACTTCAGCTTTTGAAATAGTTGTTTTAATGAACTTTGAGCCAACTAAACAGGTCATTCTCTTTAAGTTTTCAGATTTCGGTCCAACTCAAATCACACACAAATGCTCTCTAAGCATTGTTTAATAGGCCCACTGCTTTTCTTAGAACTGAAACAGAAAAAGGGACATTTACTTCAGGACACAAAGAATGGTAAAATATTAATCTGCAAACAATTATTATAATTATAAAATTACAATCTTTTTTTACATGACAATTGAGCTGACAGAGACGTTCTCATTCCCTTTTAATTTATAGTATGATAAAGTGACTGCCGTGATATTCTTCCTATATCATAGGAAGGATATAACATCTCGTTTTGTAAGTCTTCATGATTATTGAACAAAATACAGGCAAGTGATAAGACTATAATAATACCTAATATACTAATAGTGTTACAATAATAAAAACAGCCCTGACTCCTAAGCTCGATCAAGCTTTATTCTATACAAAATAAGTCATCACATTACTGTAATTATATTACTATTGATAATATTATTACTATTATTAGTAGTATTGCATTCTCTAATAAAGAGAGATTTGCCGCTGGTGGTTAGTTAGCTCCAGCTGGAGAACACTCACTTCTCACCGGCTCCTCTTTTGCCGGGATGTTTCCTCTTGCACCCCAACATTGCACACGACAGCATTCTTGATTTGAAGTTTTGTGAAACTTTCCCAAACCTAAACCTTGCTAGTTCGGATTCGTTTGCACTGTCATAATTCGCGCTGTTTTCTCTTCTACCGCAATAGCATTTGTAAGGGCTGCACTACACTCTAGCGCTACAGCGCCGTAGCGTTCAAATCGCGGGATTGCAGGCCGTTACATTAGGTCACGTGAGATCAAACGACTACTCGACAACAAAGATATTTGTCGACAAATTTTTATTGTCGACGTTGTCGACAACGTCGACTAATCGTTGCAGCCCTAGGCTAGACTAACAAATAAACAGACATCACCCGAGCAAATTATTCCGTTACAGTATAGCTGTAATGATTTTATGAACTACTTCAATGAGAAAATAGAAAGCATCCGAAACACAATTGTAAATGTACAATCCTCTATGGTGTCTTATGATTAAGCCTCAACTATGGCCCCTCTGGAACAACTACACCGCTTTACAACTGTAGGACAGGAAGAGCTAAATAAACTTATCATTGCATCTAAACCAACAACATGTTTATTAGATCCAATACCAACTAAATTTCTGAAAGAAGTGTTACCTGTAGTGGAAGAGCCTCTTCTTAATATTATTAACTCGTCTTTATCTTTAGGTCATGTTCCAAAAATATTCAAGCTGGCAGTAATAAAACCTCTCATTAAGAAACCGCAATTAGATCCAAATAACTTAGCAAATTACAGACCCATTTCAAATCTTCCATTTATGTCTAAAATACTAGAAAAGACTGTGTCCGCTCAATTGTGCTCTTTCATGCAAGAAAATGAGATATATGAAAAATTTCAGTCAGGATTCAGACCACATCATAGCACAGAAACTGTGCTAGTTAAAATTACAAATGATTTACTTTTAGCCTCTGACCAAGGCTGTATCTCAATACTAGTTCTACTCGATCTTAGCACTGCGTTCGACACTATCGATCATAAAATACTCTTGGATCGACTACAAATCTACACTGGTGTTCAGGGACAGGCATTAAGCTGGTTCAGATCGTATTTATCAGACCGTTACCATTTTGTTTGTTTAAATGGGGAAAAATCAAAGAGAACGTCAGTAGACTATGGAGTGCCGCAAGGATCGGTGTTAGGCCCTCTGCTATTCTCAATATATATGCTGCCACTTGGTAATATTATAAGAAAACATGGAATTAATTTCCACTGTTATGCTGATGACACTCAATTATATATTTCATCACGGCCAGATGAAAACACTAACTCATCAAAATTGACAGAGTGTCTTAAAGATATAAAATGCTGGATGACGCATAATTTCCTGCTACTAAATCCAGATAAAACGGAGGTATTACTTGTTGGTCCAAAAAACTATCCACAAAACCACTTACAATACAACTTTAATATAGAAGGATGTCCTGTTACTTTATCCTCTACGGTAAAAGACCTGGGAGTTATACTAGACCACAACTTGTCTTTCGAAAATCATATTTCATATGTTACAAGAACAGCCTTTTTCCATCTTAGAAACATTGCTAAATTACGTAACATGCTATCTGTTTCCGATGCAGAAAAGTTAGTTCATGCATTCATGACCTCGAGACTAGATTACTGTAATGCTTTATTAGCCGGTTGTCCTGCATCCTCAATAAACAAGCTACAGTTAGTGCAAAATGCAGCCGCTAGAGTTCTTACTAGGTCAAGAAAATATGATCATATAACACCAATTTTATCATCTCTACACTGGTTACCTATCAAGTTCCGTATCAATTACAAAGTACTATTACTGACCTATAAAGCCCTAAATGGTTTAGCTCCTGTGTATTTAATGGACCTTCTATCGCCCTACAATCCATCGCGTTCTTTAAGATCCCTAAATTCGAGGCTTCTGGTCATTCCTAGGATATCTAAGTCCACTAAAGGAGGGAGGGCATTCTCACATTTAGCTCCTAAACTCTGGAATAGCCTTCCTGATATTGTTCGAGGCTCTGACTCGCTGTCCCAGTTTAAAACTAGATTAAAGACGCATCTTTTTAGCCAAGCATTTAAATGCTTACCTTTTATAATACTGCTGAATCAGATCAAATGCATTTAATACTATAAAACTTGAAGAGACTGTAGGTTATCTGTATAGGTTGCATAGTATTTGCAGTCATTACGTTCCTGTGTATATTGCGTGAATGCCGGGTGGTTGGGCAGATATTGTGTTGCGGTAGGTAGTATGCCATACGGAACCGTTGTCCACTGAAACTGCCTATTCACGCACCAGTGGGGCTCGACAGCCTTAGTCAACGGGTTGGCGCGTATGGTTGGGTTGCGGAGAGATTGTGGTTAGGTCTCAGCAGCAGGAGGGACGTAGAGGTCAGTAAGCTGGGCTGAGTTGAGTGGGGGACGGAGGGGGGTGATTTTGGGACGCAAGAGTCACTGTCTTCATGTTTTGTCATTTACGCCTGTGTTATGGAAATCATCATTATGAACAGCAGTTACGCTAATTATTTTCCCTTTGCTTTTCTGCAGTTATCTCGGGACGCGAGTCCCGAGAAAATGGCGTTCGTCAGCTCCAGTTTGTATCCAGCCTCTCACGGAGACTTCAGATGCTCCAATCACAAAGCCTATGAAGTGACGACTCTACACGGGCGATATGGACTCTCTATGGTGGACGGCACTGATCCTCAACAACTCGTCTTAAGACCGGCGTGCATACTTGGACTTCCAAAAATACTCTAAATGTTCCGATCCAATCTGACTTGTAATGCTGCCCGAATCATGCACTGTTCCTTCGTTGGCCAGAGGAGAACTGGCCCCCCGACTGAGTCTGGTTTCTCCCAAGGTTTTTTCTCCATTCTGTCACCTGATGGAGTTTTGGTTCCTTGCCACTGTTGCCTTGGCTTTTGGCTTGCTTAGTTGGGGACATTTAACATTTAATATTCAATAATATTATTGATCTGCCTTACTTAAGGTGGACGTTGACGCAATTTCTTTTAGAAACAAACTTTGTTATATTGTTTTCATGTTATCACTGTGAAGCGCTTTGATACAATCTGTATTGTAAAAAGCGCTATATAAATAAAGGTGACTTGACTTGACTATTATTTTTTTTTTTTCAGGATTTTTTGATGACCAAAGTTCAAAAGAACAGTATTTATATTAAATAGTTTTTTGTAACAATGTAAAAGCCTTTACTGTCACTGTGATCAATTTAATGCATCCTTGATTAATAAAAGTATTAATCTCCTTTAAAAAAATCCTACTGATGTCAAAACTTTGAACGGCTGTGTACACTTTCAATTTGTTTATTGTGAAATAACTTCCGGTAGTTTCTCTGTCATCTGATAAGCATTGTTCTGGGCTTTGTTTCCCAAACCCATTGTGAGCCTAAGCTGATCGCAGAGACCAGTGGTGGCAATGGTTATTCTTATGCTTATGATGCTTTTGGGAAACGCAGCTCTCTTTAAGCAAGCACTGAGAGAGAAGCGTCAGCAACGAACGCTGTCAGGGTCCTGATTTGTTTCTGTTTAACGTTTCTTCATACGTTAGACTTCATGCAGCACTGCGCAGACCGATCGGTGGCTGACTTGAAGCAGTGCATGCCGGTTATAAATTTTGTCTGACTTGAGCCCCGACGCCACGTCACTGTGACGTATGGCATCAAAATACAGCAAGAGCAATTCGAGAGCAGACGGCTGACTCAGCAGGCACAGCTTGTTGATGGACTCGATCTACTCAATCAATGTTTTGATTATCATTCTAAATCTGATCCAGACCTAGGGCCCTATTTTAACAATCTAAGCACATGGTCTAACATGCACTAACTCCACTTTTGCTAGTTTAACGACGGGAAAAATGGTCGGCACACCCAGAGCATGAACTAAAAGGGTTGTCCCTATTCTCTTAATGAGTAATGGGTGTGTTTTGGGCGTAACGTGCAATAAACCAATCAGAGTCTCATCTCATATTCCCTTTAAAAGCCAGTTGCGCTCGCGCCATGGATGATTCGCTATTTACATGGCGGAATTTGCAAGCGGAAAAACTGAACAGTTCTCTTGCGAGGAAACGGATCTCCTCGTGCTTGAGGTTAGAGCGTGCACGCAGACCATCTACGGGACAAAGTGTACGTGCGTTGTGCGCCTGCCTATAGGCGCACATTACTCACGCGCTATTAATTGTCCATTTAAATAAAAAAAATATTGCGCCATTGACTTCAGACCAGGTTTTTGTTGGTCAATCGCGCAGTCTTTTTCAGTTGCCTCAAAATAGCAATGCGCCTGAACACACCTCGTTTTCAGACCAGCACACCCATGGGCGCACAAATGGGCGCAAATACATTTGCTGTTTAAACAAAGTGGCGCAGGACGTGAAAATGAGAACTGCGTCAGGCTGAAACTAGCAAAAAACACTTGTGTCGCACCTGGCGCTGCATTGCGCTGGGTATATGATAGGGCCCCTATTCTTTGACAAAATCTTGATTTTCTCAGCTTTTTGTTCAAATTATTGCCTTTTTAATGACACTTGCCCACACGTAATAAAACGTAATGTATGAAAAGCTAGAAAAAAAGAGTCCCTGTTCTTTTTTTGATATACAGTATTGTACTGTACGTTTAGATATCCATACAATAAAATATTCTATATGGGCCATGAAAATCAATAGACAAGGAAGTAAATTAATTCAAGCATATGTTGAAAGCAACATTTATGGAAGTTAGAACACCCACCCCCCCCCCCCCCCCCCCCCTCCCCCTAAAAAAACCAAACAACTAAATTATATCACATTAAATTACCACCCTACACTTTAGATCTCATATCGATTTTTACCACTAATTCTAACTCAATTCTAACCTCAAATGCCTCTCAAACAAATGCTATCTGTGTGCTCTGGAGCAGGAGGCATTGTGGGTAAACAATGTGGGCTTCTCTCAAGAGGACAGATGGGGGTCAGAAGGGTTTAAAGGGCTCTAAGAACAGCTGTTCACATCAACGATCGCAGACCCTCATAATAAAACCTCAAGGAGGAAATGCAATAAATGCAAACCATGAATGCTTATCTCCTCTGGTATGGTTATCAATTATAAATACATTAGGACGTGTCATCTATTCCTGATGGTAGGCACAATTACTCAAGCGAAATGAAAAGTACAGCAATAATAAGATGTGATAATGAAATAATAAAGTGAACAGAGCTCATCAGCAGCTCAAACTCATTCGCTTTATAATACTGCTTCACTGGTCTCTCCTTAGTAATGATGCACATGCACACTCAGCAAACCTCGCAATCATCTTCAAAATGAAGTCACACATCCCCAGAGTATGTGAATACATAAGATAATTTGGTATCACTTTAGAATACGGTTCAGTCATTAATAAATAACTACACGGAATTAAGATATTTTTAATAAAATCATGTGCGATTTCTGTTCCTCCATTGACAGCTACGCAACGCAACTACCACTTTGATGCTTCAAAATGTTCATAAAGAGATCCATATGAATTGAGCAGTTTAGTCCAAATTCTCTGAAGAGAATTTCCTGAAGTTGGATTTCCTGTATGGTATTGATGAAACAGTTGCAACGCCAAGGTCATGGGTTCGATTCCCAGGGATAGCAAGAACTGATAAAATGTAAATGTGTAGGTTAGTATGTGAGGAAGTTTTTTGTCCAATAGAATTTAGTAGGAAATTACTAGTCATCCAGTTATTTATATCAGCTATGCATTCCGTTAATTTTGTGAATTGGTAAGTTTCGTCAGGGCATGAAGAACTATAGAGCTGAGTATCATCAGCATAACAGTGAAAACTAATGCCATGCTTCCTAATGATATCTCCTAAGGGTAGCATGTACAGAGTGAACAGCAACAGTCCTAGTACTGAGCCTTGTGGTACGCGGCACGCCATACTGAACTTTTGAAACTGATGACGATCACATAAGTATGATTTAAACTATGCTAACGCAATTCCACTAATGCCAACATCATTTTCAATTTGAAATTTATTTGAAGGATAGCCCCTTGAGATGTACCATCTCGTTTTCGAGGGGATCCTAGGAACAAACATGAATACAGACAACGGGTTACATTGTATAACACATAATACTTCACATTATACCAACATTTAGCTCTCCATAACTATCCCCTCACATACAAGCCCTCTAAGTACATTGATACATTAAGTATACATTTATCACAAATAACATAACATGCAGGTTCAGTATATAGAAAATAATAAAAAATAAAAGTCTATTTTCAAGTCTATTTAAAAGAATGTTGTGGTCAATAGTATCAAATGCAGCACTAAGATCGAGTAACACTAATAGAGAGATACAACCACGATCGGATGATAAGAGCAAATCATTTGTAACTCTGATGAGAGCTGTCTCAGTACTATGGTACGGTCTAAATCCTGACTGAAAATCCTCGCAGATACCATTTCTTTCTAAAAAGGAACATAGTTGTGAGGATAGTTGTGACCACTGTAGAGGTCTGAAGGATCTCATTATCTACTCTTCATCATTTCAGTTCAGTGCCTCATAAAGATGAAGCTGCAGTGTCGATCAGGACTTTCTCTGAGAGGAATGTATTGATGAGGTGAGGCAGTGATATTAAACACCAAAGTAAATCACTGCTTTAATCCATTCGAGCCCAATCCCTGCACGGCTATGTTTGTTTTAATGCAAATATCTTGTAGGTGTATTCATGTCATGTGCCTCATTTCCACTTATTCCAGATTTGAATTCAATTCCACACTGGACGCACACTCGTTGAACTGCTATCTTTATATTAAAGTTTGTTTTCTAATCATTCATAACCACAAGAGAATGTTCAAGAAATTCCAGGCTTGTCTTTGACATACACTGACAGATGGGGACGGGGGCTGACGAGCTAAAAAACAAAACAACAAAAAATGTCTCCTTACTAACGCAATATTCTAATAGGCATAAAAAAAAAAAAAAACATAATCAAATACAGTGATTAAATAATAATAATAATTAATAAATGCATATAAAATAAATATAACATAATAAATTTAAAAAAAATGAATAGTTCATCATTAATAAAAATCAGAATAAAATAAAATAGAATTTAAAGGGGTAATGATTTGAGAAATCAAATTTTCCTTGATTTTTAGACATATAAGAGGTCATTGTTATATAAAAATATTCTGTAAGTTTCAGAACTCAAAACTTCCTTGTTAGTCCAAATACAGCTTTTATTGATACCAAGTTCAGAAAACGACTCTTTTGTCACATTATTACATTATTTCTTTTTTAAACAAGACACAATTCGATGCAGGCTTTTCAGAGAGACTGAAAATAAAAGATGATGCAGTGCCGACTGTATTAGATCCGACAGTAATGTTGCAACAAAGAAGTGTGAGAAACAATGGGTCTCATTCAATAAGCATTTTACAAACAAATCAAACTTTCATACTAATAAATTCTAAATGTACGGAAAAATGTAACCACACGTACGCAAAAATAACTTTGTGCGGCCATATAATCGTGTTAAGAAGTTGTATTTCATCTCAACACGACTATTATATTATATTATTTTTATATTATATTATATTATTTTTATATAAATTATATATATAAAAAAAATAATACAATTTAATTTAATCTTAAATATATCTCATTACATATAGTGAAAGGGTAAGAAAAGCTGCATTATAGCTTCAGCTGCGATGTTTCTCTGAATAAATATATCTCTCATGAATAGCCTATATTACAAAAAAAAAAAAAAAAAAAAAAAAAAAAAAAAAACTGTAAGTCATCCTTTGTCAATTATAAATGTGGTAACTACAAATACTTATTTTAATATGCAAAAACTGTTACCCATAGCAGTGGGCGTTTACTTTCAAGTCCTGAATGCGGCACGCCTGATATATCAAAACGGAGTGTTCGAAAGAGAGGGCCAAAAACAGGATAGAAAATAGCTTAATATTATAAATGGACCTCATAGAACATTATATATATATATATATATATTTGTAAACAGCTCATGACTCCTTTAAAATTAAAAACAAAAGCATATTGAATAAATAAAATAATAATTTTATTAGTAGTAGTAGTAGTATTAATACTAGTTAATAATAATAATAATAATAATAGTATTATTAGTAGTATTATTATAGTGCCTTTAAGCATTACATATTTTAAAGACTTAAACCTCAGCTGTTTAACCAAATATGTGCAATTTTTCGGATATTCAATTTATTTTTTGACAGATGAGGCATTTCAAACACACACACACACAACCCTGATGAGTGATGATTGACTCCAATCATGTTTCACAAAGACTCCCTGGAGTGTTTTCAACACAACAAACCTATTTATTTACATTGATTACACAGACTCACAGACTCTCTCACACACACACACGCGCGCACAGATGTTTGTAATTGACAGGCAAACACACTCCCATCACTGGTTAACACTAATCACCCCCTGCAGATGATCTCTGAATCTTCAAGTTCGGGTGCCAAACAACTAAAACCAATCGGACACAGCCGGCATCACACTGTCAACAGATTTCATTTCGTTTGGAGAACAGGTCGTATTTTTCCCTCCAGATGCAACTTACAAAATGTCACACTCTGATACTGAAAACAAAATTGATTAAAAAGTGTTGAAACTCTTAAAGGAAAAGTTCAACCAAAAATGAACTTCTGTCATCATTCACTCAGGTCTCATATCTCATTTGAGATTGCAGACAAACCATTGAGTGGCCGTTCTGAGTAACTCAGTTGTTGTGTCAACCCAGAGGCTGATAATTCACACAACCAGAAACAGCACATCACCCTCTTCTGAATAGTAAAAGCTGCTTTTCTGCTGTTCATGGAACATCAATCCCTGAGGTACTGAAAACAAGTAAAAACTGAACTAATTTTCTTTAAGAGACTCTACAGTGTCCTCAACTAACACCCAAACCTATAAACTCACTCATATTGAAAGAGTGCAATAAATAAATAAATAAGAACAAAAACACATTGACACATTGCGGCTCTTTTTTGAGTATTTTTTAACATATCGCCCAGCCCTCTCAATCCAGGACCTCAACCATATCCTGCAGGTTTTCCCTCTTTTTTTCTCTGCACAAATTGCACTGCAAATAAGTAGCGGCAGCTTTCTGTGACATTCACTGACACACTCTCTGACTGTCAAAGACTACAATCTGCTCCAATCAATGGAAACAGTCTTTCTGTCTGTTGAGTTCAGTTTTGATGTTTCAACAGTTGTTCAGGGTGTCCCCAGCTTAAGGGGATAATGCCACCGAAATCGAAATATAATCATCATTTATCACATACAGCAATCTGGGACTCAAACAGAAAAGAAGTTAAGTCAGTCTCATGAGGGTTAACTTTTCATATTTTCCAGAGGCCTTAAAATGTTTTCGTATTTTTCAAAAGCAAAAGGAGAATATGTAGTCATTAGTTGTTCCTGTGCAAAAATAAACACCCCCATAAAAAAACCCGGAGAGCTAGAGGTTCTCGGTCAAGAATCACACCGACATCCTCACAGGAAAGTGTCACGGCTCTATTGAGATTTCATTGAGATTAACAGTGAATCGATACAAGCAAGCACCAGAAAAGATTTACGCAGTGTCGCAGGGTCCAGCTTTGTTAAAAGAAAGTCTTACAGATTAAGGTTGCTAAACATGAAGATTAACTCCAGGCTGATGTGAGACACCTGTGAAACACTGACCTCTTCATTAATAGCTTTGACCAGTTTAATGTTGATGTTCACAAAAATCAAAGCATTTTTCCTCTGTAACGTCCTATCTGCAAGGTCACGGTCGGGCCGAGCTGACATACTGCCGCCCCGTTCGCCCATCTTATCGGGACGGGAGATCATGGAATTAGAAAAGAGACAGTGCAGAGAAAAACTGAGACGCAAGCTGTCACCGTCACACCCATCCATTCCCGATCCTGACAACAAAACCTCAGGTTCTGCAGTGGCCACAAGCATTTGGGTACTTAAAGTCACCATGAAATCCAAATAAATAATTTTATTTGAATATTGCAATATTTATTATTAATTATTTATCCTTACACATCATTATTTATTCATTTTTTATTCACATGCATCATTATCTAATCAAAATAATTGCAGCGCCATCTCTTCTCTTCTCTGATGATGTGTTTACTGGCGCAAAGGCGGGACAACCTGTCACTCACATGAGATCGACCAGTAGCAAACCAAAACCATCTAACCATCCAATGAACCATCTACATTTTTGGAATCTGAATTGAGCTGAATAATGACACTATTTTCTTCTGAAGAGCCGCTTTACAGCTGAAATTTAAGTTGTTTCATAATGGATTAATTTTGTAACATTAACACTGTTCTTTTCCTGTTTATTGCTGTAAAGCGGCTTTGAAACAAGCTATATAAAAAGTGTTCAAATACTATCTGGACCCGCACTGTGTTTCTAACCACTCTACAAACATCTCCATAGTTCACCGATCTCCTATTCTGTCCTTATCGACCTTGTACGTTGGACTGCAACTACTGTTTCGGATTTTTCTCTATTTCAGTGGTCTTGAACTTGTGGCCTAGACAACACACACAAACTAGACCACCTTTGAGGACTCTAAGCTTTCAACTGTGAACAATTTCACAGCTCAATGAACAATTTTCACAACAATGGTCTCCCTCATGCCCCAGAAAATAAAATTCTTCCTAGATATCACTCCCTGATCGACTTGAGTTGTGTGTCATGAAACAAGCCCATTGAGGAGCCAGATGACACTTCAGATGAGCGCTGTCCTGGTTTACAAAATAAAATAAATGTTTAATTAAAGGAATTGAAAATTCTGCCACCATTTATTCATCCTGATGTGGTCCGTATGACTTACTTTCTTCTGCAGAACAAAAAAAGACTTTATGCAGAATGTTTGCATTACTCTTTCCTATATAACGGACAGACGTAGCAAAGGTTTTTGTGCACAACGATCTAAATTGTGCTGTTTTCTTACACAAATCTATTGTATGACTTCATAAGACTTGGAATAGAGCACATATGTCATATGGACTACTTTTATGATACTTTCATGGTGCTTTTTTTTGCATGAAAAAGAGCAGTTTGAACAATCTGCTAAACATCTCCTTTGGTGTTCCACAAGAAAAAAATACATATGGGTTAAAGTATAACGGTGCATTCACATGGGGCGTTGGCGTTAACACTTCTCATTTACTTTGAATGGGTGACGTCATGAGTTGCCCAACTGAATTCTCGGTTCCGTTGCGTCGCATCACTGGCGTTGCTCGCAGCAGAAGTTGAAAATGTTTGAACTTTTCAAGTGCCAACGCAGGCGTCAGCCAAGCATTTCATCTATGCAAATACCCTAGCGCAGACACTAGCCAATTGCATACATGCCAAACCGAAAAAGTAATGTGATTGGCTGTTGTCACTATGACGGTAGCACCAGCACCAAGCATCAGACATGCCCTCCATCAAGCGTTGATGCCCCATGTGAATGCAGCGTAAAATAATTTTGATGACAGAATTGTCATCATTGGAGAAAATATTCATTTTTAAGAGGTAAAATGTAAAAAATCATATACATGTACTGTGACCTCTTTAAGTCTGCAATTAGCAATAGATTAAGCTCATCTCCAATCCTGCATTCAACGAGTCTCTCGCTCAGTAAAATTAGCCACCTTCATCTTCCAGCCGACTGGCTTCAGGGCACCGAACAGGAAGTACATCAAAGTCTCTATTAGGCATGAAACACAAAATATTTGGTGACAAACCACTCTTGCGCTTCTAAGTGCTTCTGGGTAAGAGTTTATAAATGAAATAGACGCTCTGAGCCACAATGAATTAAACAGGTCAGAGAAAGTTAGTTCCGTCCATTTGGAACAAGTGACCCCTGGAGGATGATGGGCCAGCTTTATAACTCTACAATCTCGACTTCATTATGTCCTTTTAGCAAGAGACACACTATATGCACACGAGTCGGTAAATGTTAGCAAAAGGACACAGCTGATACTGTAGGGCAGGGGTATTCAATTAAAGTTCCAGAGGTCCGGCCTCTATATTTTTCCTTCCCAGCGGAGGTCAGGGCAATACTTTTTTGGAACAGTTATTTCCATTGAGGCAGCCGTATTACTTTGCAAAAGAAAAGAAAAAAAACAAAAGACTCAAAATAGTCATCAAAGATGAGAATCTTGGGCTCAGAGAGCCAAAACAGTAGTGTCTATGAATCGTTACCAAAAATGTACCAAAAAAAGTAAATATTTCTCCCAACTGGATATGAATAAAGTTAAGATCAGTTGTTTTAACAGGCTATTTTGTTTTATTTGACGTTTAGACACCTTTGTGCATGGCACATAGAAGGCCTTGGGACTGAGAAAACTGGGGGTACAGGGTTTACCTCTTAAGAAAAATATGGACCATTTATTATATTTTGTAATAAATTACTAAAAACAACATAACCTAATAATCAAAACTCTCATTATGAGGACAAAACAAAGTTAGCTATTAATTAAAAAAAAGATTTGTCTTCCCTTGCCATCTCTAAATAATTTTCCAAAATCTAACATTGTTTATTATGAAATGCTCTTTATATGTTGATTCATAATGCTAAATGTATGAAAAAAACGTCTAAAGACACTACACATTAACTTGCCTCAAACCTGGTTTAGTTAAACGGTCAGTCATCTGTACGACAGATAAAAATAATTCCATTAGCAGCATTCTCGTTTTCTGCAGTGTTTTAGAGAAAGTATCTATTTTGCTGCTCAACGTGTTTCTGCTACCGTTGTTAAAATAACCGCGTCATCTCCAGCTCTTAATGTGGTGCTTTACGTTTTCAGCTAGGGAGAGAGAGAAGCAATTCGCACGGAGCGGAAAGGGCTTGAATGAAGCACTTTTGGCTCTCTAGATAAAATATTATAGATATAGCTCCGAAAGATCATTACCATAAACAACCCTGAGTGCTTGTGGTGTGAACCGCTCCGTTGTTTTGACGCGCTGCTCACTTTAGTCTGCAGAAACGGTAAAATGGCGCAATTATGTCCGGTCTGCCATTTGAATAACACTGCTGCAGGGTATGCTATATGAAAAGGAAAGTTCTGGACAAGTAAGCGATTTGTATGCTGAGAGGGGTTTGACATAATACAGCTGTAATGAGAGTTTCCTGAAAAACAGATTAAAATTTTAAACACAATTTACGTGACTTCAGAAAACAGTTTTCATCAGTTAGATTAAATGAAACTAATTAAAACTGTAACGCAGCCCTTATTTAGCCAATTAAGCTGCCACTCAAGTTTGTCACGACATATTTACAAATATTTCAACTCAGGCAGGAGTTTTCTGATATTAAAACTGATGAGTGTACAATACCGAACAAAAGTTTGTTGTTTTAAAGAAATTAATACTTTTATTCAGCAAGGATGCATTAAATTGATCAAAAATAGCCAAAAGACATTTATAATGTTACAAAAGATGTATATTTCAAATAAATGCTGTTCTTCTGAACATCCTTTTCATCAAAGAATCCTGACAAAAAAAATGTACCCCGGTGTCCACAAAAATATGAAGCACCACAACTGTTTTCAACATTGATAGTAATAAGAAATGTTTCTGGAGAGAATGATTTCTGAAGGATCATGTGACACTGAAGGCTGGAGTAATGATTTGCATCACATGAATAAACTGCATCTTAAAATATTAATTAATATTAAAATAAAACTAAAAACAGCAATACTGTTTAAAACAGTATTTTAAATTGTAATAATATTACTTTTTTAAATTGTATTTATGAACAAATAAATGCAGCCTTGGTGAGCATAAGAGACTTAATAAAAAGAGACATAAAAAAAAAACAATTTGAAAGGTACAGTATTTTTTTCCCTGAATATGCCTACATACACCAATGTTATGCGCAGTGTTAACTATAAATAATTCATTGGTAGATTGACTTCCTGAATCACTAAGAATTAATAGCACCGACTGATAGTGATTGACTAAAGGAGTTATGCAAATCAGGTAATGACACAAGCAAATAAAATCAGTGCATGAAACCAATTTGCATGGAGCAATTCCCCATCTTGCAGGTCGGTTCTGAGTGCTAGGTTACTTTACAGCATCAGTCCGCCACTGCTATCCAAACAAATGGCTCTTTTAAATGCCAAAAAATGTTCATCTACACTGCATACACAGATACATAGTTAGTTAAAATTTTTCTCCATCATTTGATCATTTTTTGATGAATTTCTACTCCCCTGATCAACAGAAATGTACACACAGACATCTCCTTTTTGTGGATGCCAACAGTGCAATCTATAATACATTTACAGTATATAGAAAGAAGGCGTTTTTGCAATGAATGACAACAACTTAACATACATATTCATGGCATATTCCTTTTTTTTTTTGCTGAATTCATCCTCTGGTTGAAGTAGATTGCTGGTGCAAGATTATTGAATAGGACTGTACTGAATTTCTTAGAATGTATGCCGATGACTTAGTGCTGATAAGCCCTTATAGTGCAGGCTTGCAGAAGCTTCTGAATATCTGCTCCTCTTATGGTGATGCATTTGATATTAAGTATAATGCCCTAAAAAGTCACATACTGATTACTAAAACAAAGGAGGATCAGAAGCTGAGGTTTCCAGATTTTTACCTTTGTGGAAATATACTACAGGACACAGATGAGGTTAAATATCTTGGACACTATATTACAGATGACCTCTCGGACGATAGAGACATGTTTAGGCAGAGGTGTAAACTATATGGACAGGCTAATGTATTGGCTCGTAAGTTTCACATGTGTTCCACCAATGTCAAAATTGTACTGTTTAAAAGTTTCTGCTCACCTTTATATACTGCACACCTTTGGATGGTGGCATACAATGATTCTCTGCGAATGCTATTGAAAGTACCGCGGCACAGTAGTGCAAGTGAGATGTTTGTTAATAGTGGAATAAGAACTTGTGCAGCTGGCATTAGGCACTGTATCTATACATTTATGAGTAGAGTCCTGAATCAGTCAAACTGTATTGTACAAGCTTTGGTCTGTCTGAGGAAAAGCTCGGTCAGGTTTACTTCAAGAATTTGGAAGCACTGGCGCTCTTGCTTATATGGGTAAATAATGTATTATGTGTTTTTTGGTTGTTTGTTTGTTTTGTTATTGTCTTTTAATACTATGGACCGGGATTCTGTGTCCTTAATAAAGATTAATAATAATAATAATTAGCCTTATGTCAGATCGTAATCGTCCACAACATAACCGACCTGCGAGATGGGGAAATTCACCATCCTAATTGTGGTCAGCACACATTTTGTGCTGCTACCTGATTTGCATAATTCCTTTAGTGAATCAGGTACTAAAATAGAAAGCACATGCAAATATTCTGGAGGGGATTCCCTCAGTATTTCTGTTTGGTGCTGCAGAAATTACACACTTCACCTTTAAAGCTCTGTAGAAGGATTCACACACACATACTTATACTCCACACTATCGGGATGAGCCTGATGCCATATGTAAATCACTCTGGGATGAGTAGATAGGTGCTCTCAGAGGTTTTATCTTAAGGGTTCATTGCCTGACCAGATTAAGCGAGAGAGTGACTATACGAGTCTGGGTGAGAAATAGTTCACATGCAACCATCTCCCGGAGATGATCAAACACCTCAGCTTGATCTGTTACAGAGAACGTTTAATGCTTATGCTCCTTGTTTTGTTTTTACAGTTGTTGGTTTTTCTGTATGCATCTTATTTGTCATGCAGATAAAACAAATTCAAACTGAAAGCTAAAACTGAAGCCAGTCAGGGGTTTTATCTAAGAGAAGATGAGTTTGTCATGTGGCAGTTTGCTTTGCACAACTTGTAGGGTTTTCTTTTGAAGCATTCTTCTGCTGCAGGGCAAAAGCATCTGTACACACACACACACACACACACACACACAAACACACTCCTGATGTGTTGCTGGTGCGTTTCTGATGCGCTTTTTCTTTAAAGGCTCCAGACATCATTTGTCCAGCAGACGCTTGTCCTACTGAAATCTTCCAGCTGTGTGGATCAGTATCTCATTAACATCAGCGATCTACAGCACACTAGGACACACAAGTTGATATATAGTGCTGTTGACTAAGTCATCACTATTACTAATGCTCATATTTAGTAAGTGATTTTAAAGTGCCCCTATTATGCTATTAAAAAGTGTGTTTTAGAGGACTCCTACAATGGGATTACATGCATCCAAGGTAAAAAAAAAAAAAACTCACTCATTTTCTCATTATATACATTGCAGCATCCGCTCTTTTCTCACAGTGTCTGAAAAAGTTCTATAAAAGATGGGTCTCTCTAAATCCCTCTTTTACGAGACTGGCTTCTGCATCTGCTCTACAAACTCTACCAAACTCTTCAAGGCCTCAGCTACAACTACAGTGTTTGAGGACAGGTCAAAGTAGACGTTGTTCACAATGAAGACCATAGGCATGTATTTTGCTAATTTGTTACAAACCTGCGTAGGTTCAAGCAGGAAGTTAGACTGGAATTACTGACAACTTTTTTCAGGCAGTTCAGAATCGGTTCTTTCTTTTGGGACAATAACTGCATTTATCTGCACTTTGATCTTTGAATCTTTGCAGACCTTTTACAATCACAAACAGCTATATAACACACTACATGAAACAGGTAATATCGAAAAAAGCATAATATGGGCACTTTAAAAACCCAAAACGATAAATGGTGAACAACCTGAAAAATCCCATATACTTACATTTAAAGGAGGGACCCGTGCCATAACCAGAAACATGTACTAACAAGCAACCAGCCAGAACACTGTAGCATATAGTAATCCTCTAGTCTAGCAAATCACACAGAACAATCTAACACTGTGAGGGCATGTTTTGCACAGGATTTTTTTCTTAAAAAAACGTATGTAGCCGGTTGTTGTTCAGCTACTGGAGCACCTAAGCGGAGTTGTACAGCTGTTCACCTGATGTCTTTTACATAAATGAACAATATGTCACACCCTATCAGAGAGAAAGATATACAATATAAACAGAGAGACAGGGATTGCTGGTATATGCAATCGTTTCATATGCATGTTTACCAGATATGAATAAATCATGGAAAATATGTAAAACACATTCCAGATATTCATTTATAGACTTCATGGTCAGTTCTGACATGTCAATGTGTGAAATTATTTTACTCTGAATATGCTGGTCTGAATATGCATCACAGTATGTATGTATATGCATTACAGAGAGACACTTATGCTTAAACACGCGCCAGGCCGTATGCATACGATCTTGTTCTTTAATCTCTGGAGTGCCAGAGCTTGTCTGTTTGGGCAGGTGGCGGCTACGGGCTGCTAGAGCAGATTTGCTGTAATCCATAAGTCAGTTTTTCCACTGTAACAACCACAATAAAAAGACCCCCACCATATCTGCTGAAATATAAAGGATATTATAAAGCAGAGTTATATTTTGACCTGTTGGGCAATAAA
This sequence comes from Rhinichthys klamathensis goyatoka, assembly GCF_029890125.1. NCBI lineage: Eukaryota > Metazoa > Chordata > Actinopteri > Cypriniformes > Leuciscidae > Rhinichthys > Rhinichthys klamathensis. Next base: position 2,850,069 of record NW_026606764.1, on the reverse strand, counting down.
ATAGATGATAAAACCCACAGGCTTACAATGAAAGAGGAACTTTAAAGGGCCAGTTCCCCCAAAAATGAAAATTGTCATAATTTACTCTCTCAAGTTTTTTAACCCCGAATAAGTTTCTTTCTTTTGTTGAAAATAAAAGTTATTTTGAAGAATGTGGGTAACCAAACAGTTGCTGGTTGCTGGTCCCACATTCTTCAAAAAAAATCTTCTTTTGTGTTCAGCACAAGAAAGAAATGAATACAGGTTTGGAACAACATTAGAGTGAGTAGATAATGAAAAAAATTCCAGTTTTTGGTGAACTATCCCTTTAAGGACAAGCGACAGCATGTTTATTATTAGGCTACTGTCGCTTTAAGACCGGCACGCGACGCATCTAATATACACGCATATGACACACGCACCAGATTTTCTCTCAAATGTTTGCTTTCACTTTAGACATAACCAACTCTGTTTGTGAAACCTTGTGTGTATTTTTTTTTTTTATTTAAACCTTTCTTTAACCAGGAAAGTCCCATTGAGGTTAAAAACCTCTTTTTCAAGGGAGTCCTGGCCAAGAGGCAGCAAAAACACAATCAATTACATTTATAAAGGTTTATACAACACAAATAATTAAAAACATTTACAATTTAAACAGGTCATTTCAGGTTCTCTCAATCTGGACTTAAAAGCATTTAAGGAAATAAGTTCAGATAATTTCAAGTCTTTTTGCAAAAAATTCCATGCAGAAGGAGCGGAGTAAACAAAAGCCCTTTTTCCCAGTTCTGTACGGGCAAATGGAACAGAGAGCAGCAAGTGATCATTTGATCGCAATGAATAAGAACCAACACTTCTCCATGTGATTAAACTACTAATGTAGGATGGCAACAGACCAAGCATGGCCTTATAGATAAAAATATGCCAATGCCCTGATCTCCTGTTGGACAACGATGGCCATCCCACTCTGGAATATAATTCACAATGATGGGTCAAATTTTTACAATTCGTAATAAATCTCAGAGACGCATGATAAACAGTGTCAATCTTATGCAGACATTGTACTGAAGCAGTCCTATATACCAGGTCACTATAATCTATGACAGATAACAATGTTGCAGAGATTAGCTGCTTTTTTGCTTTAAAAGAAAAACAAAATTTATTTCGAAAGAAAAAAGACAGCTTAAGTTTGAGTTTCTTCACAAGGTTATCTATATGAGGTTTAAAAGTGAGAGCATCATCAAGCCAAATGCCAAGGTATTTATAAGAATGAACCATCTCTATTACACTTCCAGTCAAAGTGAACACAGAAGGAGGAACTTGAGAAACCTTCTTAGTATTACTAAACAGCATCAGTTTGGTCTTATCAGTATTGAGAACCAGTTTAAGCTGCATAAGCGTGTGTTGAACCACATCAAAAGCTTTCTGCACAGACGCAACCGCTTTAGTTGGGGACGATCCAAAACAATAAATAATCGTGTCATCAGCATAGAAATGCATATTAGCATCCAACACATTGTGGCCCAGTTCATTAATATACATAATAAACAAGAGAGGACCCAATATTGAGCCTTGTGGCACCCCCTTGTGGACCTTCACTAATGCAGAACATAAACCATCACATTTAATACACTGAGTCCTGTCACTCAGATAATTCATGAACCAGGAAACTGCACAATCAGACAATCCCAGACAAAGTAGCCTATGCTTTAAAACAGCATGGATTACAAATCCATCCAGAAGTCCAGGTTCCAACAAAAGTGTAATGGTTCCTGGTGCATATCAATACTGGTTTTTGTGCCACTATAGTAGGTTTCCTGTATGCCCACCATATTATTAAAACAACTCACCCTAGGATCAGTGCCCGGTTTCAAATTCCAAGTGACCAACAGGGATAAGAAAATTAAATTTAATAAAGATGCCATCGTCATTATTTTACTAATAGTAAAGATGCCTAATAAAGATGCCTAATAACAGTACCAGTTTATCTTGGAGAGTATGGCCCAGCTTCCAAAATGATGTTACTGGCTTAGGCTTGTTAACCCAAGCTCCAGGAGAATGTAGTAGGCCAGGCCCGTTAGCCTAGCCTCCAGGATGATAGGTGAGACCCAGGCTGGTTTGCCCAAGCTCCAAAAAAATGAAGCAAGCCAGGCCCGCTAGCCTAACTCCAGGAGTATGTAGCAGACTCAGGCTGGTTTGCCCAGGCTCCAAAAGAATGTAACAAGCTCAGGCTGGTTAGCCCAAGCTCCAATGAGGATGTAGCAAGCTCAAGCTGGTTAGCCCAAGCTCCAGGAAGATGTAGCAGGCTCAAGCTGGTTAGCCCGAGCTCCAGGAAGATGTAGCAGGCTCAAGCTGGTTAGCCCAAGCTCCAGGAAGTTGTAGCAGGCTCAAGCTGGTTAGCCCAAGCTCCAGGAAGATGTAGCAGGCTCAAGCTGGTTAGCCCAAGCTCCAGGAAGATGTAGCAGGCTCAAGCTGGTTAGCCCAAGCTCCAGGAAGTTGTAGCAGGCTCAAGCTGGTTAGCCCAAGCTCCAGGAAGATGTAGCAGGCTCAAGCTGGTTAGCCCAAGCTCCAGGAAGTTGTAGCAGGCTCAGGCTGGTTATCCCAATCTCCAGGAGAATGTAGCAGGTTCAAGCCCGTTTGCCTAGCTCTGTTTAGCCTGGGCTAATAGGATCAGTTGGATCAGGCTCAGGTTAGCAAAATTAGCTCAGAGCAGAGGTATAGTGTCATTTTTAAACTCATAGTAGTCCACAATCTTCTTAAAAGTTCAAGATGAAATTTCCATATAAATGACTTGTACAACTTAAAAACTACAGCTTAAAATAAATATAATACTATAAAATCCATTTAAATGAAATCAATCCAGAGAGAAACACTGAGCAGACCTTGGACTAGCTGCCATCTTGGATTCAACACAGTATTAGTATTTGACAGTTTTTGACAGTATTAGCGCAATGAGAGTCTAAAGATAACTTAGTCCAGTAACCAGGCGCCGTTTGGCGGGCTGTTAGTTCCTGTGCTGCGGGTGTACGCGCTAAAAAAAGCACACGTTAGAACAGCGCATCAGCACGCGAATGAAATGTTTAACCAGCAAGGCTTCAAAGCACATGCAAATAATGAACTTTTGTGAATTGCAGTGTCCCGTACCTCATGTGTATGTACGTCGCGTTGTACAGTATACAACATAATTTCTTAATTTATCTTTGTAAAGAAACCTCATTGCTTGGCTACTCTCTGCGGTCTCAGACGTCATCTTTTCCTGTCGGCCACCGTCACTTCTGTTGCTTGTAATTCGCAACCTCACCACTAGATGCCGCTAAAATTTACACACTGCACCTTTAAGTCATATCCTATTTATTAGATTTTTTTAGACTTAAACTTTAATGTCTCTCACCTCAAATTATTTCTATTTTAATGTAGGTACTTTGACATTATTGTAATAATTTACAGTAGTGCCAGTGAAGCTTTGCTGGTTATGAGGATATGAGTACTATATAACTCTAATGACTGATGCAATAAAGTTTATTGCTCAATACTGCATGACACTTATTTTTGATCTGAGTACAGCAGCTGTGACCACCAAGTGTTGAATCTGTGCTTTTTTTGGTGTGGATCCATGTTGAGTCCAGCTATTCTATTCATAACACTGAAGAATAACATTCTTCGATCTGAGTGAGATCTGAAAGTGTGATTGTAAGTGCCAGGTTTGCTCCTAGCTTACATTTCTGTAACATTTCTTTATTATATCAGCACACAGTAGTGAACGCATGCTGGGATTTCACTGTAGAATTGATAATATTATTCTGTTGAGCAGAAACTGTCAATATTTTATGACCCAGTGCAGAATGAGATCTATACAATGTGATTTTTTTATATTGTATACGGTGTGGCTACAACACAAATGGAATCAGTATTTTTCGTATCTACTGTTATTATAGATTGTAATGAGAAAATCTAAAGTATGAAAATATAGGAATCGCCAGATGAGGAGATGTAGATTGTATTTATTTTACTGTACACACACACACACACACACACGCACACGCGCGCACACACACGCACACACACACACACACACACACACACACACAAACCTGTATTTAAATACAGGTTTAAATACAGGTTTGTGTGTGTGTGTGTGTGTGTGTGTGTGTGTGTGTACAGTAAAATAAATACAATCTACATCTCCTCATCTGGCGATTCCTATATTTTCATACTATCCAGCATAACTCCAAAAATGACCTTTTCCTAAGCAGGTTTCCAAATGTTGAGCCAGAAGTTGACTTTAGGCAGCTCAAACAAACAGATGAATGTGTGTGTGTGTGTGTGTGTGTGTGTGTGTGTGTGTGTGTGTGTGTGTGTGTGTGTGTGTGTGTGTGTGTGTGTGTGTGTGTGTTTGTTTTTATGTGCCTTAAAGCGAATGCTTTTTGCCTCACATCAATGTCAACGTGTCAACACAAACTAATCTGGATTATATTCAAATGAAAGAGAGATTTCTGAATGTGCCCTCAAGAAAAACACAAATGAAAAGAAAATGAAACTGCACAAAGGTTTGTGCTTTCTTTTCTGTCACATCTCATGGCAACATGTCAATCCATATTAAAAAGAAATGACAGCAAAGGCTGGGAGGTGTGCAGCATGTGTGTGTGTGTGTGTGTGTGTGTACAGGTTTAACCTACATATAGGTTAGTAAAACCTGAGATCACCTACGTTGTGGGGACCACGAGGGAAATGGATTAATACTAAATGCTTATTTGAAAAAGTAAAAATTCTGAAAGTTTTCTGAGATGGGTAAGTTTAGTGTAGGGAGATATAATATAGGGTTTGTACGGTAAAAAAATAAATCATTATGTCTATGGAAAGTCCCCACAAAGATAGCAAAACATGTGTGTCTGTGTGTGTATGTGGGGGTGGGGGTGAAATCCTTAGATTATCTTGACACCTTGTTCCTATGGCAACCTAAAGATGGTTCAGTAACCTGTGAAAGACTGAAGGATTGTGTGAACCAGCATATGGTCTGCTGTCAAAGGCTGTGACACACACACACACACACACACACACACCCCTCCATTAAGAACATATTAAACGGTGTGTGTGAATGTGCAGACACAATATCATTGCAATTCACTGTGTGAAACAGATTGATATTGAGCTTTTTTTTTTTTAAATCGTTATTTAATTACGAAAAAACACCAAACACCAAACTTATGTCAAAACATACTGGATAATGGAGCATCAAAATGACCCGCTATATTTCAAAAGACAATAAAAAGTTGATCACAAAAAAACAGTTATTACAGTGAAAAATATGATTCTATAAAAAAATATATAGAGAATATAATGGAAATGAATATGTGATCTTAACAGTTCTGGAAAAACATAAATTTGAAAATTGCAATTCCAAATTAAATAATCAAATCAAAATGTAAACAACAACAGCAAAATACCTTACACAAAAACACCCAAAAAAAAAAAAAGTTTAATAAAATTATACTAAATATCGCGTCTTGCGCGCTCAAGTTCGTTATTTCAAATGTAGCCGCGCAGTATGCGCTCGTTTCTTCCAAGCGCGTCCCGTCCGCGCCGCATCGAGATAAAAACATCTCAACTTTTCAGAATGCCGCAAGCGCACCATAAGCGCACAGTAGGTCACGTGACAAGAACCAACCGGAGCGCAACCGCCCTAGCGCTTTGGAAAAAGGAGAATGCGGCGCGCCCAGCGTTTTCTACGCGTTTTTAGGCGCTATATGTGAATCCGGCTGTTGTGCACGCTCACGCGCATTCCGCCAGAGTTTTAGTTTACTTTCAGTTTCGTCTCTGCCACCATCTTCTACGAGTGGTAAATGTGCGTGCATGAATGTAAGTTCATTTATCCTTATATTTAGCTGTTATATTGTGATATATTAACACTTTCATGTCGCAGCTGCATATCCGATTGTTGTTATTCTGTTCATATCGTGATGAATGTGTTTAGAGGCGAGTGATGCCAGTGTAATTCCCGCGCATATGTTTAGCGCCATTTACCGCGCTGTGGACAATATAAACATATAGATGATGTATACTGAGGTGAATCTTTATTTTTACTGTATTCAGACATATTCTGATATATTTATTTGTTTATTTCAGACTAAACCACCTCAATTCTGACTAATGCTGTATATAGCCTAATGCTGGATATGTATACCGACACACACATCTGAAGAGATAAACAGTTAAATTATCTTCTGTCTCCTGTCACACTTCTTGCCGGAGTTCCGTAGTGGACTAGCCTTCCACCTAACTTAACAAAATAGAGTCCTTTACAAAAATGTTTAATAATTATTCAACCCCCAAATGTCGAATTTTGTGCAGAATCTTTTATTCTTTTTCACCTCCAATAAACGCTGCCTGTAAGTGCTTAGAAGCTTCTGTCACCTCTCTACTGCAATCTTGGCCCATCCCTCACTTAAAAAAAAGCTTCCAGATCACTGATAATCTTTGGTTTTCACGTTACCACTGCTTTCTTCAAATTCCACCAAATATTTTCAATGAGATTTAAATCTGAAGACTGTATAGGCCACTCAAGAACATTCTACGACTGATCCCTGAACCAAGCTTAAAGGGGTCCTATTATGCCCTTTTACGAAGTCTTGATTTTGCTTTTGGGGTGTAATAGAATATCCTTTCATGCTTGATTGTTCAAAAAATATTTTTCACATATTTTACATTATTACAGCTCCTCTCTCCCGAGTCTGTCCTGAACACGTCGTTTAGTTGCGGCTTCGATGAAGCCCCTCCTTCCGAAATACAAAATGTGCTGTGATTGGTTAGCTGGCCCAGGATGTTGCGATTGGCACCACTTACACGCGTGTTCGTGAAATGTTACACCCCTTTACCATAACCGTGAGTTCACACCGCCGCTGGCGAGAGCGTCAATGTGGCCGGAACCCATTCATTTTCAATGAGAGCCGGCGGCGAGCTCCAGCGAGGGTGGCGCGTCTTGGACGGTGAGAGCGGCGAGGAAGTCATGTCAACTTTATGGTAATGAGCTATGACGCGGTTTGGCGGCAACCAATCGGAATTTAGAAGTGCTCCGTTTGAGAGGATTCCAGGGAACGCAGTCCTGTAAACTTTGGTTCCGACCACATTAGTTCCCAAGCAAAATAGAGGAGAGGATGATCATTTGAATTTGATAAGAAGGCACGCAACACTATTTATAGGCAAGATTTTCGCGCTAGAACGCTTGTTTTTCAGCGGGAATGCAAATTAAATTAGCACTTAACCATGAACACAAAAGCCACACCACACAAATGGCTTTTAATTGGTTTATTTAGTTAGCAAACATGTCACTATAATTGTTAAGTTCTTTCCATTGATCAATTTATTACTTTCACATTTAAAAGATTCCATGAGGTTAACTTATACCCTACTTGGTCAGTCTGCAAACATAACGATCGACATGCTTGTTTGCTTTGCGGCCCCTTTAAATAAAGTTTTAAAAAAGACCAAGCATTCGATCTACGTCAGAGCGTCCACGGATATTTCCACGGCGTCGTTGGCAGGGCGGCGAGAGCGAATTTTGCCGCTCTCGCCGCCGGTGTGAACGCACAGTAACCACAAGCTCTGGGTGGCATCAATTTCAAACCAATTCAAGCCTGATTCAGACTCAAAGTGTTGTTTATATGTCTATGTGGTGTTTTTAATATGCTTTAAGACAAACCATGTGCAAATTCATAAGTCAACACCATTGCTGAGTATTTTCTCCTTAAAACTGCAGTGAATTAAAGACAAAACGTCTCAAAAACGCGGTTTGAAATCGCTGGTGTTTCTGACATCACAAACTACCTTGTAACTAACCAATTAGGGCAATGTGTGATCCTCAATGAGTGGATCTCTGAGCTGGTGTCTGGTGTAAGTGAGTGGAGGCGGGGCTAATTTGCATATTCATAGAACTACGAATACTAAATGAGGCAAGGGTGTAGAGTTACATTCAAGCTATTTTAGAGCATGAAAGATTTTTCAAGGAAAAAAAAACGTTTAAATATGTCGTTTTGGTGATCAAAGGTGAGTATTAAGGGATACAATTATTGACTACAGGGGGACTTTAAGAATGTTAACAAACAAGAGGATAGTCCAGAACGGATTTCAAGCAAGCACAGATTTCGCAGGATGTTTCAGAGTGGTATGTTTGTTTTTTATAATTTTCTTATACATTTTAGATACAATGTTATACACCATTTAATCATGATATTTGAAAACTATAGTAATACAAACAGTAATTGATCACAAAACCAAGGTACATTTTCCTAAGGGGTGGTGAACATCCTTCCAAAAGCTACAGTAAACAATACAGTTGGTAGTCAACCAGATTGCCTATTACTGCCGCGTTTACCGCTGCAGCAAAGCCATAGCGGAAAAAATAAACCAGTCGCATTTCAAAATCGTTTGCGAAATGACCGCCAGGTGGCGCTAAGGGACATTTTGCAAAACAGCTGCAATTGCCGAAATGTAAGTGGAGCTGAAGTCATAAATTAACAATAAGAATGAAATACTATACAATGATGGTAATTTCCTACAACAAACATGAAAAATCAAAACAAGAGCTATTGACATTTACTGTACAACAATGAAACAAACAAAGATTTGGTGGAGTTGAAACTGCAGGGTGAGATTATAAAGTAATAAATTTCATTATTAAATAAAGTCCCATCAATACGCTCACCGCGCTCTCCCAGCTAATTAGGTGCTGAGACCTATATATCAAATAAAAAATGCAAAGGTCTGCACTCTAAATTTTTTATATTCTTGACAGGAGATATTGACAAACGTTTCGGCTCTTTGCCTTCGTCAGTGTGACAGTTTCACTTATTCTCAATGACTATATAGAAAGCACGCTGCAGATCTTCAGGTGATCGTAATCATGATTGAACAATCAAATGATTAGTCCTCAGACTTCAGTTTTGTTCATCAGAAACAGTGAACAATTACTCACTGAACAGGTCTTTAAAAAAATGTATTATGATTATTTCGACAAGAATGAGACTGGTTAAATATATATATATAAAAAACCGAATAGAACAAACTTTTAGAACATAAAAAGAATTAAACTTTTTTTTTAAATATTACAACAAAATTGGTTAAATTTAACGAAAGCTAAAATTTGTAAAAGTAAATTTTAAACAATAAAAAAGTTAGAAAACTTATAATTATAAATGTTAAAGTCCCTGTAAAGGCAATTTAAAAAAAAAATTCTAAACACATTATAAATGTTAGAAATGTATTGCTAAAACACATTACAAAGACTGTGAACTGTGAAGTACTGAATTGTGGAGTTAGACCGTTAAACAGTTTTTCACCATTGATATTTTACGGATTTTTTGGGCGGGGCTAAAAGGGTACTCGATGACGCACTGGAGCCCCTGAGCTCCTGGCCCCGCCCCTACCTGATGACGCACTGGAGCCCCTGAGGCTGGCCGCTCCCCTAACAATATAAATAGAGCACATTCGCATCAGTTTGCCGCTCAATCGCGAGTTACTGTCAGTATTATTAGTTACTACAGCTTACAGTTTGCTAGTTAGCTATGTCTTTGTCACGGAAATGCGTACTACCTGGATGCGATCACGTACAAAACAGATCGGTGTCCTTATTTAAATTTCCTAAATACGATCACATCAAGAAGGGGTGGATTAATTTTGTGAAGAGCCACCTTGATGGAGAGCTGAGGATCACCACCAAAACCCGCCTCTGTAGTGATCATTTTACACGGGATAGTTTTATAAACTTTCGTCAGGGAGACAACGGATTCACTGATAATCCGCTGTTACTGGTGAATGAGGCCGAAACGACTATCTCCCGCCTCGGCCTTCATCCTCCCGTCGCGCCGACAACTGGTGACATCATCGGCAGTGCGTGCCCACCAATGAGTGTAAGTTGCTTTGTGCGCTTATGTTATAATTAACCTAATAAGCTGCTAGGAGCATCCATTCCGGCTGTAGCGGGTGACAGTTGATTGTGGCGACGGCAGCTTTACCACGAGTGGGCGTGGTTTCAGCGCAGCCAACGGACACGCCCCCAGCGTTTGAGAGCAGAGACTACTGCTCATTTTTTCAAGATTTTGATAGCTTATTTTATGTACTTGCCGGATTTTTTTATCATTCAAATTTGGCTGGGTGTCTAATAAGTTAATAACACATTTTTCTGTGATATGACAAACTCAGAACACATAGTTCATTCTGACTTTACAGGGACTTTAATAGAAAGCACAACTACAAATAATAAAACATACTTACAAGTTGTCTTAGTTTGCAAGACATACAACAGATTGTCCCGATAAAGTGGGAACTGCTTAATTTCAGAAGAAGCTTTGGTGCGTAGCTGGCATTGTGGTTCTGGAAGCTGTTCTCCGTCAAATGTGCAGCACACAGATAAACGTGTGGTTTATAATGTTTAGGAAGAGTGTTAAAAATAAATGTAATCCACTTTTAAGTTTGTCAGCCTTAGGAAGGTCAAGCAAATGAGTTTTGGAAACGGGGTGGACAAAACAGCGTCTCTTTGAGATAGAAACAACAATGTCTTCTCTAGCGCAGCTCAACCAGGCCTAGCACCTTTTTTGCGTATTCAGTGGGTGGAGATTATTTAAATGAGTAACATTATGACTTCACAAAGCCCGGAAAAAAACATGTTGTAGTCCAAACGAGTCGTTAAGTAGATGGAGATGGCTGTTCTGCAGGAAGATGATCCATTGATCATCAAGCTTCAGTTTCTGCACCGAAGCCGAAGGCATCACCTTCTTTACTTATATATATTGTTCAAACATGGAGGTGGTCCAGTCATGTTATGCGGGTGATTTGCTGTATATATATTGTGCATAGCAGGAGGCCTCTCTGTGTGGAGTTTGCATGTTCTCCCTGTGTAAGTGTGTATGTGTGGGTTTCTTCCGATTTCCCCCACAATACAAAAACATGCAGTATAGGTACAGTACATTTAAATTGGGCCTCGTTTACACTGTCAGTGAAATGTGACCCAATTCCGATTTTTTACTCGTATGTGACACAGATCGGTTGTGTTCTATGACAGTGTAAACAGGGAAAAAACGCATGCATTCGGATATTTCGAGATCGGTTTCAGGCCTCGTTCATATGTGGAAATAAATCAGATGTAAATCAGATATGTGCCAATGCGACTGTCATGTAAACAGGCAGATCGGATTTTCCGAGGCATTAGGCTGCGTCTCCGCGGTTTAATGACGAGAGAAACCCCGACGCGCATCTGCAAAGGGACGGATGGCCCGACGAAACATTGTGTCGTCGTAGGAGAGGAATGTGGACACACATTGACACAACATATCAAAGGTTGGCTTGCTCATCCTAAAATTTCGGACCCACTGCTCCTCGTTAAAGCCCGCCACGATCTCACGAAAGTGCGTTTATTGCACGATTTTTTTTCACGTGCCATTTACGCCAAAAATAGTTTTTGCGTGCATGATACGCACTTTATGGCGTTTAATACGCACGTTTACAGTGCGTATCATATGCAAGCAAAAACTATTTTTGGCGTATAAATGGCATGAGAAATAAAATTTGTGCTATAGATACTCACTTTTATGAGATCGTGTTGTATGTTCCCACCTGTCCTGAGATCTCGCTGCGCGTTCGTCCATCTGAGCAAGAAGACCCCTTTAAACATGCGCGATGTTTCAGTCAAGTGTAAACACATGACTCAGATATGGGTCACAATTTAAAGATCGTGTAAACGGACGGTAAAAAAAATCGGATATAGGCAACAAATCAGAATTGGGCATCAAGACCTGCAGTGTAAACGAGGCCTTGGAGATGCTAAATCGTCCATGTGTATGTGTCTGAGCCCCAAGTCATGTAAAGGGGAGGGTTGGGGAATAATAAACAGCAAGAAAATGAGAGAGATGGCCCATAGAATCACCAAGAGTCAGATATGACTGAAATGGTTAATAAATGAATGAATGTAAATAATTTATGAAAAGAAACAGATGATTCCAAAGGTGCATTATAAAGCATTGAGAATATGTATTCTATATACAGGCTTCACGAAAGTCTAAACATTTAAAAGGTTGACTATGGTTTTGGGTTAGGTTGTTCGCTTAGCTTTATTTTAAAAACAATATCCTCACTGAGATGCTCAGAAAATGTGTGAGATTCAATCAGAGCGAATGACCTTTAAATGCTCAATCGTCAAGTGTGTGTCTGTGTGTGTGCGTGCGTGCGTGTGTGTGTGTGTAGGACAGGATAACCTTGTTATTCATTAATCTTTCACTTTTAAGAACAGTTTTGTGTGTGTTGTTTTTGTTTTTGTGTCACAGACTTTGACAGCAGACCATCTGTGGTTCAAATTTCACAGGTGAATCTGAATCCTGGAGAGTTTGTTCCAAATATATCTATGAAACACAGATGCCACACTGTTCTACTGCTGTCAGAGTCACAAACAACATCCATAAAACACAAATTCAAACCTTCCCATGATCCAATCACATTTATGTCCCCCAGACTCTCACCTGCGTCCTCTAAAACACTGAACTCCATCAAGACATCGTCGTATCATGACTTTCAAATATACTGTAAGTTTGATGAAGTATGCATACATACTCTAATGTTTACAATAGAAAGCTTCCTTTTTATTCCACCCAGATCATTTATAGAACTCATTGATTATGACATAACAACAACTCATTAACATACAACCACCCACATTTGGATATCAACACTAGATCATAGAGATTAGTCAATCCTAACCAAAAGATTATTGGCATATTAAAATCAGAAGCCAAAACACCAGAGAGACTGGGCGAACAATGGTCACAAAAAACTAAATTACGATGTTTTGGTAAAAAAAAAAAAAAAAAAAAAAAACCTTTATACATATTATTTGTAGACATACATGTAGACTGCATGACAAAATTAAAACCATTTTCAACCAAACCAAACAATTGTTCTCTTTAAAAATATGAAAGAGCCTCCAGAAAGAACAGAAACACCAGCATCACTTAAGATGTTTCTCAGACACTCAGTCCAACCATGATGTAAAAAGCCATATTGAGTTTTGCTCAAAAATAATCGATATACGAAGTGAGTTGGATCTCAGATCCAAACAGACCCAGCTGAAACCACATCAGAACAAAAACCATGCCACCAACCCCATAAAGAGATAGTAAAAACTGGAGCAGGAGTTACTCACCATCCATTGCGTACTTCATATCCATGGCGAAGAGGTTCCACATGATTTCAGCACTAATTCTACCCATATTCAACTCTTGCGGGAACCTAAAATGACATAAAAACAGACATTGTTACAACCATGCAGCAATCTGCTCAGCAATTCATTCGTCCATCAGAGTCCTGATCTTGTGGTCCGAGTCTTCAGAGATCTCAAGACCACAAATAAATAAATAAATACATAAATAATGTACTTTTTCTTTATTTCAGTTCTTGGATAACATGTTTTGGTCTGGATCTGAAACTCGAGAGGTCTAGTATTGTTTTATGTCTTGGAGTGGTTGTAAAAGCGTCCTGTCCTATTTTAGATGCATGCATTTCACATGTGAGCACATTCTGTTTATGGGCACCAATTTCACACAGGCTGTTTCCATGGCAACCACCACCATACCATATCACTGAGTGAAGTGATCAGTTCTCTACTCTCCCCCACTGCTCAAAAGCAATCTCAGATCAATCTAGACTAGGCTCAACTCTATTTAGACGTGGTTTAATTGCTTAGGATGGACAGAAGGAGCTATCAGAGATGGACACATATGGATGCAGATGAACACAGAATGATCATGAAGTAGAGAAAGCCTCTCTGTCCTCTTTCTTTCTTTCTTTCTTTCTCTCTCTCTCTCTTTCTAATAGTGATGAAAGGGACGTGCTCCTAACTGAAGTCATTTACTACGTTTCATTGAAGCGTCTCTCTCGGTGGCTCTTTGCTCTGAGAGATTCAGTTCTGTAAAAGATGAATTTAAGACTTTATTCACAATGCACAAAATTCCAATTTAATTTTCACATTTTTAGGACTGGCTGTCATTTTTTGATCCATCTGTTCAGATAATGTAGTCATCTGCTGTATGACTTAAATTCAGCATGAAATGTCGTTTACAGCCCATTTTACGTGATTTATTGTGCTAACGTGATTTTATCTGTGGTGGGGAATAAGCCAGAGGATGTCATTATTATTCTGATGAAAGGTTATGAAGACAAACGTAGTTTCTTACTGTATAACAGCACACAGCGATGAATAGCTTATAATAAGACAGGGAACTTGTATGAAGGAAGTAAACAGGGTCACGTTGACTTTAAGGAGTTAGCATGCTGTCAGTGTGGAAAGAGAGGATGGAACATCAGAAATTTCACATCTGCTCATGACCATCACAAATTCTCTCTGTTCTGAACTCATGAGGTTCAGTTCACTACCATTCAAAAGTGTGGTCAGGAAGATTTTCTTTAAAGAAATAAATACTTTTATTCACAAAGGATGCATTCAATTGATCAAAGGTGACGTTAAGGGCCTTTATAATGTTACACAATATTTATTTTTCAAATAAAACCTGTTCTTTTGAACTTTCTATTAATCAAAGAATCCTGACAAAAATCTATCACTGTTTCCACAAAAATATGAAGCAGCACAGCCGTTTTCAAAATTGATAATAATCAGAAATGCTTCTTGAGAGAATGATTTCTGAAGGATCATGTGACATTCAAGACTGGAGTAATGATGCTGAAAATTCAGCTTTGATATCATTTGATATATTTTTACATTTTGAAATATCTTGTTTCTATTGTAGTATATTTTAAAATGTAATTGGTTTCTGTGTCACAGAAACAAATTACATTTTAAAATATAGTACAATAGAAAATATTTTAGAATGTTACTGTTTTTACTGTATTTTTGATCAAATAAATGCAGCCCTTGGTGACATCTTTCACAAATATTTTAAAAATCTAACCAACCTCAAACTTTTGAACAATAGTGTCAGCTTTAGAGGCTTTACTGTAATTTACATATTAATGCATACGCACATTATTATAATTACATTGGGAAAGAGTCAATTCAGATGCAGCTTGATATTTCTAACGTGTTTCATTTTTAATAAAGAAAACCTGAAATCCAATCCATTTCCAAAAACCTGATTTAGTTCAAGCTATGTGGTTTGGATTGGACTTCTAAAAAATTTAATTTCATGTGTTCTGTTTGGACTACAGCAAACTAATAAATCAGTTTTTGCTGCCTGTTGAAACAAAGCAACGCTGTATTGATATTCCTTCAACACTCTTGCTCACTGCTTCCTCAGAGCTTGTTCTAAACCTCTAACCTTCTGTATTACTTCTGAAAATAACTTATTCAACTTTATTCATACTTTATTTTCTAGAATAAGTGTCAATGTACCTTCTGATTTTGGATTTTGTAAACCGTATATCTTAAGAAATGTTAAGATATCATCAATCAAAATATGATGTCATTGTAATATAACTGTGATTGGTTTGTTGTTGCAACATAATGTTGCAATATGTGTTGATTCTTGCATGCAGCAAAGTGACTCTGATGCTGAATTTCATCCTAAATATTAAAGATACCTAAAACACTGCTCTGCCCTATATAAAGACAAATCACAGGAACAACATATTTTGTCAAAACTGAGTTTGTTTCTTAGACTGTGATTCGTCCCTTGACAGACAGGTTTGGCTCAACTGTTCTCAGATTCAGGGAAAACAAAGTGTGAATACTGACATTAAATCAATTAAATTAAATCAAAACACTCAAAGTCATTTTTTCTCAGATTTTAGTGTTACTGTGTTTTGCCTTTTAAGGCAGTGTGAATCCTATCAGTTTTCATTTTCATTGTGTTAAAGGGTTAGTTCACTCAAAAATGAAAATTATCCCATGATTTACTCACCATCAAGTCATCCTGTATATCACTATCTTATTTTAGCCAAACACAATCTGAGTTATATATTTTTTTTAAATACCCTGAATGGTTCCATACATTTTGAAGTCCAAAAAATCCAAATCCATCCATCATAAAAGTAATCCATATGGCACCAGGGGGTTAATAAAGGCCTTCTAATGCGAAGCGAAATCGCAGGCGCTACTCAGTCCCATTATAAAGCTTGAAAGAGCCAGGACTTTTTTATATATATCTCCAATTGTGTTTGGCTGAAAGAAGAAAGTCATATATTTCAAGGATGGATTGAGGGTGAGCCAATTGACCCTTCGCAGGGAGCTTGATTGACAGGTGATCTGACCAATCATACTTCGCCATCCGCCATTTTGTCCGACAAAGCAGTCAGGAGAGTTAGTAGATTACCATGGGAGGATTTGAACTTGAAAAACGGAATGTACTGATGCCTTTCTGCGGTTAAAACAACATTCCTTCTTATGTTCATTCATGTTTATTTGATGCTATAAATGAACTAGAAGGAAGAGATGATCGGATCACGAGCAGCTTTAACTGATGCTCTACTACAGCGATCTGTCACGACACATTAAAGAGCCACAAAACGGTATTTAATGTTTAAATTTCTTTTTTTTTTAAATGACCAAATTTGAAAGGTGAGACTTTGTTTGATATGTTTAATATCAAAAGTAACCGAAAAGTAACCTGGTCTGTCCTGTCTGTCAGCGTGTTGTCAGTCTGCGATGTATTTTTCACTGCGCGAGAACATGGTGTGTGTGTGTGTGTGTGTGTGTGTGTGTGTGTGTGTGTGTGTGAGAGCAGCGTAGCTTGTCGGACATAGGGACAGTAACTAAGGGGGGCGGGTCTTTGCGAACGGTCAATTATGGGATAATTTTAATTTTTGGGTGAACTAACCCTTTAAGTCTTCTGAACAGGAACAAACAAACAAACACACACACACACAAACACAAAAACAAACACAAACACAAACAGACACACACACACCTACATATAAATACACACTGCAGTTGCTCTAGTTGTGTAGAGATCATTAGTCCAAACACAGTATGTGCTATTTTTCTTCACTCCACATGAATCGAGAGACGAGACCAGAACTAATGACACTATAAGTCCAGTAACATCTTCCTTACACACACAGACTTCTGCAAAAGGTGTGATAAAAGATAAGAGAGTGTTGAATAAACAGAAACGCTTGAAGCAAAAGAGAAATAAATTGAGGGATGGACGATTCTTCTCTGGGTTTGTCCAGGATGCTGAATTATTCAAGTCTACTGCCTGCCTGTGAATTTCTGAACAGAATCTACCACACACACACACACACACACACCACACATATTGCGTTTCATTGCAATGTATAAACATGTTCAGAACATCCCGAAATCATCTGTCCTTTACAGAGGAAAACCTTTATTGCTAAGACGTTTCTCTTTCATATCTCAGTCGATTTTCCAAAGGAATATTTGTTATGTTTAATTGAAGTACCAACTTGTCTCAGAGGTTTGTCCTAAAATGAAAGTGCCCCTATAATGCTATTTTAAAAGTTCCTAATTGTGTTTTGTATATCTCCTAATGGCACGGTTCTGTTATGTTTGGACTTTAAGGCACTGTCCACACGAACACGGGTATTTCCAAAACCGCAGCTTTTCCTATGAGGTTTGGCCGTTCGTCCACACACAAACACAGTATCCGGTCACTAAAACCGAACTTTTTTGAAAACTCCTGCCAGGGTGAAGATTATTAGAAACTCCGGTTGTAGTGTTGTCACGTAGATGGTGAAACCGGAGAATTTGGCTTGTGACGTCAGTAACCAAACAGTTGATGGACCCCATTGACTTCCATAGTATTTTTTTTCCTCCTATGGAAGTCAATGGGGTCCATCAACTGTCTGGTTACCAACTTTCTTCAAAATATCTTCCTTTGTGTTCAGCAGAAGAAAGAAATTCATACAGGTTTAAACAAACTTGAGGGTGAGTAAATGATGACAGCATTTTCATTTATATTCCTTTAATCAATACGATTGGGCTCGATCCGAATGAAACTTCGATTGGATTGGAAGGGGTGGTTTATTCCTTTTCTAATCCTATTGAGAGCATGTAAACACTTGATCGGATTAAAAAAAAAAAACTGGAAAGGGCTGCACATGTGCAATGACGTAGAAATGGCGCGTGGAACTAGCTGCAGTTGTTGTTAAATATAATGTCATTAATGACTGTTGTGTTATTCTAGAATTCCCAAACCACTCATCGTCTGTGAAGTTGAGCAGAACTACTTCCCACCAGTCCTCACTTCATACTCTCATCCACAGACGCTTTGTTTTGGGTGCGGGAATGAGGCGTTTTTTTTACGGTGGCCCAGTAGTGCACAACACAACGAAAATGAGCCAGAACACCATGAAATAAAGCCACAACACAACGAAACACAACGAAATAAAGCCGCAACACAACAAACACAGTGAAATAAAGCCACAACACAACGAAATAAAGCCACAACACAACGAAATAAAGCCACAACACAACGAAATAAAGACACAACACAACGAAATAAAGACACAACACAACGAAATAAAGACACAACACAACGAAATAAAGACACAACACAACGAAATAAAGACACAACACAATGAAATAAAGCCACAACACAACGAAATAAAGACACAACACAACGAAATAAAGACACAACACAACGAAATAAAGACACAACACAATGAAATAAAGCCACAACACAATGAAATAAAGCCACAACACAATGAAATAAAGACACAACACAACGAAATAAAGCCACAACACAATGAAATAAAGCCACAACACAATGAAATAAAGCCACAACACAACGAAATAAAGCCACAACACAATGAAATAAAGCCACAACACAATGAAATAAAGACACAACACAACGAAATAAAGACACAACACAATGAAATAAAGCCACAACACAACGAAATAAAGACACAACACAACGAAATAAAGACACAACACAACGAAATAAAGACACAACACAATGAAATAAAGCCACAACACAATGAAATAAAGCCACAACACAATGAAATAAAGACACAACACAACGAAATAAAGCCACAACACAATGAAATAAAGCCACAACACAATGAAATAAAGACACAACACAACGAAATAAAGCCGCAACACAAGGAAATAAAGACACAACACAACGAAATAAAGCCACAACACAATGAAATAAAGACACAACACAACGAAATAAAGCCACAACACAATGAACTAAAGACACAACCTGAACGAAATAAAGCCACAACACAACGAAATAAAGACACAACACAACGAAATAAAGCCACAACCACAACACAATAAAGCCACAACACAACGAAAAATGTACAACACAACGGAATAAAGCAGCAACACAACGGAAATAAGCCACAACAACACAACAAAATAAAGCCACAACACAAC
Organism: Rhinichthys klamathensis goyatoka; assembly: GCF_029890125.1. Lineage (NCBI taxonomy): Eukaryota > Metazoa > Chordata > Actinopteri > Cypriniformes > Leuciscidae > Rhinichthys > Rhinichthys klamathensis. The sequence goes on along the minus strand of NW_026606764.1, from coordinate 2,830,760 downwards.
GAAAATGTACAACACAATGGAAATAAGCCACAACACAACGGAATAAAGCCACAAAACAACAAACACAAGGAAATAAAGCCACAACACAACGAAATAAAGCCACAACACAATGAAATAAAGACACAACACAACGAAATAAAGCCACAACACAACGAAATAAAGACACAACCTGAACGAAATAAAGCCACAACACAACGAAATAAAGACACAACACAACGAAATAAAGCCACAACCACAACACAATGAAATAAAGCCACAACACAATGAAATAAAGCCACACAACACAATGAAATAAAGCCGCAACACAACGAAATAAAGACACAACACAATGAAATAAAGACACAACCACAACACAATGAAATAAAGCCACAACACAATGAAATAAAGCCACAACACAATGAAATAAAGCCACAACACAATGAAATAAAGCCACAACACAATGAAATAAAGACACAACACAATGAAATAAAGCCACAACACAACGAAATAAAGCCGCAACACAACGAAATAAAGCCGCAACACAACGAAATAAAGCCGCAACACAACGAAATAAAGCCGCAACACAACGGAAATGCTCCCAACGATTAGAGGGCTCTCGGAGCGCGATAAAGTTAGTTTTCCATGCCACTGTTCTATAGAGTCAGCAGCAGTCTAAAAAATATATCAACACCACGATTAGTTTTAACAGTATGTAGCTAACCATTGTATATATTTTTTAAATTAATATATAATTTATGATCCCTAAGGGAACGTCTGCCAATTCCTCCAAGTTGTTAAAACGTTTTTTTTAAATTAATTTGTATTAATTCTAAATTACTTTTTAACAATTGCCAGGAAAACTAACTTTATCGCGCTCTGAGAGCCCTCTAGTGGTCGGGAGCATTTCAATTGTGTTGCGGCTTTATTTCGTTGTGTTTCGTTGCGTTGTGGCTTTATTTTGTTGTGTTGTGGCTTATTTCTGTTGTGTTGTGGCTTAATTTCGTTGTGTTGTGAACTTATGTGCTTTTTAAATTTCGTTGTGTTGTGCACTACTGGGCCACCGTCGTTTTTACTGCTTGACAAAAATAGCAACACGGCACAGTGGTTTGTGTGCTCGTCATCCTAATCAAGACCTGAAATAGATAAATATGAATTCTGCTCTTTAAAAAAAGTAAAGAAGCAATGTAGGAGAATAGTATACGCAAACAGCAGGAAACGCTATTCCTGCAGTATAAGCATAAGCATGTCTACAAAATCAATTCTGATTAGAAGCTTGTGACATAAAAACGCACACATCAACCCGATCGCTTTAATTATACATTCATGTAAACACTACGGTCGGATTCATCAATCGGCATGAATTCATTCCGTCAGATCATTTGACATTTGAAGAAATTAATGAAAAATGGTTGATACTTTTGTTTGCAAAGGTGTCTTGAAAATTCCAAGCACAGATTGAGATATTTCTGAGCTCTTTATTGAAATTATCTTTATTAATTTCATTGCTCTCTAGGAGAAACAACTGAGATATCAAAGATACAAGAAAAAACAGCAAAATATGATACAATCGGATGGCTTCACAATGTGTGTGTTGTGATACGCACTGGTTAATGATGGGTGTGTAGGCCATTCTGTCCTCATCTATAACAGACACCATCAGCGTGATCAGTTTGGGCCAGAAGTCCAGGTTCTTGATGACGGACCCTGTTCCTCACGCGGCAGATCCTGCTTCTTAGCCTGGAAAGACAGAGAAACAGAAGTTTATTACAGATAATGACACAATTTCTCCGTCTTCCACGCGTTAAAGTTTGAATAATTTAGTCCGGTTAACTGATGTACTGAATCTGAGTACTCGCGCACTCTGGTTAAGTGTTTTTGCTTCATAAGACTTTTTATTAGGTGGTGCGAACACACACACAGAGAGAGAGAGAGAGAGAGAGAGAGAGAGAGAGAGAGAGAGAGAGAGAGAGAGAGAGAGAGAGAGAGAGAGAGAGAGAGAGAGTGAGAGAGAGAGAGTGAGAGAGAGAGAGAGAGAGAGAGAGAGAGAGAGAGAGAGAGAGAGAGGAAGAGAGAGAGAGAGAGAGAGAGAGAGAGAGAGAGAGAGAGAGAGAGAGAGAGAGAGAAAGAGACTGGACTCTGGTCTCTGATTAAAATCATTTATACTCAACACATTCGTATTTAGTGTTTCCTGCCCTTTAAGCTCATTAATGTCTTCATTAATTATGCAAATCCTGAGTTCTGCAAACAATTCCAGACAAACCATTAACTAAAGCTGCACTCAAACAGTCAATTTTTGAGATCTAGGACAACAGCATTTTCTAACATGTGTAGAAATACATGCAATAGTAGACTAGTCTAGTACAATAGATTACTGTCTGTTTGCACTGGTAACCAATCATCAAATTCTCTAACTAAGTGGTTCTTACCAGGGGCCTCAAGATGGCTTAATATTATTTAAAATAAGACACAACAAGCTTCAAAATAAGCTAAAACAACTGGAAATCTAAATATTTCTATTTATTTATTTTTGCCATGATCTAAAATATTTTATTAGAAATTGTGAGAAAAAATATTTTTCTTATACCGTAAATCATGAACGACTCGAAAAGTAAATGTAAATTAATTTGGTTAATAAGAGTGTGATCCTTGAAAAACATTTGAAAAATCAGGAATCCTGAAATTGAATTATTTATATTTTTATTAATTTAGTTACTTATTTTAATCCAAAAAAAGTTTTGGAAACAAAACTGTGTCATTACTGTAGATGTACCAGAGGAAACCTATTAGCCTATTAATCAAAATGACATGGCAGCCAAGTGGTGCAGGATGTTTTACGAATAAAAATATAAATAAATAAACAAAAAAACTAAATGGCCATCACATACAAGGAAGGAGTCAGACCTGAATTCAAGGTTACTAAAATGCTGCTTAAAAAGCTATTTGGCTAAGGTCATTTCAAAGGTGGAACAATTGAATGTTGATGAAGGATTGCAAAAACAAAGAAAAAGAGAAAAATTATAATAGACTGTTCTCAAGGTCAAAGTGCGTTCACTCAAAAAGGCTACAAATCTAAGGTCACAAAAAGATTCATGAATTGTGCATAATAAGACCAGGAATGTGTACTACGAAAGTAAGTGTTTCATTATTATTTTTTTGTTTCCTTGACATTTTTGTTCAAGTTAGCCCCCCTATTCCTCCTCAAACACTTAACAGGGGTTTTGTCTTGCTCTATGATCGCATTTCTGCCATTTCTCATAACCTCAGAGAGATTGACAGCTACAACAATATTGTTTAACAGCAAATAACCTGTGAAACATGCACTTCATGTTTTCGACTGCATGTTCATTCAAAAAGCATATATCTACTGAACTTGCTCTCAAAATTTTCAACACCAAGCAAAATTACCAAGCAAAATAACCAAAATTAGCAACACCAAGGTCATGGGTTCGATTCCCGAGTGTTACGTGCTATGGACTTAGTCAATTTTTTCAAATCTGACTCCAGAGTCAAGCCCAAAGGCAAACTCTCCATGGCATTGGGCTTTATTTGTGGCCAGGAGAACCGCACCCTGCCTGGGATGCACTTTTCAGAAAAATCAGGCCGTCTTTTCCTGGAGGTTTGATGTATTTCAGAGCTCCACCACTGTGGAGATTGAACTCACTTCCCCAGCCAGAGTGCAACCTCTCTGGCATGGCTAACTGCCTTGAAGACCCTGGAGCTCCGAACCCACAGCATTTTTGTTCCCTCCCCTTTTCTTATTGGTTGCTGCATTTCTCCCCTCTGCTGTTGGTTTCTTTCTGTTTTCCCGCTCTCTGCTATCTTCAAGTTTGTTGGTGCTGCTATTGGTCGGAGACCACCAATCATCGGCTGTGGTTCAGGATATAAGGCACTCTGAAGAACGGAAGAGGAGGAGTTTGGAGTGTTTGTTGCCTTGTGCTACTGTTGTTGAAAAGTACAGACTTTGTGGTGGTTCGCTTGCGTGATTGTATTTGCTTACTCAGAGGACTTCTTGCCTGATCTAAAACCAGCGCCATCCCGGAGAGAAGAGAAAAGGAAAGTGCGTCACGTGACACATCTTACATGCACGTAGACTTACCATTGTTAGACACACTAGGGAAGGAGCGTGTGCAACTGTGTAGTTTTTTGTTTGGTTAGTTAGTGAAGTTTTAGTTATGGCGTGTTAAGCGCTGAAGAATTCTTTATTTTCTGTTTTTTGCTTTGGTTTTGTTATTTTGTTTGTTTAGCACCGCTCATCTTCTTTCTCTCTGTGGCTTATTTCAATTATCATTTTTCAATTCTTTTAAGTTGTGTGTATATAGCTGTAATTAAGTTTATTTGTTGGTTTTCATTTATGTAAATTATAACGTTCGTGTTGTAAATAAAGCGAACCACCTGCTTGCAGTAATTTGTTGTCTTGGCGTCATTCACCCACAGTACTCCCCAGAGACTAAAACTATAGGAGTGTGTTTCACTTGTATTATGCACGTCTTCCTCATACCTCTATGCCATCAGGGGACGTAACACCAAGAAATGCATGAACTCATAAAATACAAATCTTAAATGTAAGTCGTTTGGATAAAAGTGTCTACTAAATGCATAAATGGTAATTTCAACTTTTTTTAAAACATTAAAAAGTATTGAACTAACAGAAAAATCACATTCATCATCCCAAACAGGACTGGCAACTGTGCTGCTATATGAATGTAGCCCAAATCCAAAGGAATCATCATGCATCCTAACATCCTGATTCAATGTGCATCTTGAGTTCTCACATAGCTGTAAAGACATCAGCTATTACACTGTAAGTGTGATCGCTGGAATTACAGCATCTCTTGGCACACAGGTCAGAGTTTATTCTGGGGGGAATCTTTGTTTATCATGGATCTGGATGGTAAAATTAGCACTCTCACTTCCCTCCTCTTGATTCTCCACAATGCACCTCTGTCTAACATCAGTCCAGGCTTATTTGATGGACAACTGGGCATTATGCCAGGCTATTTTGGGCATCTCTCTGGGCTGTTTTCCACGACAAGACAGTAAATGCGAGATGCTTTAGAGTTCACCGGTCACTCTGCATCTAGAATTAGATTCCAGTAGAACTATGGGAAGTGTGTTAGCTGTCCATGGTGCTGAACCATTATTCATGGTGCTGAAATTGGCTGCATCGAGTGTTACAAATCTTCAGTAGCTCTCAGTGGCATTAAAGCAAAAAAATCATAATTGAATACATATAATAAACTAAAGTTTGTCAGGACAGTAAGCTTTTTTAAATAACTTTAATTACATTGACATACATACAAAAATTCTGCTTTGCCATCTCTGAAATAAATTAAATTGTAAAACATTAAAATATAAAACAGTTCACTTAAATAATAATAATATTTCAAAATATTAGTGTTTTTACTGTATTTTTTATCAAATAAATGAAGCCTTGGTGAGCATAAGAGACTTAACTCAAAATCTGAAATCTGATTACTTTGTATCTGTCCTTGTAAGGGCTAGTTTATATAAACATTAAACAGCAATTACTAAAAACTGTAATTAGCTTATGTAACATGCACTAAACATGCTCTATCATGCTCAACCGTGTGTTTCTGTACAAGAGTTTTCCTCCTTTTCTCCATGACTCTTCCTGTCAGGCCACAGCAGTGAGTGTGTCAACTTAACTTGATTCAACATGCCAAGACTTGCTTAATATATGTGTCTCTACATTTATAGTAAATCCTACAATAATGCATGCACATATTCTAAAAACCTAGTTGGAGCCTAAAAAGTGACTCATAAGCGAGTTTCACTGGAGATCATGCTGACGTCTGTGTTGTGTTTATGTGTGTATGTGGCATGTGAGAGAAACAGGTTTAGTGAAGGGAAAAGGAGCTCCTTGGGGGCGTTGAGTAATATGTGCTGAATTAGATAAAGTAACAGCGGGACAACTGCGATCAGGACACAACGCCGGCTCACGCTCCTCTACTGCTCTGTCTTTAGAATGAAATAAAAGTATGTCCTTGCTTCACATTTACATATGAAAGATGAGGAGTAACATTTATAGTGCTAAAACACAAGAGAACTGACTCTTGTAACTGCAGCAACCCCAGCAACTACATATCAACGCCCTAGTAACTCCATAACAACCTTAGAAACCATAATTACTGTACATGCCAGAGAATCTGCATTACAGCCACATAACAATGCTCTAATAACTGCTTAGCACCCCCTAACAACCACACAGCAACACCCTAGTAACTGCATAGCAATTGTTAGAAAACATCTATAAATGTCATAGCAATTGCATAGAATTCACATAGCAATGCACTAGTAACTGCATAGCAGCAATTGTTATAAACCATTAGGGGTGTAACAATATATCGTGTCACAATATATCGCAATACAAAAATGCAACAATATGTTTCATTAATAGTAACAATATGTATTGTGCATAGGTCACCCAAAAAAATTCATGTTTTCAGTGTTTTAGTGTCAGTACTACTAATAAACTGCTATATATAATGTTGAATATAATGTATAATAATGCAATGGGGGGATATTTGTGGGTCCAAATGTCTTGCGTTACCAATAAAAAGTGGCCTACATTATTTTAAATATATCTAGTCTGTGACAGAGTGCAAGCATTCGTTTAAAATAATTCTGTATTTTCAGCTTCAGAATCATGAATATTTTTATTCTGGTGTCACCATTGTCTTGTGCAGTGGGCTATCAGCACCAAGTCCAAGCCTATTCATTTCCACACCCAATGTAATACCAAATTTAGCATTTTAATCAACAGTATATTTTTTGTTAACCTTTTACTATTGGAGTATCGCAATAATATCGTATTGTGAGTTCAGAATCGTGACATGTATCGAATCGTGACATTAGGGTATCGTTACACCCCTATAGACCATATATAATGCCCTAGTAACTGCAGAGCAACCCCTACCAACCACACAGCAATACCCATAATACCTTAGGAGATGCATAGAAACTGTCACCCTGGCAACCACCCACAAAATCCTAGAATTACAACAGTGTGTTTTACACAAGCAAACACAAATCACATGTTCTTCAGAAAATGTAAAAGTCTAGTTATTGAATTCATTCCTCCTGATGACTTGTTTGGATCATTTAACTTTACTTAACTTTACTTTGATCGTGATCTTTATTTGCCTTTTCACTGTGTCTGTGTGTCACATCTCTTATGCAAGTTCACAGCAACAATGACAAGAAATAGCACCCACATCTACTGAGACAGGAGTGAGGTCATCACTACGAGACAATGGACGACACACACACACACACACACACGATGACACCCTCTCTACACAAAGACTATTGCTGAATTCTGTACCACATACTAACATACCACTCTTACTATTTTTGCCATAGAAAGATGTAGGAAAATAGTAAGAGTAGTATGCTATAGTATGCGGTTCTGATTTCAGCTAATTGCTCTTGCAGCTGAGTCACTCCACCTAAATGTGAGATTAAATGAGGGATGGATATTCCTCAGGGCATGTGAGTGAGCATATGTGTGTGTGAGTGCTAGCATCTGATGTTGTAAGAGAACTGATTGTTGTGAAACTGAGGATCAAATTCCAGGGCAGAAGAATAAGAAGGAAAGATGCATATTTTATTCTAATTTATTGGGCATGTGTGTCTGTGGGTTATATATTTTGAATTAAAGATGAGATGCACTAATAACTATAATTTTAGTGCCGTCAACTGATTAAAAAGGAAACACGGATTGCAACCGGATAATTTAGAACAGGATTTTTCTAGATGGTGAAAAGTGGGCGGTCCGGAAGTAGGAGTTTGACGCCCATTGGCTGAGGTGACATCAACTGCAAAAGAAAGCTGTTTCAGAGCAAATGATTATGCATTAATGATTACAAAAGGCAAACCTCTGTCTCTGAATAGTGAGCACTCATAAATCACACACAAAAAGACAAGGAAAGAAAAAGAACAGTAAAACATTATTTATCCGGTTGCAATCCGTGTTTCACGTCGGATAGCTATGAGAAACTAATCCTCCTCCACACAAAAGAGAAAAAAAAACATCACTTAGTATGATTTATAAGCTATTTTCTCATGGGGACCAAAAAAAATGTGCCCACATGGACAAGGATTTTGGATATTTTGTCCGCATAATGTAGAGTATACCTGAACCTCTCTCTCTCTCTCTCTCTCTCCACACACACACACAAGTTTGGTGCCTCAGTGTGCTGATCCTCCTGAGAGATTCACCATTCACTGACACATAATGGACCCCTGCCCCCCGCTGAAGATGGACCACTCCAAACGCTCTGTCTTTTCTGTGTGGTTATTTTCTGCCTTCAATAAAATCAGTGTTTGGTGATTCTCTCTAAAATGAGGCCCTGCAGCGGGTTTGGACTCATTTTTATCCTGAGATCTTACATCAACCCTTATTTTACTGCTCAGAGGTTGCTTTTTCATTGCTCATGAGACTAAATTCAAGACAAAATAGCAATTTTACAATCCTTGCAGACTTTGGTATCTTTGCAAATCTGAGCACAGTTTGAGACATTGTTGAGATGTATTTTGAAACTTTAGAGAAAACACACGAAGACATACTGTACCATACACCTCTACTAAGAAGACAATCTGCATTTAGCATAAAAACAAAACATTCCTTACTTAAATGTATGAATTTGTTGTTGGTATGTTTTTTGACAAATGAGCCCGTCCCCGTAGGAAGGTTTTGTCTAATTTATATGGTTATAGAAAAGTAAACATATAGAGACACTCTGCTCAAAGTAGTTAGATGTAAACTATCTCTCTATAATCATCTAGACCTCTGCATATCACTGTAATTAACTCTTAGCTCTAATTAAAAGGTGCTGTGAGGGCTTCACTTTATTGTGGGTTTCTGGTGGTGTTCTTTTAGCTGTGAGTTTAAAGTACACCGTGTAAATCACAGCTACCTGTCCTGCTAATTGCTACTTATGCAATATGTGCAATTTATTTCTACATCACTTTGGTAGGAAAGTGCCTTAAATAAGGACATAAATGAAAATGTAAAGAGGTTAATCTCTCTCTTTCTTTGGTAGCCTAGATTGGTGAATCTCATGAAAACAACACGTCATCACAAAAATTGTAATATATATATTGCATAAAGAAAGATGCATCCTTTTGGTCCCGGTTTTTTTATTTAAAATTGACATTTTCATGACAATTAAATACATTCTCATTGCTCTAATGCTTTCAGAATTTTACTTTTGCATTTTTTTTTTCTTAATGGTTCACAACTGTAATAAATAAATATAATTTTTTTATTTAAATCAGCATTAAAACCGTAAAATGAATATACTTTGTTTGAATGAATATTACAATACAATTACAATAAAATAATAAGTATTAGTTTTATCATTAAAACATAATTTAATATCATTAATTAAATATTATGAAATGTAATTTATTTTATAGTATTAAAAAAATGGTGGTTAATTGTCAGAAAAAAAATCAAATAGACTGATACAATAAGCTTAATTTCTTTGTGCAAAATCTAATTTATTTTTCTTCGTTTTTTGGAAAGTCAAATAGTTAATACAGTGCCTCACATACCCGAATCATTCATAGATGGTTGGATAAAAGTAAAAAAAAAAAAAAAAATTGTTTTAATTCAATCTTACTACTCAAACTTGGCATTTCTCTTGCCATAGTCAATCAATATTTTCTGTCAGTTTCTGCATCTTTTTATCACTCGGAATATTCTCCCAGTTGTTCTGACTCAGTGTGTCTCATTTGATTTCCACCAACCTTGTTTCTTTGTTCTTTTTCAGCCTCCCTCTTTCTCTCCCTCTCTCTCTGTCTCTTCTATGGATCTCCTTCATTCACATCACACTAACAGGATTTGGTTGTTTCCGACCCCCCCTGCACGTGTCTTAAGAGCTTTTTGACATGATTATATAACATACCAACCCACCTCTTAGTGATGCCGCTATATTTAATATATAAGACATCCAGAGGAAGAACATTCAATGTGCCCATTCCTGTAGCACCAAATAAAAACCTATTTTCCTCTTCATGGGGCCGTTGCCTCAGTTAAAGAAGATGGGTCAGTTCTGCAACTAAAAATAAGCCTCTTCACTAAAAATAAGCCTCTTCACTAGCGAGAGTGAAACTCTGGCTCGTAATTTTAGCTGCGTTGTGTTCGGGGAATCCGAGCTGTTATTTAGGGCTGATGTAAGTTCTCTGGGCGCTGCTGCTGTCTGCTAGCAGATGAGTTACACGTTTTAGTTCAGTCGCTGTGGACGAATGTGTGTTTTCCAGTCCTGCCATCGAGAGCTCGATGAACGTATAAACACAGAAACACTCCTATTTCTGCAGGATCAGTGTTATTGTTTACTATTGTTAAAAAAATCATTTATGGTTAAAAATAGCTTTTGTTCACTAAAAGAAAGCAGAAATAAAAATAAATAAGTAAAATAAAATATGAATATTCTTAAAATATTATATTTTTAAATATACTTCATTGGCAACTAACTGAAATAAAAGATGAAGTACTAAAATTAAGTTAAAGCTAAATGGAAATATAATAAACTAAAAAAAAAACTAATAAAACTGACAAAAGCAAAAAAACTAAATTACAACAAAAAAACTTAAAAATGTAAATGAAAACTGAAAATATAATGTATTTAATATAATAAATAATAAATATTAACATTTTATATAAATATTACTAAAATAACACATGGATGGTATTGTTTCTTTTTCTATATAATGGCGATCCCAGAGAACATAAATAAAGTGGAAAAACTGTGCTTAACTGTAACTTAACTGTATAAAAATAATCACATTGCAAAAAATTTGAATGGTCCTAAAAACAGGATAAATTTTCTGTAAGCAAAAAAAAAAATCGATAAAGCTTAAATAATCTCTTTTTTTTTTCCTCCAGAAGAAAGAAACTATTCTGTTTCTTTGCAATCTATCAAAAGAAACAGGATGATTTAGCTAAACCTACCATACTGATTGAATACAAGAATGAACTGATTATTTGTAGATGAAAACGTATTTGACGCAGGAGAACAAAGTGAGACGTCTCTCTTTTGCAAACAAACAGAAACTGATATGAATAAACTGAATCCCTCAGTTTAGAGATCTGAGTCATCTGCCATCGCCAAGGGAATACCTTCAGGAAGACACAGCCCAGCAAATACTCATTTCCAAACAATTTCCTTTTCCTGAAATTTCCTTAAAGGGATACTCCACTTTTTTTGGAAATAGGCTCATTTTACAACTCCCCCAGAGTTAAACTGTTGAGTTTTACCGTTTTTGAATCCATTCAGCCGATCTCCGGTTCTGGCGGTACCACTTTTAGCATAGCTTAGCATACATCATTGGAGTGGACAAGTCCATTAGCATTTCTAAAAATGCAGCGCCTGAAAATAGGCCACCTTCCGTCAACACAACGGAACTATTTTCAGGCGCTGCGTCATATCATTACGCCTGCTGCACTCATGGTACGGCAGTGACGTTTCTTGATTACTACGCAGGAATGAGAGTATAGTTCCTAGCCATATCAGCCTAGAAAATCACAACTTTACATTTTCCGTCGGTCTTAGTGCACGATGTAACTACAGAAGAGTCAAGTTTTTTGAATAATCAGATGGATAGTGAAAGCTATTTTTTTAAAGAAACCTGCAAAAGGTCCTTTTCCAAATTTTAGTTGGAAACAGGACACGGTTATAATGTGAAAGCTGTCATACAGACCAGGGAGGGCTGAACCCGAGACTACCTGTAGGAGGTGATCTGAGTTCAGTTGCACTGGAACTGTTGCGTGATTCGTGTGAATGTGAAGGCTTGGACTCGGGTGCGTACTTGTTCAGGAAGTAAAGCAACCTAGGAAAACATTTTAGCCAATGGCGATGCCATTAGGTCAACAAAACACATGTAAGGGATGACAGTGGTGATGTGATGATTTACCTTGGATACGAGCGAGAGTGAGAGTGGACTGTCATCGTGCAGAGTGAGTGCAATCAGAGTGGAAAAAATGAATGGCTTTTTAAATACATCAGCTAAACTTTTCTTTAAAGGTGACATATCATGAAAATCGGACTTTTTCCGCGTTTAAGTGCTATAATCGGCTCTCCGGTGCATCTACCAACCCAGAAAACGTGAAAAGTGACAACCAGTAACTTTGTTTTGGTAAGCCTTTCTCTGCAAGCATGTCAAAAAATAAGCCGATCAGATTTCACTCCCCTTAATCTGCACGTTTCCACCCACGGCGCCGCCATTTTGTTTTCTTAAGTGACAACAGTGTAACCAGTTCTAACGCAATGGCAGAAGTTCGAGCAAAGCACAGTTCGTTGCTGCACAGACAAGCACAGAACAGTATTGGACCAAAAAATGTCACAGCTGTCTTATAAAGACCTCAGGAAACTTTGTCAACTTGTGTAAAAGTTAAACATGACGGTAAATGCAAGTCAACGACATGAATCAATGTAACTCCACAACAGCTACATAAATGTATCCACTAACCATTCAGAAACGCCCAGGTGCTTTTAAAAGTTGCAACCTCTTCCTGAGTCTCTCTGTAAGGCTTCACTCGCTACTGGTTATTTCTGGGATTTTGGATGATTTTGCTCACACCCAAAAAGGGAGATTTATAGACACCATAGATTTATATTACATCTTGTGAAAAGGGTCATAATATGTCACCTCTAAATAAAACCATTTATTGTGGGTGTTCAAAAACAACACAAAGCTAGCATATGGCTTCAGAAGACTTAGTGGCTTATTGGAATATAGCACATAAGTCATATTTTAATCACAATTGTTTTTGTGCTTTTAGGGGTTGACAAACTCTGGTCAAGATCTAGAAAAGAGCAACATGCATATTAGTCATAAATACATAATAATAGTGATATAATGTAGATGGGTTTGTAACATCATGAGGGTTAGTAAATGATGACTGACTTTACATTTGTGGTGAACTATCTCTCTATATACACTAAAAATCAATGAAATACGGACACAGGAAACAGTCTGAAGCACATCTGGGGTGTTTCAGGCACTGAAAACGCCACATCTAGAGAAAACAACCAGATTTTAATGACACTTTGAGCGAGCGTGACATCGGTCCTCACAGCATATCCCTGTGACGGAGGATTCTGGGGTCAACGAATCAGATCATGTTGTGTGTGAATGCGTGAATGCCTCTGCCCTGGTGTGTGTGTAATGTGGATGGACCATGAGAAATTTCATTGTCGTGTCTGACTGGAGGGATCAGATCGAAGTGACATTGTAATGAGAGACTCGCTATACACACATTCACATCAACAGCATCAGAAATAGTGTCATAACACTGCATGTAGTTTACAACAGGGGTGAGAAGAAACGCTCTCTTCCAGCGAGGAAAGACTGTTCTCTCGTTCTGCACACTAACGCTATCTATGTGACACACACACACACACAATTTGTCCAGAAACACCACACATCACAGATGTTATTTCTAAGAAAATGCATTGCAAGAGTGTCGTCTAGTTGTACATATTTAACAGATCTCAATTCTCAAGGCGCAGATTGAGTTTTCTTCAACAGCATGTGTTATTATTCAGGTCGCCGCTAAACACTTCAACACCAGGGCTCGACAATAAGGTCGAACAGACGTTCTTCTGATACTTAACAGATTGCCAATGGACCGATCGGGCCAGTGCCACACGTTTTTTCATTTACACATTTTTTGTAAGTCCTGCCAATTTCTATCCATCTATCCACCCACCCATCATTATTTATTTAGCAAAAATCTAAACCACTAGCCTAACCAGGCCATTAGAAACATCCTTAGTGTTGAGCACTGATCACATGAAGCCTAAAAGAGAAAACTGACCATAGAAGATGACAGTTTGTGTCAATGTCCACTAAAGCGCACCTTGTGGAAACATTATCTGCATTCATGTACTTGAGTATGTTTGTGGTCTTACTGATCTTAGATCCTTTCTTAACCCTGATTGGTTAGTCTCTGCTCTTACCTGGTCCAGTAGCTGGTTGTAGAGCTCATGACAGTTGTCAAAGATGTATTTGTAGGTGGAGTCCAGACAGGCCTTCACACAGTCTTTAACTACCATACTGGCTCTGGGAGGATTCTGCAGCTCCTGCACCTAGAACACACACACACACACACACACACACACACACACACACACACACAAACACCTCAGAATTAGTCAAATACTAATACACAGATGCTTAAAATGGTTCATCACAACTTATATAATCAGTAATCATGATGTATGCAGTATGCCGTTTCTAAGGTATTCTGTGTAATAGTTTCTATGGCTTCCTGAAAAGTTTTCAGTGTTGCCATGTGAATGCTATGGTTGATAGTGATGTGGTTGCTAAGGTGTTTTGTACTATTATGGTGTAAATTAGAATCCACACAGAATACTAGAATCTACAACCATTCAGGGTCCGGTTGCAAAAACATAGCCATTATGTTAAGACAACTGGTGTGTACCAATTCGCAATTCTCAATCCAAATTCTATGTCGTTTTGTAGTATAAATGGCACGAGTGGTGTTCACACTGAATTACAAAATGAAAAACTGCACTTTAAATACCCGGATGATGGACTTATTTAACCAAAAAAAAAAAACGAAGCGTGGAACTTTTTACACTTTTTTTTTTTTTTTTTGGTTGAACACTTCATGCACTCATAGCTTTAATTACGTAGCTTTAATTACATAGCGGAGGGGAGGGGCTATCAGTCTCTAATGTTGAAAGATAAACAACCTTATAGTTCATTAACTACACGATTGATAAGTACATAGTGTATAGTGCGTCATTTGGGACACAACTTGTGTCTTTAGATCTAGTATTACCAATACTCAGACAGCAACATAGCGTCGGCCCAGATTCGGCCCACATCTGGTACACGTGGATTCCACACGGCCCAGATGTGGGCCGGATCTGGTACACGTGGATTCCACACGGCCCAGATGTGGGCCGGATCTGGTACACGTGGATTCCACACGGCCCAGATGTGGGCCGGATCTGGTACACGTGGACTCCACACGGCCCAGATGTGGGCCGGATCTGGGCCGACACTATGTTGCTGTCTGGGTACCAGTTAGTCAAGAGGAAGTCAGTCTAACTTTTCGGTATCAAATTAGGCCAATCTACGTTTTTATGTAACTGATTAAAAAAGTTATGAACAGTCATAAAGAAAACAATTTGATGTCTAACTTGTAAGACTAGCCTTAGCGGTTTATGCAACCGGCTCCAGAACTCTGTAGCAACTGCATAGCCAAATAGCATAGCAACTCAGACTTACTAATTACTTAGCAACCATATAATAATGCCCTGGCAACCACCAACAACACTTCTGCAAACACATAGTAACTTGCTATGTGGTTACTAAGGTGTTGCATACTGCTTCAAGAGTCCAAGTCTCTGTGATATTATTATTTTTTTATGTTTTTGTTCCCCATCACATACGTCTGATCACTTAGTAAAATACCAGTACAGCTTTTTTCTCTGCTTTTCTAGTATATTTTGGACTTATTTCTTTCCTTGTACAGAAGCCGAAGAAGATACTGAAAATACTCCCTCAGAATATGTAAATGAATAACATCAGAATATACATTAGAATGCACTTCTTTTGCCTTATGTAACTGACTAATGTGTCCCACTCATCTGCCTGTGCCGTGTTGGTGTTTCTGAATGCGGACGCTAAGGGGAGAAATAAACATCACCCCGGCATGGGCACTCTTCCATTACCCATAATGCATTGTGACAGTTGGAGTTTTCATTCTCTGCCTAGCGGTGTTCTCTCGGTGGGCGGGGCTTCCTCTGCCTCTTTAGCCGTGCTTCACTGATTTGCCTGCTCAGACCACTCTAGCTGTCAGTCATTAAAATGACGAAGCGCTTTTTATCAGACGCAAGGCCTGGCTAATGAACTGACAGCGCTAGGTGTGTATGTGTGTGTGTGTGGATGTGACATCATCTCCTCATGCCTCAGTCTACTCTGTACGACTCATCCAAACACACTCCTTAATTCTCGCAGTTCACAGGCAATCAAATCTAAATCAGGAGATGATGACAATTCTTATAAAAATACAAGCCAAGTAGTTAGATTATTTAAATATATTTTTTTATATAAATTAAGAAACTTTAAGATAAGAAACCTAAAATCCTGAAAATAGTTTTCTTGTCATATAAAAACAAAATGGCTTCCACCAAGTCAGCTACATAAATTATCAGTAAAAAAAATAATTTAATTTCTATAATAAAATATAACATTAATACAAAAATATAATCTATATTATTAAAATAAATGTATTATATTTATATTTATATATGTACAGTAGTACATATAAAAAGCGCTATATAAATGCCTCATTCATTCATTCATTCATTTATTCATTAATATCTGTTCTTATAAACTATAAAATAATATTTTCTTAAATATTAATACAAAAAACACTTCAGTACAGTCCTCGTTTTTAAGAATTGCATTTTTAATGTAGCTTTTAATACATTCATTGATCCAGACCAAAATAAAAATTAACATCATCATTGACCCACATACAGTTTTGAATAAAACATTATCTATCTACATCAAAGACCCAAAACATATTCCACGCAAGTACACAAACGCTTCTAGCTACATAAGCTTGATTCATGCCATTGCATTCTGAAATGTGTCAGGATGATATTAATAATTCAACAAGAGCACAGTTTATGGGTTAATAATATAACATGTGGTTTAATGGCACAGACATTTGAAGGAAACTTCAAATTCGTATCTGTGTTTGCATAGTTGCATGCTGTACTGTATGTTTGTGGCCAATGGCTGTCAATGTCTCAGCAAGGACTACATTTGACAAAACGAAATAGCAAATGTGTGCACGTCTGTGTAAATGAACTATAATAGCCTGGGAGGAGAAAGGAAGGGAAAAAAATCAATCACTGTTTATTATTTGTATTGGATTTGATGTCTTTTTTACAACTCATATTGAACTGCAATTACAATAGTCCGTCATATATTAAAATGCCTGCAAACGGCACAACAGAGAATCAAGCTCAGTGAACTAACAGCAGGGGCCAATCGTGGCTGTGATCTCATTTAAAGTATGTCTACTAAATAAAATAGTCTGGTTGGTTGCCCTTAAGCAACCTAAAGCTCTGAGTAGTGTGATTTTACAAGCACTTTTGCTCTGAATACATTTCCAGACGCGGCTCCCCAACAGCGAGAAATCAGTATATTCTTTATGACTTATCAAAAAAGGCTGTATTGTCTCACTCAGAGCTGAGCTATAAGTCAAAGACGTTTTTATTGCCACGAGACCCCCAGAACAAGTGGTTCTTGTTATTGTGCTCAAATAAATTTGACTCAAGTACATATTTCAAGAGCCAAAAGATTTTTTTATTTCGTGCAAACAAATGAGAAATCATTGAAACCCTGCAGCGCCGGTGAAAAATATTTCATTACAGACTGCAAAAGTGCAGCTTTATATTCGCAGCTGATGAAGCAGAACATAGATGAAAACAATCAGAGAGTATATTCACTTTATCTGTGCTCACTGAAGTGAAACACATCAGAACTCCTTCAATGCAGGACTCTTATCAGGAAAGCTGTGATTAGCAGCTCATTACCTCGAGACAATCAACACGAGATCTGTATCAGAACGGCTGTGAATGAATGAGTGAAATATAGCCTATCAGAAATTCACAATCGGACAAGTCAAAAACTTGGCAGGGTCATATTTCAGCCCCAAAATATATAAGCATAAAGAAAATGAAACTGGCTATTCAGAGATCTTTTTTTATTGTGGCATTATTTTCCAAGACAATTACACCCTAAATTACCATTACCGTAATTAGGGCTGGACGATTAATCAAAGTCATAACATCTAACCGGTTATTTTGTTTTCTTTGTTAATAATTTCCCCTTAAAAACATACTACTGCGTGTGTAGTCACGTGACTTCGCACCATCCAGTCAGCGGCATAGAAGCAACATGGAGGAAAACTCAAACCTCACAAAAGTTTGTCAATTGTATGTGTGTTAACATTGCCAGTTTGAACATTCAAGCGATTCAGGCGACCCGAGTTCGAGTCCCGGTTCAAGGTTTGGGCTTTCTCAAGCTAACATCAAAGTTTGTTTCCTTTAAATATTGTAAAATAAAATAAAATATCCCACATTTAATAGTTGAGCATATTTACAGTACAAATCGAGGTAAAATGTTCAATTAATAGAGATTTTGACTTTAGGTCATATCTGGGAACTCCAACGAAAACATCATATCCGTTTATGCCGTGGGGGAAAACAAACTATTCGAATTAACACGTGTAGACCTTGTTAGGCGCTTGATCTTTACTCTTTATAAAGATTACGACTGAAGTTAAAAAACCCGATCTAAAGTTTTATATCCTGCCGAATAAATAGACGCTCCATGTTACAGTTTAACTGGTTACCGTGTTAAGTTGTGACCTTACGCCAGACGTGAAGCCTGTGCAATACGGCCATTACAATTAAACATTTGCACTACATGATGCTATATTATTGTAGAGATTAAAAAACAAGGAATTTCATTGCTTGTAATGGCAAAAGTTTGTTTAACAAAAACGCCAATAAACTCATGATACAGGATTCGAACTGTGTCAAGAAAAGCAGTCAGCTTAACGTTAAAGCATCTTATCATGTACAAATTGATGTAGGAAAAATTCAAAAGTCTTCTTTGTTTCATTATGGGAAGAGCTGGACTCATGTTAACTTGTGCCTCAAGCTGATATATAGTCACATTACATTGTATGACACTTGAATGACATTTTCTCATCAAAATGCATGCTGCTCCCCCAAATATTACACGACATAATAGCCTACTTAATAAATCACCCAGTCTTTCGATAAAGACGTTTATTCAGTGTTTGTGAGTTTGATGGATTTAGAGATGAATTACATGCATTTAACGTTTTAGAACAGAATCTTGAGCTATGAAATGGATATTTTTCTGAATTACCGTGAGCAATGCAAAGGGCCTTTGTTTATGTATAAGTTTGTTTGGGCTAGAATAGAAACACGAAATAGTATATTATTTCCATTGCAAAGTATTTACAGTATACATCATGATATATATATCATATATATATTTGGTAGTGAATTCACGCTGGTGTACTGAGAATTAGAAATGGGGACGAATTTTAAGAGATAATGTGCTTAATTGTCATGAAATTAATAATAATAATAATGCAAAAAAACTACATTTCTTTTTTTTCTTATTGGTTTTGGAGCAATATATAATATATAAAATATAACTTTGTGGGATTCATTCAAAATTATGATGTGAAAGGAAGTTTGTTGAACAGGATTTTATTTTTCATTTAATATATTTGACTACTTAATGCAGGAAATAATTAGAAAGTCCTTCACACTGAATAACAACTGCAATAATGTTTTGACTGCCCATGAAAGTCGCAAAACCCCCTGATAGTTTCATTCATATTTTTATTTGAAAGAATTCTCTTTCATGAAATGCATGAGTATCTCTTGTGTGTGTGTGTGTGTGTGTGTGTGTGTGTGTGTGTGAGAGAGAGAGAGAGGGAGAGGGAGAGGGAGAGGGGAGAGGGAGAGGGAGAGAGAGAGAGAGAGAGAGGGAGAGGAGAGGGAGAGGGAGAGGGAGAGAGAGAGAGAGAGAGAGAGAGAGAGATGAGAGAGAGAGAGAGAGAGAGAGGGAGAGGAGAGAGAGAGAGAGAGAGAGAGGGAGAGGGAGAGAGAGAGAGAGAGAGAGAGAGAGAGAGAGGAGAGAGAGGGAGAGAGGGAGAGAGAGAGAGAGAGGGAGAGGGAGAGGGAGAGGAGAGGGAGAGGGAGAGGGAGAGAGAGAGAGAGAGAGAGAGAGAGAGAGAGAGAGAGAGAGAGAGAGAGAGAGAGAGGGAGAGAGAGAGAGAGAGAGAGAGGGAGAGGGAGAGAGAGAGAGAGAGAGAGAGAGAGAGAGAGAGAGAGAGAGAGAGAGAGAGAGAGAGAGAGAGAGAGAGGGAGAGGGAGAGGGAGAGGGAGAGGGAGAGGGAGAGGGAGAGAGAGAGAGAGAGAGAGAGTTTAAGTGTCGTACCTTCATCCTGAAAAAGGTGATGCTCGTCAGCAGGTCAACGGTTGATTTTAAATCCTGGAGTCTCTCTGGATTTCCAGCAGGGAAGTTATCCTGCAAACACAGAATAAAAATCAGATTATATTTGAAGGGTGAAGATAAATAGATTAAGATTACAGTTGTGGCTATATATTTGATGAAAAGAGGCAAGTGAAAAGACTCAGAAAGATGGACTATATAGGTCTATATTTTGGCATAACAGAAAAACATGTAGTTTGTACTTGCACAAAGATCCCAAATAAACACAGATTATCAAAATGTATATGATAGATGTGGCTATAGACTGATTTCAGTTTATCGCATGAGACTTTGATGTTACCAGTTGCTAAATTAACAACAATTAAAAATCCCAGTATAGGTAGGTTTAGGATTAGGGGGTGGGGTTAGGATTAGGCAATCAGTTAGCAGCTTCAACAAGGGAGGGGGAAATAATTCGCCAAGGAATAAAAATTCGGAAAAATACTGGTTCCAAATGTCCAAGAACCATGGATTCGATAAGACATGTACATTTCAATTCTGCTTATTGATTCCTGTGTGATTTTAAATCATTCAAGGGCAAGAAGAACGCGAAAGAGAACAAAATGTTGTACTCGCACACTGTTTTCTGTGCTCCAAACTGAAGTGCGCGCACAAAAAGCCGCCTCTCAGATAGTGTGCGAATGCTGAATTGAGTTATCATTCGCGTCTTGTTGCGCTTGAACGGAAAAAAATACAAACAAAATTATGTCAAAGGGCCTATTTACACCAGGTCACCTGGTCAGCAGTTAACTGAAGAAATACTCAGCTGCTCATCTGCGGCGATGCGTGCTGCAGTAGTGCTGTCATATCTGAATGTAACATGACATACACAGCCTATAACCGGCTCTCACGCGTTTGTTTTTTTAGCATTGTTGGGAGGAGTCAAATTTACAAATGTAGTTTCAACAACAGATGCATTTAGACTTGTTCAGTTTTGGACTGGAATGTGTCTCAGACCACCTCCTGAAGTGGTTTGAGTGATCGGATTTAAATCTGTCTCTAATGCGCTTCGGAGGAAATTTACACCTGGTCTTTTCACGATCGGATAGCTATCGAGAAAAAGCATGAAGTGACCAGGTGTAAACAGGCCCAAAATGTCATCGTAAACAGTCAGTTTTATCTCAAGTGAACGTAAACCGTTGAGGAAGAAAACGTGCAACAGTATATTTGATCTGTGCATTTGGTCTTAGTGACATCAGCCAAATATACCTGCTGCCGTCAGTCATTAATGTTAATAAAAGAACAAAAGATTTATTTATGCTATTGCTAATACATTTATTTGTTCTTATTTTATTACTAAGTGTTTACTTGTCTTTAATAGTGTTTGAAATGTATATCAGTTAGGCAAGATGTTTTTGCTCTGGTTCCTGTGTAAGTGTTCTTAGGCTACAGATTTTTATTCATACCTTATTGGAATCAAAACTGGAATAAAAAGAATCATAATCGGACTAGATACAATTCAAACAATATCCAACCTTAAACACAATCCTCTAATGAGGATTCTAGCAAACATAAATATGAGGTAAAACATAAGATCGGTTTGCATATGAGTAAGATCTGACTGAATAGCTGTTTCTTCTGAAACATTATGATAAACATCTCTAGATGGTGGATGTTTCACCTGTTAATATTTCAAATGGCCTTTTACTCTAGTTGAGGAGCTTTGGCAGAGATGGATGGTTAAAAACATGTCAACATGAGTCATCTTCATTCACCTAGCAGCATTATGCAGCAATATTAATAACCAAAACGTATTCCATCGTCATGAGCACCAATGACAAAATATATCATAATATAGCAGCATGAGCAAAATCCGCAACAGGCAGAGAAAATGTGTTCTTGGGCTGTAAAGCTATCAGCCTGCCCGCTCTAGCATGAAGGAACACAGTATATTTACACTGTGAGAGGAAGAGGCCATGCATGTGCGGACAGTCCCGAACACAAAACGAGCTTGGAGAAAACCAATGCCGTGGGAACCTCTGCATCTTTGCATTGTGTTCTGTCGGATTGCGCTGATGGCAGCTAAAACAAGTTATAAAATGTCACTGAGTTTTGTGACGGCATGGTTATGCAATAGTAATGACTTGGTTTTGTAAGAATGAGAAGAGACTCCTGTGGTCTGAGGTATACGCTTTTCGGCACTTTTATCAATGCCAGAGCGTGAGACCTTTCTGTACTTCTTGGCTGGTGTTTCACCGCAGCTTTCTAATTATTCAGAGCGAGTAATGGAGTGCTGGAGCTGTTTGTCAACAACCAGCACCAAAAAACTAAGACAAATCAATTTAGGCTGTTTTCACACTTGCTTTGATTCCACATCCCTCCCTCTGTTGCCGCAGGTCTTTCCTCACAGTATTTTTGGGTTTGAATTGCGGTAGTCCTAGCAGCAGCTGTTTATCAATGCAGCTAGTAGCAAACAATATTTTTTGGTGAATTTTTGTGAACAGAGAATTAACTAATGTTAACAGATTTATAGGGAAATATAGACATTAACCTTAACTAAGATGAATGAGTACATAGAAGTATTGTTAATTGATTGAATACAAATTCTATGCCATCAATATTTCTTTACAACTGCAAATAAACAGTTCACATGAGTTCACATGAACTGCCCACCATACAAACTGAAATCTCAGACTTTGGTCTACTTCAAAATCTCTAGAGTGAAAAAAATTGCCATGAGGTGTCTGAAATCAGTGTCAGGAAAAAATCCATCACGGTTTCCACAAAAACATGGAGAGCAACCGTTTTCAACATTGATAATAATAATAAATGTTTCTTGAGCATCAAATCAATTTCTGAAGGATCATGTGACACTGAAGACTGAAGTAATGATGCTGAAAATTCAGCTTTAAATCCCAGGAATAAATTACATTCAGATCAAATAAATGCAGCATTGGTGAGCATAAGAGACATATTTCAAAAAACAAAAAAAAATCTTACCGACCCCGGAATTTTGAAAGGCTAGTGTATGATATTTGTGAACAAACTAATTTGATTTCTGACAGATGGCTAAAATAAACTTGCAACACATTGGGCACATGGAGTATTGTGCGATCAATCTTTTCCATGATAAAGTTATTGTTTTGAAAGCACATGGAATGGCGCCAGATTGAGCAGAAAGCTTCTAGTGTTTTCTGGAGTTCAGTGTGATTTCAAGGCTTTTGGAGAAACGTATAATCCTGTGCAAGTGTAAAGGAGATAAGTCTGCCTGAGGTTTATTGAACACAACTATGATGTAGACAAAACAGACGCAAATGGTTTAAATTCATCTAATAAAGCAGAGGCGTTAAAGCACTCTGGAGGAACAAAACCTGCATCGACCAAATCCACACGAGCAACCGAAAAACCAAACTCACTTTTTCTCAGAATTTCATTACAGTCAAATCCACAGAGCGCTGCAGATCTGGAGTGTATTACTGCCAGGACATGTTGCCTGGAAGCTGACGGCCGGATAGCAGCAGGTAACGGGCACTGAATTCCCTGGATGCATGCCAGGAGAGTGTGTGTGTGTGTATGTGTGTGTGTGAGCTTCCTGTCAATGCTTTCTAGCTCACACACAGATATAGACGGACTGCACATCAACGAGAAAGTCACAGACTTAAATATGTGACCTGACTGTGAAAGCGTCCTTTCAGAAGAAACAAACTGTTGGACTGAGAGACATTTTCCCTCATGACATATTTAGAGACACAATTAGTATAAAAGCAAGAAGGTCAGCACGAGTCAAGAACAATCTTTGATTTTCAGAGACACTTTCTCAAATCGTTGCTTTGTGCGTGTATAAATGGACCTTCTGTTCTGTGAAGATCTTGTATAGGCGTTTGAATGTCTTTGTAAATTAAGGTAGGGGATCACTAAAAGTGATGGAGGGGTCAAATTATCTCCACGGCGATGAATAATAGATAAGTGTTTTTCTTTCTGATGTCTCTGAAATAGAAAATCCATCTGGAGCAGCGTAGCGTCTGAGAGATGCATGTGTGCTAAGATCTTCGGTTTGACGGTTGTGCTTTAACTCACCCGATACTTGGAGAGGTCGATCCTTAGAGAGTTGTGAAGCTGATCCAAGAGTTTGACAAACTTTTCTCTCTGCAGAAAACCAAAGTCACATAAAGCAGATCGGTAATGCATCCTGTTATCCATCTATTCCTTTTGTTTGTGCATTCATCAATTCAATCATCAACATATCATCCATTCATTCAATCATTTATCTATCTATCTGTCCATCCATCCATCCATACAACAATCCATTGTCTGTCCATCCTTCCAACCATCCATCCATCCATCCATCCATCCATACATCCATCGATCTGTCTCTCCGTATATTCATCAATCCAACCTTCCATATATCTATCAGTCCGTCCGTTCATTCATTCATTCATCCATCAATCCATCAGTCTGTCTATCTATCCATCCATCCATCCATCCATCCAAACATCCATCCATATATCCATACAGTCGGTGTATGAATGAGTGAGTGAATGGGTGAATGAGAGGTCAAATGTAAAGCGCTTTGGTGGCCATTGGGTCTGTGAAAGCGCTATATAAATGCAGTCCATTTACATCCATCCATCCATCTGTACATCCATCAATACATTCATTCATTCATTCATCCATCTTTCTGTCTGTATATTCATCCATCCAACCACCCATCTAGCTATCCTTCAGTCAGTCTGTCTGTCCATCCATCTGTCCATTTGTTGGTCTGTTTTTCTGTCTATCTATTTATCTATCCCATGTATCATTCACCCATCCAAAAGCAGTGAGACTGACAAACCCCAAAGTTGGACGCTGCGAATCGGTCGGAGGCCGAGATGTTAGTGGTTGCTGTTGTTGTGTGAGCGAAGTAGGCATTGATGTTGGCAAGCAGGTTACTCATCACCGCGGGAACACCGGGACACATGTACTTGGATGAGAGACAAGAGAAATGACTGAAAGAGAGAGAGAGAAACAGATGTTAGATTCCGGTTTTAAACATACTCATGAGCAGTTTACCATCCATAATAATGTATATTTCACATCAGATTCCTGTGAATTTACTTCCCTTGAGCATTGAAACAACAACAAAAAGTTACTCCTGAAAACAGACTGTTTCCTAAATGCCCCATAGATGACTTCTGTACTGCACAGAAATAATATTACTGAAATACTGATTAAGAACATGATTTTTTTGCAACTGAAAATTTTAATTTTTAGTACATTTTACTAACTAAGTAGTAGTAGTAGTAAACATGACACACATGTAAATGATTATTTGAGGTATGCACACATGAAATGAACTGCATGATCCATCTTATCATGTCAGAATTAACAGACAGCGCAACACAGATCTGCTCATGTGTCGAGCCGCAGGGCAGTGCAGGAAATTGCACAGCAATGTCAGCCACTGTTAGAGGAGATTCATTAAAGAAAGATATAAAAGCGAAAACGAGATACTGTAGGAGAAGAAAGAAGAGAGACATTGACTAAAAATAGCAGCAGGCCTGCAGGGCTTATACACACACACACACAGTGCAATACAGCATCTCACATGTGCACTGCTCTCACACACTCACTCACATAATACAGTACTATTTGTTTTGTTGAACATTTCACATAAACAAATGGTCCATATAAACACATTGTTCTCTTTCTCCTATATAATAATGTATGAATGTAAATAATTTATGTAAGCTTAATAAAGCACACATGTATAATAAATAAATAAATTTGATAAAGCAACAAACTAAAAATATTCTGGATTAAATTACTGTCAAACGGCTCTAAACAAATGATTCAACTGGATCTTAAGCACCAAACAGACCACAAGCCAGCCATTTGTTCAGGATATACACTAAATGAAAAAGAACACAGAAATCTGTCCATGTGAAAGTTCATATGTACACACTTGCATACACAAATGTTGAACATACATAAAAAAAAAATAATAATAATAATAATAAAATAAAAAAGTTAAGTTATTAAAAAGTTGAAGAACTAAACTTATTAAAACTAAAACTTAAATGAAAATATATGTAAAGCTACGTCACATTACAGTGTAATTATATCTTAAGAACTGAGTAATATTAATTAACAACATTACTTACTACAGTGTTAGGATTAGGGTTTGGTTTAGGGTTAGTTACATGAAATTATGCACAATTTATAGTTACCGGTATTACTATAGTAACTACATATGACATGTGTAACAAGGACATTGTAAAATAAATTGTTACTGATTTTTTTTTTTTTTTTTAATGCAGCAATATTTTTTCATAACTGAAAATATAATGAAAACTGAACATATAAAAAGCTAATTCAAAATATGAATAAAAACTACAATAGTATATAGGCCTATAAATGCCGGTAATATTAAAATAACATGTTTACTGTGGATAGACCACTATAATTTCCACTCCCTGAAGCCACACCCACTTAAAACAACCCACATATTAAAGCCACGCCTACTTAAAACAACCCACATATTAAAGCCACGCCTACTTAAAACAACCCACATATTAGAGCCACGCCTACTTAAAACAACCCACAGACTGAAACTGTAAAATGAATGCTGGTTTTACCTTGTTTCTTTGTGTTTTTGGTTCTGCCCTGTTTTACCCGTGTGCCCTGTCAGCTGACCTATTTTTCCTAGTCTGTGTCTGTTTGATTTATTACACCTGTCGTCCAATTAATTAGCTTATTATTTCCCTCATTTGTTCTAGTATTTATACTCCGTGTTCCCTCAGTATTTTGGAATTAAAGACTGTTTCTTGGATCATTCCTGTCATGTGCTTTGTTCAGAACAACTACCCGTGACAGAAACCACACTCACTGAATTTTTTATTTCTTAAGTTTGACAGCCTCCTCATTCGCTTTTCTTGAATAATGATTTGACCAAACTCCTATAAGCATGAGTAAGAATGGTGATGTTTGCTTTAGTAAACACCCCTGATAATATTACATCTCTGTTCTTTACAGTAAGTCTGCAAGAAGAAGCCGTAGGCCGTAAAGACGTAACACCGTACATTAGTACCTGCAGACATTGATTTGGACCTCATTAGTTCTGATAGCGTGACCTCTGAGCCCGAACGGCCCATCATGACACGCACGGGAATAAAGAATTATTGTGCCTCCAAGAAAAGGTGAAGATTCATCCCTTCCTCCATCCATATTCCCTTCTCCCTATTTCAGATGTGATTGAAAGATGCTCACGGCTAAATCAGAATAAATTATATTTGATGGAGAGTGTTGACGTCCTGTTGCCTGGTAACCGCTTGCTTTCCTTTCAGCCTATGACCATTTGCTCTTTCCTCATTTCTAAAATCCTTGTCTTGCTGCTCCAGTGGTCCGCAGAGCTTCACTGTAAATCAGAGAAATAAAACTTGCCAGCAAGTATTGACTCGTCTTCTCTCTCACTCTATCTGCTGTCCTCTTTAACCTCTGCGCACCTCCTTCCAATCCAGGTCTTAAATTCCCACGTGATGTCAATATCTGGGATATCATCTGGTAATGAGTTGTGATCTGTGTTTTCATTATGGTTGAGAATCTTGGATTGTTCTTATTAAAGTTAGTTTAACCCTTAAATTTATGAATGTTTCACCAATCATTATTACACATTCGGGTCTTTAGCGACCCGGATCTATATCTAACACGGATGGATCTCTACCTGACGCGATAATATAAAACTCTCCTGATATTAGAGTAACAATTACAGAAGAATACAATAAAGCATATTTTGTTCTCTTTTGGAGCTTGGAAGGGTTCAGTTTGAGCAGATGTTTTATACCATCATCACTGTTCTCGTCAGAGCTCATTTTCCAGAACATTCAGCATCTGGCTCATATTCGCCATCTCAAACATATTCTCAAAACTATCATTTTCAACATCTTCAAAATCCGTATTTTGATCACAGACAGCTTCTTCACCAGATCCACCATCAGACAGTGACACTAATATTTGACTGCGTTCCACACTCCCTCTGCAGTAAATTGCTGCGCCATTTCAAGTTTTGCTGATGATACTTCTATTTAGGGTTGGGCGATGTCTACCAATTTGGCATCAGACGAAGTCTACAGTGAAACATCGCGATGGAGGGGGGGGGGGGGGGGGGGGGTATTTTCGTAATATTCACATTTTCCACTAGATATTTTCCTCTATATCTCATCAGCAATTTCGATTTCGGCCCGCTCTGCAGCAGCTGAGCACTAAGAGCGAATGTACAGTGACGTGTCATCACTACCAGATTCAAACTGTGTGCTATCGCTCTATGGCTGGCGCTGAGCCAAAGACGGACACGCTCAGCGCTTGTCATAGGCTATCTGTTCAGTGTTTTTAACCACATAATGTTTATTTTAGGTTTCAGACATTTAAATACATATAATTTATAGCAAAACAATACATTTACAGTTTGTAAAATACACAATGGTGTCTATGGAAGCAGCAATAACAACCCATTCAAATATATTTGACGACGCTTTTTATTCATATCAGAGAGACACAGTGTAAATAACTATAAAGTCAACTCTATTTTTCTCCCAGTTCACCGGCCACTTACTTTCATGTATTTCGGGAAAAACTGATGAATTCACGCGCTGTAATAAATCCAACAGACAGAAATCTCTGAACTGCGGCCCAAACACGGCGCCCATCTCACGTGCAGATCAAGATAATTTATAGTTTTTTTAAACGACAAAACAAACTCACTTACACATATTTGAGAATCGGAATAGAAGATAGTTCATGACAAGTAAGCAAGTTTGTTCATATTTAGAAATAAAAGCGCTAAATCTGTCATATTTTGGCTGTGGTGAATCACGTGCCAAGCATGACGCGTCACCATGGAAACGGGACGGGGGGGGGACATCACGACGTCTAAACATCGTGATGTCTGTCAGCCATCACGATGGACGATGATATCGTCCATCGGCCCAACCCTACTCCTATTCTTTTGTTTTCTGCCTGCGGTAACTATGAGTGAAATGTCACTTCATCATTGCCACCTAGTGGAATAAAGGTGAATTGCACTTATTCAGTCATCAAAGATTAAATTATAGTCGTGCAGAAAAAAATAATAATTACACTGTTACACCTTGGGTCGTTAGCGACCCTATACAATTTTTACAAAAAATTAATGGAAAAACAGGCATTCTTTAATAAAAAAAAAAAAAATGTGTTACATTGTTTATAATGAATTGATTGAGGAATACTAAGAAGGTTGATGTCTAACTTTAAAAAATGAATGATGAGGAGGGTAGTGAAAGACTTCCCGGGCCACCAAAGACCCGAGGTATGTGTTTAAGGGTTAAAAAACAGTATAGGACTCAAATTATGTTTGTTTTTTTGTTCTGTTAGTAGTTCTTCAAAGTCTGGGAAGCAACTAAATCCATAGCACCACAGCAAAAGAAATTATATTTTATCTGATTTTACAGTCTGAATTAAATGCAATAAAAGAGCAAGTGTGCCAGAAAATAATGCAAAAACACAATGAGCATCCTACTATAGCATGATCTTCACTGGTTGCATGCAACAACAATGTCCGAGTTGCAGAAAAATGTCTCTGATGTGTTATTAGTTTGAATCAGTCTAATGACTCACTGAATTAATTCTTGACTTTTCAATGAACTTTAGTCATTATTATTTCTGATATGTTAAGGGTAAATCAGACTCTGAACCAGAATTGTTCAGTTCCTTATGACAACTTGCAGTTCAAGGTACAACATTTATAGTTTTGATGTAAAATAATAAATAAAATAATAATAATAAAAAATAATAATAATATAATAAACATAACTTATATACTTATTTTGAATTAAAAAAAATTTTTTTTTTTAGTTTTTCAATGTTTGTGGCCTTTTTGGAGATTTCTTAAAACTCATCCCTAATCTTCATCTCCTTCCAGAAAGCTCTCAACAGGCTCATTTGTGATGCATGTTCTGTAAACCTACGGACCAACATGCTGCTGATGGCAGAGGATTTCACCCTGAAATCATTATCCCCCTTCAGCAATAAAAAGTGCTGAATGGTAAAAAAATATGGGCTGCATCTCTAATAACATCAGGAACATGTCACATGACTTTGTTAATGATTACAGGGCTGAGGAAAGGTCATCAGGGCAAACATAAGCATCCCTAGAAACTGTGTGAGTAGATTCACTAAAAGACCCTGAGCCATTCCGGGCAGGATAATCTCCATACATCGTCCATCAGATTTAAAGTTTAACCTGAAGAAGTGACCTGACCTCACTCATATGCAGCAGAAATACATGCAAAAAAAAGAGTTTGCATTAACTTTAGTAGGTTCATTAAAACACACAATTTCTCATACATAAACAAACTAGAACACTATCTACAAGGTGGTGCTGAATGATTTCCTGAGTTGTATAAATAATTCTACATCTAATCATTTAGGCCAGTTCCCCTGATTCAGTACCGAACACTCATTGCTGGAAGACTATCATTTATTGAATTAATCAATATCCATTATCCTAAAACAGAAGCACAAATCAGCAGATGCTTTAAAAGTCAGAAATCGACCAAACAGCAGAACCTGACGTTTCTCTGGATCAACAAGAAATACTCTAGATGTAGGATCCAAAATTTACACTCAGCAAGTGCCAAAATGTATTTGGAGTCATTTGCCAGTTAGCCAGTAACTTTATTTATGCATTTAATTAATTATTGCCTGCAGAAAGGCTGTCTCCATGGCATAAAGAAAGTGAATAACAATTACAGTCGTACAATTAACAAAAATATATATAAAACATTTCAGATTCATGACAAAAAAAAAAAAAAACATTAAGGTGATATTTTTTCCAAATACACCAGTTAAACATATCTTTGAGTAAAAAGATCTGTTTACCTTAAAAAGATGATTAAAAAAAGATGTTTAACCCAGGAGTTTGAAAAGAAAGGCATGATGGAATAAATAAATTACCATTTGTATATCTTGAATGATCTAAATGTAATACATTTATTCAAAACTGCAATATTACATTGAACTGTTAAAAATCTAACCTGACACTTGCTGATGTACGAGATGTGCACAATTAATGATATTAACAATAAATTAACAATAAAAATGGCTACTTAATCAATTCTGTTTAAATCAAATGATTTGCAGTGGAAATTATGTGCTATTATAATTATTTAACACTTATTTCCCCCTTAGAAATCCATGAAACCATACGTATGTGCAATATTCCTCACATTAAGCCACCAAAACAACAACACGAGGAACAAAATCACAGTGTGTTCTCACATGTCATGTGCATTTTCACATGATGCAAAACAACAGCTAAATAATACCATCTGAATGACCCCATAAAAAAAATTTATATATATATATATATATATATACAGCAACTATATTCTTCAATAAAAATAATGCAAAAATAATACATTTTTATGGCCAGTAATTTATCTCAATTCACCCACCGTTGGCAGGTGCAGCGAAAAAAAATAAATGCTGGTCCCTGCTTTAAAGTCTGTTTAAAATGTGCAAAGCAGGGTAAAGATATATTGTTTGTATGCAAAATGAAATTACAATGTGAAGTTAGAGCTTCTTTATGCATTACAATCATCTAAACTGGAGCTGTCAGCATTTAGAGGCTTTGCTGAAACATGAAGAGAATAACTGCAATGGCCAAGTCAAACACGACACACTTTAAAGCTGCAGTCCGGCGTTTTTCCTCTTTGTCGCCACCTCTGTTCGAAATCTGCAATTGCAGTCATTCGCGGAATTACTTTACGTGAGTTGTACTTCAAAACACTCGACACGGCACAGCGCGGATGAAGACAGTGTTTAAGGAGAGTGTGTGTGTCAGTCACCGCCGGTGTGGATAATGGCATTCAGAATCACAGATTATTCTTTTTGGACATATGACCAACATAAGAATTTTCACTGGAAAATGTCATCTGAACTAGTAAGAAACATCCACTTTTGTTCTGGTTCTGACATTGCACTAAATCGCGCTGATTAAATCTAACAATCGCTTATAAGTTATCATATCACGCAAAACCGTGCAAATTATACTTTGTTCTCAAATTGTTAATGTTAACAACGTAAGCAAGCATTGCGTGACTACATGTAATGTCCTTCTGATATTATCCTTGTTTTCGCATGGGTCCAGTTGCAGTCTCTTCTTTTCTGTAGCCACTCCGAAGTCCGAACGAAGTCTTTTGCATTTTACAGCGGGTGAGTCTCCAGTTGTCACTGGTGATCGTTGTTTGAACCTTTCTGGATCTGCCATCAAATTGATAAGTTTAATTATATCAAGTGCTGTGAGAAAAGGCTATAAATCTCCACCTCCAACATCCTCACACACAATATAGCTTCAGACCTGCAAACTCCTCAGAGTAAAAAAGGTGACAGTGTGGCGGGGGGGGGGGGGGGGTGCTAGGGTGTGGTTACAGTTACATGGTTACAGTTACAGTTATGTTGTTCTGGATGAACACTATACTGTATATATAATTATCATAGGATTGGCAAAGGACAAAAAAGGCAGTTAAATATAAATGAACCATGATGAGCAACACATTTGTTACTGTATTTATTATTCTTTGTTAATAAAAATACAGCTGTTCGTTGTTTGTTCATATTACTTCACAGTGCATTAGGCTAACTAATGTTAACAAATATAACTTTTAATTGTAATAAGGCTACTAGTAAATAGTGAAATTAACATTACCAAAGATTAATAAATGCTATTTATATATAAAGATTAAGAAGTGCAGTTTATGAATAGTTAATATTAACTAGTTTGTTGTTATAGATTTGTTATACACCGATTCAGATCTCTTTTGAAGAGACAGATGTTGGACAGATCAGTTATTTTAACCATTCATAAAAGTAAATCGGTTCAAATGAGTCATTAGTTCGCGAATCGGACGTGCCATTAGCTGACACACACGGCACGCGTTGTGTGATTATCCCAGCAGATAAGGACATCGCACAAGATTTGTCTCAACTCTCAACACAGAAAACATTTAATCACTGGATAGGTTTTTTGTTTATTGAAAATGTGGTTTATGTCAGCTGAATGTGCGGAAAGCTTTTCAGAGAGGATAGGGCAATTTTAGTAGGCTGCAATTCACACCCAGCGGTAATTCAGGAAAAAAAATCTCCACGTGAAACTTTGGTCTTTTGATCTTTTACTATCGTGTCACTTCTCAATAGATTTTGATTAATATGCGCGATAGAGGGAGAGCAAGGCAGTTTGAATACAGTGAGAGTGCGCGCGCGCGCGACCGGCTCTCTCTCTCTCTATATATATATATATATATATATATATGCTCGACTTCTTTCAGCGCCCTGTCACGAGCGCAGCATAACAAAGCGGTAGCTAACCTTAATTGAATCAAGCAAACAACTAGATGTTGTTTTTGCTCCAAAAAAGCTTGATTTACCTCGAATTTCAAATAAGATTCCTTCAAGTTCTGAGTTTCCATCAGACTCGCGTGGTAGCCAGGTGTCTCATCCAATGGCGATTCTGACGCAAGTGCTAAGATTCCGATTGGCCAAGAGAAAAAGTACTAAGATTCCGATTGGCCCAGAGAAATGTCAATTATAAGAATTATCCAATAATGTTTCGCAATTCTAGCCTGCGTGCAGATTAAGGGCAGCCTACACCCCCCCACCCCACCCCCCAAAAAACTCTCCGGTTCTACGCGATTCACGTGAATGACCCAAATGACCAAGAAAACGGCGATTATCGCCGAAAAGCGACAAGTTTGCAGGTCTGAGCTTATACTAGCCGAGACTCCTTCTTTATGTGTACAGATGTGACGTAATGACGCAAAGACATGCTCGAATCTCCCGCGGAAATACACCAGTACCACTGGAATTAAAAACATTATTACAAGCTTACCGCTTTGAATCGAGCTACGGCAAGCAGAGAGTTTTGAACACTGGCTGGTTATGTATTTTCTCAAATATGTATTTTGGATCATTTTTAACCCCAAAAAAGCTACGGACTGCAGCTTTAAGGCTACTTACAATCCAGAGAGACCATTTGTTATTTTCTGCTCAAACCTGACCTTTTTGTGAGATTGTCACATGACCTGTTAAATGTGGCCCAGGTCTGAACATGTGAAGCTCCTGAACTGACCTGAATGTAAAACCCCCTGACATGTTCATTAGCAGTAAACTACAGTAACGATAATCAATACTAGAAAAACTGCAATGAGTCTAACATCTAACTGCATGTCATTTATATATGGCTTAAACCTTTATATATTTGGACTGTAAATAGACAACAGTTCAAAAGTTTGTGGTCTGTAATATTTCTTTTTTTTTTTATGAAAGAAATGACTTTTCTTTTGTTCAGGAAGTATGCATTAAATTGAACAAAAGTGACAGTAAAGACATTTGTAATGTTACAAAGGATTTCTATTTCAAATAACTGCTGTTCTTTTAATCATTCTATTCATCAATGAATCCTGAAAAAAAGTATCAATGTTTTTACAAAAATATGAAGCAGCACAACTGTTTTTAACATTGCTAATAAAACATGAAAACAATTATGACGAAGGCAGCAGGGATTCATACACGATTTTCTTGTCTCTTATACTGCAATGCTACAGTGCATCAAACTCAGATTTAAAAAAAATGAGAGCGTGAGACAGAGAGATAGGGGACATAAACTCCAGATGCAATTACGAGAGTAAGGGCCCTCAGAGAAGAGTGGATACACATCGGGGGACCACATTAATTACAGCGTTCCAAACGGCCAAAAGAGAGAAAGACAAAGTGTGTGTTAAGGGTGAGAGGTTTTCACTGGGAGCCTGAGCAATTCTAGTAAACAGTGTGATTTATAAAGCTATCGTGTGCATGTATGACCATAAGTCATCGAAAGACTCAGAGTGATCCAACACGAAACAAGCCTTTCATAAATTCCTGTTCAAGCACAATCAGCACCAGTCATGAAAAATGCCAAGCGTCATCTTTCAAAAGCACTAAAGACGGACAAAATAAATACAGCGAATACAGCAAATGCAGTGAGCTATTGGCTGCTTTCTGTTAAATACTATCCAGTGCATCACATGTCAGACTTATTATTCAGTAAAACACTTAATATCCAATAATAATATGGATTTGACAGCACTGACACTATTGGATGAGAACAAAACTTAAATAATATTATACAATATAGAACAAAACTGAACTGAACTGAGCTGAATAAAAACACTATTGTCTTCTATTGACCTGCTTTATAGCTGAATCAAATTTTCATAACTGTTTCATAATTGATTCACTTTTCAGAGTTATTGAACTGATCCAACACTACATTGGCTATCTATTGTCTTTTAAAGCTGCAGAATTTGAATTTATCTCATATTTGATGAAGTTAGCATCACTGATTCTGAAAATTCCTATTAATTACTATGAAGCTGCTTTGAAACATCAAATTGTGCTATATAAATAAAGGTGACTTGACTGACTTGCAATCTCCAAAAAACAAATGAAGCATTAGAAACTGGAAGGGTTCTTCACTCACGTCATAGCCTGGTAGATGGACTCCACACCAAAACGCATGGCAAACTCATCCACGATCTCCTGCGACACGTCGTCAAAATAAACCTTCCAGGCATCGTCGCCTTTGACTTCTGGGATCTTCACGACTCCACTGTTCTTCACCTCCGTCAGGTAGTGGAAGAGATTCTGCACAGGAACATAAGAATCATGAAGAACCATGTTATTTCAAGAGATAAACAGAAACAGGAAACCCGTTTAGGGGCCAGGCACTGTGCGTGAAACTGCAACAACATTGATATGGAATAGATGTCGAGAAATATCAACAGCACAGCCAACTTGGAAAGGTTAACATTTCAGGGTGCCAACCTACTGTCATCACACCGACAAAAATGCCACAACACTGTGCAGGCAATGGTGGTATAACACCAGCGAGACATGGGCCAGATTCTACACAAACATGTGTAGCTGAAAGAGTTTGCATTCATAAGATCGTTGGATTCTGAATAGCAATTCATAATGCAAGACAAATGTGTGTTTTGGCGGATCTTTAACTTTCCAATATGGTGGGTATACGTTTAGTAGAAATCAACTACTGTTGTTAATTTATTTTATGTTGTAAAAGTTCATAGACCAAATTTTAATATAATATAATATAATATAGGCGTGAGTGCTAATGAGCATCATCTAAGCGCCACACCGGTCTCAGGTCCCACGGAGGAGCTCTGGAAGGATAAAAGGAGTGATGTTTGTTGTTTTAGTTTATGCAGTAGTCATCCGTGAGGGGCAGCTGGTTTATTTTTCGTTTTGTTGTTTGTTTATTTGGTGATTTAAGTTTTACGTTGAACGTTTGCCGGTTCCTGCCTCCTTCCCTGAACACAAATCGTGTTACAGTAATATAGTATAATATAATATAATATGTAAGGGATAATCCACGGCTAGCCATGCATTAAAGAATTTTAATGCACGACGTAGAGGCGAAGAACGACCTAGAGGTTGCCTCTAGGTCGTGCATTAAAATTCTTTAATGCATGGCTAGCCGTGGATTATCCCGCTTATACCTCGGTTATTTGCCAAGTTAATAAGAAGTTAAAGCTGTAACTGATGTTTACAATGTAATTTTTTAACAGACGTGTAAAAATGACGGTTATTTTCTTAAGTTACGGCTCGTTAGTTCTAGCACTCCGTCCGCTTTAAATAAAGTAGAGCCATCGGATTGCTTTTATTTGAATGAATTATCACATTTATTTAAATTCATTATTAAAAGAGAGAGACAGAGAACTGAAAGAGAAGAGAGAGAGAGAGAGAGAGAGAGAGAGAGAGAGAGAGAGAGAGAGAGAGAGAGAGAGAGAGAGAGAGAGAGAGAGAGAGAGAGAAAGAGAGAGAGAGAGAGAGAGAGAGAGAGAGAGAGAGAGAGAGAGAGATGCGTGCGCGAGTTACCTATGCGTCTCTTCTTTAAAGTCTACAGTCCCCTCGTTGCTTAAGCATAGGCCTATATAGCTAACTTAATGATTCATGGATTTATTAAAATTATTTATGAATGATAGGCAACACTGACAGTGACAAGGAAAGCTTTATTTGAACTAATCATGTCATTTATTTAAATGAATTAGCTGTATGTCAAACCAAACTTTTCTTACGCGGATGATGAACGCTGGTGTCTTTTCCATTTTTCCTGTAGCGCTTTAAAACTGATTTAAAGACGGCATTGCTTGACTTGAAGTCTTTATCCCTTATGATGTTGTATTTTGTAATGTGACGGTTTATACCTGCTCTGAGACGCATCAAACTTGCAACACTGTATTCGCGTCCAGCGGTAGACTGAACAGAGGCATAAAACTCCCGAAATGTCTAATTTAAAAGAGAAGCAGAGTAACGTTAGGTCTCGAAATCACAATTGTTCTGTCTTTGGCGCAACAAGTCACTGAAAGTGTTAACTGCCCATTTAGTTGTCTTTTTCGTATTGACCTCATTTTTGTCGTCTTAGATCTTATCTAGCTCTGTCTTTTCCCTCAAAAAAAAAAAAAAAACCCTAAAAGGTATCTAAGTAATATACAGTAGTAGGCTATTTCGTTGTCACCCTGCCTCTCCAAATGCATAACTAGTGCAATAATGCAGTAACAGCTGAAAAAGTACTTGGGTGTGTGTTTTATTTTATATTTACCGGTCAATAATGCAATCGCTGCTGTCTGTCCCATAGAAGAACATGACAGCCCGCGTATGTTTTGGAACTTGGGGCTTACATGAACCACGTGACAGCCATCGCGAGCGATTAAAGAGCGTCGCAACTCTTTCTCTCTATGGCTCTGAGCCTATAACGTTTTCATATGTGTCTCTCTCTCTCACTCTTTTGCAAGTGTAACTCTGTTACTATGGTTACCAATGTTTATAGTAGCGGATTAATTTCGAACTGTAATCAAACTGACTGGAACTACCTGTGCATTAAACGGTTTTACTGCACACCTTCCAGCCAATCAGAATCGAGTATTTAAACAGGCCGTGGTATAAAATATAATATAATATAATATAATATAATATAATATAATATAATATAATATAATATAATATAATATGGGAACACTTAAAAAATAATGAAATATGGTTTATGTAATGACTAAATCTATCACATTTTGTGAAATTAATGTATTTTAATTATAAAATAAATAAATAAAAGTATAAAAAAAAATTGTTTTTATTTATAGTTTTTATCGTGTTTTACAGTAAAAATATCATTCTAAATTTAAACAATCTAAAAGTACATTTAATTTGCAAAAATTGTACTCGTAGAAAAATACAGAGAAAGGTTATTTATCCCATTGGTTTTTGCTATATTAAGCACAAATCTACCAATATTTTATGAGTATTAAAGATATTTATGTATTGTGTGCAGTGTTTTGTAAAATGCAGTTTACACATACCTCGTGTAAACATGTGTACTGCCCATGAGGCGGAGCCACCTTCTCTTCTCCTTTCATCTCAACGCTGATCTTCAGCCTGATGGCCCCTGACACCATCGACTTATCCGTACGCTTCTCTGCAGGGAGAGACGACAACAAGAGCAAGAAAGGTGAATTGAGCATGTGAACAGAATAGACAAGATAGATAAGACAAGAAGAAATAGAAATAAGACGAGTGAAACATTTAAGAGTGCTGGAGCTGCAGAATTCCCCTCCTCTCTGACCCTGTCAATAGCACATGTGTAATGCAGCTGACCTCAGAACAGTGACCTGCAGACAGACACACACCAAATCTCATCAGCGTACGGCCATGTTCCTTTATAAATCTGACCCCAGGTCAAACTGCAAATGTAAGCAGGCCAATGAGCACTGAAACACTAGAACAGATGCCAAATTTAGACCATTAACCTAAGCTAAAAGTTTAACGTCAACCATTGTACTTTTGTAACGTGAGACTTTATCTTTGGTATATTATGCAAGATGATGAATCGTGCTTCAGAAACGCTTTCCCGCCACCACAGAATTTTCTGTAATTTATGATAACTATGGAAGCTTGTTTCCGCCACAGAATAAAAAATAAAAAAGTAATTGCAACTTTCTATCTCACAATTCTGACTTTTTTTTCTCACAATTGCGAGTTTACATCTCGATATAATGTATATCTATATATATAAAGAGATATAAAGTCGCAATTGTGAGTTATAAAGTCAGAATTGAGTGATATAAAGTCGCAATTTAGTTATAAATCAGAATTGCATGTTATAAAGTGAGAAATAAAGTTTTTTTTTAATTCAGGTTTTTTTTTACTCAGAATTGCATGTTTACATTCTCGCAATTCTGACTTTATAACACGCAATTGGGAGATATAAAGTCGCAATTCTGAGGAAAAAAGACAGTCTTTATTTCTCACAATTCTGACTTTATAATACGAAATTGTGAGTTTATATCTCGCAATTCTGACTTTATAACACGCAGTTGTGGTTTTATATCTTGTTAAAAAAATGTATTCTGTGGTGGAAACAAGCTTCCATTGATAACACTTTCCAGCCATTGACGGAAATTTCTGGCTTTCCGCGTATTCACTGTTATACGGAAGGGGGCACTATTACGAATCTTTAGAAAGAGTACAGAATCTCTGGTTCAAAACAAAGGTAAAAAAGAAGCAGAAACAAGCGATAAAAGCATTGCTTATGCAAGTTATAGTCTTTGACAAAAACGCAAATTTTGCAGGTTTTTGTTCTAAATGTTGCATTTTTTACCACTTGGAAACTTACCCACATCCAAGTGGTGATAAAAAAATGAATTTGTTGTTTAAAAGCAGAGGATCTGTTCTTTCTTTTGAAATATTGCATGCTCAGATATTGCTGGCGGTGATTTGCAATTCACTTTAATTTAATGTTGACTTGAAATTTGATATTCGGCAGCTGCTATTAAAATAATAAAGGAAAAATGGCACTTTGCCGATAATACTCCTCACATCTTGTTTTGTCACTTAATTGCTCTAATTGATGTCTGGTCCGTGGCCGCAGCGGCCAGACAAACTCCCATCTGGAACTTTCTCACATCTCGATGTGGACAGATGGAGAAGGACAGTTTAGCCAGAGTCACGGCTCTAAAAACACATGCTTCTGCTCCAAGCCAAGGAAAACAATCCAACACACAAACCATCAACAAAATCAGAAATGATTCTCTGCGGAACAATGAGGCCATTTGCAACTTTATTTAAGGGACAGTTCATCATTAGCGAAGCTACAATACCTGATATAAAGCACAGGATGAACTTCTTTTATGGTGTGTCTTTGTAATTTTTTGGAGCCACTATGGATAAATCTCACAAAGTAAGGGATCACATTTCAACCTAAAATCAAAAGATTATATTATATTTAAAATAATAGTTTTTTTAGTCTTCCTCTGACAACATATTTTCGACAATTAAACATTTTTAATGTAAAATAGCAACCTAATTGTCATAGATTTTTAGGAAAACTAAAAAGTGTTTAAATAAAAAACAAATTCTCATTAATTATATATACAGATTATAAATAGCTAAATAAATAAACAAACAAACAAATAAATAAATAAATATTATTATTATTATAAATTCATTTATTTATTTATGGGGTAAAGAATTACCTGAAGAGAAAAGCATAAATATATTATTTTGGGAAGAAAAAAAAAGTCATAAAGGTTTAGCTAGTTTAGGTGAGTGAATGGTGATTATTTTTTGTTTGTTTGTTTGTTTTTTGTTAATGATTCCTTTCAATTTTGGTGAGATTTTCAGTAGCACCTCATTGCAGTACATGAGATCCAGGGGATGGAGTTGGATCCAGATCTAAGGGGTGGAAATGGGTAGGATTAGGGATCAGGGGGTTAGGGTTAGGGATCAGGGGGCGGAGATGGGTAGGATTAAGGGTGGGGTTAGGGATCAGGGGGTGGAGATGGGTAGGATTAGGGGTGGGGTTAGGGATCAGGGGGTGGAGATGGGTAGGATTAGGGGTGGGGTTAGGGATCAGGGGGTGGAGATGGGTAGGATTAAGGGTGGGGTTAGGGATCAGGGGGTGGAGATGGGTAGGATTAGGGGTGGGGTTAGGGATCAGGGGGTGGAGATGGGTAGGATTAGGGGTGGGGTTAGGGATCAGGGGGTGGAGATGGGTAGGATTAGGGGTGGGGTTAGGGATCAGGGAGCGGAGATGGGTAGGTTTAGGGGTGGGGTTAGGGATCAGGGGGTGGAGATGGGTAGGATTAGGGGTGGGGTTAGGGATCAGGGGGTGGAGATGGGTAGGTTTAGGTATATGTAAGGTGGGAGGAGTTGGATCTGCATCCAACTCCTCCACCTGGATTTCGTGTTCTGTAGTGAGGACCATCTCGAGATTTTTGATCGAAGAGCCCCATAACATACCGAGATTATACCAGACGTCCATCTCCCCGCTCAGCATCCGCACCTCGATGATAGTCTGACCCAGAAAGTCATCAGATTCCTTCTTAAAGTGCTGCTTCACTCTGGACTTTATGTCGTCGTCTTCATCCCACACACGAACTTTTATACGGTCTGTGGCGTTATGGCATTCACTAAGAATAGAGAGAAAGGAGTGTAAGAAACATTTATCCTACAATTTCAATGTTTGAGCTCGAGATCTTTTGATTGCAATCCATTGGTATCTTGGAAAATCTGAGCATAGATCTCTTCTGAAAGATGCTTTTTTTTCAGAAT
This sequence comes from Rhinichthys klamathensis goyatoka, assembly GCF_029890125.1. Taxonomy (NCBI): domain Eukaryota; kingdom Metazoa; phylum Chordata; class Actinopteri; order Cypriniformes; family Leuciscidae; genus Rhinichthys; species Rhinichthys klamathensis. The sequence goes on along the minus strand of NW_026606764.1, from coordinate 2,789,051 downwards.
CTGACAACCAGGAGACTTAAAAATCTTTTTGCTCACCATATAATATCATTGCTGCTTTCTAAGAAAAACAAATCCGATATTAAAGAGATCTCATTTGAGATTTTTCTTTCTCTAGACAGAACACTATTGATTTTATTTAAGAGTCAATTTTCCTTTGAGGATGTCCCCAAAGGGAAGTCTTTTGTAATTTAGCTGACATCAAGGGACAGTTTTGTCCCTAAAGTATAGCCAAGAAAATCCACACACACACACACACAGAAGAGTCGCGAGCTGCTTGCCGAACTGCTTTTAAAGGTCATATGCTCCACTGAATCTCCAAACAGGGCACTTAGCCTCCTGTGGTCCATCTCTATGTCTTTCTCTCCGGTGGAGGGTTGATGTGAGAGACAGACGGGCTCACAGACAGACGTTACGCCTGCAGACAGACGCTCCACAGATGCAGTCAACGCACCACAGCCTCACAGCACTACAGAACACAGCACAGCCCCGAAACACTTCCAATCACATCAAATCATACTGACTGACATGATCCTAAGGAGAAAATATAAATATCATAATATTACAAGAACGGTAAGAGTTTTGTACAATGATCGCTGTGAGGGCCAGACAAATCCTGACACCATTTCTTTATAATGGAAGAATCTGGTCTGATCGTTTACCTGTCCTTTTAATCAGTTCATTCTTGATGACATGAACTGATGTATTAGAATTCATACAGTACCGTTCAGTAAGTTTGGTGTCAGTAAGTAAGGGGTCAGTTCATTAAAAAAAAATTAAAACTAAGTGACAGTAAAGACTTTTATAAAAGTACAAAAGATTTCTATTTCAAATAAAATGCTGTTATTCTGAACTATACAGGTATATTCATCAAAAAATCTGAAAAAAATGTCAGTAAGATTTTCATTAAGAAATTAATACTTCGATTTTGCAAAGAAGCATTAAATTGATCAAAAAAGAGAGTAAAGTAATTTATGATGTTACAAAAGATTTATATTTCAAAAAAGGCTGTTCTTTTGAACTTACTATTCATCAAAGAATCCTGAAGAAGAACAAAATCACATAAAAATCACAATTGTTTTCAACTTTGATAATAATAAGAAATGTTTCTTAACCCTCTGGGGACCAAGAACGCGCCCGTGCGTTTTGCTGTTTTTTTTTTCACATAGCAGCAACATAGACTTAAAATACTCCGTCATTTATGGTCATATAAATAAAATCAATACATGATTATAAACTATAGAGGGTCTTCTTTTTTGTGTACACTCACATTAAAATCAAAACCTTGTTGTTTTTTTAAAAATAAATAAAATAAACAGGGTGCGCTTTCAGCTCACTCTGTCTCCGCAAAAATCTTTCTGAAACATGTCTGGAAAATGAACGGAAACTCCGCTAATACTTATCACACAAACATGAAACATACGTCTAAAGAACGCTTTAAATTTCTACTTTTAAATAAAACAATTCACATTTAAAACAAATATTCTCCTGCAGTGTAATCTGTATGAAACTAAAGAGAAGTACAGTTTCTCCTGTCTCAGCTCATTATCGTTAATTTGTTCACACCCACTCGCAGAGCGCGCTATTCATAAGATAATGTGTTGAGGCCATTTGCAAAATAGATAAACGCCCCCAGGCAAATGCTGTAAACACACAATATTTTTTAGTCAGATTAAGATTCGTCTTGCGCGGCTATGAGGAATAATCCTAGGACATTTAATACAGAAGTGCTGGTTTATTTTCACTTCGAGGAGGAACAACAGATTCAGCTGAGAACTGTAAGTGTTTTATGGCTGTGCTTTGTTCTAATCGCGATATAGAATACCGTTAGTGTCTGTAAACGGAAAAATAGCATACTGTTTAAATGTGAATCATGTTTCTCTCTGTGTGTGTGTGTGTGTAAATGAATGAATGAACGCACATATACGCACTGTTACAGACGAAATAAAAGACAAAATTTCGTTGATTAGTTTTGGATAAAGTCTTTCAAATCAAATAAGCATCAAATAAGCTTCAAAATAAAGACATCAGCTTTTGTTAGGAGTTTCTGGGGATAGAAGTGTCCAGACGTATGCACCCTGTATTTTAAAGAAGAACATTTAATTATTTGCGATACATTATTCAATCACAAAGAATTCAGGGACATTATTCACGTCCCTAAAGGTTAGAGTTTTCCTCATTTTTTAATTAAGGCATTAAGATTTTTTATTCCTCTTTTTAGTCAACTTTAGCATGGGTGTGTTCACTTCTAGTTCTAAGCAGTGTGTGTGTGTGTGTGTGTGTGTGTGTGTATATGTATATATATATATATATAGCCTATAATTAAAAAGCTATTTTAACCAGAAAAATCTACAATGCATGCCCAAAGTCGTGCAGCCATATAGTTTCTCTTGATATCAGTCCTGCTGACTTCAACATTCACAGGAGACTGTGATGAAAAATCAAACACCTTGGAAATGACAGGTATGTACTATGTTTCAGGAATGGGACAATGCTGTGCGACTGTGCAAGCCTCTGTTTTTAGATCAGTGTGTTTACTAATGTGCTTTTTTGTCCTTTGTTGTGTATCTTTGGATTATGTTGTGTTGTTAATAAATCCAAACAATCTAAAAGCCATTCTTTTTTAAATCTCCTCATTCTTTGTGCAAGGCTCCTCATAATGGGGCCTGATAGCACCTAATAGGGCCATTATGGGAGGGTCTTTGTCTTTATCAGGTGTGAAATGCCAAACATATTAATGAGAGATCACGCCTCCTTGCATAAAGCTTTCTCAAACAAAACACGTCATACATATTCGAAAAGACTTTATTGACTTATCTGAATGAGTAGTCAGGAGGATTCTCACATAGTTTTGGAGCAAATATTCTAGACTATGTGATACAATTTTCAAAAGTCTTGTGAAGAAATAATCAATATGTGTTTTGTGGCCTTATTTCAGAAACTTTTATTTTTAAGTTTTTCAATAACCATGTATAAATAATATTCTCTCAAAAATACAAACATGTACATACATGTTGCTCACAGATTATAATAGCCCTGTTTGTGCTATATAGAGTGAATTTACACCTTTGCCATTAACATGTTTATAAATAACTGAAAAAAGCACAAATGTCAGTGCATGTCAAAACATCCCAAGGGCCCCAAAAAACCCTTGGTCCCCAGAGGGTTAAGCAGTAAATCAGCATAATAGAATGATTTCTAAGCAGATGAGACTTCTTTCAAAAACATTAAAAAAAAAAAAAAAAAACTCCAAACTTTTGAACATGCACTGAAAGAAAAAAGATAAATTGATTTTTTTAAGCTTTTGAAAGTCAAAGATAGACATCTCTTCACAAGAACAAATTACCATAGGAAATTACACTGAAATGGATTCAAACTGTGCAGGAAAAAGCTGAGTAAAAAAATGCACAGAAGCACAAAGATTTTTGCACAATTTGCACTTTACAATATGAAGGTGACATAATTAATTATTACATACAAATAAGTACATTTTTTGCTGTGAAAATATACAAATTCTCTCAAAATCCTCAAGTGTGTAGAAATTAAGCACCTACTCCACCCCATGTGTGCCCATTAACAGTCTCTGCAACTAAATCTGAAATGTATACATTTTATAAATTAGAGAAATGATCCCAGTTTGTGCTTTTCTTTAAAGTTTCTTTGAAGCACTAGAAAGTTTTAGTTTAAAGCTAATCCAGAAAGTGTGCTAAAATGCAAATGAGACTAGCCACATGGTGCAACTTTGGGGTGGAGAAGCTGCTAAAGAGAACTGGATCAATGTCACAGATTTACTTCTATGTGCCATCGTGTTTTACAGCACATGCCGCACGCTAAAACACTAGGACTTCTCAACGTGGCGTTAGAAGAGAAAATACACCACAACAGAAGCTCAAGATCAGAGAAATTTATAATGACTCTTCATCAGCAGTTATAAAAAGACATACTGTGAAGACTGTTTGATGAATTTAATTTGCTATTATGACAGAGAAAGACTATCAACCTGAGAAAACAAATGCAAGGTCTTCCACTATCTCTCAAATGCTTTTCTCTCAATGAAAAAGTTTAAACAGGTGAGAGGAACTGAGAAATCATCTCATAATAAGTATTTCCCCATAATCCTACTTAAATCGTTCCAAATCAACAGATCCAGCATCTTCTGAAGCCCTGGAGTCTCTCATCATCCTATAGATATTTATCATGAGATTTAGATGAAGAAATGCACACACTGAAAGTGACAGTGTTTTCCCACACACTCTCTCATTCACATAGTGCTGAAACTGCAATGCTACTGCATGAAAATCCACATCTTACTGTCTTTGGAAGGGTTCAAAATTTAACCATTTGGTCAGACTCCTCAGAAAAGTGTAAACACTGTGAATCCTTCAAAAGATGTCTCTATTTGTTGAAGCATCCCGACCGACAGACACAGCATTACTATTTCAACCAATAGCAGAGTTTGGTGTGGAACTATGTTTATTCAACCAATGGCAGAAGGAGGACGTGTTCTAAAACAGTGCACAGGTGCCCACCCCCTCTTTCAGCGGCGTTGGTTCCGGAAGTATTTTTCCCATAAGGATCTTAAAATGTCTTCTTTAAAGCATTATAAGCTAAGAACCAAACCAACCAGCTATGTGGTGAATCACAACATTACAGACTTTGATTTGAAGAAAAATAAATATTTGAAAATTGGACAATAATGGTACAAGACTGTGTACTGTGTAATGACTGTAATGGCTTTACTGTGGGAAAGAACTACAATCCCATGAAGCACAGAGTAGACAATTAAATGTATATATTTATATGTATGAATAAATATACTGTATATAAGTTTATGTAATTTGCAGTGCTTCATCATGGGAGAGGCCGTTCCCTGCAAGCTCTTTTGGCTCTTTTTGATTTGAGGCCTGCAACTCTCTGATTGGTGGAATATTTGTACAGCATTATGAGTACTGTCATTTTTTACCAAAAATTCACTGTTAAACAAAAAATAAGTTGAAATAATGTGAATATATGGCTTCAAGAAAAGCATATATCATCAATTAACAACCTCATAGCTCACAAGAGGTCAGTAAGTTATCGTTAGAAAACTATTTCCCAATGGAGAAAATCAAGGGAATTTTTAATTCCGGAACCCGACTGTGGCACTATATAAAGGCGGTTTTATAATGAATACAGTCACGACTGAAGGGGTTACAGGCCCTTTGCTGCTTGTTGTGTCTTAACAGCACCCTTAGTGTGCAACTATATTCACAATACAGCCAGGCCTCTCATTCATTATTGCTCAAGGAAGTCACAGACAGTAATTACCTGTCATATTTCTCATTTCTCATACCAGTGCGAGGTCGACCACTTACACTGTACAACAGCAAGAGAGTGTGATCTCTTCTTTAATGTTCTCTGAACTGTTTTTACTCAGCTTCAGCTCTATATTCTTACACCACACTCTTCTCCTTTTCTTGTACACCAGAGGTGTCAAAGACACATCCCAGGGACCAGTCAAAGTCTATGGACGAGCTCAATTCAACCCACAGGATGATTAAAAGTTACATATAAAAATATAAAATAAAATATAATAATAAAATATATCAATTATATACCACACTTTGTTCAGTTAAGTTCAGTTCAGTAATACTTGTTCAGTAATACTTACAGTAATACTCAGTGCTGTGATTGATCAGCTAGAATCCCTCCCTCGGGTTTCACATGTTCACATGTGTGATTGCACGTCAACGCAGACAACAACGCAGAAGTATAAATGAAAACCGGCGCGTAGCCTACAGCGTAGAGGCTACGGCATAGGTCCGACGCAGAAGTATAAATCAGCCTTTATGTGTGCTCTTGAGTGCTGATTAGGCTATGTAAAGACAATTAAAGGCTCATAATTATGATTATTATTATAGGCTCTATACCTACACGTTCGATTAGTCGACTAATCGCTTAAATTAACGACTAATAGTCGACTAGACAGACAGACAGACAGACAGACAGACAGACAGACAGACAGACAGACAGACAGACAGACAGACAGACAGACAGACAGACAGACAGACAGACAGACAGACAGACAGACAGACAGACAGACAGACAGACAGACAGACAGATAGATAGATAGATAGATAGATAGATAGATAGATAGATAGATAGATAGATAGATAGATAGATAGATAGATAGATAAATAGATAGATAGATGTAGCCATTGACTTTAAAAGGGGTTTGATACTGCTATTTTCGGCCACTCTCATTTTCTCTTTCTAAACAGCTTCACTGTTCATCTTTCATCTCATCATCTTCTTGGTTGGCTCCCATGGGACTTTTAACGATTGGTGCAGAAAGCTGTGGGGGCAGGGAAGGGTGAACGAGGGGTTGGCAGACCAAACCCTTTAGAAAGGTTTCCTAAAGAAGCTTTCATACCAACATCAACATAAACTTCCCATAATGCTTAGAGGCAATCTCCTCAAGCACCCCAGCACTGTCAGATTTCGACATGTCACAGCACGCGTGCACTGGCCGGTCATGTAGCCTTTAGAATCAGTGCAGAACTTCCTCTTTAAATGCATGACATCAGTGGAGGAAGTAAAGCATGCATTACTCAGAGGGGATTTATGATGGTACATCACTCTCAGAGCAGCCATCAACACCCATTAACATTGTCATACAGTACATAAGAGTGGTTTGGGTGAAATGACCATGAAACACCCCTAATGGATCCCACCCAACAACACTACAGAATCAGCAACATATCTACTGGTGTTTACTAAGACAAGACTCACTATTACTGCAGCTCATAATTAGCCTTTAAACAGTGATTTAAACAAATGCATGACTAGGGATGACAAAAGCACAGCTCCTTTATTATTAAGTATAAAAAATGTGAATATGTGTCAAAATATTTTATCCATGCATTAGACCTTGCAGTGTAAACGCAGCCTAACAAACCTACCACTGTTATAATTGACCTACCACTTATGATAATTAATTTCAATTGAACAACATTACAGACAAGAAACAGAAAAACCCTCACTGCTTACTCCTTTGTTCCTGTGTGTATACACAATATTAAATAATATATATATATATATATATATATATATTAGGGCTGTCAAATGATTAATCATGATTAATCACATCCAAAATAAAAGTTTTTTTTACATAATATATGTGGGTGCACTGTGTATAATTATTTTATATATATAAATACAGACACATGCTTGTATATATTTAAGAAATATTTTCATGTATATACTGTATATAGATTTATATATAATTTATATTATATATAAATATAAATATTTTATATATAAATAATATTTTTTTCTTAAATATACATGCGCGTGTGTGTGTTTATATATATACAAAATAATTATACACAGTGCACCCACATATATTATGTAAAAAAAACTTTTATTTTGGATGTGATTAATCACGATTAATCATTTGACAGCCCTAATATATATATATATATATATATATATATATATATATATATAGTTTTTGCTGTGGCATAAAATTGTTAATCATAAAATTTTAAAAATCATAAAAAACTAAGAACCTAGCAACAACCAAGAACTCTCTAACAACCATATAGAGGCACATTTAAAGCCACTCATATATCTCAATAACTGCATAGTAACACCCTGCCAACTATGTTTGTGAACATCTTTTGTCACCTAAAATATAAGCAAAAAATCTAGTCTAGAATTTTGTTCACGAAGCCGATTTGAAATATGCCCTATATAGCCACAGTGTAAAAACATACAAGCATATGAGAGGGATCTGTGTGGCCTTTAGCATACAGAACACTCCATTAAAGATCCCAAACCCTCTTCCATAGGTGGAGGCTGATGATTCTCTCAGGATTAAGATCGCAAGCTTGGATTGAAATGGAAAATTAAAGTGGGCGATGGGGATTAGGGGTCACGTATAAGACAAGTAGACATACAAGCTGCAACTCTAATCACTGTCTATAGTAATCTAGCAATCCTCCCTTACGGCAACAACACATCCACACATTCAAGCTAAAGTTCAATACAACAGCAAGGAGAAGCAGATCGCTCCAGTGGCGATATCTGCCGACAGGATTCAGCAGTTTAATATTCAAGGCATCAGCAGTGTTCTCTCGTATGTAATACAGGCTGAAAATCGGAGTTACTTGGTTTCACTTGGTTCACCGCATCTGTGCTGTTCGCTCACCATATGGTATGAAAAAGGGCTGGGCAGTTTAACAGTAGATAAAGTAACATGGAGGAATACAAAAAATATAGGGCAGGATGCGGAGTAGCAGTATACAGAATATAGTATCCAAATATATGACTGTAACACAGCTATTCAACATATTGTTTATTTGGTTTATTTCAGACAGACAACTTAGTTTCAACACAGTTCAGCTGACAAACAACAGCATATTTACTTCAGTCTGAAACAGGTGTAGGCTGAAGCTCTTGCTTATAATGCCTACCCTTTTTGAAAAACATCTCATATTTTAAACAAATAAAATAAAAATAAGTATTGTCTTACATCAATTTGTTTAATTTGTTTACATCAAGTTTAATTGAATTTTCAGTACAAATACTTATATTGTGATATACCATTACAGTCATGTAAAATTACTTTTTTTGCAAAACAGAAAAACTGTGAAGAACGGGCTCCCTTTCAATTCTATCTATCTATCTATCTATAGGTTTGCTACATTCTGATTGGGTCTTGGTGGACTAACACAAACAAACTGTCCAACGCCGTCAGATAAAGATGCTATGACAACAGCCAGACAGCTCTTAGAGGGCAAGAAGACCACCTCTGGAACCAATCCCAGAAAGGACAGGACTTCTCATTGGTCCACATGCAGTTTCTGCCCTTTACCCATCTAGAGACTAATTCCTAAGGTTTTGGCCTCTGACCGCCATAAAATTCATCAGGACCTCCGGATGCAGCTGTAGTGGCTGAAACAAAGTGAGGCCACAATGATCCATCCAAATCCATTCATAACCATGCTTGGAAACTTTAAAACTGATGTAAACTACACACATCCATTTCATACTTATTCAGAGAAATACGTTTTCTCAGTGACAGCTATTTGTAGAGCAACATCTTACACAAATTCAGCTGTAAATATACAAATGAATTAATGAATTACAGTTCGATCTTTTTCCAGCTTCTTTGGACTCTATTTGTTTAGAATATTGTCAAAGGTATTCTGGTGGTCGTTTGGAAAGTGAGAAATGTATTGGTAAAACTTTAAAGACACTTTAAAGACTTCTAACTGTGTGCTTTAAACAAATGAGTTCCACAGGGGAAAGAACTGGTGCCAGCAGTCAATCACAGCACTGGAATGGAAAAGTGCCAAATTGCAATCTCCTCCTCATCGGAAAGGGATAAAGGTACGCTTTCAACAGACACTCTTTGTTCTGGGTCTCAGTTCTGCAAAAGTGAGGCAGCAACAGATACATTCAAGTTCTGAGTCTCCTATCCAGTGGGACATCAATAGCTACAACCACATTCTGAGTCGCGGCCTGCAAGGGTGAGACTGTAACATATCAACCATGTACTGAGCCTGCGGCCTGTTACAGGTGTAGTGTTACAAATTTATTAAATGTTTAATATAGGTTCCAGTACAATAGTATATAAACTGAGAAAGTGTAGTAGACTGAATTTAGCATTTGAGGTATAACTGAGCGAGAGATTCTGCCAGTCCTGGTCAGATTACTGAGACTCTTTGTCTTTAATGGCTCTGGGAGCCCCTGGCTCAGTTTGAATAGTTATGCTGATTGGATTAGGATTGGTATCACTCTCAGTCTAAGAGCAGGTTCCTAAACCTGTATATTTCATTTACATGCTTTGTTTCAGAGTGTCTCCCCCTCAATGTAACTCCTCGCCATTAAGCTCTATGATAATGTGAAGGTATGGGTGATACAATCAGGCTGATTGGATTACCATCTATACATGGCACTGTTATGCTGATGAGATCAGGGCTGGGGAATTTCCGGTAACGAGCTGAATCCTGTGCTTCATTTACATGCTTTGTTTCAGAGTGTCTCCACCTTTATGTAACTCCTCCCCCTTGTAAGGTATATGAACAGTCTGTATTTTAGTTTAGTCAGACTTGGCTAAGATTTTTGGACGAAGCAGACTTGGAAATACTACAGCAATGCAACAGCAATAAAGAATCCTGCTTAAAAAGATACACCTGAGTCTCCTGGTCTTCGCTTCTGAGTTTCCTACACTTTAGAAGAAAAAAGTTCACAACACAGGGAAGGCAGCAAAAGCTCACTTTTTTCCTTATCAGTGCAAAAGAGACTCAAATTACTCTGTTAATTTTGATCTTACATATAAGTGTTGTACATCATTCGATCCTGTTAAGTTTGTATTTTTTTTGTGGAACCTCATAATAAAAACAAAGTGTTGTGCTTTTCGCCTAATAAAGAAAAATAAACATGATGCGCGTTCTGCGTTCTCTCTGTCAGTGAAGTCCATTCTGAAACGCGTCCGAAAAATCATCTGTAACTCTGCAAATACTCAGTCAAACAGGTATACAGGCACACAGGCATGAAGCCTGAATTATCTTCTTTTACATAAAGTAATTTATATAAAAAAAAAAATTTCTCATTTTATGTAATCTGTACGAAAAGAGAGAGATGATAGTCCTTCTCGTCTCAGCTCATTAAAGTTAATTTGACCACGCCCACGGAGCGCGCGCTCTATTCAAACACAAATGCTCTGAGGCGATCCACGCCCACACATCAGCTGGATAACCCACCGAAAGAGACTCAGATTTACGACGCTGTGAGGAATAATAGTACTATCTTAATAATAATCCTGGAAAAAATTACCTCAGAAGTAGGCTACAGGTAGTTTCATTTGGAGGAGCAACGGATCCAGCCGAGGAAATAGGTACATTCTTTATTTTCAAGTGCTTTGTGCTAATCGCGATATGGAATGGTGTCTGTAAACAAAAAGACTGTTTGAATCGCGTTTTTGTGTGTGAATAAATGAACAGCTTTTACCTAACTATATTCCAATACTGAGATGAGTAAAAATCGACTGAAATATGTTGAAATAAAATATTTGTGTATAAGCAACGTATTAAACTGCAAATTAACATTTATATGTCCTAATCATAAAAACGATATGTTACATATGAAAGACAAGATGTCGTTTTTACTGTAAAATACTGCCACATCAAATAAGCTTGTTTGCTAAGATGTTATTATAGTATTTGTTCGATTGTAAGCTATATTCAAACTAATTAATCCGCAACTGTGAAATATGTATGATAAAATGTATACTTTAGTTTATAATACAAAGAAAGATTACATTTGAAATATAGTTAAAATTTTAATTGTTGTTGTAATTGTAACCTTTTTATTAAAATAGCAAAAATATATGTAGGCTACATATAAATAAATCTTAGGTAAATCTTAAAAGCTCAATATAAGCCTCCTCTTTAAATTATTTGTATTGTGTTTTATTAGTGACACATTTGGGATACATTCCCAAACTTTCTGTAAAAACAGTATGATAATTAACTGCACAATTACTATAAATTTTTACATTTGATATTATACAATTTGCAAGCACAATTTGAAAAATAAATAAATAATTGGAACTGTGAACCAATTTTGTATTATATAGGCATATATACAGTGGTGTGAATAAGTTATTACCCCCATGCTAAAGTTGCCTAAAAAGAGGAATAAAAAATCATCTTTTGGAAATTGATCTTAATGCCTTAATTAGAAAAATGAGGAAAAATCCAACCTTTAAGGACACCAATTTTCTTTGTGTATGAATAATGTATCATAAATAAATAAATGTTCTTCCTTAAAATACAGGGTGCATAAGTCAGGATTGGCATGGTGTTATTTCAGTTAGCCTAATAGCTGGTTTGATTTGCATTGAAAGATGATCTTATGGAAAGTACCCCATGCCAATCTCTAGGTATGGTGAAGGGAATGTGATGATGTGGGTCTATTTTAATTCCAAAGGCCAAGGGAACTTTATCAGGATGCATATTATCCTGGATCCATGAAATAACTGGCCTTTAAAAATAAAAATCTGCCTGACTCTATGGGAATTTAACATAGGGGGGGCCTGACTTATGCACCCTGTATTTTAAGGAAGAACATTTATTTATTTATGATACATTATTCATACACAAAGAAAATTGGTGTCCTTAAAGGTTGGATTTTTCCTCATTTTTCTAATTAAGGCATTAAGATCAATTTCCAAAAGATGATTTTTTATTCCTCTTTTTAGGCAACTTTAGCATGGGGGTAATAACTTATTCACACCACTGTATATATATATTGTCATTGCATTCTTGTGGCTCAGTGACACACCTGAATGAAAGGGTCATTAGTATGCAGCCCCATTATGCGCTCATTATGCGGGCCCATTGTCTTCTCAGGTGTGAATCACAGCAGGTCACACCCCTGCGCATATTGCCTTTCCAAACAAAAAGTGTCATTTTTTAATTTAAACCAATCTATTGTTTTATGTGAATGATAAGGCAGGATGATTTTCAGATCATTTTGAAGAAAAAACTCTAGGCGACAACATCCATTAGTCAAAAGTCTTGTGGACAGATATTTAGTATGTGTTTTGTGGCCTTATTTCAGAAACTTTAAGTTTTAGTTTTTTCAATAACCACGCATAAACAATATTCTCTCAAAAATACAAAAATGTACATACATGTTGATAACATATTATGGTAGCCCTGTTTGTGCTAAATAGAGTGTAATTACACCTTTGCCAGTAATATGTTTATAAGCAACTGAAAAAAGCACAAATGTCAGAGTATGTCAAAACATCTCAAGGACCCCAAAAACACCTTGGACCCCAGAGGGTTAAGGACCTTCCGCACCTACTTCAGGGCCTCATCTGCGTTTTCCAGATTTTAGGACCCTTTTGGTGTTCCTAAAAGCTGTTGAAATGGATTCTGACTCCTTTCCCCACTGCATTGTCACCCAGCACAACCAGTGGAAGACGTCACCGCCATTGAACTGCTCATTCGACCATGAGGAATGTAAATATCAATTAAACAAACCTCTTTCCAGAGACCTTGGGAGTGTTGTATATTATCAGTATATGATGTTCTAATTCACATAAGAGTAATGTAGCTGATGTTAGTTAAAAGCAAATAATCTTTCATTTATATGTTTGATGCATAAGGCTTTTCACCTTATTAGTTTCAGAGAAACAACAGTTTATGTAGAAAAGAAAAAATCCAAGGCACTCTTCTTTAAAAGCCTTTATTTACTGGCTATTTTATGATAGAAAATTGTTTCTATAATGAAATAGCTAGTAAATATAGGGCTTTATAAATAATTTTGAAGAAGAGTGCCTTGGATTTTTTCTTTTCTACATTTATTTGAATTCCCGGCCCCAAAGAGCACCTTCAAACATCTGACTGAACACCCTTAGCACCCTGGACACTTTTTTTGTCTTTCTAAACAACAGTTTATCTTTCCATAAGATAATGTAACTTCCATAGATACACTTAACTTAATCACTTGTATTTTATGTGTCTGATGCACTTTATTCCTTTATAATTCATGGTATTCATTCAGTAGTTGTGTTAGTTATTCTTGTTTATCTTTTTGGTAATAAAATCTATTTTATTACACCTTTGTGCTGATAATAGAGAAGAGGTTTTACAAGTTAACGATATCAATCACCAATCTTTCAGATAAATCAGCTGACCAACTACCTCCAGTTTACATTAATTCTCTCACACTGCCCAGGAACAAGAACTTGACTGGTTCCCTGACCAAAGAGAGGGGGGAAGTAGTTATCTGATATACTCATTACCACACCTTAAGTGATGCGTGATCCAAGAATTACAACGTCAGCTCTGACGTGAGTACCAATTACAGTATCCAATCCATCCATCCATCCATCCTTCCATAATTGTGTCTGTCCACAAGTCAAATTTCAAAGCTTGTTTTTCAAAACGTTTAAACGTTTGGTTTGTTTCGACAAGCTTTGCTTTTCTAGTTAAGAATTTATGGTTAAGAATTTATTTGAAATTTTGCTTCCTGTTTGCTACCTCAATTCAATTATTGAATTGGAATTTAAAAGGCATTCTCAGTTCAATTCTGAATGATGAATGATCCATGTTGGTCACACCTGAAGTGAACACACCACAGCTTGCAATCCATGTGAACACACCACAGCTTGCAAAATACAGCAGTGTGATGAACAAGTGCATTGATCTCATAAAGATGACCTCAGCAAAACCTTAATGAAAAAAGCAACTAATAATCAGGAACAACCATAAATACACAAATGGCACAAGATATAAGGTCTCTGTCCGGATTGTACAACATTTCCACAGTCAGGGTGCTGCTGTAGATATTAGGGTTCTGATTTATTGGCTTTGTGCATCATCAGAAACATCAAATCCTAACAAAGGTTTATGAATGGAGCAGGGCAGTTGTCACTATAATGTGACACCCATGATTGCAGAAGCCTCAAGGATACACCATCAGGAATATGAAAAGAAATGGTCCCATGAGAGAATGACAAAGCCAACGGGAATACAAATGATTTCCATTACTCATCATTTATGACCCTTTTCAAACAAACTAAAAAGCTCCTTTGAGTATCAGCAAAAAAAGGCAAAGATACAGACTCGTAATGGAAGGGCTCTACAGAAACTGTCAAATTAATGAAAGGCTACTTTGAATAATTCATATGCCATTTGAAATTTCGTTTGTGATTGAGTGGCAGAAATGTTGTGAAATGGAAACTATGTCTCTGCCCTTTGAGTTCAACCTAATATTAAAAAGCTTCATTGCATAAGAATAATCGCATAAAACCATTTTCATCTCTAGCAGCTCATGCAGAGAGCCTGATATTCTAGAGCAGTGGATATGAACTGATGGGTCACGCCCTAAAAATGTGCCTCCTCAGGTCTGTTCTGATGGGTCGTGAAAGGCAAGGGAAAAAACAATGTTGAATGCCAATATAAAACAGCAACAAACCATATAATCATGCATCTAAATTCTCTATATTTTAGTGCAAATTAATACCAACATAAAAATGGTCACGATAAACGATAAAAGTTTTTGCTGAACAATTCATGTGTTACACTGTTGCCAGCAGAGATTGAAATGATTTTGATGATTGAATTATTATTTGTATTTTTTATTATTATTTATTTGTATGATTATTATTTTATATTAACATTAAATCTCAATGTCTTAAGGATATTTTTTTGTATGATACATCAGTATTGATTGCTCTGCAAATTGATTTCCAGTGTAGAAATCTGGATCCTGAAGCAAAACCAGTTGAGAACAATTGATAGAGCATCAGCACAATGTTAGCTAGTCTCGTTTATAAGACAGAAGGAAGATAAACAGAAAACACATCTGTTTTCTGTGAGACTCACAAGAAAAACTTCTCATCCCAGATGGGGTTGAGATTGCCGAAAACAGTTTTGGTCCTGCGTTTGGTCTTTCCCACTTGTACTGTGACGTAGGGGTCGCTGGAGCCCGTCTTGTCTTTGGCTTGCAAACCTTGAGCACACAAAACTAGAGAAGGGAGACAGAAAAAAAGACAATTTTTGCAAATTGTGTATTCTAAATGAAAGCAAAAACATTTGCATTGGAGATAAAATGCTATTGTCTGAAGGATTTTCTATTGTCAGTTTTTTGTTTTGTTTTTAGTTTTATAAATCTGCGATTTTTAGTCATAATTTTGAGATATGAAAACAAAGGTTTAAAGATTTCAAGTTACGCTGGTGCCAGACACTTCGTAGGACCACAATCCATCCTTGAACATCACTCATGTCCTATCTGAATGTGCGTATACATATGGCACCCTAACTAATAACTGCAATAATGCAACACAAAAACAGTGTGTAGCCTGACTGTGGCACTAAAATCAGTCAATGGGGATACCATTCGTCACAGAGCCAATAGTAGTTCACAGGAAGCTCTTGCCTCATTAATTATGAACGAGCAGGGTGCTAAATTATTCAGGGAACATATATCCTTGGGCTTGGAGACAGACAGACATTGGTGCAATGTCACCGGGCTGGTTGAAGAGGGTAATATAGTCCGAATAGTTTAGCTAGAATGAAAGAGCGATGGCATGTTTGTGCTTCCAGAGGTGTGTTCACACATTGATGTCATGTTAGAGTGTCTGACAGTGACGGTCATATTGGTTTTGGGGTCATGGCACAACACTCTCTCACTGAACGATAGAATGCTTAAAAAAATGCTGTCTAGGTGGACGGCTCACTAGATTTGCAACATAGCAGGCATTTTCTTTCATGAACACTGAACAGAATAATGCATATTCTGAAACATTCTTCATTTTTACATCAAATAAAGAAAGCTATATTCTGAATGTTAAAAAAAATATGAAAGCATGAATAAATTAATTAATTAATTATAATAAAATATAAAAAAAACTTCAAATACATAAAATAAAATATTAAATAGATAGATAGATAGATAGATAGATAGATAGATAGATAGATAGATAGATAGATAGATAGATAGATAGATAGATAGATAGATAGATAGATAGATAGATAGATAGATAGATCAGTGTATGTTGCAGTCAAACTAAATCAGAATGCACAGAGGCTAGTGTTGAAACTCAAGATAAATAAATCATTGCATGAATACTTTCTAAAATGGGAGTTTCGACCGTACGCCAGGATAAATTAAAGCAGAGAGCTGTTTTTCTCTCTTTGTTCTATTGACACTCTGGCAGTGTTGCAAGCTTGGCAATAATTCACAGCCTCTGTTGACCCTCAAAGTCAGGTGAAGGAGCAACACTGATACGGACACATATAGGAGCAAACTTCACCTGGCACTGGCTGAACTAATACAGTGGCTTCTGGAAGATAAAATATGACCGAAACATAGCAATGTGAGGATATACGTCATGCAGACGGACAGAAACTGTTCTTTATGACTCAGAGAGACGGATGCGACTGCCTATGTTTCTGTCCACAGCAGATGGTTGTTGTCGTCTGGCGGTTTAAGCTGTCAGAAAACAAGCAAAACTCTCGGCACATTTCCCAAACTAAACTGAGCAGCATTTCCTCCCTGTAGGGTCTGATCCAGCCACAGACGCAGAGATGCACAAATAGACTTTAAGGGTGAATCTCATGAAATTTGTCTAGAACATGCTCGGCCAAAACCTTTTTATTTTTATTTATTTATAATTGTATAACTTTAAATTTATATTGTATAACTTTATAGTAATACTTCTATATAAACTTAAATTAAACAAGAACATGCCAAATTTAACTGCAAAAATAATAATAAAACAAATTGTTTATTTGACATATTTTGTATACATTTTTATAGAAAATTAATTAAATGTAATAGTAATAATTTATAATTAAAATCTTGCTATTTTATTTATTACATTTGCAATACAAATTTTGGTTATTTTAACATTATTACAATACATAATTAAGATAGTAAGTAAGTAAGACATTATAAACCAACAGCAATTCAATTCTGAATCACATTTTGAATCAATCAATCTATTTGAAACTTGTACATGCATTTTTTTTATCTATTTTATATGACAGTGAAGCCTACTTTTGGACCACTAACATTTGCATGCACTTTGACTTTATCATGGCATTTAAGCAAATTCTCATTTTAAATTTTGCATGAAATATGACCACGTTCTTGTTAGGTTATGTAAGATTTGCTCATTGCTTACCCGTGATGGTGATTTTGGCAGACCACTTGGACGTCCCCTCCAGCACGGCCTGTTTGGCTGTCTTCAGCTGGGTGATGAA
Source organism: Rhinichthys klamathensis goyatoka (assembly GCF_029890125.1). Classification (NCBI taxonomy): domain Eukaryota; kingdom Metazoa; phylum Chordata; class Actinopteri; order Cypriniformes; family Leuciscidae; genus Rhinichthys; species Rhinichthys klamathensis. The sequence continues at coordinate 2,771,283 of NW_026606764.1, read as the reverse complement.
GTCTTCCTTCGTGAGCAGAAACATCTCCTGAATCAACTCGAACACCTCGGGTCGGTTCTTCTCCCTGATTTTCATCCGTTCCTTCATGGCCATGATGATGTTTTGGGTTTTGTCCTCGGCTCCATGTTTCGAGCTCTTCTCTACTGCACCTATAGAGGACGATGAGATTTACATGTCATCTTGCATAATCTCTGATAATATGAGCAGCAGCAATTCCGATTTCTATACTGTCCGGCCTAAACGGTATATAAGATAAAGTGAAATGCATCCTAAATTATAGTACACTAAAAATAGCATGTTAAAGGTGCCTAGATGGTGTATTATTTCTGCAGGTTTTTGAGTCAATATTTCTCACCAAAAAAAAAAAAAGCATTTGGAAAAATGTATGATAACGATTGCCATTTTCAGCAGTATAAAAATGGCAAGGGATTTGAGAACAAGTTTATAAATGTGTGAATCTAAGGAATGGAATTATGCATGTATATAATCTAGTGTTGCACGGTGCACCGATACTTCAAAAGTATCGCGATACTCGGAAATTAAAAACTTCACGATACCTAAATTTATTAGTATCGATACTTCTAAGAATGACCGCGTTCCAGATTTGTAAGAGAGTATTGCATGTTGGTGTGTGCAACGCACGCTTCCAGTGCCTCCCTATGGACGTCTGCGTTTTTCTCCTCATGCGCGTGTGACAGGGCGCGTGAACTGAACGAGCAGAGAGAGAGAGAGAGAGTGAGCGAGCCCCGGTCGCGCGCGCGCACTCTCTCTCTCTCTGCGGAGCCAGGCGAAAGTATAAACAAGGCTTCACCGTCTCAAAACTAAGCGCTGTCTTGCTCTCTCTCTCTCCCTCGCACATATTAATCAAAATAATTCGACACGATGGTAAGGTCGGGAGACTAAAGTTTCATGTGGAGCATTCGGAGTTTTTTTTGTTTTTTTTTCTGAATTACCGCTGGGTGTAAATTGTGGTAAAATACGTTGCCTTATCTTCTCTGAATCGTTCCGCACATTCAGCTGACATAAACCACACTTTAAATAAACGAAAAAAACTATCCAGTCATGAAATGTTTTCTGTGATGACAGTGGGATGTAACCGCCTGGATAATCACACAACGCGCACACGTCCGATAATGACACGTCCAATTCGCGAACTAATGACTCATTTGAACCGATTCGTTTTAATGAATGGTTAAAACAACTGATCTGTCTGAATCGGTGTATAACTAATCGTTAACACTTTGTAATAAGGTTTCATTTATTACATAAAACAAATAAAAACACTTGTTTTTTCCCCCCGAAAAAGCATATGACTACTTTTTTCCACACAATGCTATCATGAATCGATAAGAGAATCGTTAAAGAATCGGATCGATAAGCAGAATCGTCAGTGGCATTGCTATTGATAAAATCTTATGTTTCTTATGATAACTGAGATAATGCTGCTAAATTTATTTATTTTTTTACCTTGAATGTCATTGCTCTAATTTATTTTTTATATTTTTCATATTTCATATTTTGTTCAAATGGTTATTATAGCCTATCTGCTGTTCAAATGTTCATTTATTAGTGTGTTATGATTGGAATGTTGTCCCAGTTTTAAAATAAAGCACAGCAATGATATTTGAGAGTGTTTCTCCCTTTTCAGGAAAAGTATCGAAAAAGTATCGAAATCGCAATTCTTGACTTGGTATCGGTATCGAAACAATAATTTTGGTATCGTGACAACACTAATATAATCAGTATGCAATTATGCATATAATCAAATCCTGAATAATTTAACACAATGCTTTGTGAATGATGGACATTCCATGGACATAAAAATCTATGGAATTTTCGTAATGAAGATTTTATGATGATGTAGTTTGTCTCAATACTGGCGTACTATCTTACTCAACATGTGCTTTCCCATCATCAGTAAAGTACAGACTTCAAGTGCTTAGTATAGTATGCAAATTTACTACCATGTCAACATGCATATAAAAAGTGGATATAGTATTTGCACATCCCTAGTGTGCAGCCCCGAAACAGATGATTATAGATGATTCACTGCCGCTTGAAAAACGTATCTCTCTGCACCCTATTAAAATGAATCATTCATTCAGATGCATGATACATACCTTGCAAATGCTTTATAAGAGTGTTCAAGAGGTGCTGGATGTGGGAAATAAAACCGTGTGTCTCTGAGAGAGACGGTTTACTGGTGTCTCGCCCTAGATGTCTTTCCTTTCATGAACCATGCAGAGAGAAGTGATGCACTAGTCAAACCAAACGCTCATATACACTCACATTCAAACACACACATTCTAAATATGATGAGTTTGGTGGCTCGTTTAATAAATCTCTTTCTGTACAGGCCCATTTGCGTCTCTGGCAGACAGCCACGTCTGTGAGGTTTACTAGGGAACTACATACTGTATATCTCACGCACTTTACCACTCATCTGAGAGCTTATACTAGTGTAGATGGTTATTCTGTTAGTGTCGAACAATAAAATGAACAGCTGCCAAACGCTAAATGTCAGAGATGAGAGCTGCCATGCTATGTGACAGACAGACAATGGCGTTACACAATGGCGAACATTGCTCATGCAGTGTGATAACTTTAACATTTTCAGAAGAAAAAATTAGAATAAACTCGCCATCACAATGCAAAAGTGTCTCTATGGAGTGTTATAAGCATTTACATCTATAACACCCATTTTAATGCAAAAGTAATAGTGATGTTTGACTTAGCAAACACCTTAGTGGTTTTAATGGTGATTAAACAAACTCTGCATTGTCTATATATGAATTCGCCTCAAAAATCATAGGGACAAGTCAGAAACAATTAAGTTCCATGTACGAGGAAGCTCTCAGGAAAAAAGCTTTTGGAATAGCAAACGATCCCTCTCATCCACTCAATAGGGAGTTTGAACTTCTTCCCTCTGCCAGATGTTACAAAGTACCTAGGGCAAATCGTAATATTTTTAAAAATTATTTTATTCCTAATGCAATTCTGAACAACACGATGATGTATTGTAACGTAATTGCTATTGCTGTGCTGCATTTTGCCCCGAAGATGTCTGTGTGTTAGTCCTGTTGTTCTTGTTGTTTTTGTTGTTGTTGGTTTGATTGTTGTTCTTATGAGACCGAAGGCAAATTTCCACATTGTGGACAATAAAATAAAATGAATGAATGAATGAATGAATGAATGAATGAATGAATGAATGAATGAATGAATGAATGAATGAATGAATGAATGAATGAATGAATGAATGAATGAATGAATGAATGAATGAATGAATGAATGAATGAATGAATGAATGAATTAGACAGGGTGAGTGAAATCATCTTTCTCTAAGAAAGATGTGTGCGAACTGTAAAATGTATTTAGTAGCATGCGTGCGAGGGAAAAAATTGTCTTGTTTTCCAGTACAAATATCTAAACATTCTAGAAACAAGAAAATGTTACTTGGGAAAAACGAAATAATGACTGTTGTAACGCTTGACGTAAAGCAAGTCAAATTTGTAGTTTTCTTATGTCTCATTAGAACTACAGAAACGCGACCTGATCTGGCAATCTTGCATAGCGTGGTTATAGCAGATATAGGACCACAAAGCGAATCCAGATGTGCCTTTCACCCTGTTACGACTTAATGAACCACTGAAACGATTTTAGACACATTATTTTAAGGTAAAAAATGTTCTTTAGTGTTGCTTTAAATTTGGCTATGGAAAAACAGATCTACTGTTAATGAATTATGACAATGTTCACTTTATGGTGTTTATGTTTTAATGTGTTGTAGATTGTTGCAAGATGGCATATTTTATCTCCATCTTTTTGAATGAATAGCCGGCAAAAGTAAATCATAGACATTGCAAAATAAGAGTCCCGGTGTACTTCGGGTTTGTTTAAAATGAAAAGAACCGCCTTATGCATAAAGGCTTAGCTGTTTTTTCCTGGTTATTATTGGTATTATGGTTACACAATACACCGTATCTGTGTTATGACTTTTGTTTCACTTCCTGTCTTGTATGCCATGTTTGTAGTCTTTTGTAGTTTTTAACGTTGATTTGTTCCTTTATTGAATCGACAGGTGATCCTAGGCATCGTTAACAACTATTTTATCTAGTAAAATGTGTGATCAGTACCACCGCTCCCTATACACAGAGTATGTGTGATCGCGATTTGGAAAGTGAAAGTAAACGCATTGAAAAGCGATTTCATAGCGATATATAAAGTAATTACCCAACTATATAATTGAAAGAGAACGCAAAAGCATTGAAATATTTATCCCTCCCATCTCATATTTTTTTTCCATCACCATGTCCCTTTAGGGGGCCCGTAGAATGTGTCATTTCCTTTCTGAAGTGGGCTGTATTTTTAATCATGGACTCACGTTGGAGACAGTCTGCATTCAGGAGGTCCTGGCATTTCTCGTGGCATTTCACCCCGCATTCACTGCAGCGCATGCCCTGTCGGGCGATGCCCCAGAGCAGACCCTCACACTCGTGACAGTAGGTGGGTGCAGTGGCCGTCCACACCTCAAAATTATGGGGTGTCGTGGAGGAGATGGGATAGATCAACGCTTGGAGAGTCTTTCTGAGCACATGCAGTTTCTGAGAAAAAAAGAGAAAGTTTACAGCAAAAGGTAACAAAGATACACAATGTTTTTGTTTTGTTTTTCAAATCAATGGAGGCCGTAGAAGAAGAAAAAAAGAGCATTTGCACTGATCACAGGACTCGATATGCACATTATTGCTGTGAACAAGCATGGTCTGGAAATCTACAGTTTATTATTGCAGCTTTCAGGATAACCTGTGTTCAATAGATTGCTGAGTAAAGGGCCGGTTACTCTACATACGAATGCTGGATACTGGAAAAGCAAGCTCATGCAAAGAAGTTTCGCATTTTGGTGCCAGAGACGGTCTTATTATTGGGAGATGTGAGGGTCCGTGACTCTACCATTGGAAAAAGCTTAAGGGCTAACTTGGATCACGTGTGCCTTGATAACCAATCACGTTACAGCCTTGGCGTCATTGACTTTCATTCAGAGTTGTGTGACAGTCAATCACTGTTTGTGAAAACTATTGAAATTAATAAGAAGTGCCGTAAACTGAATCATACCTGTCGCGCAATTTTTCTTGACTTCTCTTATAAAACAGCATTTTTTCGGTGTAAACTCTAAAAATAGATCAATCCAAAATTAATGTTTAAGAGCAAACATGTTGAAGATTAGCCGATGGGCTGTCAATTCATTAAATGATAAGCTATTTCCTCACAAAAACGTTTTTTATTTCAGCGTAATGAAGCCTCTCTCCTCCACATTGATATCCATTAAAAAAAGGCCTCTTGTCTCTTTCCCTGCATACCGCAGCGTTAGTAGGTGTTAACCTTTTTTTGGCTACGGTTGTAGGCTTTCCTTCAAGTGGCTTTGTTGGCGCGTTCCAAAGTTAGGGACTGTATTGGGGTCCCGTATTACTGTATTGTATTCGGGACTGGGATTGTATTGGGTGCATCAAGTTTCATCAATCCCTATCACCAGCAATTTCACTGTAAATATTGTAAATATTCAATATATCACCCAGCCCTAGGAAAGATCTAATTTTTGCAATGTAATAAAATAAAATGTAATAAAATATTAGTCAAGGACTAAGAGATGACATTCAGATTCATCTACATGATCTGTAGGTCAAGATCTCCACTCCTCTTACAAAACACTCACTGGTGTTCAGAAAAATCATAATATCGTTTTTTTTTAAGATGTCATGCTGATATTAATTTCCGTAATTATAGAGCACATATTTAAGCCCATAGTGTTTTCAATCTGTCCCTGTTCATACTAAAAAGGTCTCTTAAAACCTGTCAAGAACATGTCATATTTCCCCCCAAAATTAAGAGTTGTTGAATACAACACACAATTATGTTTATTTAATATTTTGCATAAATACAAAGATACATTACAATTACTTGCATTTAGAATTAAACAATATATTGGGGGTTTTTTTTCACATTACAATAATAAAAATAGTGGAAGAAATTTTTTTTTAAACCCAGGTGGTTATAGTTAATAACAACTAAAACCATAAAAAAACATTTTCGTTATAATTAAAATTATTAGTTATCTTAAGGTCACCAAGAAATCAAAATCGACCCTATATCTACTTTGTTAGTGCACTAGTCACTACTAGCGCATTACTAGTCTTGTGGTAAACAATTCATCCATGAAACTTTCTTGAATTTTGTCTTCATAATCTTTAATCAAAATCTAAAAAAAAAGTACTTCCCCTCTGGAATTGCCTTCATTCTCTAATGACATCAGTTTGACAGCTTGGGTAGAACATCCCTTCCGCTTGCTGCAAGCTTTTGACAGCAAGCTGAATGGAACGCCTACTTTTCTAGATCCAATCAATTCCCAGTGGGAAAAAAACAAGCCAAGCCATCCATTTTTCTCATTCAGTATTCAGTTTCACTCGGAAAATATGTCAATACTGAAGTAAAGTCGGTCACAACTTCCGCTTCATGTGGACCACGGAAATAAAAGTTAATAAAAACTATACAGACGTTTAAAAAATAAAAAATAATTAAAATAATAATAATAATAATAATGACAAAAATTAAAATAAAAACAAAAATATTAAAATATCCAAAAAATCACAATGAAACGAAAACTACTAATAAACAACATCACAATGCAAAAAAAAAGAGAGAAAAAAATAGGAATGGTCCATAAAATAAGCTTAATTTTCTGTAAGCAAAAAATTCCATCTATCTTTCTTTAGATTTCGAGGTCATGTTCTTGACAGGTTTCATGTGATTTAACTATTTTGTCAATAGTTTGCATTCACGGGCAAAAGTGGTGGAGAGTATCATAGGAATCCTTTTGAAAGAGCAGAATCAATGTGTGTGTCCTTTTACAGCTGGATAAGACAAAGAGAGAGTGGGAATGAAGGAGAGGTGAGCTGGTGATGCACAGGGCTCTAAACTGATGTTTTCTTGTTTCCCATGGAGCACTTTTGCTGATGTGTGTTCTCTGCTCTCCACCCACAGAGTCATTACGTTAAGAGCTGCTGAGAACTTCAGCCATGTCCAAATGGTGTAAACGTAGGAAAAAAAGACAGTATAAAAGTAATTGTAACTGCAGAGTGAAAATCCAGGCTAATTAGCAAAGTAAACCTAAAAATAGATAAAGGGAGAAACTTCCTTCACCGATCTCGGAGGGGAAATTTAGACACGAAACAGCAACAGCATCCAATGTGAAGTGAAAAAATAACTGAATGCAAAATTGAAACTGCACCGAATGATTAATTGCAGTTGTCCTAGTTATATAAAACACTTAAAGGGGCCACATTATACATTTACAAATTATTTTTTATCCATGAGGTCCACTTATGATGTTAGTCAAGGTTTGCACCTTCATTTATTTTTTCATGACTATTTTCCACCAGGTCTCAAACATTTAGAATAATACAGGTTGTTTTTTAGGAATAAGATTTCTGTCTTTGAAGTGTATATAAAATGTACATCCATTTGGATTACACAGTTTTAACATAAACTAATACATTTTGTGTATTATATACATTATGTATTTATACATTTTACATTTTATGTATATTTGTCAGTCATGCAAAAAAATGGTAAGAAACAGTTTTTTTATGCAATAAAAAAAAATCAAGGAATAGTTTAACTGTTTAACTGGATCTATTTTATTTTATTTGAATAATCATTTTTAAAATGGATTTATTTCAATTGCTTAAAGTGTGAACATGGTTAAAATATGGTCTGATCGCTGCTGGCCGCCACGTGCTCGACTCCTGCTTGACTGACGGCTGATTTCAGGCCAGCGGCGGTAATGTTACGCAAACGAGGAGGATTAACAGCTGGCAGAAACGGAAAAGGACTTTCCAATTTAATCTAGCAACTCCAGAGCAACTAGATGAGTTACCCTCAGAATTAAACACTGGGCTATCAGCCAGAGAGAGAGGGAATATTCATGAAGTAATCGCTCACGCTGAACAAAGCGGTCAGCACTGTCACAAACTCCAGCAGAAATGAGGGACGGAGGAATTAAACCATCTGTCAAACACACAGCCGCTGACCCACAAGCCTCACAGCATCTTAAACAGAAAATGAAATTACTAACAGCATATGCACTTTAAAAAAAAGGTTCGATAGGGGGGGTGGGTTTCACAACGATGCAATAGAAGATCTATTTCTGTTTCCCTAAAGAACCAACAATAACCTATTTTTTTTAGTTTAAAAGAATCTTAGAATCTTTTCCACTTTAAAGAACCTTTTGTGGAATGGAAAGTGTCCATAGATGTTCTTCATGGAATGGTCAATGCCAATAAAGAACCTTTATATTTTAAAATGGTTTTGGAATGACTTGAATGTGGATAAATAATGACAACATTTTCTTATTCTCTTCTTGTCCTTTAAGAAGCATCAGCCAATTAAACATTTGGAAGAGTCCTAAACACCCGGAGCTCTCAGCTTCCAGACCCACTGTGGTGACGTCTTTGGTTGGGATCTGTTTCTGTGCTGGAGGCCACAGCTGGTGTTGGAAATGCTGTGATTTCACATGATCGCTGTGTCCGGAGACATTTGTACGGATCATGTACATAACCATTGAGGTCAGTAAGTTTTTTGTTTGTTAGTTTGTTTGGAAAGAAATTAACACTTTTATTCAGCAAGGATGCAGTAATTTGATCAAACGTGACAGTAAAGACGTTTGTAAAGCAACAAAAGATTTCTGTTTTCAATGAATGATGTTTCCTTTGACTTCTATTCATAAAAGAATCCTGAGAAAAATGTATCACGGTTTCCACAGAAATATGAAGCAGCACAACTGTTTTCAACATTGGTAATAATAAGAAATGTTTCTTGAGCAGCAAATCATCATATTAGAATGAATTCTGAAGGATCATGTGACACCGAAGACTGGAGTAATGATGCTGAAAATTCAGCTTTGCATCACAGGAATAAATGACGTTTTATGATATATTCAAGTAGAAAACAGTTATCTTAAATTGTAATCATATTTTACAATATTTCCATTTTTACTGTATTTCTGATCAAATAAATGCCGATTTGGTGACCATAAGCTTTCAAAGACATTACTTTTCAAAAGCTTGGGGTCGGTAAGATTTTTTAGTGTATATGTCAGCTACTAGAGGTATAGAAACATAAGGAACTACACAGGTTATCACAAGAAAAAAATGCTTGCAAGAAAATACTATTCCAAAGCAGCAGAACCAACGATAGTAAAATGTGGTAACGTGTGTCAAAGCTCACACTACACTTTACATTCCATTCACTTCCATTCATTCACATGGAAATGCATGTGTAGAGTAGACGTTTATATAGTGAGACATTATGAGACATTTAAGACATTATGATATTAGTGAATATAAACTTTACAGATTGACCTTTTGATACAATGCAAAGAATGCATTGCATGGTTGCAATATAGTATATTTTAACATTTTAACAACTTATAACTTGTTGTTTACAATTTATTATTAATTAAAACCCTAAGCCCTACAGTATGACATCATCATGTTACTCATATGCCCGGATCAAAAAAATATGACATGCAAAGAGGCCATTTACATAGAAGAAACTATAAGTCAAAGACAATTTAAAAACTAAATTATGAATGTTTTTTGGCACAAAAACCCTTGACTAACATAAGTGGATTATAGGGGAAAGCTGACTAAGGTGTTTCGCTGAATAATGTCACAGACCGAATGCAAACACTCTCTGTTGATTATTCTCCTCCTTTCCGTGAATGTTGAGGAGAGTTCTCGTGATATAACAGTTTCTGTCCTTGTTTTAAAGTGTCTTTTCAAGCATATGGACGCATGGGCTGTTTTGGGCACGCTTTTCTCGAAGGAATTGTGTTTCTTTTATAATTTCTCCCTCAGCCCCCTCACTTCATGTTTCTTTCTCTCTCTCTCGTTTTTTTTTACTTTGTTCTCGCTTTTGCTGGCATATTTAAACCATTTGAAAAGCCTCGGACATCTGTTCGACCTACTTAGTAATCTGCTGGCTAGCTACAGCCTCTGCTCTCTATATCTGACCTTCCTCCTTTTTAAGTCTTTGAGACCCGTCGAAGGCTCTTTGGAAATAGGTGCATCTAAAAGAGTAATTGCAGTGCTGCTATTCTTTAGAGGACTGCTAGTGTTGGATTAAGGTCGATTGGACTGTCCCGCTGAACCCCAACTTTGACCTGTCCATTTATCACTCGCTAACGGTACCTTCAATAACGTATGTACCTGTATAATATGTAACATAGTGTATGACCTTCATTCTATGGGCAGAAAATCAATGAGACATTCTTTAAAATATCTTCTTTTGAGTTCAACAGAAGAAACTCAGACAGATTTGGAACGACATAGGGGTCAGTAAATCAGTCACTTTGGGTGAACTACCTGTTTAAGCTTTCTAGAAAATATGACTTTTCAGCTGTTTTATGAGGCAACAGCCTTCTGTGACCAAACTACATTTCCCATCATTCTCTACAGCCTAAACCCATGAAGCACTGCGAATGACAATCTTCCGATGTTCTTAAATATTTGTGTGCGAGTATATATATATATATATATACACATACAGTTGTATGCAAAAGTTTGGGCACAGAATGGTTGGCTGCATAATAAATTGCTGTCGTTTTAAGAAAAAAGATAGTAGTGGTATGCCATTCAGTTTATACAGAAAGCTGGATAATGTTTTTCCGACAAAAGTGTTTTGCAACCTTTTTTAATTGCATTGATTTGAATATATATGTAGTCCCTTATGTTGATTGATTGTGACACAAAATTGATTTGATTGGCTCAATGAACATTATTTGCGGTTTTTACGTGTATCGGAATCGGCCGATACGCGGCTGCTGCGTTCGCCGATAGTTTTTTCCCGGCATTATTTATAGACAGGCGTCCACAGGCAGCTCTGTGCTGCTGGAGACGCTGCAGTTCCATAGACAGTAAAAGAAATGGACAGAGCGATCTCATTGGAACTCAGTTGAGACAGTTGAAGCCCACTTTTAGCGATTTTTGAGAACTTCCGTTCCTGACGCGCAGACTCAGACCGACTCAAACTAAGCTTGATGACGTGAGCAACCTGTCTGACAGACGTGAATCTTCTAGTAGCTGTGCGTGAAAATTGCCAACGTTAATCTTGCAGAGACGGGGAACTTGAGCAAAGAGTCCTTTATCGTGAGTGAGCAGGAGTAAGTATTCCGTTGCTTTTATGGACTCATTATCTATGGGCTTCTCTCTTGATGGGACGTCCCCCCGATTGCCTGCGAGCTTCTCCTGCTGTCTGTACGGTAATTTCTGTACAGCGCGACAGAGAGTCGAGTGGTTATGACGCAATCGTTAGCCTATTTTTACTAAAACTGTTTCTACGGGGCCATAATGTAACATAGAAGGTAATGGAGCCATTTATACATTGTCGTGTTTCTTTAGAAATAAATAATGGACAAATGGAGTCTTTAAACGCCTCAGATGTAAAGTTATTCGCTGTCAAAGTGACGCCAAAATGAATGGTAGTCAATGGAAATGCTAACGCAAGTGAAGTTCTGCTACAAGATGGCGGCACCCGGCCGGCTTCAACTTCCGGTCGATGGATTACCCCCTTGTGCAGTTCACGTGCAGACCCTGCACTGTCCCTCCCCCACTAGCAGAGTGCAACCTGCGCTTCAAGATAACGGTAACTTTTAAACTTTCAAAGCATCTTTTAACTGTTTGACTGCTGAAATATTGTCAAACACTTTGAAAATGGAAACACGTTGCTCTATAACTGTTATGTGGTTGCAACTATATAGCTAAGCAAGTTTGTGGGTCCAAATGGAAAACGCGAATGACTCGTCTATAAAACTGCTTGCTTGCCATTGTAGGGAGCTGCAAATAGCTGTAGGCTATCCGTTCAGTATGCATTAGGGCTGTCAATGAATATTCTAAATACGAATATATATTCGAATAGTTAAAAAAAAAACTGAATTTTGAAGGTGAAAATTAATATTCGAATGTGGAAAAACACGCCCGCGGTAGCAGACTAATGTTACCACAGCACAGCTCGCTCGGAGCGCTCAGTGTCGGTTCTATGTACTGTGAAACTTCAATTAATGTATTTGTTTCAATCACTGAATGAAGCCTGCTATATACCTTAAATTGCTTGCACAAAACTCTTGATCAGCACTCAACATTTGTTTGTTGTTGTTCATTTAAACCGGTATGCGCGGAGAGCGTGAGGGTGAGAGCGAGAGAGAGAGAGAGAGTGCGCCTGCGAGTCCGGGCGAGCCAGAGTGAGCTCTGCGGTCTTGGCCATTAGTTGATTTACTCGTTTTTTTGTAGTAGTAATACGTTGTCAAATATGTTTAAACTCAAATAAGCAACTTAATACTAGTAGTTATGTCTCTTTGTATTAATGTGTCCTGTTATTGACGTAATGCGCGTCATTGACCAAATGCACGACGATATGTTCAAATATGTTTTTTAGAGGGAATATACAAACGCCATTTGAGCAATTTTGACAGCCCTAGTATGCGTACGGTAGCTGTTACGAACACTGGTCATAGGATTAAGTAATACCAACGTTGTTCCGTGCTTTTTGTGGGAGATTTATTCAGCGACCACCTGGCTGAGGTTTGGACGCGTGTGGTGTGTGTCTCCCTCGCCATCGCAGTGATATTAGAGACTAGACATGCTCATTTTATTTTATGTAGAAAAATTTAAACCATGGCAGTAAATAGTTTGTTACTTTTAAAATGAAGTACAGTGTGCACTGTGCACTTTATTATGCTGGTTGCTACTGTGTGCAATAGTGTAATTATTTTATTTATGCTTAAATATTTATTTTCAGCAGGGAACTTTTTTTTGTTCTACCTCATGTTTTTAATATTTGTTAAATATTGTTTATCTACTTGTTCTTGTTCTACCTCACATGTTTTTACTATTTGTTAAATATTGATTTTTTTACGTTAAATAAATGTTACTTTTATTAAATTGAGACCTGTAACATTTGTTAACATCATGTCATTTTTATGATGTAAATTGAGGGAGCAAAATGTATCGGCTCCAAATATCGGCTGAAGAAAATCGGCAGCCCGTATCGGTCATCGGCTAAGGCTGATGGGAAAAAAATCGGTATCAGTATCGGCACTAAAAAATTCATATCGGTCAATCCCTACATTAGACTGAATACACAGGTGCAACCAATCATGAAAAAGGATATTCAAGGAAGCTAATTGCTAGTTGTCCTTATCTTTGATTCTCTACTGGAAAGTAGCAACATGGGAACCTCAAAGAACTCCCTAAAGACTTAAAAACTAGGATAATTCATCAATATGAATTAGGATAAGGATACAACAAGTTATCACAAAGGTTTGACGTCTATATCTCCAAAATCAGAAATTTAGTTATAAAATGGAAGGCTACAGGAACAGTCCTTGTGAAGGAAAGATGTGGTAGGCCGTGAAAAATATCTGAAAGTCAAAGGCAATGAATGGCCAAAGAATGCTTTGAATGGTCGCAGACAAATCACAGACCACCTCCAAAGAGCTCGAAGACCATCTTACTTCTGGTGGTGTCGTTAAACATCATTCCTCAGTCTAGCGCACTCTGAACAAGGAACAGCCTTTTCTGCGTACGGCCAACAAGCAGAATCATTTGAGGTATGCAAAGACTCATCTGGACAAGCCAGAATTATTTTGGAATAATGTCCTGTGGACAGATGAAACTAAGAAAGAGTTATTTGGTCACAACCAGAAGAGCTTTGCATGGCGTAAAAAGAACACAGCGTTCCAGGAGAAGAACCTGCTCCCTACTGTAAAATTTGGAGGAGGGTCCATCATGTTATGGGGCTGTGTTGCAAGCAAAGGTACTGGAAACCTTATCAAAGTTGGTTGTCGCATGGGTTTTACCCAGTATCAGCAGATTCTTAAGAACAATGTTCAAGAACCAGTCAAGAGGTTGAAGTTACACCGGGGTTGGTTGGTTGATTTAAGCAGGACAATGATCCAAAGCATTGTTCCAAATAAAGGAAAACCACAGACACAGATAGAATGTTCTAGAATAGCAATCCCAGTCCCCAGACTTGAATATAATCGAAAATCTATGGAATGATTTGAAGTGGGCTGTCCACGATCAGCAGCCATCAAACCTTACTGAAATGGAGACATTTTGTAAGGAAGAATGGTCCAAAATACCTGCAGTCAGAAATCAGGGACTTATCAGTGGCTATAAGCGTCTACAGGCTGTTATTTCAGCAAAAGGAGGCTCTACTAAATATTGATATGATTATTCCATTGGGGTGCCCAAATTTCTGCACCTGTCTGTTTTTGTTGTGACTCATATCGCTTTGTATCTGTTGATTCAATAAATGTTATTTCAGAACTGAAATGTTACTGTTTCCATAAGGTATATATTATAAATAATAACAAATGAAGTTGCTGCGTCGAAAGCCCAGCAGATTATAAACTGAAATTATGATAATTATCAGGGGTGCCCAAACTTATTTGCACATTTCGCAATAAACATAAAACAGTTTAATTCTATATATTTAATCAATATATTTACCGTAAATCAATGGTTTTATATTTCTCCAGTGATTTTATTTAGAATATGTAATTTGCAGTTCCCTATTTTAAGCAATTAATTTCACAGGCTTGTAACTTTGCCTTTTTGTCTGATTTCCAAATATTTTTAGATAAAAGGTTGTGATAATAATGTTGTGATTTACCTCATAGCTGGGTGGTTTGGTTTACGGCTTATAACTCTTTAACGAAGACATTTTAAAATCCCTATGAGGAAAATGAATAGGAAAAATACACGGATGCATCATCAATTACACACCTAATGCACATCCAGGTAATTTTGTTGGTAGATAAAAACAGAAATAAATAAATAGGAAATTCCCCAGCATGTCCAGTTTGTGCCTGAATGCACATAGTGTTATAATTAAAATGATATACTCTCCAGCTGAAATACAATCAGGTTTGTCGAGTAACTTCCTGCATCTCAGTGTCACAACAGAGTGCTAAACATCACATCACACCGTGTGAATCTGGGCTGTTTATTCAGTGGATCAATTAATGGGAGGGAAGAAGGTCTGGATAAAAAGAAGAGTAATTCTTCTTTATTGATTAAGACGTTCTTTCCTCTCTCAGGTTTTTGGTCCCTCCGTCAAACAAAAGTACGAAAATACAATTAAAACTAGAATCATCGATCAACACCCAAATAATCAGAAAGCATCTTAATGCTTTAAACACAAATACAACAGCAACATCCTCATCACGGCCACACTGAATGAATCTTCTATTCATCAGAGAGAAAGCTAATGAAATGTATCACGGTTTCCACAAAAAATATGAAGCAGCACTACTGTTTTCAACATTGATAATAATAATAAATGTTTCTTGAGCAGCAAATCAGCATATCAAAATGATTTCTGAAGGATAATGTGACACCGAAGAGTGGAGTAATGATGCTGAAAATTCAGCTTTGCATCACAGGAATAATTGAATTACATTTTAAAATATATTCAAAGAGAAAATAGTTATTTTAAATTTTAATAATAATTCACAATATTACTGATTTTACTGAATTTTGATCAAAGAAATCCAGCCTTGGTGAGCAGAAGAAACTAAACTAAACTTTCTTAAAGGGGTCATATAATGCCATTTTTATACAAGTTAATATGATTCTTTAGGGTCTAAATGAAAAGTTTGTAATATACTTTAATTAAAAATTCTAAGTATTGTAAGAAATACCTCCATTTAAGTGCACGTGTCTTTAAATGATAATGAGCTACGTCACCCTGCCCCTCTGTTCTGTGGGGCGTTTTGACACAACACACGTGGAGTGTTGCCTTGACAACAGTTGAGGGTATATTTTGGGGAAAGAATGGCAGCGGGAGTCTCTGAGGACACATCTGTGCAACCGTATCAATTTGAACCGGAGTCGGAGGCGGAACATGATGACGGGGGACGGCCCGAAGAAGTTCGACAATTAAGGCTCGAACAGAACGTTTCTGAATGGTTGGTTAACGTAATGTCACTTTGATCTATCTTTGTATGTACTGGCAGGGTAGAGTAGTGAGATACGAATGCTATGTGTTTACTGATGTAACTTATACGTACACAGTTTGTAATAACACAATAACCATAACACGTTGTTCATTATAAACGAAAAAATTATGAATTATATTGAGAATGACGTACATGGAAACATGCCGTAATGTACCCTGAGTGTAAACCTTAGCAGCATTCATCGTGAAGCGTGCAAGCAATTTGCAAAGATTAATATAAAGGTTAATAAAACTTTACACTCACTTCTTCTGGAGGTTCAGCAGGAACACGAATAGTTGGTACCGATTCTTTTTTCAGGAGCAGCTTCTTAGCAAAACCAGCTTAACACTGATCATCGTTTATAAAGCAGTCTGGTGAGAAATGATTCGCGCAAACATAAAAGCATTGACGTTGATCGTGGGGAATATTCCCTTCGAAAACAAAACTCAGCCACTGCGTCTTCAGCGGTTCGGATTTAGGAACATTAAAATGACTGCTGTGTTCGTTATTACACCCAAGAACAGAACACCACAATCGCTTAGACACCATTCTGCTCCAGCGTATCAACAATGACGGACTATGATGACAGCTCGCTCAGGGCGGGTCTGTGTTGAAACGCTGCTGTCAATCAACAATCGTGGGAGGGGCGTCCGACCGTATGACGTCACACGGTTGAACGGCTCGATTTGAGACAGGGGAAAACATACAAGGAGATTAAAACAAAAACACTGGATGGATTTTTATCATTATATGATGGTTGTGTACAGGCACTGCCAACACACATTTCAGTACAATCAACTTGTAAAAGTGCATGTACATATGACCCCTTTTAAGTATTAAAATAATCTTGCTAACCCCAATATTTTGAATAGCTTTGCTTTGAATCTGCTTTGCATCAGGCTCCTGATCTCACTGTCAGGGTTTATTTTGTGACAATGATCAAATAGTCAAGAATATCATTAGAGATATTGAATAGTCATTTTTTGTCTTGTATGAATTGTTCTTGCCTCTGGGTCTTGTGTATAGACGTGCATGTGTATTAGTTGTGACTTTATGCATGAACGTTACATTTGTGCCACATGATCGCTCCTCATTAGACGCTGACTAGCTGCTTACAGATTTATTTGTACATGAATCTGTATGGTAAAACCGCTGTGCATGTGCTGTACACATCTGTGTGTTTAAAACTCACCAGCTCCTCGTTGTTTAGAGTCGTTCTGTTCACGAGCCCAAACGCAATGCCTGCCTTTCGAGCAGCCAATGTCTGAAAGGAAAAAGGATATATTGAGAAAGAGCCAGAGTGAGGGAGAATGATAAAGACAACGCTCAGGAACTGAGTCAAACGCTACAGGCTAAAAATCTGTTGTGTTAGGCTGAATGTTATCATGTGGGATAAGACAAAACCTGATTACTCAGGCTGGGAAACCACTTTCACCTTCAAGCAGATATTCACCTGTTACATAGAACGCACCTCTCAGAAAGCTTTTCATTTTAGATTGAATAGAAGAACTATATGAACATGTAGGCTGTATTCTGCTCTGTGTAATTTGCTTTCATTTCATTAGGTGTACTGTGATTTTAAGAGATTTCAGGAAGCAGGAATTACTTTCACAATAACAAAACAGACAGACAAGACCCATTGCTCACATTTCAGGAGTGCAAATAAATAACTACTGAAAGCCACATACACAAATATTAGGTAAAATAGCCCATTTTAACATGACAGACTGTTTTTCTACTGCTATACATTTCTGGGATTATATTGTTGTCTTTGAAGGATGCATGCAATGCTGCCTTAGAATTTGACAATACCAAAATATTATCGAAGTCTTCACATCAATAAAAATGCTGTCTAGGTGGACGGCTCACTAGATTTGGAACATAGCAGGCATTTTCTTTCATGAACACTGAACAGAATTATGCATATTCTGAAACATTCTTCATTTTTACATCAAATAAAGAAAGCTATATTCTGAATGTTAAAAAAAATATATGAAAGCGTGAATAAATAAATTATAATAAAATATAAAAAACATCAAATACATAAAATAAAATATTAAATAATAAGATAGATAGATAGATAGATACTGCACCATAACTTCATATCTAATGAGCTAGAACAAATTAAAGTGAAACTTAAACAGTGAGTAATTTGTAATGTAATTTGTATTCTTTCCAAACACAGACACACACATACACACACACACACACACACACACACACACACACACACACACACACACACACACACACACACACACAGGGTCTCTTAGGCAGATAATGATACATCTGCTGCCTTCAGCTGACTACTGTAGATGAAGCTATTTAAGCAGACAAACACTGGATTCAGACGTGCATTCATTAAATGTCATTAAAAATGCAAGAAACTTACCAAAGCCTAGAGTGTCCAGGTGCAGGGAAAAGCAGACAGAACACAAAATTAGACATTTAGTGAAGGTGAGCTGTCGTTCACATACAGTAAAGCACATCTCTTTACGTCATACCTGCCGTCATGCAGAAAATCAGATCGAGAGTCTGTCTAAAGCGCAGAGAGAAAGCTGCAGAGGTGAGGCTCAATCCTTAAATAACTCACCTCTGACATGCAGCAGAAATTTACAGTTCACTCATGCATTTGCTGTGCAAATGTTTGGTAAAGATACTGAAATGTGCCCTGACATAGTCCTACTGCCTGTGAGTAGTGTTGCCATTACTGCTACAAACAGACAAGACAGCATGTGTTAAAGCCAGCTAAAAAACACGATCCAAAGAGTTCAGGACAGAGAACGAGAGAAAGAAAGAGCCAATGCGGGGGAAATGGGACACTACAGAGCCGGTCAAAAGTCAAAAAGCCACGATTAGCCATATCGAGATCAGCAGGCTTGGACAGCGGACCATACTGGACTCGTCTTTACCATCTGACCCTGAACCTGAAGGTGGTAAAGACCAAGCGGGCTGCTAACGCCCCCTTAAAGCAGGGGTGCGTAGGAAAAGAGGATAGATTTGACCTCTACATGAACGTCAAGTGTTGATGTAAGTCTCAACATGCACTTGAATTGCTGAGGGTTGCTGCAGGCAATGGAATTGTAGTCTGAATTTTGGAGGAATTTTTCTCTGAGGTCACGTGACCGACTGTCGTTGCCCTGAAGCAATCACACAGCCAACAAGGGGACAGAAACAGACGACAGAGGCATGATGGGATAGACCAGATCGGACCCGGTACAGCACTGACTTCATCCACGCTGTAAAAGGCTTAGTGGCGCACGTCACTTTTACATGGATTTAAAAAGGCACACAGTTAAATCAGAAGTCAATGAAGTCCTCAGATATATTTTTGGGTAGAGTTGTCAACATTTCGGTTTCGAATGCATCTGCTGTCGATTGACTGAAAACAACCGTTTTGAAGGGAAATCTGACAACTCACGGAAAAATATCACCCATAATCAATATGGGCCCAAGTGGGAATGGACCACAGGACACGCCAAAAAAACAAAATAACAAACTGAACGATGACCCGTACTTACCAAAATAGGGTTGGTTTTTAATTTCATGCAAAATATGGACAGATACAGCATCAACATTTGTCCTTCAGAAGCAGAACATTTGCACAAAACTCAATGTAAGAATCGGTTAAGAAAATTTGCTCTAACAAAAATCAAGAAGAAATGGAGACAAAGACATGTAGACGGACTGCAAGAAAAGAAATCCTTTGAAATGTTAACAAATGCAAAAGTATGAATAGAAACATACGACATACTACATAGATGCTGTGGATCAATCATTCGCCGCCTAGAGTCTCGTAAATTAAATAGAACTTCATTATTAATATAAGAGCACTACACATTTAAAGACAAGACAGATGATTTGAACTCTGCAGATATTGTGGAGAACACCAGGTGAGTGACCTACTTTTACTCTGGTGGAGCGTAAAACCCTTAAAATAGCATCAAAACATAAACACGTGACGTGTGCGCCTCTATCTTGCATGTGCCCTGCTGACAGTGTTGGATTGTAAATTCGGACTAGTGACCGTGTGCACGGTGGGTCTGATTGGCTAATACAGTCTTCTACAGCTCCATCAGTCAAACATAACCGTGCCGGGCATGATTACTCACCAGGTCTCGGACAATAGGCATGGTCCTCTTGCGACGTAAATCTGGCATGCTGTCAATGCCATAAAGTATACTGCCAACCCTGGGGATGGAGGCAGATTTAGAGTCTATTAATACCATAATCACGCTGTACGCTATGAAACATTACCCGGATAAAAAGCAGTCGGCTGATTTACAGCACTGGCAAATGACATGGGATGGGCAGAGGGGGGTGGGAGGAACAGGAAGTCCATCATAATTGCTCTTGCCTCACACAGACCCATTCTATTCATGCATAGAATACTTGGTCAAATTGGGCCGTACAACCAAAGCACACTCCACTGGGTACTGTATTCCACAATGCAATATGCTTAACTTATTCATATACATCATCTTCTTCCCTAATTATTTGATCCGATTTAAAAAAATACATATTTTCAATTTCCAATATGATACCTATATGCTCAGATAAATAATGCTTTGGTTTTTAATGTCTCCATATAGAGTTTTTATTTGATTGGACTACCAAATATTAAAGAGTAATAAAATGTAAAAATGTAAAATAAATATTTTCAACATAAAATTTGGATGAATGCAATGCAATGACAATTTAGCATGGAACTGTTTAAAACGTTTTTCGTTGCATAATGTATGCCGTTTCACATGGTATTTTTAAAAATCGAAGGTGGTACACACATACTGCAGAGAATACAGTATGCTTGTATTGTATGAACATAGGCGAAATAGATCTGGAGAATAACTCTGCAGCATGTCAATAATTCTAAAATACACACATACACATATGAGAGTTTAGATTAGGTCAGGATGTTCTTATACTGCACATGTCTATAAACAGGT
Source organism: Rhinichthys klamathensis goyatoka (assembly GCF_029890125.1). NCBI lineage: Eukaryota > Metazoa > Chordata > Actinopteri > Cypriniformes > Leuciscidae > Rhinichthys > Rhinichthys klamathensis. Next base: position 2,750,286 of record NW_026606764.1, on the reverse strand, counting down.
CTTTTTCAATCATGCAGAGCCCAAAGAAACACGTTTGTCTTTGTTAGGAAGACAGTGACATCATCAATGCTTAATGAGAACGGCCTTTAATAAGCATAAATGCCAACAGTGCAGGGTATATTTATTTATTTTTGACTGCTCATTACCAGAAATTAAATTCATCCCCACTACATTCATTAACCTGGAGACATATTAACACTAGAAACACAGGTCCCAAGAAAATCCACAAATAACATTCCATGCACATTCCTGCTCTTCTGCCTGCGGTCTATCAGAGAAAAATAATATCAGCGAGTGTGTGTCAGTGATAAATGGAAGACGAGGAGACCCAACGGCTCGAGAGTCGGAGGCACCAACACGCACACGCGCACACACACACATTATTATGTATCTAACACCTGTAAGAGTGTAACTCTAGACAGTGTATAAGGTACAGATCAGCTGTCTTTATTTCCCCTGTGTGTTTTGCAGTTGAGTATGTCTGTACTCACCCTCCGCCAGTCAGCCCCAGTTTGGCTGGGTCCAGGATATTGGCACAACCCTGTCAAACAAGAAAACAGCCTGCTGATGACTTACACAGATCAATAAGACACTGTACTTAAGTACAGTAAGACACTGTACTTACTGTATATAATTTACCTGTACAGTAAATATAAAACATGGTCACAAAGACACAGACAAACAGTGACAAACATGTGTAAATATACAGACAAATACATTACAAAAAATAAGATCAGATATTACAGATCTACCTATCCATCTGTCTGTCTATCTATCTATTCATCCATCCATCTCTGTCGTGTCTGTCTCTCTACCTGTATACCAGTGGAAATATCAGTGGTGTTCTTATATATATATAAATCAAATGTAAATTCATTACAACCAAGTATAAATCTCATCAAGTTAGTTTTTTTAAGCATTTTTGCATTTCTTTTCCTTTTTGCATGTGATTTTGACATGACAAAGCAGTGTTAAGTGGGCGAGTTTACTTATTTTTTCATTAGTCTTCCCATCAACGCCATCATTTTGTTCATTCAGACTGATTCGTGAACGTGCACGAAAACAAGAGGTGGGATTTATCGTACGAACCAAACGTATCCAATCATGTCCAATCATAGCTCGATGGAGGCATTGCCTCCTCTCATGTGACTTTCCCTCATTCATTCTCAAATACCCCCCCACCAAACCAACTGCACGCTTTAGTGGGTCTGTTAAATCTCAATAGGCTCAGGGGAGGCAAAAAAGATGCGGCGTCCCACTGTAACTTTACGTGCTGGTATTGCTGTTGAACAGTGTTACTTAAGAAAAACGAGTGATTTATAATTTTTAATGTCATATTTTGTAATATTTGCATTATTTTATTTTTGTAAGATGGATTATATTCTCATCCAATTTTTTAAAGAGGCACTGCCTCCCTTGCATCCTCAGAGGAAACGCCCCTGTTGTATACATCTACCAATCTATCTATACATCAATCTGTATATCCATCCATCCATTAGTTTATCCATCTATCGAGCCATTTACTCTTCTATTTATCTGTCTATATATGTTTTTCTATCTATCTGTCTATTTGCCTATGTCTCATTGCATACTGCTTATTAACATCACCACCAAGCAATTAAAGAGAACACTGGAAAAACATGCAGCATATATTATGTAAATTCAGAAATGAACAAACACACACAGAAATGGGTGAACAATTATATAAGTAAAGAAAACACAAGAAGACCTCCATGTCCAGAGCAGTGCTGTCTGCAGAAGAGAAGCAGAAAGACAGAGAAGAACATTAGAAATAACAGCATATATCAACATCTTTATCTATAAATAACTGCAGACACTTATAATGACTTGTGCCTAATGGAGCCAAACAAATAGTGCCAGCACAGCTCATTTACGATATCTCAGTCAGAGTAATCTCTGATACACACACACACACACACACAACCTTGAGCCAATATATCATGTTTCTCTCATACTACACTGGCCATATAGTGCTGTAAAAGCCTGCGGTGCCCGGCACAGAGAGACCGCTTATGTTTATTTAAATACACTTTCAGACAATCAATATCCAAACACGATTTCTGCCAAATTATGGGCAGATTCAAACCTCAGAGATGAGGTTACACTGATGACCATTACTGACCCTGATTTCTCATATTATAGTAGATAATCTATAAACTCCTTCCCCTCTTTCAATTCGTCTCATTCTTCCTCAAAGTTCACCTCAGACGCTTTAATGTCACTCAAGTGTTTAAATGTAATGGTGATGATTAGTTCAGCTTTAGTGTGATGGCTTCACAGCTCACTGGACCACGAACAATAAAAGTGAGGCTTCAGAGACGTCAGAGGTCAATAAACGCACAAAGACGCCTAAAGAACAGCCTTGAAGCTGAAATCTAGCTGGTTAATAAAGTGAACACGAGCATGGTCGACAGAGTATCGATCAAATCTTTCCTGTTGGGCTTGTGGAGGGTTACTCGTCCTTTTTGTAGTGTAGTGTGAAAACACTAAACCGAGGGCCAACCAATATATATTTGGGTGTTTAAATGGCCTGTTCATTCCAAATCGATTTTATAGCAGCAAAACATCCAACTTTAACTACTAATTAGGTTTACGGGTCTTATATTTGATTTAAAAAAATTATGTTGATATGAAATTAAGAATTCTTTGGTCAATCTTACATCATGTCCAAGTAACAAACAAAGTACCCCAAAAAATAATAATACATTTATTTTTTTTATATATATATATATATATATACGTATATATATATATATATATATATATATATATATATATATATATATATATATATATATATGATATTTCTTAGTTATTTCTTTTGATATGGGGGCATGTTTTCATTTGATTTAACATTTTAAAAATATATATTTAAAAAATCAAAAAGTTCAGCATCAACGCATTTTTGAAGTCAACATATTTTTTTACGGCTATTAAGACCTGTAATCCTATTTTGAAAATGAAAAATACTATATTACAATAATCAGAATCTTCATTAAGAATAATGAGAATGACACTAATATTTTCAATTCCTTTTAATGGTAATGCTGATTGCTGTCATATACATTTTATTATTTTTAAGTCAACAACAATCAAACTCACATTTAGGTCTGGAACAAACACTTTTCATGATTCATGATCCATTCCTGACAGATAAAACAAGTCATATCACACATTTTATCTTGCAGAATATCCTGTTTCACTCAGAAATATGACACATTACAGAAATAAGTTGGATTTTAAATGAAAAATAACATTTTGACATTAAGAGAACATTAAGTTTGGTAACACTTTACAATAAGGTTTCATTAGTTAAACTTTAGTTAACTAAGCTACTTTAGTTAACATGAACTAAGAATGAACAATACTATAGCATTTATTAATCTTAGTTAATGTTAATTTTACTAATACATTATTAAAATCAAAAGTTGTATTTGTTAACATTAGTTAATGCACTGTGAACTAACATGAACAAACTATTAACAGCAGTATTTTTAGCATTGATTAATAAATACTGTAACAAATGTATTGCTCATTGTTAGTTCATGTTAGTTAATACATTAACTAATCTTAACGAATGAGACCTTATTGTAAAGTATTACCAAGTTCTTATTCTAATTGATTTTAAATATGAAATATTCTTTACAGGTCTCATGAGGTTGACCCTTAAAAAAGATCACACACTGGATGTCCAATGTCTGCAGAATATATATGCACTGAGGGATTTCTCAGATGAATTACATTTCCTTTTAGATTTCTTGGTCAGTGACAAATGAAATGAAATGAATATTTTGGCTGGGGTTCTCAAGAGGCTAAAACATATCGGTATGTGGGAGAGGTGACAGAAAACCTCTTTCACTCATTTGGATCAATGGTCTGTTTCCACTGAGCTCTGGCTAAATGCATTACTTTCATTAATAGTGGCTTTCAGAAAACTAACTGCAGGTAGAAAATATTATTTTAAAGACATACAATGTCATTCACCATTTAAATGATCATATTGTCATATTTCCTAGTTAAACAGAAGTCTCATATACGTTATACATATACTCAGAAGTCGTTACATTTCTGATGAAAGATAATGAAAAACATTTTTCCTTTTTCCTTAGGCACTGTTGAATAGTGCACAACAAGACCAAGAACATTTATTTGGATTAATGTTCATGTCGTCTCAACACAATATGAAAAGTCATTTGTAATGCACTTTAATTATGCATTCCATAATTTGATGTATTTCTGAGTTAAACAAGCTTAGGTGAAGTGATGGAGCAAGTTGTTACATTTTGATTAAATAAAAAAACAAACAAACTTTTACATTTGAATAGCATGCGCTGATTAATCGTTCACAATAAGACCAGCTACAAGTATGAATAAAGTAAACGTGAGTAAAAGTGAGTCAAATTAGATTTTTCTTGACTTTCATGTCCATCTCTATGAAGAATATTCCTAATACAGTCATAATCCTCGATTACTGAAATGCAGTACAAATGTAAAGCATTGAAAATCTGGAGCAGAACTATATTTTTCTGGGTTTGAAATTACAATCTTAAAATATGAATTCCTAAAAACAGCGAGGAAATTAGACCTTTTCTACTGCAGATTGAGTAAAAGAAAAGCTTCACACATCTGCAAGTGGCAAAAAGTAATTTAAATATCCACATGTTTTTAAGTCAGTTCTCTGGGAGTGCTGTGATCTAAATACAAAATACAAAATAGCAGAACTGGCTTACAAACAGCATCAGCTGACCTCGATGGGTCATAGCGGAAGAAATAAAATTGATATAATAAACACGTGAAGTGTGGACTGCAGGCTCGCACGGCTAGCCTCCGAACAAGACTCATATAAGAGTCCCAACAACACTGACCTGGTTAGCAAGCGCCCTTGGGAGGAGGAATTAGCATGTGAATGCAGTTCAGGCTAGAACTAAATGAAGATTGGTTTGGCAGAAAGAACAAATCCTAAGAGAGCGCACTGTAAAAGACTCCTAAAAACGTGCAGCCTGAAGAAGACTAAACCGAAACAGCGATGATACTCGGAGACACTCCATGACAGTTCCTCATTTTATGCAAATGATTTCTGATCAGCACTCTTTAATTAGTCGAGGAGAAAATGAGAGCTGAGGAATTAAATTGGCTGTGTGAAAACAAAGAGCTAAACACCAGCACCACTGAACTGAAGAATATTTCTGTGCACAGTTTTCATCAAGGAGGATAAACCTGGAGAAAGCTAATCATTAGCATTCCCATTTTAAGACCTATCAACAGAAAATCATTAAAAACATTTTTAAAAAACTAAATTATATTAAAATTATACCATGGTCTGTCTGAATACTTGGTAGTTCCAAGTCAGTTTAATCACCGTTCTATGAATGCCCTGCTTTCATTAAAGCACACACACATACGTCACTCACTCACACAGATTGGAGATCGCCCTGCGCACACACAGAAACAGGAGCACAGAAACTTCTTGTCAACACTGCCCTGCCACTTTTATTAATAAATTAACTTTGCTACATTATATTACTCAGCAAGAAGGTTGTAACATTTCTGTTTTTATAATCACAAAACACAATCTTGTAATCACAATCTTGCTCATCCTGATAAATATCAAACATGTTTGATATGATCGGGGCGAGCCCGATTTGTGTAAGAGCAGATCAGGAGGTGCAAGATTCGATCTGTGAATGCCTCACATTACCAGATAATCTGTGCCGAACATCGGAACCGATCGAGGTCCTCGACAAGATTTTTTCTCCGATTCTCGGGAGGGGAAAATCGGGCATAAATCGGCCTAAAACTCCTGTAGTGTGAGCCAGGCTTAAGGGATAATGTACATCCAGCCGGTGGTTCTCTCAAAATAACCCCCGACAGGATGATGAGGGTCTTGATCAGCCTGAAGGGGGTTATTATTATGATTCCCGCTTATTACACAGCTACTTGCCACATAGGCCTAAGTAAATAATTATACACGAAATATTGATCTGTATTGAAATATTTTATTAGGTCTTTAAACGCAAAGCTTCCGCAGAGAGAGCAGTTGTAGAATGTTCAACTAAACTGACATTTAAGAGATACGGTATACAGTCATTCATATCACTTATTACACAGCATTTCGCCACATAGGCTAAATGATTATGGGGATAAGATATATTGATTTCAGATTAAACTGTTTTAAAATAGTACCTGTTTGTATCTCATAATCCAACAGTGTACAAAACAATAGTCACAAAATGGCAGCAGCTGCGTTTGTATGAAACAAGAGAGAGCGAGTCCACGATACTGGGTGGCATAATTAAATAACTGTACACAAAATATTGATTCGACTGAGTTTTAATATTTTATTAGCTCAACAAACGCAAAACTTTCACCAAGAAAAACCGTTCCTAGCAGGCGTATAGCACTGGTAACTAGTGATCTGCTTTGAGCGGTTGTTATCTGGGAAAACTTACCGCTGGATGGCGCTATTGACCAATCAGAATCAAGTATTCCACAGACAGAGCCGCGTAATAAACCAAAATAACTAACAAGTAGGAGCTCAGGAGAATACAAAAAATGCAGTAAAATAAAAACCGCTAAACAAAGACAAGAACGGACAAATCAGAACACAAACTGAGGGCTATAAATACACAATGAAACCAAACGGCTTAACATGGAGCAGGTAATACAAATCAATTAAACAATGAGTCACCATAGAAACAACTGGGAACATTTTTTAAACCATAGGAAACAGAGCTACAAACTAAAACTCCAGGAACACTAAACTGAAACTAAACCTATGAGTGACAATATAATATTAATAAAATATCTAAAACCTGAATATAGTACGTACATTACCGGTCAACAAGTGCCTAGTCATAAAAGGGAAAGCCATAAGAAATTAGCACTCTCTTTATAGGGTGAAGGTTTTTTTTTATTCTTTTTTTATTATTATTAAATGCAACCTGTCCTGCGCACATCTTTTTGCAAGCATATCTTGCAAAAAGAAATGAGAGGTGATGAATCTTGTTTAGTAGTCTCAACTGACTTAAGCTTATTATTCTTTTCGTATCAATATAAAACACGACTCTGTTGTTATTCAATCACAATCGATTACAGTGTATCAAACAAATCCATTGCACTGTAGCCTATTCAAGTTCCTAAGTTTTGAATGCGATTTATTCTGTTTTTGATCAATTTACTACTTTTACTTCAATAGAGACTGTTGTGTTAACTTAAACACTTGTTGTATTTGTATTTTATTTTATATGTAATGTAAGTGAAGAAAAAAATCCAGTATTCAGCATATTCTAGTGCACACATATTTGTTCCTGACTTAAAATATGCATTATATCAATTTTGAAAAGATATTTTTATCCTTTTTTTAAACCCATTAACCCATTTGCATCATTATCTGAATAGCATAATTCCATTGGTGAATCCGACTCTAAAATAACACAAAGAGCACTGCACCCTACATGCATTTATTCGATGTAAAACATCAAAATGCAATCATTTCTGAAATCCATGAGTTGAATTGTGTGCCAGTGTCAAATCTCATTGTAATGCCTAAAAAATGAACTGATTTGGTTTGTGATTTGTGGCTTGTGTTTTAAGGGAATCAGAATCCCCTTAAGTACACAGAGCATCTGGCTGTTAGCGTGCAGCATGAATGAGCAGCCTAAATACAGTATCCCAACAGTACTCAGCAGTGCAGCGTTGGGTTTGCCGTGTGCTGTGACTGTGATTTTCACATCTAGGTCAAGAGCGTTTTCAGTGTGAGTAAGACTGGGTGGAAATTCCCTTGATTCCTGACTGACTGTAAAATAAACTCTGCTTTTGTGGGGTAAATTTTAGAATAGTGTAGAGACATACAGTTGACACAATTTCAGCTGTTTATGTTCATATTAGCATGTATTGTGTTAACTGACTATGAAAACAAATGTTTGAGAAACTACCACTGGAAATAAAATAAAATGCTAAAACTGCTAATAAAACATGCTTGCGCTTATTTAAGGAATATTTCACCCTAGATGAAATTATACATATGCGCATATTCAAATGTGGTGCATCACATTACAAGACTTCCAAGAAGAACCACTGCAGTTTGTTGTCATTGACATCAACCCTGGCCTGATCTGAAAATGCACATGAACAAATTGGATTGGAGAGAGCCATCAAATTGTAAACATCCATCAAATTGTCTTTTTATGTTCTAAGCTAGAAGAAAAAAAAAAAACTAATCCGGGTGTGGAACCACATGAGTGAGATTAAATAATGAGAAGAACATTATTATATGGATGAACTATTCCTTTAAAAAAATGAATGCTTAAATATAAATAACCACCTTGCGATTATTGAAGGCCACAAAATTTGAAGTACACTTTCACCTGTACACTGATATGCTGGACAACCACACACACAAACACAAAATCAATCGCCAATTCTAACCACTCAACATCAAAAACTAGTAATCATCATCCTGTCCATCAGAACAACCCTTCAATAGTGTCAGGGTACTCAGGAACCAAGACCTGAGAAAGACATCATTTATGGACAATGGTGGATCTCAAATGACTCAATCAATGGCTCACTGACCGAAACCTAGACTAGATTTTTTTTTTCAACAATTTCAAATTTAAACAACTATAATGTATAAGCAATTCTGTACAGTTAGCATATAAAATACAAATAACTGGTTGGATCGTACCTCCTGCCAGGATCTGCTGTTCCAGCTCAGCCATCTGCTTCCTGTAAGCTCTCAGTGCTGCTTCTTTGAAGGTGGGACGTATCCTTTTTTTGGGTGGTGCTTCCTGCACAGGAACCTCTGTAACGTTTTTGTTCTCATCCTCATGTTCTACAGCCTTTTCTACCTCATCTGCTCCCTTCGTTTCTGATGTTTCTTGAACCTCCTGCACCTCCTTTTTGCCTTCCTCCTGTTCTTCAATCTCTGCTTCTGGTTCCCCGGTTTCTTCCACATAATCCACCAGACTCACCTCATATTCTGCTGTGTCTTCAGTCATGGGATTGTCGTCATACTCCTCACTAAATTCCTCATCATATTGTTCATCAAGGCTGCAGTCATATTCCAACACAAGGTTACCATCTTGAGAGATGTCATATTCTTGCGAGACATTGTATTCCTCTTCTTGGTACTGTTCCTCAGCCTCGTTGGCATTTGTTCTGTTTTCCAAATTGGCTAGCACTTGTTCCATCACCTCAACATAATGTGTCTCATTGTCCACAGGTTGTTCAGTAGATTGATCTTCATCTTCTGCCTTGTAATAGAAAGGTTCTGTGTAGACGTCAGAGTCAATGGTTGTGCTGGAGCTGTTCGCTGTGGACTGGGACATGGTTCTAAACCTGCCCATGAATGAGGTGTTGCTTGGTTCTTCAACCGGGGCGCTGGTGCTTTGGGGGCCTTTATTCCATACAAAATCCAAAGCTGACTTTGCTCTTTGCAGGGTGGATCCAAAACCTCCAAAGCCAAAGGATTTTTCACCGAGGTCTATGCTAAGCCTGCTACTCCATGATTTGGGGACATCCTCCACCTTCTCATTTCTGATCTCACTCTGGCTCCGGTACATGGCTGAAGATTTCTGGCCCTGCTGGAGGTGGTTCACATCTTGCCGCTGCAAAGTTTGTGGAGCTGATTCAGGCTTAGCTTGGATCTTCTTGGTCTTGGGCTTCTTTTCAGGTTGCGGTTCAGCAACAGGTCTAGGTACTGGTTTTGCTATGGGTTCAATTACAACCTCTGGCTCTGGCTCTAATTCTGGCTCTGGTTCAGGTTCTGGTTCTGGTTCAGGTTCTCGCTGTGCCATTTGTTCCTGTTCTGGCTCTGGCTCTGGCTCTGGCTCTGGTTCTGGCTCTGGTTCTGGCTCAAGATCTAGCTCAGGTTCTAAAAATTCAGGTTCAAAATCTATATCTTGGTATTGGCCTGTCTCAGGAGTGCTATCTAGTGTCAGAAAGGTCTCACCTTCAAATTGTAAATCAACCTCAAGGCATTTAGTAATTTTCTCAGGGAAACCAGGGTTGGCTGCAGGGTCAAAGGGACTACTGATCTCAGAGATTATGTTCTGCTCAGTTGAAGCGTCCAAACCTGAATCAGTACCTTGTTCAAGGTGATGCCAATCTTTCCATGGTGAGAGGTCACCCTGCAGCGACAGCTGAGAGCCACTGTAATGGCTCCTGTCCCCTGATATACAAACAAGACCATTACTCACACCACTGTCAATTGTCTCAGTGGTTTCAACTTCATTATGCTCCACATAAGGTCGTTCTTGGCTCAGAGTTTGACTGGGAGGAGTAGCGTACCAGGAGGATGCCATGTCTTCTTGCTTCCGTTGCCAAAGTTCCTGATCTGAGGAGGAAAGCAAGGAGCAGCCATTGACTCTGCTGAAATACTGACTCTCTGAGAAATCCTCAGAGTAAGACTGGCAAAGTTTAGAGCAGTCAGATTCAGACCGACTGAGTTTGGGAGTGGAGTAGTCGCTTTGAGAAAGCCATCCAGGTGTTATATCAGAATAGTAGGACTTACTTTGCTTGTCGTGGTCATCGTAGTCTGTATTATCCGCATAGTGCACAGAGTAGGCCGAGTCATCGGCCATCCTTCTGTGATCGTGAGACTTTTTCTTATCAGACTTACTTTTTGGGGGTGGTTTGGACACAATTGCATATTTGTTCTTGTTTAATTCATCAAGCTCTTTGTCACTTTCCATGGAGTCCCAGTCATCACTTTCAGCCTTGTCTTTGGCTGAGACCTTGATGTCCATGCTTTCATACGTCTGAGAGGAAGCCATTGGCTTGTCTCTCTTTTCTTTTGAATCATGTACTAGACTATCAGTCGAGATGGATATTCCAGTTCCTTTAAGCTTATAACACTTTTTCAAAACTAAATCCCTGTCTTGTGGGCTTGAAAATATAACTACAATTGGTCGAGGTTTAGCATTGTAACATTCTCTTTGTTGCCCTAGTCGATGGGCCAGTTCAATTTTAAATGTCTTGCGTGCTTCGGCAAACCCCATTTTCTCTTTCAGGATTTGATAAATAAGCTCTTCTGTTTTTTCATACTTCTCCTCAGGCACATTTAGAAATCTCAGAGCAGCTTTGTTGGTCTGTTGGCTAATCTGCTTGATGTAATCATGGATGTCTCGAGTCTCACGTCTGGACTGCACAAAACCTGTTCGGAGCTGCTCGATTTCACTCTGCACCACCTCCACGCTGCTGGAGATCTCATCAATGGAGCTTTTGAGGGCGTTAACATGCCCACGCAGCTCTGAGAGCTCAGACTCAATCTGACTGATTCCCTGAAGTTCTTTGAAGATCATCTCCATCACATCCTGAGTCTGACTGATACATCCCGTCGAGCTGGATCCCGGCTCTAGGGTAGTGGTTTTCTGCTGTCGGCCAGCCCGGTCTAGAGATTTGCTTCTGATGCCAAGAGTCTTTCTCCAGTTGCTGGCCTCTGAATCTGAGGACACACATTCTTGGCTCTTCTTCCATTTCCTCAGCTTTTTCAGAGCGCCCAATCGAAGAGTTTGGAGACTGCTGCGCTCTCCCCGTTCTCCCTCCGAGCTGCCATCAGAGGGCGCTAAACTAATCAAACTCTTCCTGTTCCTTCTTACTGGCATTGTATAAGCTTTTTGTTCATCGAATCTATGGACAAGTTTTGCCTCGTTTAGAGAGTCAGAGTAATCACTATCAATTGACAAGACCTCATGAAATTCATTATTGTTCAGAAAGAGGGCATTTTTTGGCAGACCATTGGCAATTGCTACACGGTAACTGAATGTTGGCGAGAGAGAAGAACAGTCGTTTTTTCCATCATCCTCCTCAAGAGATATATTGCGTGCCGACGAGCATTTGGAGATTTTTTTAACTGTGCTTTTCAGTGTGGTTGAGAATGTTGGGTTCCTTGCTTGCAGGTCAGGGGACGTTTTTGGTTCTTTTTTGTTTTCGCTGCTCTCTTTCTTCTTTGTGGCAGTTGCCAGTTTCTTTGTAAACATTCCTTTGCAAATCTTTACGATGTAAGACGATAGCTTCTTGAAATGGGCAGAAACCATGGAGGGCGATGTTTCAGCAGTTTTGCACTCTGGATGCAGTGAAGCAAAACTGGTCTCAAACCAAGCGGTGCTCAGCGGGAAACACGCAGACACTTATGAATTTTGAAAGTCAACCCTGAGGTATAAGAGGGTCTAGAGAAGAAGTGACCTCAGATGTGGTTGTGCTGAGCAGAAATTGTTGCACATCCTCAGTGAGGGAAATATTCAACGGTGTTCTTCAGAAGAGGCCTCATATCTCTGAAAAAAGAAAAAGAAAAACATCTTTTCAGTTAGTTTGCACTGAAGGTCAACATCTAAAATGCATAAGAATCACAGAACAATTCATCTAGAGCCCCAATTTAATAGGCCATTTCTCATGAGACTGTCAAATCCAATTCAGCTGAGCTAGACATGTCACGTTTTGTGAGTATTGAGGGAACCTTCTTATTTACACAAAAACCAGAGCAGACTCTGGGCCACAATAGCAGGGCTCTAGAGTGCGACCAAAATTTGTAAGGGTGCGACTAAAATTTTTCCTAGGTCGCACCGGTGCACCTAACGTCCTCGCATCCGCTGCCTATCCACGAACGAAGCGCTTGTTCACGAACGAAGCGACCTGAGCACCAGAGAATCAGTCCTCGTTTAAACTCTCAGTGAAATGTGACCTAATTCCGATTTTTTTCTCATATGTGACAGATCGGATGTGTTGACCGTGAAAAAAACTGGGGAAAAAAGCATGCATTCGGACATTTCAAGATCAGTTTCAGGCCTCGTTCATATGTGGAAATAAGTCAGATTATATAAATCAGATATGTGCCAATGCGACTGTCATGTAAACAGGCAGATCAGATTTTCTGAGGCATTAAGCCGCCTTTCCACTGCACACGACAAACGGCAGCCGTTGGACCGGAAGTCATTCATTTCCAATGGAGAGTCGTACGGGAGCTGCGGGCAGTTCCGATCATATGCGTATGCGGAAAATTCGTATCCGATTTGAGCTTTGGATCCGTTGAAATATCTGAACTTCTGCGGCTAGACCGTATGCGACCGGCCGACCGGATATGATGTATTCTAATCAAAACTATGAGCGTGAGGCTAGAATTACCAATATTTCAACTCTTTAATGTTATTCTGTAAACGCTATTTCTGTAAAATGTCGGTTATTAATAATTATGGCAGAAAAAAATATTTTATAATTATTAAATCAATATTTATATTAATTAGCTCTGTAAAATCTATTGTTTTTATTGTAGATGTATTGAGGGTCATTTGTTTTGTGTGGATATATTCATGCATGCATTACTTTCATCATTCATTTTACCATTGTGAATAGCCGAGGGTTGCTTCACGACCAATTTCCATGCGACTGACACAAGGGGGCGAAATGCGACAATCGTATGTGAATGTCGCGTGCAGTGGAAAGGCGGCTTTAGGCTACGTCTCCGCGGTTTAATGACGAGACGAGAGCAACCCCGAATGCGCATCTGCAAAGGGACGGATGGCCCGACGAAACGTTGTGTCGTCGTAGGAGAGGAATGTGGACAAACGTTGACACAACATATCAAAGGTTGGCTTGCTCAACCCACTGCTCCTCGTAAAGCCCGCCACGATCTCATGAAAGTGGGTCTATTGCACAAATTTTATTTATCGTGCCATTTATGTCAAAAATAGTTTTTGCGTGGATATGATACGCACTTAATGGTGTTTAATATGCACGTTTACAGTGCGTATCATATGCACGCAAAAACTATTTTTGGCGTATAAATGGCACGAGAAATAAAATTTGTGCTAGATACGCACTTCCATGAGATCGTGTTGTTTGTTCCCACCAGTCCTGAGATATCTCTCGCTTGCGCGTTCGTCCATCTGTGCAAGAAGAACCCCCTTTAAACATGCGCAATGTTTCAGATCTATGTCAAGTGTAAACACATGAATCGGATATGGGTCACAATTTAAAGAACGTGTAAACGGACGGTCAAAAAAAAATCGGATATAGGCAACAAATCAGAATTGGGCATCAAGACCTCCAGTGTAAACGAGGCCACGGCAATCAGCATCAGCAAAATAAGCGCAAGAAAACAGACGACGAACAATGAAAAGAAATAGACACAGTTTTTTCTTTAAGAAAAGTAGGCCTGTTCCCCCCCAACACTCTCCCCGGTCAATGCTCCGATAACAGCCCAGACATGGAGCTACTTCAGCCATCAGTTCAGAGCAGCACTTTTAAACAGTAGCACTTTCTATTTCTATTTCTATTTTGAAATGTTTTATTTTGCTTAAAATGTTTTAGTTTGGCAGCTCAGTGAAGCACTTTAAACATTTTTTTATTTTTAAAAAAAGTTTTTTATATACAGTATAATTGTGCTTCAAAAAAAAAAAAAAGTATTTACCTACCCTTATTCTTGTTTAAAATAATTTACATAATATATATGATTGTATATGGAGCGTGATAAAAAGGTGACCTTGAAATTGTAGTGTTAAAGGTGACGCAAGCCGAGGAAAAATTTGGGTGCACCTAAATTTTGTGCTGGTGCACCTAAATAAAAATGTTAGGCGCACCAGTGCAACCAAGGCAAAAAGCTAGTCTGGAGACCTGAATAGTATTGTTTTGGAGAGCCAATAATCCCCTAAACATCCTAACATGAATGCCTGTGTTTATATTATTTTACAAATCTATGCATTCCTAACAACAAGCTTCAAAATTAGAAGAACGCAGTTTGTCAGCTGTATCATGATCAATGATGTGTCTGTTTGGTATGGCAATATAACCATTAATCATCAAGTTAAAGGGATACTCCACTTTTTTTGGAAATAGGCTCATTTTACAACTCCCCCAGAGTTAAACTGTTGAGTTTTACCGTTTTTGAATCCATTCAGCCGATCTCCGGTTCTGGCGGTACCACTTTTAGCATAGCTTAGCATTCATCATTGAAGTGGACAAGACCATTAGCATTTCTCATTAAAAAATGACCAAAGTGTTTCGATATTTTTCCTATTTAAAACTTGACTCTTCTGTAGTTATATCGTGCACTAAGACCGACGGAAAATGTAAAGTTGCGATTTTCTAGGCTGATATGGCTGGGAACTATACTCTCATTCCTGCGTAATAATCAAGAAACTTTACTGCCGTACCATGAGTGCAGCAGGCGTAATGATATGACGCAGCGCCTGAAAATAGTCCCCAGCTGTGTCATATCATTACGCCTGCTGCACTCATGGTACGGCAGTGAAGTTTCTTGATTATTACGCAGGATTGATAGTATAGTTCCTAGCCATATCAGCCTAGAAAATCGCAACTTTACATTTTCCGTCGGTCTTAGTGCACGATGTAACTACAGAAGAGTCAAGTTTTAAATAGGAAAAATATCGAAACACTTTGGTCATTTTTTAATGAGAAATGCTAATGGTCTTGTCCACTTCAATGATGTATGCTAAGCTATGCTAAAAGTGGTACCGCCAGAACCGGAGATCGGCTGAATGGATTCAAAAACGGTAAAACTCAACAGTTTAACTCTGGGGGAGTTGTAAAATGAGCCTATTTCCAAAAAAAGTGGAGAATCCCTTTAAGCCTGGAACACACCAAGCCGACACCGACGAACTAGCGCTGATGAAAGCCGACTGTGTTGTCGCCTCTCGTCGGGGTAAAAAGCTGCACTTGAACACACCGAGAGAACTACAGCCGACTGTCAGCTAGAATGCGCGTTCTGCGCCTGCGTGTAAATGAGACAACTGTCTATTTCTGCAGATATATCAGTCTATATTCGTTATTCAAAAAGGGAAACCGACGCTGCCGGCTGCAGATACACATACCGTAACAAAAAGCAGTGCGTGCTTATCGTTTTGAATATCAATCCTGCTAAACACTTTCTTTATTCCACTCCGCTCGTGTTAATATTGAAATATTCGCCAAGGAACACTCAGGTAAGATGACGTAACATAAGAACAGCCTTCTATCTGTAGAGTTTTAACTTTGTTGTTTTGCTATTATTCTCGTGCATTGACTCTTTCACTAAGCTGAGCAGCCAATCAGAGTTCCCTCTTTCACCAACATGTCGAAACGAGGACAAATTTCAGCCGACGGCACGGAACCGTGCGGAACACACCGAGGAAACTTAGTCGGCCGACACACAAAAACTGCCCGACGGCCGACAGTCGGCTTGGTGTGTTCCAGGCTTTACACCGCTGTAAACTGTCTTTTGCCACATGTAGTATCCCAATAATCCCTACTACAGGCAAGGTACCTACATAATGAGCACATGATTATTAACCTGAACAATAAACTCAATTGTAAAGGACAAGACCCTCTATGCAATGGGAAAGAACTGGCATATGTTTGAAAATCAATAATTCAGACAAGAATGGTTTTGTCTGAAAGCTCATGTTGTTCATAAATGGAGCAGGGCTTGACACATTAACTTTTTTGCCCACCAGCGACTGTGGCTAGTGGTTTTCCAAAGTTACTAGCCACTCAGCATTTTCACTGGCCACAATTTGGATCTCATAATTTGGCAGCCGGTATATTAGGCTACTGTCACTTTAAGACCTGACGCACGGACCCATTATGTTTTATCAACCTGGTCTCACAGAATTCCGTGAAATGAACACGGCCCCTTAACTCAAAATCTGTGGCAGTTTCACGGAATCGCCGAAAATTCCTTGATGGGTCCACGGAAGTGATGCCTATGTAAGTCAATGACAGGCAGCATCCGTGGTCCACACATGGATTCCCTGTTCCAACACATGCGCTCCCCCAATTTACATCGTTTTATAATTTGGAAACATATCGCTTTATTATGGGTTTACTTTAAAAGGTACTTCACTTTAAATAATTATTTTTAAAGTGATTTTAACTTGATATTGCATTGTTCTGGCGTCGTTTGATCGCTATATAACTTCTGGTCACCCTGTTCCGTAACGGTAACACCACGTAATATTTCGTTAGACACATTTATTTAGTTATTTTTGTGATATCAGCACGTTTTTTAAACTAATGTATTTCAAAGTGGGTAGTAGGAGTGACTGCGTTACATGCCAACGCTGAAATCCACCCGCATTTGGCGGGTTGACGGGTGTTAATGTCAAGCCCTAAATGGAGGTAAAAGGTGAGTAATAAAGTCATTATGCATCACTCCACTAAAGGATCCACTTGTTGCATCTAATTAGATAGTTTAAAAAAATCTATAGTTATAGATGCTATTTTCACTGATAGATATTTATAAATTAACAACACAAACACAGCAATAGTCCACTGTAAGGAATTAGATAGCACATTTGACCTATAATACAGAACAGACCAGGTGACAGCCCACGTGTGTGCGTGTGCGTGTGTTGATGACAGTGTTGTGAGTCAGGCACCTTGGTGTTTACAGACCTCTCTCTCTCTCTCTCTCTCTCTCACACACACACACACACACACACACACACACTAGAGCCTGACCGATATGGATTTTTAGGGGCCGATGCCGATAGCGATTAAAAAAAGCCAGATACTGATATATCGGCCGATATTATTTATGTGTATATTATAATACAGTAGCAATATTATGTATGTGTATTATAGTACAGTACCAGTCAAAAGTTTGGACACACTTTCCTATTGGTGTGTACAAACTTTTGATGGGTACTGTATATAGAATACACAGTATAAACAGAATAAATATATAAACGTTTTGCAATGATCACTCAAATGTGGTAATCAAACACTTGTGTGACAAAGATATGTAATGGAGACAGGGTGAATGATAGATTGAGAATGATACATTTGAGCTGTAACCAAACTAGTTTGCATTGCATGTTATATTATATTCTAAATACTGTTGCATAATCTTCACTAACGACTTTGTCTTTTAATTTAGTCACGTTATATAAAACATAACATATCAATAAATATATCAAAAGTGTCACTGACAAAACCTTATTATTCAATTCAATTCAAATGTATTTGTATAGCGCTTTTCACAATGCATATTGTTTCAAAGCAGCTTTACAGAAAGTGCATTTCAGAAATGTACATAGAAAAAATACAGTTAGTTAATCATGTATTAATTTAATGTAAAATATTATCTTCTATTTTTAGTCTTAATTCCTCTAATCTCTACCAGTGGAGATCTTTTTACTAAAGTAAAATTAATAATATCATAATGAAAATGTTTTTAATTACATATGTACAGTACTTTTATACTATTTTTAAATAAGTAGTAAGCAAAATGTACTAAACGTGAAACATAGTGTTATAATTATATAAAGTATTGCTTGTGTAACGTAGCGTTAGGCAGAATGAGCTTTAACACTGTCTACACCGGACGCGGCCGTTACTGCTCGCCTCGCAACAGCTGTTTACCCGAGACGCGAAGAAGCGCCCGTTACAAAGCAGAATGGGGCATCAGTTTACTGTCGGAGATATGACGCTCGCGCAACGCATTTTAATCAATGTTTCATCAACCAATTGCCTGGATTTAATACATAAGAAGTAAATATAGCAGACAATATAATCAGGACTTCTCAGCTGCGCGCTTTCCCTAGTCATCATCACAAGCTCACACAATACGTGACAGAGGCTGGTAGCAGAGAAATCAATTCTGTGAATTACACTGCGCAAATCAAAAGTAATAGGCTACTACCCACCGGATGAAGAAGGGTTGGCTCTCAACAGAACATAAAATATTCATTTTATTTTATTTTTCGTGTTCGCATTTATGAGGAAAAAACAACGGATGTGACAATTCTGAAAGCGGCACTAAACGACTTTAAAACTCTCACAGAGCCCTAAAAACAGAAAGCACAAAGCCTTTCATTAAAGTGAATTTCGTTTTGTATTAATTGTATCTTTAATCAATGTTTCATCAACCAATTGCCTGGATTTAATGTAAATATAGCAGACAATAGATCATCTCGACACGGAGGTGCCGGCCGGCGCGTGAACTGCAACTCGTCTTATAAATTAACCAAAACTCAGCAGAAATATATCTATATTAAATTGTCTACTTTTAAACAGAACAATTCAAAACGAAAGACAGACTGCTCTCTGCTGTAATCCGTATGAAATGTGTATTTCTCTCTGGCCTGTTCACTGAAGATCGCGAGTCAGCGTCGTCAACTTTGCAGCGACACTGACTGAAAACATTTGTTTATTAATAAAAAATTAAAATGTCTCCTTGCTATATTTGATGTATTCACAATCATTACTTTTGCCAGTTCTTTGTGACAGCTTTTATGTGCTTTATTGGCAGCGCCACCTTTACATGAATCACCGCACCCGCATTTTTAAAAATATTAAAGCTGCAGTCCGTAGCTTTTCCTCTTTGTCGCCATCTCTGTTTGAAGTCTGCAATTGCAGTCATTCGCGGAATTATTAATTTTACGTGAGTTGTACATCGGCATGAAACAGCGCGGATGAACACAATGTTGTGAGGAGAGTGCGCGTCGAGGCTGTCGGTCACAGCGCCGGTGTGGATACTGGCATTCAGAATCACACATTCTACTTTTTGGAAGTACAGGATGACCAACATAAGAATTTTCACCAGAAAATGTCATCTGAACAAGTAAGTAACATTCACTTTTGTTCAGATCAACTACGGGGAAAATGCATTGATTGCACTGCAGTAAATCGCGCTGATTAAATCTAACGATCGCTTATCATGTCGAACCGTGCAAATTATACTTTGTTCTCAAATTGTTAATGTTAACAACATCAGCTTTGCGTGACTACATTTAATGTGTTTTATGGTTACCTGTAGTTCAGAATTCATATTCTCCATAATAGCTAAACGAGAAAGGCACAACAAAGGAAACTCCATAACTGTGTGAATTAAGCAAACAATTGTGGTACTGTTACACGATTGAACTATTGAAATGTCTTACTTGTCCAGCAGAAAAAAGCGTCTCTTCTTCCGTTTTGAACCCCTTCAAAACACGGAGTTAACGCACCAAACGCCCTGCCTATGTTCCTTGTGTTCACATGAGACGCTTGCTGTCTTTCTCTAGCCACTTTAAATCCGAAGAACGAAGTCTTTTGGGTTTTATAACTGGTGAATCTCCAGTTGACACTGATGATTGTCGTTTGGATCTTTCTGGATCCGCCATAAGTTCGATTATGTAAAGTGCTGCGAGAAAAGGCATCTCTACTCTCCCCAACGTCAACATCCTCACGCGCAGTATAGCTAGCCGAAACTCCTTCTTTATGTGTACGGATGTGACGTAATGACGCAAAGACATGCTCGAATTTCCCGCGGAAACCCACCAGTACCACTGGAATTAAAATCATTATTACAAGCTAACCGTTTTGAATCGAGCTACGGCAAGCAGATAGTTTTGACCACTGGCAGAATATGTTTTTTTTTTAATAATTATTTTGGATTATTTTTAATTTGAAAAAAGTTACGGACAGCAGCTTTAATTTATCGGCCATTATAAAGGCCGATACCGTTAGTTAGGAAAATGCCTAATATCGGCCGATAATATCGGCGCGCCGATATATCGTTCGGGCTCTAACACACACACACACACATATACACATACACCTTCTAAAGAAGCTTTCATTTCACTAATGTAATTATAACCAAACAAAGCTTGTACACTCACTCAAACATTATTGACCCCATTACACATAATTTGACCATCTAGGCCTACTTTTGTCTTTTTTTTTACTCAAAATATCTAAACATCCTTACAACAAGATATGTATGCTTATCAGGTAAAATTATGTAAATAAGATTTTAAAAAGGCTTATTTTTGGGAGAATTTTGAATCTTCAATTAGGTTTAATTTGTCCCCCGCTGGTGAAAACAATCCCGTTTTTTCTTCTTGTTTTAATCATAAATCTCAATATATTTTCTTGGATTTTATGCATAGGCTAGCCCAAGAAACAAAACTGCAAAACATTTTATTTTCAAGATCATTTCAAGATCAAAATTCTTTGAAAACATCTGATCTGATCTGTAATGTTTCTAAAAACAAGACGCAAAATATTTTCTGTAGTGCTCAATCCTAACACTATATAATTACCTTTTTCATTTAAATAAAATTAAAGATTTTTTGCATAATTTTTCATGAAAATAAATACAGTCTTTCAGTTAAAAAAAACTGAGGACCTTAATTGTATTGAAAATGTCACAATTTAAAACAAACTCTAAATTTTTAAAAACTATAGGAAAAAATTCACTCATCTGCCACACATAGGCTACTGTCTATTCAACACAACCAAACCACTCAATAACAGAAGCTAGAACATGGAAGCCAAATGTCACAATCACCAGACTCTCTGATACTTTTAATTAAACTAAGTATTTGGCTGGTAAAACTCCAGCATCCGGCATGATTAAGACTTTGGACCTAATGACATTTGTCAAGTTCATTTCTGAAAAAGTTTAAACTGGGCAGTGGAAGCAAATGCTGAGACCAGAGGTTTCTAACTTCCTTTTCCAATTAATTTATTAGCTCTTCTGTGATTAATGGCTAAAATCACTGTCTCTTTATTAAGCTATTACAGCATTACAGAGCTCAATCAATCAATCAATCTACTGAAAAATACAGATGAGACGATTAAATCTGGTTAGAGTAACTGCAGTATTTCCACCACAACCCCAACAGGTAATCAACTTCTAATTTACAGTGCTAAATGCTAATCAAATTTCACTGGATATGGTGTAAATGAAAAATATGTTTTTGAAACATGAACTGAAATTCATGTTGATTCAGAGTCACATTATTTGGATAGGTAATGACAAATAAGTGTTTCTGCCTAACGAACCTATCTGCATACCCTAATTGACCAAATGTATGTGACACAACCTACAAATGAATGAACACATCTTGCTATTTGAGCTACACCATAAAATAAAGCATACAGCCATGCAATTATTTCAAAATGACTTTGTGCACAAAGCGAAGTCTATAAAGATATGGTTTACTGAACTGATTCGGTAATGCTCTCATGTCTGAATTCTGAAAGGGAGCAAAACCCTGCATACATGATCCAAGATCTTGTGGAAAGAAGAGTTAAGAAGAGTTAAGCTCTTAGAGATGACCAACACCCTACTTATGCCAATGGTTTTGATCGTTGATCAACTCAACAATTTCTCAACAAATGCTGCTATCGACATTCATTTTATAGCTCTATATGATTCTTATTAACTAATTTGTATCTATTTTTATTTCATCTAAGCAGTTTAACAAGGTTTTTTTTAAGTTCTGAATTACGAAAGAGCAACCTCTGAGCAGTAACATTTTACTTTCCAGTTCCACAAGTTAGAATACAAATTCATGTGAATTGCAAACTGTGCTATTCACAACAACCAAACCTCAAACCAACTTTATGCAGATCCACGTGTGGAAAATGGGTTTCAGAAAACTGATTTCACTATCCAAATGGAACTACAAAGTGAAACTGACTCGGGTGGTTGCCCGAGGTATACGTGCATTTATTTATCATTAATTTTTTCAGTCATTTATTAGTTTAGTTCATGTATTATGTAGCTGCTCCCAATCATTGCGCTTGACAGCGTGTTGTGGAATGCTTCATAAAGACAGGCAGCTCATTAGCTACTCTCGCTTTCTCTCTCCCGAGGAAAGACGATCTCATGTGTGGCCGGCGGTGAGCTTGAGATGCAAAAGACATGGATTATCGATCCGATGTAGACGCAGGGCTCTGACCCCATACCTCACATACAGACACTCCTCTGACAACCTCAGCCCCTCCTGATGCATATTTAAGATAGAGAGAGAGAGGGACGAGAGACAGCGAGAGAGTGAGTAAGAGCCCCACCCACTAACACAATTACAATCCGTTGCTCATCTCACATTCAGTCATTATCCCG
The DNA here is from genome assembly GCF_029890125.1 of Rhinichthys klamathensis goyatoka. NCBI lineage: Eukaryota > Metazoa > Chordata > Actinopteri > Cypriniformes > Leuciscidae > Rhinichthys > Rhinichthys klamathensis. The sequence continues at coordinate 2,727,434 of NW_026606764.1, read as the reverse complement.
CTAAACCTCGGCATGCACAGATCCCTGTCTACATACGCTCTTTAAACCTTAAAAATCGCATTCATTTTAAACATGAGCACGGCTGACTTTGGTGCCCCTTGACCGAGAACATGCTGGATATCACTTCACATCAGGGCTTCTGTCCCGGCATGCATTCATGCATGCATACATTAAACAAATGCTGAGCGCGATGCATGCCCTTATTGCAAGCTTTAGCCGAGAAACGCAACAAATCAGAGCTGCAGGAATTTGAAAGCTCTCGATGATAATCCAGCGAGTGATTCAATCATCCCTCTCTGCCTGCGAGACCATGCCACCAGATGTTGATCAGAGAGAAATGCGCTGATAGCAACAACGGGCTGAAAGCATCGGACTTACCCCCGCCCCCTCTTCCCAGAACAACGCACAAAGTCTAATGACAGAATGTTAAAAAGTGATCCACGGATGCATGCACACACGATGCAGCAAGCAAATGCATGATCCGTTCAAGTGCATTTTAAGGTTCAAGATGCAACAGCTTAACTTAGTGAAGTAGACATACATACCCTCTCCGATAGCGTGTAAAATCCATCCGCTACAGCACAGGAGCATCCAACGAACTCTTAAACGTCCTGCCGTGAAGCACAGAGCATCCTCTGACAACGGAAAAGCCCTCAGTTCCACGTTCTGCTCTCTCCACGATCCATTCCTCCCTCGTCGCCTGCTGCAGCGGCTGTGCTCAACTCAACCTTGGAATGAAGTCTGGCACGGCGGGGCTCATGCTGTTGCAAATCACGGAAGAATCCTGGGTAAAAAATCCCCTCCTCTCCGCCAGGCTCTCGCAGACGGAAGTCGCAGTGCTCCGCTGGGCAGCAGACGGTGTGTCTGGGATGGTGAAAGCCCCCTGTCTGGATGAACGCGTGTGCGTGTGTGAATGTGTGCTGAGAGAGAGTACGAGAAGCCCTTAGAGGAGTGCAGCCCTGAGCCTCTCTCTCGCTCACACAGAAAGAAACGCACAAAGCCGCTGCTGCGATTCACAGACCTGCACACGTGACACGAGAGAGAGAGAGAGAGAGAGAGAGAGAGAGAGAGAGAGAGAGAGAGAGAGAGAGAGAGAGAGAGAGAGAGAGAGAGAGAGAGAGAGAGAGAGAGGGAGGATGGGAAGGGATGAGACCATGGATGAGACGCACAACAGGAAGGCGGGTTGAATGTGTGTGTGTGTGTGTGTGTAACAGAATCTAAGATTGACTTCCAGCTATTAAACCTGCACTCAACATCTTGCACTCTTTCTCTCATTCAGTTCATTTCATTCATCCTTTAACTTGTCATGTTTTCTAAGGTAAGCATCCTAGTGCTGGTGCTCATAGGGATTTGAACAAACCTAACATTTAACATATTAAAGTTGAGTGTGTGTCGTCCCGCAGTTTTTGTGCTCCAGACATAGGCTAAATTATTGCTCAAATCGTGTGTTGTTGAGGATTTTTCCGGGCACTTTACTCTAGGGGTGTAACGATACCCTAATGTCACGATTTGATACATATCATGATACTGAACTCACGATATATTATTGCGATACTCCAAGACATATAGTAAAAGGTTAACAAAAAATATACTTTTTTTTTTTTTTGTGGAATTTGCATCTAATGCATACAATATGTAATGTTTAGTTCTGTTACGTAATTATTATTCAGAATATTGTATTGACCTTTGTGGATTCTATAATAAGAAGGAAGAGGTCAGGATTGTGCCTGATATTTTCAATGTCCAATGTCCTGCTCTGTGTTCTGTTATGCGGATCTCTGTGGATATCATAATGATGGAGGAAGGATGGACGGGTGGCAATGGGAAAGGGTTGAGGTGTATGTGTGTGTGAGTGTTGAGGTTTTTTTTTTTTTTTTTTTTTTTCTGCTCAATACCTTGAGCGAATCTAGTTAAGGGTTGGAGGGTGGGTTTGGGCTGGGTAGGATATGGGGAGGAGAAGAGAAACTGGCATCAGAATAAGCAACATTTTGTGCCTCTGTTATATAATGATGGCGTAATCAGTCTATTTCTCTCTTGTGAAGACGTTTCCTCTCCAATGTGTAAATGATGATTGTAAGAAAACAAATAAATAATTGATCACAAAAAAAAATATATATATATATATATATATATATATATATATATATACTGTTGATTAAAATGCTAAATTTGGTATTACATTGGGTGTAGACATGTGCCGGTATTCGGTAATGCGATAAATCGCGGTAATGAATATGCACGATATTGTTATCGCGGGGACTTCGAAATACCGTGAAAAATAATAGATCCGAATATAGATTTTTAGAACGCGCATCAGCTTATTTTCCATCAACCGCTTAAAAAACAATGCGTATATGCTGCGCAAAACACATGTGCACTTTGATGTAAACAATCCCCACATCACATGTATAAGCACTGTGTGCATGCAGTGCGCACTCTAGTCTAATGTAAACAATCCTCACATGGAGAAGAAGCACGGCGGAAGGAGGAACGCTGCCGACTATTTATCCCCCGCATGGCTGCCAACTCTCACGCATTCAGCTTGAGACTCACGCAATTGACACTTTCACACGGTCTCGCGCCACACATCCATTTTCTCACCCAGAGAAAAATCGCGGAGCAAAGAGGACACTGACACCGACAGACTAGACAGAGCAGGTTACTTTTGATATGAAAAAAATATCAGCTCTCAGGTTTTATAACGAAATTCAGACAATAAATACTGTTTTGGTGCTTGTAAATGTGACGTGACAGATCGCGCGCCTCAGTTCAAGTAAACCGATCATCTGTTACTTTTTATTAAAGATACAGTACAACCCACCGAAAGGTACGTACTTTCGATCAATCAGTGTTTTTCAACCACGGAAAGAGGTCAATAACACTGCAGGAGAACAATTATGTCACAGAACGTTACATTTACCTCAGGAAAGCCATTTAATGTTAGTTGACTATAAGAAAATAGCTATAGAGAGGAGTGTTTTGCTAAATATGTGCACTATATTACATATTTTAATATATGTTTACTTGTCATTATATAATTGTTATTATAATGAAAATTACGGCATATTACATTTTTATATTTATATTATTATTATATTTATATTGTATGCATTATATTTAATTTCTCTCTGTATGTTTACAGCATTATGTGAGATATATTTTTTCTTGAGAAACATTTAAATGCAGGCTATCTACTGTAGCCTACCTAATATTTATCCAAATGAGTCAATATTGAATCAAGATTGAAATTAAATCCAAGAATTTAATTGAAATCATGAAAATTGTGTTAAGCAATACAGTTTTTCTCAAATGCTAAAACACAAAAGCCAATCCTCTAAATCAAATGACCAGTTGTCTAAACACATTTACAAAATCTAGCCATCATTTTCCAATATCATAAACACATTTCACATGAAGACACAATTCACAAAACACAATCCTCCGTTCTCATAAATCTTAACACATTTTTCCTTGCTAAAACACAAGTTGCAAAAGAACTCTGCTCATATTCTCAAATGAAAGCTCATGTGATGCAAAATGCTTGCCACAGTCAGCAATATTTGAACACAATGAACACACCTGGCGTCATTCATTACACACAACGACTCAAAATTGAAGACACTTGTTGCTAATGCTGTGACCACATGTATAAAAGCAAGTTCAGAGTGCACAGTTTGCTGAAGATTACAAACAAACACAATGGATGAAGGCAGAGTCAGGGGAAGAGGAATTCGAGTCAGAGGAGGGAGAAGAGCTGGCCATGGAAGAAGAGGAGCAGGCCAACGAGGAAGAGGAGAAGGTCCAGGAGGGAGAGCAAGACAACCTCGCACCATCATTACGGACGAGATGCGAGCAACAGTCATTGACCATGTCATTGTCCATGGCATGACAATGGCTGAAGCAGGACTAAGAGTCCGTCCAAACCTGAGTAGGTTCACCGTGGCCACCATTATCAGGGCATTCAGACAACACAACAGGTATTGTCAACACATGTTTCTTTCTTTAGAGTTGAAAGAATGCCACATAGAGGTGGGAGGGTTGCCATATTTACAGTGGCACAAGAAACCCTCATTGTGGATATGGTTCGTGAGAACAACCTCATTAGACTCCGGGAGATCAGAGACAAAGTCATTGCCGATAATGTCAACTTTGAGAGCATTGATGATGTCAGCTTGGCCACAATAGACCGAGTTCTCCAGCGCCAAAAGATGCGGATGAAACAGGTCTATAGGGTTCCCTTTGAGCGCAACTCTGCGCGACACAAAGACCTACGTTACAAGTATGTGCAAGTAAGTATACATCCATGTTCACAGTACAGTTAGTGGACATACTGTGTTGCTCAGTGGCCTACAGTACTTCTGGACAATACTGTGCTACCTGATTGACTGTTGTTCTGAACACCTGTGCACTTTCACATTTTCACAGAGGATATTACAGTTGGACGCGATGGCTAGACCTCATCAGTACTCTTCCTGGATTAGGCTGGCTTCAACCTGCAGAAACGAAGGCAAAGAGGCCGTAACATCATTGGCCAAAGAGCCATCACTGAGGTTCCTGGCCAACGGGGGGGGGTAATATTACTCTTTGTGCGGCCATGGGTTTGGAGGGGCTTGTCCACCGGCATGCTGTCCTTGGGTCTTACAACACCCAACGTCTCCTCACCTTCCTAGAGGAGCATTTATGTGATCATTTGGGACAATGTACGCTTTCACAGAACAAACCAAATCAGAGAGTGGTTCACCACCAACAGTAACCACTTTTTAAACGTCTGTCTGCCACCCTACTCCCCTTTCCTGAACCCTATAGAGGAGTTCTTCTCATCGTGGAGATGGAAGGTTTATGACAGACAACCATACACTAGAGAGAACCTCCTAAGGGCAATGGAGCTGGCCTGTGTTGACATCCCAGTGGAGGCCTTCGAAGGATGGATTCGCCATTCCAGGGCGTTTTTCCCACGGTGCCTGGCAAGAGACAATATAGCCTGTGATGTGGCCCGATGCCGCACAGTGATTGTGGTGTGTGTGTGGTGTGAATAAAGTAAATAAAAAACTTCACACCCTGATCATGTTTTCAAGAGTACTGTTGTGTGCAATAGATTCTGTTTTTGCATTGAGTTGTGTTACAGTAGTGTACATGCAGAATTTATACTCTTCATATGAAACTCACAAATCTAAATGCCTAATCCTCTGCAGAGATCTAAGAAGATCCATTACTGTAAAGTTTCTAAAAATATGCATTGGCAGTTATGAAACAAAGAACCTTCTCACAAATTGAGCATTGTGTTTTCAATTGTTTTGCTGTAGTGTGTAATGATGTGTATAGTGTTTACATTTTTGAAAGCTTCGAGCTGCTCTTTTGGTGTGAAAGTTTGAGTTTTGAAGTGAGAAGGTGTGGTTGTGTTTATGTAGCTTTAGAAAAGGGTGTTGTGTTTAGACATTGGGGAACATGGAGGAAACGTTTGTGAAATGTGTTTTAGCATTTGAGAAAAACTGTAATACAAACAGTAGCCTCAGTAACCATGTAAACATTATAACATGTTGTCACTAAAAAATAAAATTAATGTTTTGACAATCACAATTACACATTGTGATGCAAGTTTTTTTTAGATACCCCCAATCCGTCTGTTTCTCTTGTGCAATTAAAATATCGTGATAATACCGTATACCGTGATAAAAGCTCAATCAATTAATCGCAGCATGAAAATTTGATACCGGCACATGCCTAATTGGGTGTGGAAATGAATAGGCTTGGACTTGGTGCTGATAGCCCACTGCACAAGACAATGGTGACACCAGAATAAAAATATTCATGATTCTGAAGCTGAAAATACAGAATTATTTTAAACGAATGCTTGCACTCTGTCACTGACTAGATATATTTAAAATAATGTAGGCCACTTCTTACTGGTAACATAAGACATTTGGACCCACAAATATCCCCCCATTGCATTATTATACATTATATTCAACATATATAGCAGTTTTAATGTAGTACTGACACTAAAACTCTGAAAACTTGAATTTGAAATGTTATATTGGGTGAACTATATTGTTGGATTTTTGTATTGCGATATATTGTGACATGATATATTGTTACACCCCTATACTTTCAGATGCACCATTTTCATTTGCTGAACCATAAAACAGGTGGAAAACACAGCAGACGCACACAGAAGGAGGATCAATCGTCTATAATCTACTAGCAACCACCTAACAATGCCCTAGCAACCCAGAACACCCTAAGCAACCATCTAGTAATCACAAATAACACTGTAGCAATCCTAGTATACTCCTACTAGCAATAACCTAGTACACCCTAGAAACGTTATAGACCGTATGCGCCAGAGAAACAAGCATGCAGTCATCTTTAAAATTTTGTGTTTGAACTTGTTTTTGCGGTAGCTCTATACATTTGTATGACATCGCTGTCGAAGAGTAATTAGCTGGTGATGAAGTGGATTTACTTATTGTAGAATTAACGAAAGTTGTCATGAGCATTGTAATGTTTGAAGCGGATGTCATAACTAATGTCAGTAGACTGGGAAGATTTTAAATTGAGCAGTTCATTCTTAAAATCCGTAAGATCTTACCTTCATGTTGTGGAAATACAAACCAGGAGACGGAACACAACGAGCGCAGCGCTGAAAAGGGGCGATTGTGCTAGACTTTAAATCAACCCTCAAGAAGACCATATCAACTGAAAAAAAACAACAACATTCAGAATGCATTAGCAATCACATCGCCCTAGTAACTACATAGCAACCACCCAAAACTCTAGGTGATGACCCAGAACAACCTAAAACAGCCTATATATTATATTATTTAAAATCATATTATATAATATATAATTTATAATAAATAAAACTATTAAAAACATTTGTGTTAATTAAAATAGAGTTGAAATAAGGTAAAATACAAATATTAGATTAAAAACTAAATTAAATGTTGCCTTGGCAAATGACTTCAATAAGTTTCATTTTTCAGCACCATCCACCTAAAAATCATGCAGAACAGTGAACGCCACAGAAAACACTTAACAACACCCTAGCAAGCACCTAGAATATATGTGCACAGGCAAAAACACCCCCCACATTTTCTTAAGAAAACAAAATATACCATTATATCATACTGCATATATGGTAAATGGACTGCATTTATATAGCGCTTTCACAGACCCAATGGCCACCAAAGCGCTTTACATTTTGCCTCACATTCACTCACTCATTCATACACTGACGGCGGTGTCAGCCATGCAAGGCGCCATCCAGCTCGTCGGGAGTAGCTGGGGTTAGGTGTCTTGCTTATGGATACCTCGACACTTGGTCAGGTGGAACCAGGGATTGAACCACCAACCTTTTGGTTTGCAGACAACCTACATGAACCACTGAGCCACTGCCGCCCACCATATATCTCACTCACAACTTGCATGAGTAAAAATGCAATGATACCCTAATACTCTAAGACTTACGGAAGGTCCAGATGGTGAGTTTCAAATATTGTGTAGTGTATAGTTAGTGATCTTTTACATTCTCTCTCATTTGTTGTGTCCTCGTAGAATATGATTATCATTTCTGATTCGTTTAGAGCCGATAGCTGAGAGCTCTGCTCACTTAATTTAGCCTCCGCGCTATTTCCAAAGCTTTTATTATGATTTCTGTATCACTCAGGAAACAGGGGATGTGTCATGTAATCCCACAAATAGCCACTAATTTGTCTCGCCTCCCAGCTAAATTGCCTTCCAGACTATTTTTCCCTGTGTTTCAACAGAAAATGGGTGTGTGAGAGAGAGGGAGAAAACCATAGGAGAAAACAGAAAGAAAATGAACTGGAGCCAGAGGGAAGCATGAAGGGAGACTGAATTTGGGATGTTAATGCAAAACACGGCTCTTTGTCGCCCCCTAGTCTAGACACAACTAATAGTCAAACATAGGGCAGAACTAATCCACAGCTGTTCGTCTACCAAAGGTTCTTTTCCTGGCACAAAAATAGCAAATTGTTTAGGCTAATGCTCTGCTTTACTATAAAGGTGATGTTCGATCAGTAATAATATCTGGGTGTGGCATATGGACATACCCATAAAATAGCCTACACAATTTCATAATCCTGTTCATAAAGTCAACATGAAATTCCATTTGCAAACCATTTTTACCATTTGTCAGAAAATTGATTGGACCATGAGAAGTGTTTCACTATAATAAATGGTTGACAAATAACAAGAACTGATAACAGATCTTTTTTCCCCTTTAGAATAACATGCACAGATGAATAATTTCAAATAAGACCAGAAATGCACATTAGGAAAGTACATCAAGTCCATTTTGATTTGATTTTCTGTCCCACCAAGTGCAAATATTCAGCGCAAACAAGACTTTAAACTTAAAAGAATCCGTACGAACCTATTCACACCAGGAACGAAATTCAGTTGACAAGCGCAGAGGACCTGTAGGTCTTTTTTCCCCCCTGTGTTTGATTTAAAAAACTTAAACACGAGAAAGATACAAGCTTCTGGGTCATGTCTCCAGTGTGGATCTGACAGCTTTTCACGTTGCTAGACTCCATTTACAAGGACCATAAAGAAGTGATATTAAAATCAATTTCATCATTTCATTACATCAACTGTACAACTCTATTATTATCATTATACTGCAATATGTTCTTATATCGCTATCATCAAGTCTGTTTTTGTCAGACAGGTCATTTTAATGGAAATTAAATTTGTATTATCAAATGGGTTGTATTTTGTCATTCCAAACCTTTCCATGCAGTTACACTAAACAGGGAGCTTCAAGCTTCAAAAAAGGATGCAAAAGCACCATAAATTGAGTGTTCTGCAGTTATTTGATAGCTTAGTGTGAAGAGAAGAAATAAATTTAAGCCATTATTCATTGATAAGCAGCTGTTGACCTGTGGATGAGTGAGTCTGTGAGTTCAATTTGATTTGTGAATGAATTTAATTTAGACCCATTTTGTGAATGTTGCATTGAAAATAATTATTTGTTTACGCATAATTTCACTCTCTTTAGGGCCTATTCCTCATACAAAGCCATCGTATTACTTAAAAAAAATCATATGGACCACTTTTAAAGGGGTCCAATTATACTTTTTCACTTTTTCAACTTTAGTTAGTGTGTAATGTTGCTCTTTGAGCATAAAAAATATCTTCAAGATTACAAAGCTCAAAGTGCACTCCAAAGGAAGATATTTTATTTAATAGAATCCACTTTTCAAGAACTACAAAGAACAGCTCATTTGGACTACAATGCATTTTTTCCGGATCTTTTGAAGTCACAATGTTACTCATTTTAATAATCTCCGCCCACGAAATATGCAAAAAAGGGGGTGAGGCCGGTTGAGCTGCGCTAGTGAAGATGAAGGGTGTTGTCGCTGTTTTTTCCACCCAGGAAAAAGATTGTCCTGAGGAGGACAAACTTAGAGTCCTTAAAATGTATTTTTAACACTGTTCCTAAACATTATAACCCTAAGCGTTGTCTGTACGCTGCACATTTTATAGAGGAGAGCTTCCAGAACCTAAGAGAGTACAATGCCAGCTACGCACCAAAGCTTCTACTGAAAGATGGAGCAGTTTCCACTTCTGGTTGTTTATGGATCACAACTTGTAAGTATGTCTTATTATTTGTAGTTGTGTTCTCTATTAACAGTTCCAATTATAAGTTTTATGTAGCTATGATGTAAACAAAGGGCAAAGCTTTGCCTCCGCTAGCCTGCTAACTAACATTACAGTATTGATGTAATGTTTACTGTAGCGTTTGTAAGCTCTCACTTTTGTAAGACTGTTCACCACCTCTTAGGGAAATTATCCATGATTTTTGTGATTGATTACTGTTTGTACTACCACAGTTTTCTGACAAATATGAATAAATGGTGGATAACATTGTAATCTATCAGAAAATTACAAAAAAGCATACCACTCGGAAACATCCTGTGAAATCCGTGCTTGCAAAGTCCGTGCTTGAAATTCATTCAGCACGATCCTCTTGTTCGTTAACATTGTCAGGGTCTGAATCGGGCTCGAATTGGTTTGAAATTGATGGCATCCTTAAAGGGTTAGTTCACCCAAAAATGAAAATTAGCCCATGATTTAGGCTACTCACCCTCAAGCCATCGGTGTATATAACTTTCTTCTTTCAGACGAATACAATCGGAGGAAGGGGTAATAAAGGCCTTCTGAAGTGAAGCGATGCGTTCGTGTAAGAAAAATATCCATATTTAAAACTTTATCGACTAAAATAACTAGCTTCCGGCAGACAACGGTAGGCATTGATTTACGGCGAAAGAGTAACTGAGTGGGGGTTCAATCTTCAGCTGGCTGGCAGGAGCCGCCACTAGCATGTCACGTGACCTGTCAGTGGCTGGCTAGTTGTCTGGCAGTCTGCCTTTGCCAAGTTTCAGAAACCATTGGTTTTTGCAGTTTTTGTGTTTTGTGTTCCTCCCTTTCTAGCTCATTTATTATGCAACTGTTGATATGATTATGTTCTTTAGTATGATTGATGTTTTGGGCACTGTTATCCCAATTAAACCAGTCAAATGGCCATGATCAGACTGGCAGCTTACAGACGCTTGCTGGACGCTCATCCAGTCAGTCGCGGCTCATAGTGCGAGTGCGTCGCCATACACTCTCGCTACAAGGAAATAAATTGTTTTCTTATTATGAATATAATGTCATGCCTTTATTCTTGTGTACGATTGATGTTTTGGGGACTGTTATCCCAATATAACCAGTCAAATGGCCGTGATCAGACTGGCAGCTTACAGACGCTTGCTCGACGCTCATCCAGTCAGTCGCGGCTGATAGTGCGAGTATAACGCGTTGCCTGTCACTCTCGCTACAAGGAAATAAATTGTTTTCTTATAATCTACATAATCTAATTTCTAATATAATCTCATGCATCTATTCTTTTGTATAATTGATGATTTGACTGGTTTAATAGGGATAACAGTCCCCAAAACATAAACTATAGGCTACTAAAGAATAGATGCATGATATTATATTCTAAATAAGAAAACAATTTATTTCCTTGTAGCGAGAGTGTCAGGCAACGCGTTATACTCGCACTATCAGCCGCGACTGACTGGATGAGCGTCGAGCAAGCGTCTGTAAGCTGCCAGTCTGATCACGGCCATTTGACTGGTTATATTGGGATAACAGTCCCCAAAATATCAATCATACATAAGAATAAAGGCAAGACATTATATATTCATAATAAGAAAACAATTTATTTCCTTGTAGCGAGAGTGTCAGGCAACGCGTTATACTCGCACTATGAGCCGCGACTGACTGGATGAGCGTCCAGCAAGCGTCTGTAAGCTGCCAGTCTGATCACGGCCATTTGACTGGTTTAATTGGGATAACAGTCCCCAAAACATCAATCATACTAAAGAACATAATCATATCAACAGATGCATAATAAATGAGCTAGAAAGGGAGGAACACAAAACACAAAAACTGTCAAAAATCAATGGTTTCTGAAACTTGCCAAAGGCAGACTGCCAGACAACTAGCCAGCCACTGACAGGTCACGTGACATGCCAGTGGCGGCTCCTGCCAGCCAGCTGAAGATTGAACCCCTACTGGAGTAACCCTTGACATACAACGTAATGACGAACGCGGAAGTGCAGAGGATAGAGCAAAACAAAACACCAGTCACGAATTAGAAGTCTAAAACAACAATTTTTAAAGAGAAATGTCGGAGGAGCTTGAGTTTGTTGCCCAGCCCTGTTTGTTTGAACAGCGAGAGGCATCAAAGCTTTCGCAACTCCTACGTCATACATCGTCAAGTGTTACTCTTTTGGCGTAAGTCGACTTGCATAGGCAGTCTGCCGGAAGCTAGTTATTTTAGTCAATAAAGTTTTAAATATGGATATATTTTTTTATCCATATTTAAGATAAAAAAAGATATTTTTCTTACACAAATGCATCGCTTCACTTCAGAAGGCCTTTATTAACCCCCCAGAGCCGTGTGGATTTTCTTCCCAATAACATAAGGGCAAAATACTTTGATATTTGCTTACAAAAGCCATTTTGATTTTTTTTTTTTAAATAGCATACCACATGATTTAATAACTCTGGCATCATATGTTTTCCAGTCAGGTCCAGGTTCCAGGTTAAATATTCAAGCGCACGTAGACGCGAAAGTACCCGCCTCTAGTTTGATACTCCACTTTGGTGGAGAATTTATTTGTCATGATGTAAACAAAAATAGACTCAAACTAGTATACCAGAACAGTGTTAAATGCTGTAGTGTGGACCTGTGTCAGTATTTGACAAAATAGCTGGCTAAATCAAGTTTGAAACAGTATTTAATCTTACTTTACTCAGATGTTCGGAAAAGATGAAACTCCAAAAACAAACTGGTGGCACTTGAACGAACTGTAAGCTGCAACAGAACACACACACACACACAGTATCTTAATGTGATATGAAATAATTATCTGAAACAGCATTACATGGGGAGGTGGTGGATAATATATTTGTCATGATGTAAACAAAAATGGACTCAAACTAACCAAACCAGAACAGTGTTAAATGCTGTAGTGTGGATCAGTAAAATAGCTGGCTAAATCAAGTTTGAAACAGTTTTTAATTTTACTTTACTCAGATGTCCGGAGAAGATGAAACTCCAAAAACAGACTGGTGGCAATTGAACGAACAGTAAGCTGCAACAGAACACACACACACACACATGTACAGTATCATGATTTAATATGATATGAATTAATTTTCTGGGGTAACTTAACATAACATGGGGTGGTGGAACTGTCAAAATGTAAACAAAAAAGGACTCAAATTCAGTGAAAAAAGTAGGTAGCTGCTAATGTTAGGCCTAACATTATCCTTTCTCGCCTGGCATTTTACTGGAAAGGGGAGAAAATATCCACTCAGGGTTTGATAAAAATCCGGACAGCTAACGTTAATTAAATCACCATTTCCCAGAGAGAAAGAATTCCATCCAAATAGTTTTTTACTCAAAGTTATAATTGCCAAATATATTTTTACTCAAATCTACGCTAATGACTATTTGCTAACTTGGTTTGCCACAATCATTTCAGAAATAAAAACATTCATTGGTATGTTGAACGGTATGAACGGTAATGTTACAGGCTAAGTAACTGTACAAATAAAGCATATTTTAACTATTCTTACCGTGTTCCGTCCTCGCCGAACTGCCGGGTGCAGCTTTTTCACTGTGCGGAGAATGATTCAGTGATGGCGACAGTTGAAATAGGCGCGTTCGGTCAGCGAATCCGCGAGTTGACAGTGCGGATATTATGAAGCTGCAGACTCGGAGCCTGCATCTACAGTCCCACACCGAGAGTCCCGCATTCTCAGACCCCTCGTTTTTCGAACACAGCGCCTCCTGCTGTTCGAAAGATCGTATAACACCCGCACACAGAGTACAGCGCAGGCTTATCCAAATGCAATTAAAAACGACTCGGTTACTAACGTAACCTCGGTTCCCTGAGAAGAGGGAACGAGTATTGCGTAAGTAGCTTACGCTATGGGAAAACTCCTTTTCTCGAGAAATATTGAAGTCTTTATGTAAAACGCATTGCAGCTGCACAACATACAGCAATGAGCGAGGGAGCTCGGTCATTGGCTGTGCTGCGGCAACTGCACGAACCAATGACAGGGCGACTCTGAACCCGCTTCCAATGAGCGTGCTTCGCGCCCGCGCGCGTCAGAGCCCGCCAAGATGGGCGTGGCCAAGGGCTATATATTGAGCGCCCGGTCGTTCTGAGTTCTTTAGGTTCAATCGACTGAAGCGAACTGACCAAGCACAAGCACGGCAGCTTACGCAATACTCGTTCCCTCTTCTCAGGGAACCGAGGTTACGTTAGTAACCGAGTCGTTCCCTTTCGAGAGGTTCCTCTTATTGCGTAAGTAGCTTACGCTATGGGAACGCCATGTAAAACGCCGTGCTGACTTCGCTCTATTAAGCCGGAGGCAGATGCCTGAGCCTTTAAGCAAAGTAATTATCCACGAGCCGGCCGAAGGCGGGTTTTATAAGGGACAATGTGGAACGGCCCAATGGGCGCCCAGAGAAACACACATAAGCACAATTTCATGTACTGATATGTATGAAAAATCCTCTAAGTCAGTCAGAGACGGACCCTATAAGGGAGGAGATAATGTACACACTCCAGCCTATGCACAGCTAGACCGACAGTATGTTGGAGTGTAATGAGGGGACCTGTAGGTTATAAAACCTGATAAATGTTGACGGCGAGGCCCAGCCTGCCGCTGCACAAATATCTTGAATGGGTATCCCACTCGACCACGCCCACGAGGAGGCCATGCCTCTCGTAGAGTGAGCTCTGATGCCCAAGGGGTACTGAAGGCCCTTGGCCTCATAAGCCAGCGCTATAGCATCAACTATCCAGCGCGATATTCTCTGCTTTGAAACAGCGAGACCTTTGGTGCGGCCGCCAAAGCATACGAACAATTGCTCTGTCTGTCTGAACAGGGCAGAACGTTCCAAATATACTCTGAGCGCCCTGACCGGGCAGAGTAAATTAGCGTCGGTTTCGTCTGCTGGAGACGATAGCGCGGCCAAAGATATCACCTGTGCTCTGAAAGGTGTAGAGAGCACCTTAGGAATATACCCGTGTTTTGGCCTGAGGACAACCCTGCTGTCGTTAGGTCCAAACTCCAGGCAGGTAGCGCTTGATGACAGCGCGTGCAGGTCGCCCACTCTCTTGACTGAGGCGAGAGCCAGCAAGAGAGCAGTTTTGAGCGAGAGCTGTTTGAGATGCACGGTTCGGAGGGGTTCGAACGGGGCACTTTTGAGTGCTTCCAGGACCGTGGCCAGGTCCCAGATCGGCACCGAGGGGGGGCGTGGGGGATTTATCCTCCTGGCGCCCCTCAGGAAACGAACAACTAGCTAGTTTTTCCCTAGTGTGCGTCCTTCTACAGGGTCGTGTGATGCCGCTATGGCAGCTACATATACCTTGAGCGTGGAGGGGGTTCGGCCTGCCTCCAACAGCTCTTGTAAGAAAACGAGCACACTCGGTACTTCGCATGTCTCAGGGTTCAGGTTCCTGGGTTTACACCAGTCACTGAACACCTTCCATTTCTGGGCATATAAGCGCCTCGTAGAGGGCGCTCGCGCCTCAGTGATGGTTCTCAACACTCCACTGGGGAGGTTCTCGGGAACCCGTTGAGGGGCCACGCATGGAGGGCCCACAGATCGGGGCGGGGATGGAGGATCATCCCGTTGGCCTGCCTGAGGAGGTCTAGCCTCAGTGGAATCGGCCATGGGGCAGATTGCATCATCTGCATCAGTTCTGGAAACCACGTCTGGTTCTTCCAGAGTGGGGCTACCAGGAGCACTGCACATTTCTCCTCCCTGATCCGACTGATGACCTGAGGTAGCATCGCGACCGGAGGGAAGGCATACAGCGGGCGGCTCGGCCAGATTTGGGCGAGCGCGTCTGTGCTCTTCGAAAAGAAGAGAGGGCAGTGCGCATTTTCCTTGGAGGCAAAGAGGTCGACCTCTGCTCTGCCAAAGGTTTGCCATAACCACTGAATCGTCAGGGGGTGGAGAGACCATTCTCCTGGGAGAACTTTGTCTCTGGACAGCATGTCCGCTCCCTGGTTCAGAACACCTGGCACATGCGCTGCTCTCAGCGAGCGCAGGTTGTGCTGGGACCATAGGAGGAGCTCCCTGGCCATCGAGTGCAGGGAGCTCGATCTGAGTCCACCCTGACGATTTATATGCGAAACTACCGTCATGTTGTCCGTTCGGACTAAGACGTGCTCGTCCTTCAAGTACGGGAGCAGGGCTCTGAGAGCCAAAGCGACCGCTTTCAATTCCAGACAGTTTATATGTAGGCGCTTCTCCGGGTTTGACCACAAGCCGGAGACAGGCCTGCCCTCGTAAAGGGCCCCCCAGCCTATTTTGGAGGCATCTGTCGTGATCATTTTTTTCCTTGTGTTCAAGCCCAAACTCACGCCGGACTGATACCAGTCGACAGCTTTCCAGGGTGTCAGGGCTTTTATGCAGCCGTGATTTGCTCTGATTAAAAAGTGGCCCGAGCGCCATGCGTGAGTGGGGACACGGCTTTTGAGCCAGCGTTGGAGAGGACGCATGTGCAACAATCCTAGCTGGAGTACAGCTGATGCTGAGGCCATGAGACCGAGCATCCTTTGAAATCGCTTGACGGGGGCGCGCGCACCCGCTCTGAACGATGTTGCAAGGCGCCGGATAGTGAGCGCACGCTCTGATGAGAGACGCGCCGTCATCTGCACTGAGTCTAGCACTATTCCCAGAAAAGAAATATTCTGGCTGGGGGATAGCATGCTTTTTGCCAAATTGATTCTTAGACCCAGGCAATCTAGATGACTGATAATCCAAGACCTGTGTGTCACTAACTGGCTCTCTGATTGTGCTAGGATTAGCCAATCGTCGAGATAATTCAGTATTCGCACTCCCCGCTGTCTCAGGGGGGAAAGTGCTGCATCCATACATTTCGTAAATGTACGGGGTGCCAGTGACAGGCCGAATGGTAGTACTGTGTACTGGTATGACTGTCCCTCGAAAGCGAATCTCAGAAAAGGCCTGTGATGAGGCGCTATCGGAATGTGAAAGTAAGTGTCACAGGTCGGGGGGGCCAAGCCAGACTGCGCCCACCCCTCAAAACCCAGGACCACCTCGAGGAGCGTACCAGAGACCAGACAGACAAGAAGATTTTCTAAAAGTAACAATCTTTATTTAAATAAAAGCAGGAATTAAAAGTCTTAATATAGGCTTCGTCTCTCTTTCCAGGGAGGAGGAGACCGAGGGGTGCGCTGCGAGGGCCCGGACTACTGGCAGCCACTGAGGAGGAGGGAGCCGAACGCCCGTCTGGCGTGCAGGTAAGTAACGTGGTAAGAAGGCTCTTTTCGGCGAATTACAAGCGGACAACGGTCTGGGCAGACCCGGGCCGGGACCACGGGCCAGGCGAGGACTCTCTCCACAGGACAGGTGGGTAGCAGGTAAGTTTTCTCAAGCGTCAGCTATTCGACAGGTGCGAGGTCCTCCGGGTGCCTTTCCGCCCTTGACGACTCCAGCCAGAGACGAGGGTACCCTGTATCATCCAGGACAGAGACAAGTGTGCAGGTTTAATTCTATTTCGGTGAAGGGTGGACTTACGGCTGGAGCGGGTGGTTGGGGACGAGCAACGCTGCTGCTGGGGTGTGTCTCTCCTCTGAGCAGGCAGCACACAAGAAGGCCGAGGCAGAAGAATCTTCTGTCTAGATAGGCAAAGCCTCTGATACAAGAACGAACAGGATCCTTTCATATAGTGGGGGAATCAGGCTTACGGCTGGGCTGGGTGGCTCCCACGGTAACACGAAGGCTGGGGCGTGTCTTTCCTCCGAACAGGCAGCACACAAGCCGGCGGTGGCAGAGGAACGTTCTATTTAAATAGACAGAACAAGTTAAACAAGGCAATCACCCTCCTCTCCCATATCACAGGACCTGGTGGCGAAAGTGGAACATACACGTCCAGCCTGAGGGCTTCGTTCCGCAAACACTGGCGAGAATGTAAACTGGAGAACACTGGCGGTTAAATAAACAGGTATATCCACACACTGCAACTTCACGTCAAGTCCAATACTGTGTGACACTTCAATTCAGGCACCGCAATCCACTCTCAAATCTTAGTGCAATAAGGGCAGCACTCACCCAATGTTCAATCCCTCCACTGTTGCGCTGATTCGCCACTCAGAAGCTGGTGAGATGCAGAGGATTTCGCACCGCATGGAACACAGCGTCTTCAACACTCTTTCATACTCAGAAGAAGATATCAGGGGTTCAAAGATGAATCAGTTCACACTCTTAGTGGTAATTATATTTGTGGTCAATACACTTCACAATTCCTTATCCAATTCAGTGCAAGACATGCATTCACACGGATCCGGTGTTTCATTACTTATCTTTTTCCCTCGAGTGATGACATTCTCCAATCTTGACTCAATCTCCACAATTCACTCACTTCACATCCAATTCACGTTCCAGCTTGCACTCCTTCAATCACCGTTGCACCCCTTTCCAGTCA
Source organism: Rhinichthys klamathensis goyatoka (assembly GCF_029890125.1). Lineage (NCBI taxonomy): Eukaryota > Metazoa > Chordata > Actinopteri > Cypriniformes > Leuciscidae > Rhinichthys > Rhinichthys klamathensis. The sequence continues at coordinate 2,709,378 of NW_026606764.1, read as the reverse complement.
GATCCTCACAGCCGCTCCAAAGATCCCAGCAACCCCAAGCCACTGCCAAAGGAATCGATCTCTCCCGGGGGAGTACCACCCTCGAATGCCTTTTCCTTTTCCTTTTAACTGCTTCTCTGGGCCGTGTTTCCCAATCACAGATCCCCACACCAAACACCCACACCTGGTACCGCTTAGCTAATCAGCTGCCGCTGTCATGGCAACTGACAACAGCAAACCAGCACGGTGTGCCGGTGAAATCGTCCCGGGGGAAACACACTCCTAGCGGAAATTAGTTCCGCTAGATTTGTCACCTTGTGACATAAGCGTCTTTCAGATCCACTGATAGAAACCAATCCCCCGGGCGAACTTGCGCGAGGATATGCTTGGTTGTTAACATTCTGAACGAGCGAATCATTAAAGCTTTGTTCAGATGTCTGAGATCTAGAATGGGGCGGAGACCGCCATCCTTTTTCGGGACGAGAAAATAGCAGCTGTAAAAACCTGCCTCGCTCATAGAGGGAGGAACTGTCTCTATAGCGCCTTTCTCTATCAGTTTGAGCATCTCGGTGCGTAGAACATGTGAAACATCTTTTCTCACTTTCGTCTCGACCACTGCTGTGAAGCGGGGCGGTCTGCGAGCGAATTGAAGCGAGTAACCGTGTTTTATTATGTTCAAAACCCATTTCGGCATGTCAGGGATATTTTTCCAAGCTTTCGCTCGCACAGATATGGGCTGAATGCTGGTTGGGGGCGTGTCGCAGTGACGTATGGCTCCCGCCAGCGAATCGCCCTGTGCTAATACCGAGCTTACAGCTCTCAGCGGCGCGCGCGCGCGCTGAGCAGCTTTGTTGAATGCCGAGTGCAGGGGTGCGTGTGAGATTACAGGCGCGCTCGCCGTAAAGCTCATAGAGTGAGATGGGGAAATGTTTAACACTGTATGGATAGTGCTTATGGGTGGGGGTGCATAGACTGTGGTAGGCACGGGGATGTTTTTGGCCATATAAACAGTGTTTGTGAGTTGGGGTGCGTGTATAACAGCGGGCACACGCGCTACTCTTATAGAACTTCCCGCTTTTACTGGGGAAGTGCTTATAACTGTGGGAACAGTGCTTATGTGTAGTGGTGCATACGTGACAGTTGGCACACAATCTACATTCATGGGGCGTCCAGCCTGAGCTGGGAAAACATTTGGCACTGCGTTGACAGTTTTGACATGTGGGAATGCGCACTTTGGTGTGGACACGTGACCCTTTAATGACACAGGCAGAAAATGGCTCTTTATGTGATTTCTGTGTGTCGCCGTAAAAACGGCGTTTGTTTGCAGGTGGGCGAGCTGTGTGGCTGGCACATTGGCTGCTGTATAGACATTTCCAGGCGCCTGTAAGGGGACTGGGTAATGTAGAAACGTTAGAAACGGCCTTAGAAACGTTACTTGACGTTTAAACGTTTAAACTGTGTCTTGCGAGACACGCGCTCTCCCTTTTTCTCCCTGTAGCTAGGAGGACTTACGAGGCTCTGGGTTCAGCACAATCTTGGGCCGAGGTCCCCGTCGCTCGGGCGGTTGCTTCCTGTTGGCAGAGCGCGAGCGGCGTCGAAAATCCGTTTCAGGTCTGGGCTGAGAGACGGGAGGCGCCGTCTTAGCTCGCTGCTGCTGAGGCGGCCTTTGGCGGCTCTGCAATGAGCTAGATCGCTTGGGCAGGAAGTGACGCATAGCCTGTGAATCCTTACGGGGTTCGGTGAAGCGCTCGGCGAACTCCTTCACCGCTGGTCCAAACAGGCCGCTTTGGGAGATAGGCGCGTCGAGAAATGACGCCTTATCTGCATCCTTCATCTCTGTTAGCGTTAGCCACAGATCGCGCTCAAGGACAGTCAGGTTAGCCATAGCACGGCCGATGGATTGGGCGGTGGCTTTTGTAGCTCGCAGTGCTATGTCAGTGGCGCTGCGCAGGTCCTTGAATGCCTCAGGATCGGGTCCAGACTCGTCCATACTGCGGAGAAGTTTAGCTTGGAACACCTGGAGGACAGCCATAGAGTGAAGCGATGATGCAGCTTGGCCGGCGGCGGCGTATGCGCGACCGGCGAGAGCTGAAGTAGACCGGCAAGGCTTCGAGGGATGAGAAGCTTTAGCTTTCCATCCAGCGTTGGAGGGTGGACACAGACGATTGGCCACAGCCTCCTCGAGGGGCGGAGTCCCCTCATAGCCTCTTTCTTTCGCGCCGTCCACAGAGGAGAGCGACAAAGAAAAAGAAGGCTTTAGGCGAGCGGAGTGCGGGGCTTTCCACGACTTCGTGAGTTCGTCGTGAACTTCCGGGAAGAAGGGGGAGGGCCTTTGTCGAGGGGCCTGCCGGCGCCCCTGCAGGAACCACTCGTCCAGTCGGCTGCGGGCGGGTTCTTTTCGGGGAAGACCAATCGAGCCCGAGGTCTTCCACGGCCTTAGAAAGGATGCGGACGATCTCCGAGTCCATGCTGGAGCCCGCGCTCGTGCCCGCTAATGTCGATGGCGCGGGGTCGAAGGACGAACCTTCTGTCGTCCTTCGTCGTCTGATGCAGCATCACAGGAAAAGCTGTCATCCTTGTCATCGTCATCCCCTGACGCGCCAAACGAGACGAGCCCCATCGCTCCGCTGGAGGGGTGCTGGTCCGCCTGTGTGAACTGGACTGGCGGCGGGGAGTCTTCGGGTGGTGGTGAAGCACGTGGGGATTGGCCCGGCGTGACATCACTGCAAACCGCGTGCTCTGGCGGCCTCTGTGAGCGGCGCTTTTTCTTGCGCGGCTCGACCAGAGGGGATGGCAGCACGGAGGAGGTGGGCTCTTTCGCGGTGAAAACAGCGAAGCGAGCGCGCAGCTCGGTGAGGCCCAGGGCGTCACACTCGGGACATCCGCCTCGAGTAAGGGCAGCCTCTGCGTGGTCCGGTCCCAAGCAGCGGGCGCAAATGATGTGACGATCCCCGTCCTGAAGAGGGCCTCGACACGAGGCGCAGGAAGGCATTTGAAACAACGCCTTGTTAATTTGCTCTTTTAGAAGTGTCGCGGGGGCGAACACTGAAAGCTTTGTAAAAAGGATATGAGATGATGCGCGCCGGATGGCTTAGCAGAAGGCGATCGAAGGCGGCTGAAGGCGCCGGCGTCCTCGAAGCAGTCCTGCTGTAGGCTTGTCGACGGCGGCGGCGAAAAGACTCCAAGAAATCCGGAGGATCCAGCGAAGAGAAGGTCTTTGCTGAAGGAGATTAAAACTAAAGAACTCAGAACGACGGGGCGCTCAATATATAGCCCTTGGCCACGCCCATCTTGGCGGGCTCTGATGCGCGCGGGCGCGAAGCACGCTCATTGGAAGCGGGTTCAGAGTCGCCCCGTCATTGGTTTGTGCAGTTGCCGCAGCACAGCCAATGACCGAGCTCCCTCGCTCATTGCTGTATGCTGTGCAGCTGCAATGCGTTTTACATAAAGACTTCAATATTTCTCGAGAAAAAGAGTTTTCCCATAGCGTAAGCTACTTACGCAATAAGAGGAACCTTTCGAAAGGGAACAATAGGATGCAATATTACGGTCTCCAAATAAATGATCCAATAAATATTTGCGTTCCCTGCTTAATGCATGTGCCAAAAAAAAACTCATTGCGATGGAAGGGATACAATTACAGATTGAACTATCTTCTGAAAAATAGTATGTGATATTATATTTCTACAATGTTTTTTTATTTATTTTTTATTCAAATTCCAATTTTTCTTTCAGTTCAACCTATAATGGTCTAATTAACATAACCATGCTAACATTACAAAATCTGTTTTTTGATATTTTGAATGCGAAGCAAAACAAATCAGAATAGACAAAACACCAATAATAAACAATTCTGTACTTTATTTAATGATCACCTAAACATCATCTTGCTGTAAAGAAAAAAGGAAGAAAAAACTGTGTTCGTGACTTTACTTTTCGTCTTCAATTGCATTAAAAAAACTAATTTATAAGTCGCTTTGCATAATCATAAAATGATATGTTGCTGGGTTCGGCAGGGGCGACTCCATCGATGTATGGTGTACCCTGGAATAGCCTACAACAGTATAGGCCCGATAGCACATGTCTTATGATGTTTCAAATAGAAAGAAAAAAAAAGAAAAAAGATGTTTGCAAATGTTACCTTCATGTTGCACTGCTCTGTTGAAGTGTCCCTTGAGATGTTTTTGAACTTTGGACAACTTTGTGGGTTTGAAATATATGGGGGCACAAAATGGGCAGTGAAAATCACTGCAGCATTTATGACATATCTACAAAAAGTCCAAGGTTAAAGGCTAACGTTAGCTATCAAAATATTTTCGGGGGGAAGAGGGCGAAAAAACATACATTACGGCTCAAATCTTGTTACAAACTATCTTTACAAATATTAAATGGACTATTCATATGTTGTATCGATGAGCTAAATTAGTTTTATTAAAAAATAAATCAAACGAGTAGGCTACTACGATTCGCTAAATAAAATTGAAGATAGCCTATACTCACGTTTTGGCTTAAGTTCTTCACATGTTCTTCACATGTTTATCCGATACAATTTGATAGGAGGCGCTGTCTCGAAAAACGAGGGGTCTGAGAATGCGGGACTCTGGGTGCAGGGGGACTGTAGATGCAGGTCTCCGAGTTTGCAGCTTCATACTACTAGAAAATTTAGTCTGACTCATTTTTTACAGTCTATGGTCTGACTACAGCGGACTTGGCGGTTTGAGGGCGGATTCGCCCCGGAGTCTTGCTATCAGGGACTGAAGCTGATTAATTAAATGCATTGACCAGCAGCTAACGCCATTCATGGTAAATACCCTTAAACATTAAAAGGATGATACTACAAATATTTCGCTTTCCTTGGACAGGCAGCCTTTTCACGAATATATAATTTACCTCAAAGACAGACGCAGGTAATCACACGCGTTCAGTCGATCTCTCTCATTCAGTGTCTGTTGGCTTGTTAAGTGCAAATCCATGAAGCCTCTGTACAAATAACCATGATAAATGGTCTGCCTTGTTATCATTGTTATCACAGCCTTATCATTATTAACTTATTTAACATACACATGCACGTACGAAGTTCAAAACAAGAAGGGTAACGTTGTAGCCTTATGAAAAAAGACAACACAAATATTGCGGTTGCTGCGTTTGGCTTGTCAGTAGCTTGGTAGCCTAATTGTGGTTTTCGCCACAGCCCTACTTCAAAAAATATACAGCCGATCACTGCCATTATAAAGCTTGGAAGAGCCAGGACATTTTTAATATAAATTCGATTGTATTCATCTGAAAGAAGAATGTCATACACCTATGATGACTTGAGGGTGAGTAAATCATGGGCTAATTTTCATTTTTGGGTGAACTATCCCTTTAACTTACAAGTGACCAGAGCAAAACTCGCTGTTATGAAGGAATTTGCCGAACACGCGCTAAGCAGTAAGAAGTGCATATCACAAAGCACTGGGCCAGATAACCAATCACAGCACATTTTGTATTTTGGAGCATCATAGAAACAGAAACTAAGCGCTGCGTTCAAGACACACTGGGGAGTGAGAAGCTGTAATAATGTAAAATATGTGAAAAATAATGTGTTTTTCAAACAATCAAGCATGAAAGCGTATTTTAGTACACCCCAAAAACAAAATCAAGACTTTGTAAAAAGTGTATAATAGGACCCCTTTAAGATATTTTGTCTTTTTGAAGCTTGACTTTATTTGACTTTTCTTCCACAGAAGAAAGAATTGGATGGACAGAGTTGTCCTTTTCGTGTGAACTGTACCTTTAAGAACGTCTCAGGTTACGTATGTAACCCTGGTTCCCTGATAGGGAACGAGACGCTGCGTTTGAGACGCGGTGGGAACGCTCTGCGTGATTGCGTCATGAAGCACGTGTAAAATCAGTCCAATGGAAGCCCGATACGTCATAGGTGACGTCATAGACCAGGAAACTATAAAGCACCCCTGAAAACAGACCGCGACAGCTTCTGAAAAGTCTGAAGCAAGTCGATCAGGGCATGCAGGAAGTATGGCAGACGAACACAGCGTCTCGTTCCCTATCAGGGAACCAGGGTTACATACGTAACCTGAGACGTTCCTTTTCAAGGGAACTCGAGCTGCATTTGAGACGCGGTGGGAACCCCATACCCACTACGCCATAGTGACAAATGCCCGTTCTGTGTGAAGTCCTAGGTGCACACTAAGAAGCAAGCAACCTAGCCCCAGGTGTGGAGAGGTCAAGGTCATAAAACCTAACAAATGTATGCGGAGAGGACCATCCTGCCGCATTACAAATATCAGGAAGGGAAACACCCGAAATTAAGGCCGTAGAGGCCGCCATACTCCTTGTAGAATGGGCCCGTACAGCCATAGGTGAAGGCTGACCGGCCGCTTCATAAGCCAATGATATAGCCTCGACTATCCATTTGCTCATCACCTGTTTAGATGCAGGGCACCCTCTCCTGAGTGACCCAAAGCAGACAAATAATTGTTCAGACTAACGCCACAGGGCAGCCCTGTGAACGTAGGCATCTAATGCCCGAACTGGACATAACAGGTTCAGTTGTTCCTGATCTGGGGTATTAAAAGGTGGAGGATAAAAGGCCTGCAGCACTATTGGGCCCCCAACATTAACTGGGACCTTAGGAATGTAACCCGGTCTAGGGTAGAGAAATGCCTTCACCATACCAGGTGCAAATTCCAAACATGGAGCAACCGACAGGGCATGCAAATCTCCAAATCTCTTGATAGACGAAATAGCAAGGAGAAATAAAGTTTAGAGTGAGGAATTCCTCTGAAACCTCTTCAATGGGCTCGAAACGGTCTTGCAAGAAATCAAGAACTGAACCAACAGGGCAGTTAACAGTTTCTAAATGACGTTCACCACACCAGGTGGAGAATAATTTCCATTTCAATGCATATAGTTTTCTCGTGGAAGGAGCTCTGGATTGGAGAATGGTCTCAACGACCTCAGTCGAGAGATCGGATTTTATGGCCGGGCCCCCTCAGAGGCCGAGCCCACAGTATCCAAACTCCAAATGAGGGTGAACTCCCAGGAGCAAAGATATCGGGAAATGCGTACCGGTGTAGCGTCAACCACACCTAATACATCACATCCAGTCCAAGCGGAGTCCAATCCAGTCCATGTGTGAGGGAGAACCAAATAGAGCAAAGCGTTGTACAAACGATGTGAAAGGTCGACTTGACTTTAGTTGACCAAAGTTCTCCCTAAGAAGCTCCACCACCTCGGGGTGAAGACTCCAATCCCTGGGCCTCAGCCCCTGCCTCAATAGGATATCTGCTCTGATATACGAGACCATCAGTGTGTTGTCCGCCATTCGCCGAGCGACCACTCATGATCGCCCCCACTTGTGAGGGAAGCATCCGTCGATAGCAATATGCGTCAACAAGAAGCCCCCAACACTGGGCCTGGGCGAGGAACCAAGGTTCATCCACATGACCGAGGCACGAAGGCATAGCCGCGTGACCTTGATCATGCGAAAATATATTTCCCCTCGGAGAAAACCCCTTGGTCCCGAGCCACCACTGCAGGGGTCTCATGTGCAGAAGGCCAAAAGTAATTACGTTGGACACAGCTGCCATGAGACCCACCAGTCTGAAACTGTTTCACAGTGAGTGACTGGCCTAGATATACCCCAATACGGCTGTGAGAATCGCTACACCTAGAAAAGTGGTCCTCAGAGCACACTCTTCTTGGCGTTGAGAGGCAACCCCAACATCCTTAATGAGACAGAACAACATCTCGATGCCGAACTGCCATAAACTCAGATTGAGCTAGGATCAACCAATCATTGATGTAGTATAATACGCGAATGCCCTGGAGTCTCAGAAGAGCCAGAGCTGTATCCACGCATACTGTAAAGGTGTGGGGTAATAAACCTAGGCCGAATGGAAGAACCCGATAATGGTATGCTTTGCCCCTGAAAGCAAACCTCGGGAACCTTCCTCATCCTCTTTCGGAAACAATGAAGTAATGGCTGTCTGCTGGGAGGAGGAACCCCTTCTACAGCTCCTTTTGCAGAAGTGACAGTACTTCCTGCTCCATAACCAAAGCCTGCTCGGGGTCCACCAATGAGAGGAGGACCCCTAGAAATCTGGGCGAACGAGAACCGAACTGAATTCTGAAACCCTTTTCTATAGAGTGCAGGACCCACTGAGAAATATGTGGCAGTAGTTTCCACGCTGCCAGAAATTTACTAGGGGAATCAGTCTCTCAAGACTGGCCTCTGGATTTGTTTGAACAGTCACTACGGCGCCCTGAAGCGGCGAACCGGCAGGGAACAACCAAACTGACCATTCTACGACCCTCCTCGGAGGATCGTATGGGGATGCTGACACCTCGGTGCCCTGAACGGCGAACCGGCAGGGAACAACCGAACTGGCAGCGCTGCAACCCTCCTCAGAGAGTTGCACCCCAGAGGGCGCAGAGGAAAAACGATTTCTCAAAACCGTCCCTTGGTTGAACAGTCACTACGGTGCCCTGAAGCGGCGAACCGGCAGGGAACAACCGAACTGACCGCTCTACGATCCTTCTCGGAGGATCGTATGGGGACGCTGACACCTCGGTGCCCTGAACGGCGAACCGGCAGGGAACAACCGAACTGGCAGCGCTGCGACCCTCCTCAGAGAGTCGCACCCCAGAGGTCGCCGAGGAGAAACGATTTCTCAAAACCGTCCCTGCCCCGGAGGAGCCCTCAGAAGCCTGATAGCCTCGTTTTTTGCGACAGGACTTCTTGTCTAAGCTTTATTAGAGATGATGACAGTCCTCAGATCTTGCCTACCTCTTATTAGCTTAGTTTCTACGACCCTCCTCGGAGGATCGTTGAAAAAAGCAGGCACTTCGGCGCCCTGAAACGGCGAACCGGCAGGGAAACCGAACTGACTGCTCTTCTTTTTTCTTATTTGAAGGCTCGTTTGGGGACACTGACACCTTGGTGCCCTGAAACGGCGAACCGGCAGGGAAACCGAACTGGCAGTGCTGCGACCCTCCTCAGAGAGTCGCACCCCAAAGGGCGCTGAGGAGAAACGATTTCTCAAAACCGTCCCTACCCCAGAGGGGACCACCCTTAGAAGCCTGATCGCCTCGGCGTCAGGGCTTCTTCTTTGTCAAAGCTATTTTAGAGATAAAACAGTCCTCAGATCTTGCATGTCTCTAACTGGCTAGACTGCAACCGCCACCCAGGTACCCCTCAAATGCGGAGGAGCCCGAATGGCGACGCTCTGTTTTGCACTTTGTGCTGAGAGGAGCTTAATAGGCCGAGACTGCTCCTGCCCAGCAGTCTCGGGAACATTAGATTGGTGAGGAAGAAACCTCTGGAACGCCGCTGAATGGTTTATTTCTTAGTTTTCTTGAAAGCGGAGCGTCCAGAAGAACAGACATAATTATATCTTTATTTTCCTTTATCTTTATATCAGAAAAAACATATATGTATATATATACATATATATATCACTCTGCGGCCACCAGCAGGAAACAACCGAACTGGCAGCGCTGCGACCCTCCTCAGAGAGTCGCCCCTCACATTCATCCATGTCCTTATATACTTTACCCACCAACACTGCCTAATAAAAAATTATTCATTATTTAAGATGGCTGGTGGGTAACGTCGGGGTTAATAACGATGACGCCGACTCGGGAGAGAGAAAGCTCGCAAGCGTCTCTTTAACCCGAGGCACTGTCATACTATGATACTTAATACCCAAACATTACTATTTAGACATCTGGGGATTAAACACATAAAATACAAACCGGTTTATTCCACGATCTCGACACCTCAGTGTGGAGATAGGGAAAAAACCGCAGTCCCCGACGAGGAGGCTGAGATACAGAATTTTCCTGTTTTAAGATAGTTCATCTAACAAACTCTTCTTTATTTTCAATATCATAATATTCAGCAGGCCAGTAAATATTTAACTGGCAACAGTTAGATAAAACCTCCTTTTTTTTTTAAAAGCTCCTCTTTATTCAGCAGAGTTATGAGCTGACTTATTTATTCACTGAAAACTCAAACATCTGCCTTTTTCTTAAGATTTGTATTTGTTTTGTTCTCTTTCTTTTTAAACAAAACACTAACGATACCAATTCCTCGGAACTGGAAATCGCAGCACACTAGATCTGGCATGTGAAAGCTGAGAAAGGGCGGAGCCCGTCCCAACCCCCGCTGTCAGATCCGTTTGCGAACCCCGAAATGCGAGCCGTCTCCGTGCCTCGGCAACAGAGAGACCCGCGCGGGGAACCGAACCGTCCTCCTCGAAGAACGCCCGGCGGGAGCGGAGCGTCCTCACGGACAGCTTCTCGCAATGCTCACAGTCAGCTCCCTCGAGAACTGACTGTTGGCATGCTCCACTCCCAAACAGCAACAAAAAGCTGATGTGTGTCCCCACCCGTGATGTAACGAGGGCAGGGAACAACACAACGTCTATAATCTTGACAAACAACAATAAATAGACAAGGACAGAATCACAGAGAGCGCTTGCTGAAGACAACAGAAGGTCTGTTTTCAGGGGTGCTTTATAGTTTCCTGGTCTATGACGTCACCTATGACGTATCGGGCTTCCATTGGACTGATTTTACACGTGCTTCATGACGCAATCACGCAGAGCGTTCCCACCGCGTCTCAAACGCAGCTCGAGTTCCCTTGAAAGGGAACTGTAACAATTTGCTCTTGGTGTGAATAGACTTTTCATCTGCAGGTTGTTTTGTTCTTGTGAACAGGCCTTAAAAGAAGGGAAGGAGAAAGTTCAACAAGTAAAACAACGTTTCCACAACAAAAAGTGTGCCAAACCAATTAAACTGTACATTTGTTTAGGAAAATTGGACAGTTGCTCTCACAGCTGTTTAACTGTAAAGTGGACCTTATGGTCTCTCTCTCTTTCTCTCCTGTGATATAGCCCATCATCAGTCTTCCTGTGCCTCTTGCCCGGTCATGTATCTTTGCTCTAGATGAGTCAGAGACATTTAGGCATCAATCCTGGTTCACAGTGAGTCCCTCTATAACCTACATATATATGCCACACAGGAGAATGGCCACTGCATGCCGCATGACCTACACACACATGTGTAGTAGTCATAGATCATTCAGTACATATCATACAGTCTCTCCACAGTAGGAAATTTAAATTAACGAGGCGATTCATCACGAGTGCTGTGATGCTCAGAAATATCATAATATTCTTAACAACATAATAGAAGCTTGCCACCAAGGGAATATTCAATGGAGTATGTTGTTTGACAGTAAATGACAATCGTTTAAGATAATTTCTTGTCTTTCCTCCTCCAGTGAATGCAGGTTCCATTAAAGGCTGTGATGTCTCATTTCATTCTATAATTTTTCAGTAAACGAAGTTAACCTGTTACTCGCCAAACGCATGAGCATGGGTTACACATGGAACATAAATTGCATCATATTCATATCTCAGTAATTTGAAATAAATATTTATATTACATTTTTTCAATGTTTTGTTTAATGATGTTTTTCCATGACTGATGCATTGACATGTTCCTCAAACATGCCTGCATGTAAAACGGAGAAATGCATCTCTTTGGCATTTGAGAAAATTGTTTTAAAGGTCAAAGCAGAGCAGAATGATATGAGACACCTGAGATTTCATCCGCACATTACTGGAAACATTAAGAGGAAACTATATAATAATGCAGGAAATATGCATTCAGACAAACAAAGTGTTTTGACGGGACACAGGTGTCATTGGAATAGATCAGTCAGAAATGAAAATTCTCTCTTTATTTATTCTCATGTCGCTAAAAACACATGTGACTTTTTTGTCTGTAGAACACAGAAGGTGAATTTTGAAAGAATATTCTACCATCTTTATTGTATATAAAGTAAAAAAAGACTGGGGCTTTTAGTTCTCAAAATGACAAAAATGTTTGGGTCAGTATTTATTTATTAGTTTATTTTTAAAGAAATTAATAATTATATTCAGGAAAGATGCATTAAATTGCCAAGAGTGTCAGTAAAGACATTTATAATGTTACAAAATATTTATTTTTCTAATAAATGCAATTTCTATGCAATAATCCCGAACAAAATGTATATCCGTCTCCGCAAAAATATGAAGCAGCACACCGGTTTTCAACATAGATAATAAGAAGAAATGTTTCTTGCAGCAAATCAGCATATTAGAATGATTTCTGAAGGATGACACTGAAGACTGGAGTAATGATGCTGAATATTCAGCTTTGCATCACAGGAATAAATTACATTTTAAAGTATATACAAATAAAAAAACACTTATTTTAAATATGTAATTGTTCACAACATTACTCTTTTTAGCGTATTTTTGATAAAAAAAACTGCAGCCTTGGTGAGCATAAGAGACTTTCTTTCAAAAACAAAAAAGTTTTACCAACCCCAAACTTTTGAATGTTAGTGTATATTTTTCAACCCGATCTCACGGCAATTCGTACTAATTTTACGAGGTGGCTAATTTGTACGAATTCGTACGATTTTTGCTAATTCATACATATTTTACGAGTTACCAAATTCGTATGAATTCGTACGAATTACCTACCCCTGACCCCACCCCTAAACCTAGCATCACGTGGGTTTAGACAAATCGTACAAATTCGTACGAGTGAGGTCGTACGAATTAGCCACCTTTTAATCACTCGTACGAATTGGTCGTGAAATAGCGTTGATATTTTTATATATAAAAGTATATTTTGGCATACCGAGTCATTTTTTGTGGTGAAAAAAACAAAATATAAGCCATTATACATTGAAAATCTGTAGTTCTCAAATCAAATATGACATATTGGTAGACAGGTTTGATGCTCATGAAGTCAAGGTGCCATGTTTTTGTGCCACTTTTGAAGACCATTTCAGAGCTTCAGTAAAGGGAATAACAAAGATTTATTCATCACACAAAGCTATCATATGGCATCATCATACCATATAGTACTTGATTCCATGGAAGAGAGAAAATCATATGGGTTCGGAATGACACTAGGGCTTGTAATGGATGACAAAATTTCGTTTTGGGATGAACTCCTTTAAAAAATGATGAATTCATTTTTATTTAAGTCCCCCTGTGGTGAATAATTTTATCCCTTTAAACTCATCTTTGATCACCAAAATGACATATTTAAATGTTTTTTCCTTGAAAAAAAATCTTCATGCCTTTAAATAGCTTGAATGTAACTCTACACACTAGCCACATTAAGTATACAAGATTTTATGATTACACCTCCACACACTCGCACCAGAGATCCACTCGTTGATGATCCCACGTTGACCTGATTGGTTAAAAGGTAGTTTGTGACGTCAGAAACACCAGCGATTTCCAAACTCGTTTTTGAGACTGTCTTTGGTTCACTGCAGTTTTAAGGAGAAAATGGTGTTGGCTTATGAATTTGTACATGATTTGTCTTAAAGCATTAAAAACAACACATAACCATATAAACAACATTAAAAGCTTTATTTTTTCCACAGGGGGACTTTAAATAAACAGCAGTTTTGTTCCACCAAGAGGTTAAACACTTGCATATATCTTTGAACATCTGATGGTGCCGTTTGAGCAGCAGGATGTTGCAGAAGCACAAGATGGATGGAGGAGGATGAAATTTGGGGATTTCCCTTGTGTCACTCACAGCAGTCAGTACATCACATGCCGGTCTGGACTGCTGCATTGCAGTTGAGAGATGATGTACCACACAGCCCATCAAACCCTGAATCTAAAATGCTGAGGAAGAGAAAGACAGAGGAGAAAATACTCAAAACACATCATTTCTCACTTAATAAAAAGAACAATATATCTGCCCCTGGAATCCCCTCATAACTTTTTTACAAATTCAACAGTTAATGTAAACCACGTGCTTTCCCTTTTACCCCCTCTCCACCCCTCCCCCTCAATTACTCTACCCTTACAATCTTTTCTAACCCCCCCCCCCCCCCCCAAAAAATATATTAGCTTTATCTGTTTGTCCGTCTGGCCGTGTGTCTATCTGACCGTTTGTATGTGTCCCTCCCTGTCTCTATATTATGACTCTACGTTATATATCCCTCTACGTTGACATTTTCTCTAAAACCATTATATGAATAAAAATAAAGTTGACCTCCGAAGACGGTGGTCGGGCAAAAAAAAACAAAAAAACTTTGGATTCATCCACGCTGTGCCGTGCCGAGGTACAACTCACGTAAAGTTGATAATTCCGCGAATGACTGCAATTGCAGATTTCGAACAGAGATGGCGACAAAGAGGAAAAACTGCGGACTGCAGCTTTAACTGTATAAAAATCCTATATTTACAGAAAAGAGAATCATAAAAAAAAAAACTAATATTTTATAGTTATACAGTCAGGAAACCATTGCCAAAATATTAACATTTTCATGAGCTTGACCCAACTGTCTAAATCAAAACTCTTGATTACCTTGAATACTCAAAGATTTGCTACAAACAAGTTGTAGCATCAGTCTGCTAAACATTAACACAATAGTGACTGATATAAACCTGTAGTTCCTCGACTCCCAAAAATTGCATATAGCCAATCAAATTGGAACAGGTGATTCCAGCTTGCCATTTTAGTGTGCAGTATGCATCAGTGTGCAATATGTGATGGTTCGTGAGCGTGCCGAGACGAGCCGTTCATTACCATCATGACATTTAGGACACCTATTAGCATGCAGTCTCATGCACACACAAACACACACACCTCAGTCATTGTGCTCTAGTTCCCCTATCAGGGCCCCTAGAGAATTACGGTGAACAAGCACTGAATCTTTAACTTTTTTTTGCACGGCAGCTCTCTTCTGTAAAAACAACACCGGAAAAACTCCCATAAGATCCTCAGAACAAACTCAGAAGCACTTTGCTAAACTCTCCTGGCTCCGGCAGACACCATCCTCTGTAGAAGTAACTCTTTTAATCTCACCGTAGACGACAGGGTCCTTTCAGGGCCGCTGAGACCTTTCAACAGCACAATTGTCTGGCGAGTTCAGGAAGAACCCCTGTGGATTTGTGTTTGAAGAGGACATGATAGTTCGTTCCTGAAAGCCCGTGAAATCAGCAAACCAGCATTTGAGCATAATTACTCTAGCATTCTCTTTACACGCCCGCAGCTCACAACAAAACCTCAGAAGAAAGAACATTTAAAGTCACCGAAACCCAGAAAAGAACTGAACAGAACATGAGCTGGACGTGCTGCTGCTATCAATATTGCTCAGACTTACAACGACGCAGTTAACCAGATGAAATATCCTCAAAACAGATTGTGTTTTGAACACTTGCACTTTTATAATTAAACTGTATTTTTGTTGTTTCAATTGTTCAAATATCGTGAGTTCTATAATGAGAACTAGTCAACGACTAATCTGTCATGTTATTCTTCGCAGTTAATCATTAATATTACTGCTTTCAACCTCCCTATAAAATATGACAGAAAATAGACTAAAGTTGACTACAGTAAAGGACATAGTGTGGACCGAATAGGAAAACCAGAACGGGAGTTTTTGGTAACACTTTATTTTACAGTGTCATTGTTACACATGTGACATGTAGTTACTGTAGTAGTGACTATAAATTATGCATAATTACATGCAATTAACCCTAAACCAAACCCTTATCCTAGCTCTAACCCTATAGTAAGTGATTATTATTATTCAGTAATTAAAAGTATAATTACACTGTTATAGTGACAACTTAAAATAAAGTGTAACCGAGTTTTTAACCACATCTCTAAGAGGATTACATTTACGAGAGTAGACGAAATCTTAAACAAATTTAGAATATAACTGAAAATAAAATGTTTTTGCTTGATAGCAGTGAAGTTTTATTATCCTGACTTTTAATTTTTAACAAATATGATATTCGAGCATCTCTGTCTCACAGGTGCACAACGGTTTTGAGGCAGTGCTTGAGTAATTGCCAGTGAAAAGCTAAATTCTTTTTGAATTGCCACAGTAATTGCCAGTGAAAAGCAAAATTTAATTACCTCAAATAGCCATTTACGCCACAAGTATCTTTTATTTGTTGTCACAATGGAATTAAAAGCAATTTTTCACATTTAAGCGCCAATTTTCCCTCTAACAAGACGCTGCTTGTCAGTAATCCATCAATGGGACAGATACAAGCGGCTACTCTCGTACTGCCTTCATCCGTCTGTTACCCAGCATGACAGCACAACACAATGACCGGTGCTTTGCGTCGGTATTGATCCGACCGGCACAGTATTCCGGGATAAAGGACTAAACAGGAAGCGCTGGTACACTGATTAGTGATCAGGATAAATTTTTCTGTTGAAATGCTGAAACGCTGTTCACACAGCTTGGTGAGCATGCACAAGATATGTAAAATTTGAAGTGCTTTGTGCTTCAATCCACTCTTAGAGAAAAAGGTTCAATGGGGTTCTTGACTAAATTTCAAAGAACCCATTATGCCAAAAAGGATGTCTTAAAGGTGCTGTAAGTGATTTATTTACCTTCCTTCGCCTTTGTCGCCATTGGCTTTTGGCTTGCTTAATTGGGGACATTTAATTTTATATTTAACAATATTATTACAACATTATTTTCCTGTTATCTCTGTAAAGCTGCTTTGAAACAATCTGTATTGTAAAAAGCGCTATATAAATAAAGGTGACATGACATGACAATTGTGACAACTGTGTTTTGGGGGCCTGAAAACGCAAACTTTAGAAAACGGGTTTCAAAGTTTTTGAAGACGATAGGTTACCATTATTGTCTCTGTGTATACTACAAAAATGCGAATTTGAAAACGATGACGTCATGCCCATGCGTATCACATGTTCAGACTGTATGCATGCAGTTTTTCTTTACAAAGTGAACTCGCCAACAACTACTGACCTAGCCTGCATAATACAGCATTATAATCATTCAGATCCATGTGAATGGGGATCGTTTTGACCAGAAAAGGAAAATCTTTTCCATTTTTAGTACATCGTTGTCGTGTAAATGTGCCCTAAGATATTTACAATAAAGAAAAGGTCAGAGGAATACATTATAATTAGGAAAAGAAAGGTTACGATCAGGCAAGGACCCACATTAATATTGGAAAAGCTTTCCAGTGATGGAGAGATGTTAGAGAGTGAGGCCTAAAAACGGACGCTGAGGTTGCTTTCTAGGTGTTCGATTAGCCATTTGTGGAAAAACCTGAAAAGAGATAGGGCTTTTTTTTCCCTCAGCCATCTTTCTATTTTTTTCACACACACACACACACACACACACACACACACACACACACACACACACACACACACACACACACACACACACACACACACACACACACACACACACACACACACACACACACACACACACACACACACACACAAAAGTGTTCAGCTCCATTTATTTAATTTATTTCAAAACAGGGTCAGGAATAATACAAGATAGCAGTCATTACACACTTAATTTATTTTTTCCCTGACATGAAGCCTTAAAGTCCCCTTATTAAAACAACTCATTCAGGGCGAGCATTTTCTACGAGCGACTTCTTAGGCTGACGATGCTTTTGGGAAATGCAGCCCAGATTGGTCAAATTTAAAGATGACATTACCTTGACTTGTAGCTGTCAATGTTGTTAACTAGCTGTTGCCAACATCTATTTACAGAGCGAAATGTCACAAGAAACAGCTGTGGTTGAATATTATGTCAGAATTAAATAAACAAGAAATAAGTATTTTTTAATGAATTCTCATTATAATAGTCGCGGTGATGGCGCTAAACGCACATGATCATTGTCTTAAAAGGTTATTGGACACGAGAGATATTAAAAATAAATACATTTTGTTTGACAATTTGTTTGGATGTCTATTTCAAATATCAACAATGTTTCTCAGAAATCTGCACCTTTATTTATAAGGATGTTATTTAAAAAAAATTTCTGTTGATAAAGTATGTTTATGAGCTGTTTAAGGCGAGACACTACAGGTGAATAGGCTAAAAAATTTAACTTACAGATATCACCATGAAACTTTACCAGTTGATTACTCACATGAATTGGAGAAAAAAATGTATTGCAAGTTTTTTGTAATTTTTTGTTTAAATATGCTAATCAGGCTATATCTAATTAAATATGCGCTAATTTGCCTATATTTTTAAGTGACGTTTTTTGAAGATGAAAAAAACAAGGTTCAAAATTATTGTTGCATTTTGTTGATATATTCAAGGAAAAGACATTTTCAGAGGGGATTATGAATATCTCCTTTTGTTACCCTGTAAATCAGAAAATACTGCCAATAGTCTTAAAAAATTGATTTCCGCCCTATTTTTAGGCATAAAATGTCATATAAATCAGGCCAAAAATTATATATCAACAAATCCCTCTGAACAAACCTTCACAATATAGTTAGGAATAGGACTGTAAAGTTTGGTGTATGTAGGTGCTACTGAAGTGGAAAATCGTCACTAGGAGTGTGAGAAAAAACTCATTTTGAGAAAACGGCCTTTAAAGATTTGTATGGCAAAATTCCACTAATTTCTATTGAAAGCCATGAATTACAGACAAAATATGCTTTAGGTCCAAGTAAAATCAATGTATCACACTGTTTAACATCCAAAACTCATCATTGCTTCATCCATCACTGATCATAACATCCAAAACAACACTTCAACAGTCCATCACACAGGTGAATATGTTTCTGCCTGAGGAACTCACAACCACTTTAGGATCCCACAATTACAGATTTGGTAAGTATTATATAGTAATTATATTATACAAAAACTGAAATGTGTTGTGTAATGTAATTGTTTTGTATATATAGCGTGTAAAGTATAGTATTATGTGATGCATGTATATAATGTCAGAGCGCGTCACGTGATGATTCTGAACGAATCACGTTGTCAGAAATTGACATCAGCCAATGAGATGTGCATTTCGAGTTAAATCGCTGGTTTTACTTTCAAGATTGGTTGCTGATAAACAGGAAATGACCATATTTGGATCAGATAGCGTTGCAAAGGAGAGAGAGAGCTTTCTAACGGTGCGTGTGATGACAGGGTGCAGATCGCGACCGCGGAGCAGAGGGATGATTTAGAACGCCAACTTTTGATGAATTTATGTGAAATCTACACACGCAAACAGACAAAGTGTAGTAAAATAAATACCTAAATGTGTATTTTGGACTTTTTTTCAGCACAAGTCTGACAAGTCAAAATTGACCAATGAAAAAAAAACGATGTTTTTGCCTGCCGTGTCTCGCCTTAATTCATACAATTCAATAAAAATAAAAATTAATCAAACAAAATTAATTAATTAAAACTAAATCTATAAAAGGATCCCATGATGGGAACCCCTAACATGTTCTGTATGAAGCGCCTGACAGAACTTTTTAACCTTTTCTTCTTAGAGGGTTAAATTAGGGTTAGGGGTTTGTGTAAATCACTTCCACTAAAAAAAACTTTCCCCTGCATTAGCACAATTCATCTTGTGTGGTTTCATCCTCTTCCAGAGATCCTCTGGCATGTTGTTATTGTGCGTGGGTCGAGACACAGAGTAGGTGGATCCAGCCTACAGCCGCATGAAAGACTGCATTTATGCATCAGAGTCAATGTGGCAGCCGAACAGCCCCAAGATTCACTGGTGCTCACTAACTCCCTCAAACATACATCACCCTATAGCTGAATATGGCTGTTTTCTCAATCTTATGCAGCAGAGAAGAGAAACTGTATTGTGGGAATAATTGTCTAAGAGTGGGGAGATGGACTCAGTTCAGTGTACCACATGAAACATAAAAACAAACAAATTTAATCTGCTAGATTGTTTATATTATCACAAAAAAATATATTTATCGCCCAGCTCTTTATAAGTATACATATACTCATGTAAAGCTATACTATATAGCAAATCTCAACTGCTTGATTGCTTGTGTCGTTGCAAAATATAAACTATATGATCACTTAGCCCTAATCTGCTAAATGCAACCAAGACATGAAGATATAAGGATGTTTAAACATAAATACCATCATGTTTTTCTGTGAAGCTGCTTTGAAACAATGAGTGTTGTGAAAAGTGCTTCACAAATAATTTGACTTGACACAAAGGAATCATTCAACTGAAAACGTCTTGGTTACTGATGTAACCCCCGTTCCCTGATAGAAGGATTGGGGACGTTATGTTGGCTGACAAATGGGGTCTCACTTGGAAGCCCTAATCACCTCTGAGTTTAAAAAAAAATGGCCAATGGAATTGATGAGTGGAATTTGCATGAAAAACCACTCCCCGCACATATGGGTATATAAGATGGCTGCACACATCCACTCATTCAGGTTTTATGCTGAGGGGCCGAGATTGCATCCTGGCCATTTAGCAGTGGGGTGGTTCAGGTTTGTGGCAGGAGGGACAGAACACCTCCGTTCCCTCCATCAGGGAACGAGGGTTACATCAGTAACCAAGACGTTCCCTATCTGTCAGTCATTTCAACGTTATCGACGTTGACAGATGGGGACTCTATGGAAAGTGCCACAACCACTGAACTGAGTTACGAGTGTTGGAGACACAGAGGGTGGCAAGTTGTAGCATGCCCTATTGACAACTGCTCCCGTTAAGTAGTAACCTACCCAACGCACCGGGCAGTACTGGGCCTGGCATTAGAAGCCTCCGCCATGTCTGGCTGCCCAAGGATGCTCGGAGGAACTCAATCCAAGGTTCGCCTGGAGAGCAAGAAGGTGCTCATATTTTAATTTCAACTGATTCGAGTGGTTCAAAGGGAACCTCTCTAGACTAGAGAGATCCCAGGAGGGGATGAGGCGCAGGCTGGGAGGATTTAGCCTCCTGGCGCCGCTCAGGAACCTGATGATCAGGTCGTGCTTTCCCAGTGATCTACCGTGAACTGCAACGTGATATCCCGCGATGGCGGCAACATACACCGTCAAGGTGAAGGGGGACAGCCTCCAACCTCTCTTGCAGGAAGGAAAGCACAGAGCTGATCGGGCATTTCCAGGGGGCTTCCCGCAGAGAGGAGTACCACTCAGCGAACAGACTTGAGCTTGACATAAGCTTGCCTCTTAGAAGAAGCTCTGGCTTGAGTGACAGTGTCTACCACCGCCGTTAGTAGGCCAATTAAGTCAGCCGCGTCCCATCCAGAAGCCACGGACGCATATGATGCCACTGCCTCGTCCCTGAGAAAGAAGGTCCTTCCTCAGGGAAATCAACCAGTGTGGTGCCAACAGCAAGAGAATGTTTATTTAGCTAAAAAAAGTGTAGGCCACTCCCTTGATAATTTTCTGCCATTTAAATGCCGGTGTGATTTCTCACTTATTTTAGAGAAATATGTCAAGTATTATGCATGTCATTGTATGCATGGGGTTGACAAATAATATAGAACCATTCAATTTGGGTCTCCTCAAAAAAACTTTAGCTTTAGAAGACTTGAATTATAATGAAGTATACATAGTTCCCACAGGCCAATTAATGTCACGTGACCTCCCCGGAGATGCCATCTTTGATGGCATAAGCTGCTGTGTTTACAAAGTTTTACCAGAGAACGTCGTTCTACGTTTTACAAGCAAATTTAGAATATTTCTTTCTGTTTATAATGCAGGGTTCTCAAGTCTCACGCATTGGCCGTGAGACACACGCAATTCAACCAGTTCACACGCTCACACGCCACAGCGTGTATATCTCACGCTGAAAAGGCAATGCCAACCAAGTTGTCCTGCAAGCTTTATATATAACGTTGTATACGAGGCGCATGCACACAAAGACAAGTTTCCTGCCGCCAGCGCGTCCGCATCTCGGCCAGATTGCGTTCGTTACTAGGCGAAGTCCGCGAACACACACGGAAGTTCGGCCACCGCGACATCGCGCGAACACACGTCGTGATGGAGAAAGTAAGTTGGAAGAAAGCTCGCCTAACATTTTTAGACTAGAAGTTCTAGAACATTTAATATATAGCCCATCGTATACATTATTGATGCAGTCAAAAACTCTACAACTGCTTTGCAACCAGGCCAAAAGCTTTGGCTCAGTTTGGCTAAGGAAATGTTATTGGGTATGGGAAGGAATGAAGATGTATTTCTTCAGTTTATTTTAACTTCTATATTATACTGTATTAATAGTATTTCTAGTTACATTAAGGCTAAACCAGAGTGCTCTTGGTAATATTGTATATCCTGTCAAAACATACAATTTAGCCTAATCATTGCCATTGCATTTGTATTTTTCAAAGATGTCAGGGAAAAATGCAAAAATATTGTTTTTCCAAACATTTTGGAGCAATTTGTTATATATTTGTAGCCTAATTTTGAAATATAACATTAAAGAGTAGGCCTATATTTGATGTGATGAATTGCTCTGTCATTTATCAGATTTACCAATTGTTATAATTTCAATTTTTGCTGGTTAATTATGAACAATGGGTAAAATTGGGGGCGGGGATAGGCGGGGGCGGGGCTCCATTTAGGCCCCTCCCCTAACCGCATGTGATCTCACTCCAAGCTTTTGATAAAACTTGAGAACCCTGATAATGTTACGCAAATCATGAAGAGACAAAGTGAAAGAGATTATAAAGAGACTCTATTAACACAAGACAGAGAGAGGTACAATGCGAAAATCTCATTCATAAATGGTGTGGATCCGTATGCGCTAACGAAGGAAGCACTGAGCACTGATTATGCAGCTTTGCCTCAGATACAGTATTTTCATGTGTACCATTATCTGGCATTGGCTAGGAGTTTTTACACATGTGAGCAATTCCGAGCCTGGAAATCACTGTACAATCAGTTTGCCGAGAGTTGGGTTAGTGACGTTTGCTCAAGTGCAATCAATGGAAAAGTAATTTAACGTAGTCATCATAGCGAAGGTATAGCATGATGCTAGACTATCTGTCTATTAAAAAGCCATAGCCTGCACAACTTAATTAATATGTTCCCCTTAAAACAGTCCCCGGTGCTTTCTGTAATATGCATGTACTTATTTGTACACTGAAGAATAGGGGTGGAACCAGGGATGTAGTGGAGGCTAAACGCACGTAAACGCTGTTTACGCACCTCCCAATATTCGGAAATAGCGTTTACCCACCTCCAAAGTGCGTTTATCCACCTCTAAATAGCGTTTATCCACCTCTAAATAGCCCGTAGTTCCTAAGACATTTTAAATTAAGCGTATGTCGTTTTAGTTTCATATTGTTCATTATTAGTTTCATAGGTTGTTAAAGGGGTCATATAATGCCATTTTTGTACAAGCTAATATGATTATTTAGGGTCTAAATTAAAAGTTTGTAATATACTTTAATTAAAAATTCTCATTAGTATTGTAAGAAAACACTTATTTTACCTGGTCAAAAACAGCTCTGTTTTCAGCACGCCGTTTCAGTGCATATGCCTTTAAATGATCATGAGCTTTGCTGACTCCGCCTCTCTGTTCTATGCGTACACGTTTGTAACACAATAACCATAACGTGTTGTTCATTATAAACGTGGGATTATGAATTATATGGAGAACGTCGTACATAGAAAACATGCAGTAATGTACCCTGAGTGTAAACCTTAGACTCATTCATCGTGAAGCGATTTGCAAAGATATAAATATTAATATAAAGTTTAATAAAACGTTACACTCACTTCAGTTGTTCTAGAGGTTCAGCAGGAACACGAATATCTGGTACCGATTCTTTATTCAGGAGCAGCTGCTTTATACTGATCCTCGTTTATAAAGCAGTCTGGTGAGAAATGATTCGCGCAAACATGAGAGCATTGACGTTGCTCGTGGGGAATATTCCCTTCGAAAACAAAACTCAACCACTGCGTCTTCAGCGGTTCGGATTTAGGAACATTAAAATGACTGCTGTGTTCGTTATTACACCCAAGAACAGAACACCACAATCGCTTAGACGCCATTCTGCTCATAGACACTGCTCCAGCATATCAACAATGACCGCGCCGGTCCGCGCATACTATGATTGACAGCTCTCACGAGCGAGGGCGGGTCTGTGTTGAAACGCGCCTATCAATCAACAATCGCGGGAGGGGCGTCCGACCGTGTGACGTCACACGGTCGAACGGCTCGATTTGAGGCAGGGGAAAACATATTGAGAGTGAGGAGTCACGTGCCGATTTGGGCGGGGTCTGAGCCGGTCGGCCATGATGGTAGGAGACGCTATCGGTTGCCAGGGGCAACGCCTTCAGAACTTCACTGAGGCGCGACTAAACATTCATCCAGAAATAGCGAAAGAGAGACAGCGCAGCTTAGTATTTGTTTACATTTTACCGATACGCCGCAGTTTCTTTGGAAGATATGGAGAAGGAAGAGAAATGAAAGGGGTTCTATCGGGAGAGAGTAAATAACAATGCTAGCCAGCTTAGAGAAACTGCTTGTCAATAAACTGACAGCAGCAAAAGCGAGCAAAGCCTGCTTTCAAAAGCAACACATTTCAGCACAGTTCGCCTTTTATTTAACACAAACGAACGAAATTAATACTCTGTTATTCAACTAGAGTTGTTTCATTTGTTATAGACATATCTGTACCGCGAAATGTTTTAAAAATACACTTTTTTTAATGACGTACGATTCGCATTGACAGTGGAATGTCCGATCTGTTCGCTTAACGTTGCACGGCAGGTGCAAATGCACGTATCTGATTCATATCAGATTTATTTCCACATATGAATGAGGCCTGAATGAAACATCAAGTATGACTGAACTCTCGCAGTTTAACGTTACAGGTTTGGGGGTTTCTAAGTCTTGCACCCGCAGCCGCAACAGACTTGTTCAGCTTCTAATCCTCTTGCATTGTGTAGGCAGTAACGTTAGTCACTGATACCATAAACAAACCAGGTAATTAACTTTGTCAGCGTATGTAAAAGGTGGTAGTGCTTTGGTCTTTCGTCCATTCTGTAGCAGGTCGTACGGGTCCATGTTGATGTCAAGTAGTTTCTCTAAATAACGCTGCTTTGTGTTGTTATTTAGTCTCTCCCGATAGAGCCCCTTTCCTTTTGCTTCCCCCTTCTTCATTTATTCCCAAGAAACTGTGCCTTATCGCAAAAATGCAAACAAATATCAAGCTGCTCTCTCTCTCTGTCGCTATTTCTCTCGGTCTCACGGTCGAAGTAACCATGACAACGGATAGCGTATCCTTCCAAGATGGCGAATCCTTCCCACAATGCAACACGGAGTGATACGCGTGACGTCACCTTCTCATTCTCAATAAGGAGATTAAAACAAAACCACTGGATGGATTTTTATCATTATATGATGGTTGTGTACAGGCACTGCCAAAACACATTTCAGTACAATCAACTTAAAAAAGTGCATGTACCATTATATGACCCCTTTAAAACTAAGACGAACTCTTTCATATTGCGCTGCATTACTGTCAGTGTTGTTGACTTTTACTGACGGACGGTAAGGTTGCGCTGTTGACGCTCGCTCAGCCTCTCGAGGAGAAATCTACACAAATGAGCGCACACACACACACACACACTCAGTTAACCAGTTAACAACATACTGCTGCCTATAAAAAATATAAATGTGGAGTTTTTATATTTTTAACATATGTTAAGCAACCTCAATTATTTTTCCTGAACACCATCACGATTGAAAATGTGACATTTCCTACAACAGTTCAATAAACAGTTAAAATTAAGTCACTTACATTTTAGATGCAATATTGGCTGTTTTTGTTCTGTTTCAGCAGCGAAAATAGTTCCAAACAAAAATCACAGCAGAACCACGGCGCATCTCACAGGAACACTCAACCTGTTTTCATTACTGAATGATTCAGCATTTTGAACGAATCGATTGAGTCAAAGATTCAATGACCCATTCATAAACATCTGTCTCATTCTTGAATGAATCAGCCGTTTGAACGAATCGTTTGTTTGTTTGAATGAATGAATCAATAACTCACTCATTAAGACGGTCGCCTGCCGCCACCTACTGGCGGTTTAGTGTTATGTTTAAAAGTAGTATCATTCTTTCCAATGTTTCTTATATGTAAATTTAAATAAATTTCATAACATTATTTTACACAATTGTAATTTTTCAGTGTAAATTATTTAATTTGATCAGCCCCTAGGGTAACAGCCCTAGAGTGTCTTATTATTCTAAATAATTGAATTTATTGACCAAATTTATGAATTTAAAATGAAAGATGAAGCATACATTTAATAATATTGGGGGAGGGGATGCCCTTTAAAGGTGCAGATATTACAATATGCCGATTTAAATATCAAAGCTGATTGAACACTGATGAGAATAATCAGAATAAATGAGAATATTGTTTCAGACTAAATTAACACACACACCAAAAAAAAAAAAATCTGGACGAGCAATTTTTTTACTCAGACAAGTGAATGACAGATTTACTTGTCCGAAGGATGTCGAGCTTAATGTCGAGCAATGTTAGCAATGTCATCAGGTAGGCAGTGGCCCACCTTACCGGGTGACCACGTCGTGGTCCACCAGAATTTATAGTTTACCAACCTCTTTTTTTACCACTACACCTCTGGGTGGAACGGTACATGTATTCGTATTGAACCCGAAACGGTACGGGCGTCATGGTTCGGTGCATGAATATAAAAATAAATAAAACTCGCATGCAAATTAATTACAGTTTTTCTCAAATGCTAAAACACAAAAGCCAATCCTCTAAACCAAATGACCAGTTGTCTAAACACATTTACTAAATCTAGCCATCATTTTCCAATATCATAAACACATTTCACATGAAGACACAATTCACAAAACACAATCCTCCGTTCTCATAAATCTTAACACATTTTTCCTTGCTAAAACACAAGTTGCAAAAGAACTCTGCTCATATTCTCAAATGAAAGCTCATGTGATGCAAAATGCTTGCCACAGTCAGCAATATTTGAACACAATGAACACACCTGGCGTCATTCATTACACACAACGACTCAAAATTGAAGACACTTGTTGCTAATGCTGTGACCACATGTATAAAAGCAAGTTCGAAGTGCACAGTTTGCTGAAGATTCCAAACAAACACAATGGATGAAGGCAGAGTCAGGGGAAGAGGAATTCGAGTCAGAGGAGGGAGAAGAGCTGGCCATGGAAGAAGAGGAGCAGGCCAACGAGGAAGAGGAGGCGGCCAACAAGGGAGAGGATGAGGCCAACAAGGGAGAGGATGAGGCCAACAAGGGAGAGGAGGAGGCCAACAAGGGAGAGGAGGAGGCCAACAAGGGAGTGTCACAATGATGAGTCTCAAAATCCAAGTGCAAGTGAAACAGTTTATTGACGACGGACAAGACAGGGAAACTCAAAACACCACGTTTACAGGCGGGCGACCTGGAAGACACAACACAAGAGGAGAGGAACTGGACTGGAGATCAGCAAGGACACAGGGCAGCGACAGGAACAATCTCCCGGATGATCCCTCAGCAAACTGGATGTTCCGTGGAAAACAGGAAGAGCCCGCAAGGAACTAGGACACAGGTACTGGGTGACAGAATACAAAAACATGAACAACGAACCGACACCCTTCATGAAAACCTCCAGCTAGATAAAGGGAGCTAACAAGTAGTAGATTAGTTGCAGCTGACGGCAGTTAGCGTAATCAGCCGGTGCTAAGCAACAAACAAGCACTACACACACAACCCCACACCCAAAAACACACCAACAGATATACAAAACGAACACATGGATCGATGAACCGTGACAGTACCCCCTCCCCTAAGAGTGCCTCCTGGCACTCCCAAGAGAGCCTACCTGACGATTGTAATCATCGATAAGGGAGTGATCCAGTATGTCCCTAGCAGGAACCCAACTCCTCTCCTCCGGACCGTAACCCTCCCAGTCCACCAGGTACTGGAATCCGCGTCCCCTCCGTCTCGAGTCCAGAATACGATTAACTGAATACGTAGGCTCCCCGTCTACGAGTCGCAGCGGTGGGGGAACCGGAACCGGCGGATTAAGGTTAGAACGAAAAACAGGTTTCAATTTGGAGACATGAAAGGCGGGGTGAATTCTCCTGTACGCTGGAGGAAGTTTGAGACGGACAGTTACCGGACTAATGACTTTGGTGACCGTGAACGGGCCGATAAATTTAGGAGCTAGCTTATTAGACACGGAACGGAGCGGAATATTCTTAGTAGAAAGCCACACTTTTTGACCCACAACGTACACGGGAGGCTTTGACCGGTGGCGATCGGCCTTAGCCTTAGTGCGCGCCCCCACCTGGAGCAGAGTCTCTCGGGCCCTGGTCCATGTGCGGTGGCACCTCTGGACGAAGGCGTGAGCAGAGGGGACCGCGACTTCAGATTCCAGACTGGGAAAAATAGGTGGCTGGTACCCTACGCTACACTCAAAAGGAGATAGGCCCGTGGATGACACTGGTAACGAGTTATGTGCGTACTCAACCCATGAGAGTTTTTGGCTCCAGGAGGAAGGATTCTGAGAAACCAAACATTGCAACACTCTCTCTAAGTCTTGGTTGGCACGCTCGGTCTGCCCGTTGCTCTGAGGATGAAACCCAGAAGAAAGACTGACACTCGCCCCCAATAAACGACAAAACTCTCTCCAAAATTTGGAAATAAATTGGGGACCCCTGTCAGATACCACGTCCATCGGGAGGCCATGTAACCGAAAGACGTGATCTATAACAGCAACCGCTGTCTCCTTGGCAGATGGTAATTTGGGCAAGGGAATGAAATGAGCCGCCTTCGAGAACCGGTCCACTACGGTCAAAACGACCGTCTTGCCCTGGGAGGGCGGGAGGGCAGTGACAAAATCTAGCGCGATGTGGGACCAAGGTCTCAAAGGGACAGACAGCGGTTGGAGTAACCCATCCGGTGGGCGATTGGAAGTCTTACCACGAGCACAGACCGAACATGCCAATACAAAACTCCGAATGTCGCGAGCCATAGAGGACCACCAGAATCGTTGCCTGACCAAAAAACTGGTGCGATTAACTCCTGGGTGACATGCTACGTTGGAACAATGACCCCACCGAATTACGTCGGACCTTGACCCCTCCGGTACAAATAAACGACTCGGTGGACAACCGGGCGGAGGCGTTACCCCTTCTAAGGCCGCAAGGACCTTCGACTCGATCTCCCAAACAAATGTGGAGATGAATAGAGTCTCCGGTAAAATGCACTCGGGAGTAGACGGGCGTTCGGAACGATCAAAAATGCGCGATAAAGAATCGGGTTTGATGTTTTTAGAACCCGGGCGGTACGAGAGAGTAAAATCAAAACGACCGAAAAAAAGTGCCCACCGAGCCTGCCTGGAGTTGAGTCGTTTTGCTGATCTGATATATTCAAGGTTCTTATGATCAGTCCAGACAATAAAGGGTACCCCTGAACCCTCTAACCAATGACGCCATTGCTCCAACGCTAGCTTGACTGCCAGCAACTCTCTGTTACCAATGTCATAATTACATTCCGCAGGAGACAAACGATGAGAAAAAAACGCGCAAGGGTGTACCTTGTCATCCGCGGGAGAGCGCTGGGAAAGAACCGCTCCTACCCCCACCTCTGACGCGTCGACCTCCACCACAAACTGACGTGAAGGATCAGGGGCTATAAGAATGGGAGCTGAAACAAAGCGGCTCTTGAGGTTGGTAAATGCAGCTTCAGCTACACCACACCACCTGAACGTCGTCTTGGAGGAGGTCAAGGCAGTCAGAGGAGCGGCTAGTTGGCTGAAATTGCGAATGAAACGCCGGTAAAAATTGGCAAACCCCAGAAACCTCTGTAGGGCCTTACGGGAATCTGGAGTTGGCCAATCCACCACAGCCTTAACCTTGTCGGGATCCATGCGCGTCCCCTCGGAGGAGATGATATAACCCAGAAATGGAACCGACTGTGCATGGAACGAACATTTCTCCGCCTTGACAAAAAGCCCATTCTCTAACAGTCTCTGGAGCACTCGTCTGACGTGCTGAACGTGTTCCTGGAGAGAAGAAGAAAATATCAGTATGTCATCCAGGTAGACATATATGAACTGATCTACCATATCTCTCAGCACGTCATTAACGAGTGCCTGGAAAACCGCAGGGGAGTTTGACAGACCAAAAGGCATGACCAAGTATTCAAAGTGTCCCCTGGGGGTATTAAAAGCAGTTTTCCATTCATCCCCCTTCCTTATGCGGACCAAATGATAAGCTTTGCGTAAATCCAATTTTGTGAAGATGGATGCTCCCTGCAACCTCTCGAAAGCCGAAGACATCAACGGCAAAGGATAAGTATTCTTTACCGTGATGTTGTTCAACCCTCGGTATTCAATACAAGGTCGCAGGGAACCATCCTTCTTCCCCACAAAAAAGAACCCTGCCCCCGCTGGAGAAGAGGAAGGACGGATGAACCCAGAGGCTAGAGAATCAGAAATATATTTCTCCATGGCCTCCCTTTCAGGAACGGAAAGTGAGTATAACTTGCCTTTCGGCGGAGACATACCTGCCAGTAAATCTATGGCACAGTCATAGGGACGATGCGGAGGGAGAGAAGCAGCCCGAGACTTACTGAACACTTCCCTCAGGTCAAGATACTCACGTGGCACGTTAGATAGATCCGCGTGTTCATCCTGAAACACAACACAAGACACTGGAGAACACGCAGACATTAAACAAGAAGCATGACAATATTCACCCCAAGACAAAACTGAATTCCTGCACCAATTAATATGTGGGTTGTGGAGTACCAGCCAGGGATGGCCAAGTACCACAGGAGCAGAAGGGGAGTGAATTAAAAGAAACTCAATCTCTTCAGAATGGTTACCAGAGGTAACGAGTCTAATTAGGGCCGTGGAATGAGTGACAGAGGGTAACCGTTGGCCGTTAAGCGCTACTACAGAGATGAGTTGAGTCAGTGTCACCATCGGTATCATGAGTCTCTGAGCGAGGTCAAAGTCTAAAAAATTTCCCTCTGATCCCGAGTCAATCAGAGCCTCACAGTGAAAGCTCTGAGCAGGAAGTTTTAAACTGACAGTGAGATGAGTAGCAGAAAAAGAGGATTTAGTCAGTGTAGATCCACCCGTCAGTAACCTCTTACCTACTGGCGGGCGCTGGCTTTTACCGGACACTGGAGGGCAATGTGGCCAACGGCTCCACAGTACAAGCACAATCCCTTCTCTCTCCTTCTCTGCTTCTCCTGTTGCGATAGATGAGATCTGCCCATCTGCATAGGCTCCGGACCTGGAAAAGACTCTGCAGTTTCCACAGCAGGAAAGGATACATTAGACTGTGCAGTGGCCAGCCATCCTCGCTGTGTTCGCGGTCCCCGTCGTCGTAGTCTCGAATCCACCAAAATGGCTAGGTCGATGAGTCTATCCACCCCCGTGGGTAAATCCATGGCATAGATTTCATCCTTGATATTATCGGAAAGTCCATGTAAAAACATGTCCCATTGAGCCTCCGAATTCCAGCCACACACCGCAGCCAAAGTGCGGAACTCAATAGAATAGTCCGTCACTGGACGATCTCCTTGACGCAACTCCGCAAGAATTCGCGCTGCGTCCCTACCGGAAGCTGCGCGATCAAAGACCTTTCTGAGCTCGTGTGAGAATTCATCAAAAGAGTCACAACAAGGAAGTCGCTGTTCCCACACAGTAGTTCCCCAAGTCGCGGCTCTCCCCGATAAAAGTGTGATGACAAAAGCCACTTTAGCCTCCTCAGTGGGAAATGATTAAGGTTGAAGAGAGATATGCAGGGAACACTTAGCCAAAAATGAACGACATAATTTAGGCTCACCAGAATAGAACGCTGGAGGCGGAAGACGAGGCTCAGTAGCACGAATGGTCTGCGCGACCGAAACGGAAGCGCTTGTAGTCACTTGACGTTGCACTGAAGCCGTCTCGGTTCTTAGCTGTTGCAACTGGGTAGTTAATTCGGAGACCTGGGTCACCAATGCCTGGACAGCACGACCCGTGGCCGTCGCCTGTTCCTCCTGTTGTTGCATGCGCACCTCACTCTTCGATAGAATCTCCGTCAATTCGGCCACACTTGCTGGATCCATCTTGGGTCGGTTTGTTCTGTCACAATGATGAGTCTCAAAATCCAAGTGCAAGTGAAACAGTTTATTGACGACGGACAAGACAGGGAAACTCAAAACACCACGTTTACAGGCGGGCGACCTGGAAGACACAACACAAGAGGAGAGGAACTGGACTGGAGATCAGCAAGGACACAGGGCAGCGACAGGAACAATCTCCCGGATGATCCCTCAGCAAACTGGATGTTCCGTGGAAAACAGGAAGAGCCCGCAAGGAACTAGGACACAGGTACTGGGTGACAGAATACAAAAACATGAACAACGAACCGACACCCTGCATGAAAACCTCCAGCTAGATAAAGGCAGCTAACAAGTAGTAGATTAGTTGCAGCTGACGGCAGTTAGCGTAATCAGCCGGTGCTAAGCAACAAACAAGCACTACACACACAACCCCACACCCAAAAACACACCAACAGATATACAAAACGAACACATGGATCGATGAACCGTGACAGTGAGAGGAGGAGGCCAACAAGGGAGAGGAGGAGGCCAACAAGGGAGAGGAGAAGGTCCAGGAGGGAGAGCAAGACAACCTGGCACCATCATTACGGACGAGATGCGAGCAACAGTCATTGACCATGTCATTGTCCATGGCATGGCAATGGCTGAAGCAGGACTAAGAGTCCGCCCAAACCTGAGTAGGTTCACCGTGGCCACCATTATCAGGGCATTCAGACAACACAACAGGTATTGTATTCTATTGCTTTCTTTGTCACAATACAATTTTACAAGCCTGTGAAAGTAGTCTATTGGTTTCAAATCAGTTGTTACTGTATTGTAAAACATGTCAATTGACAACACATGTTTCTTTCTTTAGAGTTGAAAGAATGCCACATAGAGGTGGGAGGGTTGTCATATTTACAGCGGCACAAGAAACCCTCATTGTGGATATGGTTTGTGAGAACAACCTCCTCAGACTCCGGGAGATCAGAGACAAAGTCATTACCGATAATGTCAAATTTGAGAGCATTGATGATGTCAGCTTGGCCACAATAGACCGAGTTCTCCGGCGCCAAAAGATGCGGATGAAACAGGTCTATAGGGTTCCCTTTGAGCGCAACTCTGCGCGACACAAAGACCTACGTTACGAGTATGTGCAATTAAGTATACATCCATGTTCACAGTAAAGTTAGTGGACATACTGTGTTGCTCAGTGGCCTACATTACTTCTGGACAATACTGTGCTACCTGATTGACTGTTGTTCTGAACACCTGTGCACTTTCACATTTTCACAGATGATATTACAGTTGGACGCGATGGCCAGACCTCATCAGTACTCTTCCTGGATGAGGCTGGCTTCAACCTGCAGAAACGAAGGCAAAGAGGCCGTAACATCATTGGCCAAAGAGCCATCACTGAGGTTCCTGGCCAACGGGGGGGTAATATTACTCTTTGTTCGCCCATGGGTTTGGAGGGGCTTGTCCACCGGCATGCTGTCCTTGGGTCTTACAACACCCAACGTCTCCTCACCTTCCTAGAGGAGCTAAAAGACATCCTCCTAGACCGCCAACAACACCATCCTGGGCCCGCATATCACATTTATGTGATCATTTGGGACAATGTACGCTTCCACAGAACAAACCAAATCAGAGAGTGGTTCACCACCAACAGTAACCACTTTTTAAACGTCTGTCTGCCACCCTACTCCCCTTTCCTGAACCCTATAAAGGAGTTCTTCTCATCGTGGAGATGGAAGGTTTATGACAGACAACCATACACTAGATAGAACCTCCTAAGGGCAATGGAGCTGGCCTGTGTTGACATCCCAGTGGAGGCCTTCCAAGGATGGATTCGCCATTCCAGGGCGTTTTTCCCACGGTGCCTGACAAGAGACAATATAGCCTGCGATGTGGATGAGGTGATGTGGCCCGATGCAGCTCAGCGACATGATGGCGCACAGTGATTGTGGTGTGTGTGTGGTGTGAATAAAGTAAATAAAAAACTTCACACCCTGATCATGTTTTCAAGAGTACTGTTGTGTGCAATAGATTCTGTTTTTGCATTGAGTTGTGTTACAGTAGTGTACATGCAGAATTTACTATAGATTTATACTCTTCATATGAAACTCACAAATCTAAATGCCTAATCCTCTGCAGAGATCTAAGAAGATCCATTACTGTAAAGTTTCTAAAAATATGTATTGGCAGTTATGAAACAAAGAACCTTCTCACTAATTGAGCATTGTGTTTTCAATTATTTTGCTGTAGTGTGTAATGATGTGTATAGTGTTTACATTTTTGAAAGCTTCGAGCTGCTCTTTTGGTGTGAAAGTTTGAGTTTTGAAGTGAGAAGGTGTGGTTGTGTTTATGTAGCTTTAGAAAAGGATGTTGTGTTTAGACATTGGGGAACATGGAGGAAACGTTTGTGAAATGTGTTTTAGCATTTGAGAACAACTGTAATGTAATGCGGAGCTACTTTATACGTGGGTGCTTTAGGGACATAATCTGAGATTGCAATGCTGGAATGTGTGTGTGTGTGAGTGAGTGAGAGCGAGGCGTGGGCGCGATCGAACAGTGGAAACAATTTTGTTTTGTATGTTTTTAATACCTCGTCATTTTGTTTATACAGGACATCATTCAAACTGCAAAGTATTAACTTATATTTGTGTACACTCGCAATAAAACACAACATTGTGCAAGATAGTACTGAGTAAATTATGTCTGTCAACACATTATAAGATACGCATCTGACACAAAGTGCTCTGAGCAAATTCTTGCGTGTTTTGCGAGTTTCTTTCCTGTTATGGTTGATCCTCGCCAGCCATAACCTCCGTCGTTGTTCTGACAAAAGCTTAGTCTTCTCACATTCATGAAGTCTAATGACGGGTATACTGTAAAATCCAAATTTAACTGAACCTCCGGCACGTTTTGAACATCCATTGACCCAGCAGGAGATGACCATTTTCACTTTTTAACACGAAACTCATTTCACTTTGTTTAACTCGTTTCAGCTTCTTCTAATGTTCTGCCCACAGCAATGGCGCCAGGTCGACAAATGCCCATATGTTGTGACGTCATGTAGGAACTATGTATACACCGTATGGACTACTTTATGGTCCTTTTTGGAGATTAGCCGTCAGTCCTCAAATATATCACAGAAGGAAATCATAAAGGTGTTGAACAATATGCAGGTGATTAAATTATTACATTTTAATTTTTTGTATAAACTATTCAAATTTGACTATTTCTCTCTTCCACCCAATTAACCCTTTCACACGTAAGTTTAAAATATTCTAACTGACCCCCAGCGTGAGTTTTTCAAGGCGACCGTTATTTAGAACTTGTCACTTCAATGTTTCCATGGTGACGCGTCATTGCTTGTCACGTGACACAGCGCAACCACAACACAGCGCTGAATGAATGATGATCTGCTTTTATGTCATTTTTCCTTTTTTATTAAAAATATTCACAAATGTATTAGCTATAGCATGAAACAGTGATATTCCGATTGTCAAATATGTGCAAGTGTATGGGTTTTGTTGTTTAAACATCTTTATAACGATCGCGTTAGTTGAGCTGTATGCACAATGGGCGGCGCCATTTTAGTTTGTTTTACAGTTCAGAGAATCGGATCTGTTGGATTTACAACACGTCAATTCCTCCACTTCTCACGAAATACATGAAAGTAAGTGGCCGGTGAACTGGGAGAAGAATAGGGTCAAATGTAAAGCTACTTACACAATGTGTATCTGATATGAATAAAACGTGTCATCTTATTATAATGGAAAGGATTATTATTGCCGCTTCCATAGACATCAGTGTGTATTTTACAAACTCAAAATCATTGTTTTGCTAGTACTTATGTGTATTTAAATGTCTGAAACCTAAAATAAACATTATGTGGTTGAAAACACTAGTTGTGATATATGACAGGACTGAGTGCGTCCTTCTCTGGCTCAGCGCCAGCCAACGCGCGAAAGCACGTTTGAATTTAGCAGTTGATCATGTGATGCACTGACCATTCTAATCACACCGGTGTGATCGTACGCTCCAGGGACCAGCCAAGACTGATCACACCGGTGTGATCGTACACGTGAAAGGGTTAACACATTGGCCTCCTCCACTCTGCCTCCTTGCATGCAACAGTGCATAACCACAGGCAGCCCCCTGACTGTGAACCCCCTGTGTTTCATCTAGCTGCTATACTCAGCTACACACACAGTGTGTTTCCCCTCACTGCATCATCTCCTAAAACTGAAAGCAGGAATTGCACATGGTTCGTCTTGAAAAACACCATGTCAAAATCAAATGTGCAGCGTTGTCACGTGGGTTGCAGGAAGGCAGAAATAAATGAGGATAATCTTCCAAAACGAGGGTTTAATTGAAATTAAACACAGGACGGCAGAACAGGTAGCAACACACACTAAATAAGACAGAGATCGAACCAACACTGACTGAACAGATGGAACTTAAATACAAACACATATGACACTGATTAACAGAACACAGGGGATACAGATGATAATGATGATGATTAACTAAACACAGGTGATACAGATTAACTGATAATGACAGTGAAGATGACACGTGACGTGATGACAGGCAGACAAGTCTAATGAAAACAAACTAAACAGAACACAACTGTCCCGTCCTTGCGCCGTAACGAGAGAGATGAAGGTGGGGGTTTGGGAGGAGGAAGAGGAGCAGGCGGAGGGCTGGAGAAGGCAGGCAAAATATCTGGAGAACAAGGGCAGACAGAAGGCAGGAGGGACCAGGGCGGAGCAGACGGTGCAGGCGGCCAGGGTGGAGCAGGCTGTGCAGGCGGCCAGGGCAGAGCTGATGGAGGGAGGAGCCATGGTGGAGAAAGGGCTGACGACTCCAGGGGGCAGACTAACGGAGACGGAGCAGGTGGAAGTGGAGACCCGGATGAAGCCGGAGAGCCGACGAGCCAGGGCGATGCAGAGGATCCCGAGGGACATGGCGATGCCGCCGGCTCAGGCGACCGAGGCGCAGGCAGGGATCCAGAAGGCCGCAGTGGAGCCGGAGCGACAGAGGACCGAGGTGGAGCTGGAGGGAGTAAGGAGCCCAATGGAGCTAGAGGGACAAAGCGACGAGGCGAAGCCAGAGGAGTGTAGTCCTGAGGGCGAGGACAGGCCTACGAACGACCAAGGCGGAGCCGGAGGGACAAGGGAGCCCGGCGGAGCTGGTGGACTGATGGGCCACGGTGGAGATAGGAGCCAAGATTGAGCTGATGGATCGACGGGCCGAGGTGGAGTTCTGGTCGCGGTGGTGCGAGCTTGGGGATCAGGGATTCACTGACCATGCTGGAGCTAAACACTGGTAGACCCGTGTAAAGCTCACCTCACTGAAGGTGGAATGTGGGTGACTGTGGGGCTAGCAGGGGGTGGTGACAGCCTGGTTGAGGAATGGATGATGGGAGGAGGTGGGAGAGGGAGGCTGGGTGGGAGTTCGGGAAAAGACTCAGGCTCGGGCTCGGGAACAGACTCGGGAACGGTCTCGGGAAAGGGCTCAGGCTTGGGAACAGACTTGGGCTCGGGAACGGGCTCGGGAAAGGGCTCGGGCTTGGGAACAGACTCGGGCTCGGGAACAGACTCGGGAACGGGCTCGGGAACAGGCTCGGGAAAGGGCTTGGGAACGGGCTCGGGAATGGGCTCGGGAACAGGCTCAGGAATGGGCTCGGGCTCGGGAACAGGCTCGGAAATGGGCTCGGGCTCGGGAACAGAACATTCTTTGTGGACGCTTTTCTGCAAGGGGACAGGACAACTGCACCGTATTGAGGGGAGGATGGATGGGGCCATGTATCGCGAGATCTTGGCCAACAACCTCCTTCCCTCAGTAAGAGCATTGAAGATGGGTCGTGGCTGGGTCTTCCAGCATGACAACGACCCGAAACATACAGCCAGGGCAACTAAGGAGTGGCTCCGTAAGTAGCATCTCAAGGTCCTGGAGTGGCCTAGCCAGTCTCCAGACCTGAACCCAATAGAAAATCTTTGGAGGGAGCTGAAAGTCCGTATTGCCCAGCGACAGCCCCGAAACCTGAAGGATCTGGAGAAGGTCTGTATGGAGGAGTGGGCCAAAATCCCCTCTGCAGTGTGTGCAAACCTGGTCAAGAACTACAGGAAACGTATGAACTCTGTAATTGCAAACAAAGGTTTCTGTACCAAATATTAAAGCTGCAGTCCGCAGTTTTTCCTCTTTGTCGCCATCTCTGTTCGAAATCTGCAATTGTAGTCATTCGCTGAATTATCAACTTTACGTGAGTTGTACTTCGACACGGCACAAAAATGTCATCTGAACAAGTAACATCCACTTTTGTTCTGGTTCTGACATTGCAGTAAATCGCAGATTAAATCTAAAAATCGCTTATCATATCACGCAAACCGGTGCAAATTATACTTTGTTCTCAAAGACATGCTCGAATCTCCCGCGGAAATCCACCAGTACCACTGGAATTAAAAACATTATTACAAGCTTATCGCTTTGAATCGAGCTAAGGCAAGCAGATAGTTTTGAACACTGGCTGGTTATGTATTTTCTCAAAAATGTATTTTGGATCATTTTTAACCCAAAAAAAGCTACAGACTGCAGCTATATGTCATGCAATAAAATGCAAATGAATTACTTAAAAATCATACAGTGTGATTTTCTGGATTTTTGTTTTAGATTCCGTCACTCACAGTTGAAGAGTACCTATGATAAAAATTACAGACTTCTACATGCTTTATAAGGGTGGTCTGGGCGGGACGAGACTCTGGAAGGGCGGTCTCGGCGGGACAAGACTCTTGAAGGGTGGTCTCGGCGGCTGCTGGTGATGGTGGTTGTTCTCTGGATCGGGACGCGATGTTCACCAAACACCTGGCGATGGCTTCCCTCCAGCTTTGTCCATTGGTGTTTGGGAGGTCGATGGCCCTGATCCAGAAAAGCAGCTTGAGGGTTTCATCATCGATGGGGCTAGTGATGGCTCGATGAACAAAGTTCTCCACAAAGGAGAAATATTCCGTGCTCTCATGAGCTATAGCAACAAACCCTGTCGTCCATACGGGCTGGTCCGATCTTCTGTCACGGTGGGTTGTTACGGACTTCTGCAGTTTAAAAAAATCTCAACCCCCTGAATAGAATCCCTCACAACAGTACAAATCTGAAAAACATATTGTCTCAAGCACACCTGATGCAACTAATCATGGGCTTTACTAGTTGCACCAGGTGTGCTTGAGTTAGAACACAAGAAATACCTGAGCTGGCTAGGTTTTTTTAGTGTCATGTGTGACTGCAAGTTAGAAAAATGGCTAAGTCAAAAGAATGGTCCAAAAAGTTAAGAGAAGATATCATCGCCCTTCACAAACAAGGAACAGGATAAAAAAAGATAGCGAAGGCACTAAATGTTCCTAGAGAGACAGTTGGAAGCATAGTTTGTAAGTTCAATGTTAAAGGAACAGTGGTTACACTACCTGGATGGGGCAGAAAAAGAAAGCTATCAACATCTGCAACCGGATTTCTGAGAAGGCAGGTTCAGAAAAACCCTTGAGTGACTGCAAAAAACCTGCAGCAAGACTTGGTGGCAACAAGCACTGAGGTTTCAGCTCCACAGTAAGGAAACTAAACACATGCCAGAACTCCCAAGATGTACACTACTGACCAAAAAGCACAAGTAACGTTGGCTCAAATTTGCTCAAATTCATATAAATAAGCCACAGAAGTTTTGGGATTCTGTTCTGTGGAGCGAAGAAACAAAACTGGAACTTTTCGGCCCTATAGATCATCGGTATGTCTGGAGGAAGAAGAATGAAGCATGTGCTGAAAAGAACACTCTTCCTACAGTTAAGCATGGTGGTGCTCGGTCATGCTCTGGGGCTGCTTTGCATCCTCTGGCACTGGAAACCTGCAGTGTGTGGAAGGCAAGATGGATTTATTGACGTATCAGGAAATCCAAGGAGAAAACGTCATGCAGTCAGTGAGGAAGCTGAAGCTTGGGCGTCATTGGACCTTCCAACAGGACAATGATCCCAAGCATACCTAAAATTCCACCAAGTCTTGGTTTCAGAAGAAGTCCTGAATATTCTACAGTGGTTACAGTAACCTGACTTGAACCCTATAGAAAATCCCTGGTGGGATATTGAAGAAGGCAGTTGCAGCACGCAAACCCAAGAAGCTGGTGTCTGGTTATACATCTCGTTTGCAGCAGGTCATAAGAGAAAAAGGGTGTTCTACTAAGTACTAAAGATGTTTGCCATGAAGGGGTTGAAGACTGCCGAAGTCATTAAAAGTTGCATTTTCAGTTAAATTTGGGGAAACCACTTGAAACATTTGTTGTGTTGAGCTATTTCAATTACTTTTGTTTGATTTGTTCATTGCAAACAGCTGAAAGTCTGTCAATTTTGCCAGTAAACCTGATTTGCAATGGGGGTTGAATTTCGATTGCCACTGTATATATACATACAGTATGTATTAACTGTATAATATTCTACATGAATACAGAGACTACATGAATACTGAGTCTAGTATGACTTATTTAACCTCAGGATGTTCTCTTGTTAAACTCACAGTCTAATGGAACCATGTACTACTCAGAGGAATTTTCCTCTTGCTGTCGCCATGTATAGAACAAGCTCATCTGAAGTCATGAGATTCATGATAGTTGACACAGGATATTTTAGTATGTCAATGCTGTTAGCTAAATCTAATATGCCGTATGACAGAGGGTGAGGGTGCTCAGCTTTGGCTCTAATCTCTTCAAATATATTGAGAGCAAATGCATGTTAGAGCAAACATACACACACACACACACACACAGATACTGTACAATGCATTTGTTTTTTATACTGCCATTATTTATATATGGAGCTCTGCTCTTTCCTTTCCTTTGAACACACATATTCAAACTCATGCACAAAAACACACATGGGCTTGGAAGCCAGACGAACCGAGCAGTAATTAACAAACATCAATCCCACAGTCCATTCACTGATCGTCTGGTCCATACTGCACACAAACGTGTCAACATCACATCATCCAGTTGGATATACCAGACCTAAAAACAGAATAAACAGCATATAAGCCTTAACAATGTTTTATTGGTCACTTTAAAATGGTAAAATTTTTGAATGTTTTTAAAATAAGTATCTTATGCTCACCAGGGCTGCATTTTTTTAATAAAAAAAAAATACAGTAAAAAAACAGTAATATTGTGAAATATTATTACAATTTAAAATAACTGTTTTGTATTTGAATACGGTACATTTCAAAATGTAATTTATTCCTGTGATTAAACCTGATTTTTTAGCATCATTGCTCCAGGCTTCAGTCACATGATCCTTCAGAAATCATTCTAATATGCTGATTTGCTGCTAAAAAAACAACAACAACAAAAAAACATTTATTATTATAAATGTTGAAAACAGTGGTGCTGCTTCATGTTTTTTTGGAAATAGAAATGTTTTGTAATATTATAAATGTATTACCTATCACTTTTGATCAATTTAATGCATCCTTGCTAGTTTCTTTCACAAAACATTTGATCTGTAGTGTAAAAAAATACTTATGATCAATTTTGATTAAGGTTTTTTTTTTTTTTTTTTTTTTTGGAGCTTGACAGCATTTAGTTTAAATTCCATTTTGTTTACTGGATTAAGAGCAGCTTGGACATTACTCATGCAGATTTTAAAATGATTATTTTTTTCCTTGAAGCTCAGCACTGCAGAGCCCTGAGGATCAGCCGTGCTTGTTCATTCATAGGGAAGCCCATAAATAAATGGAAGACTAGCTGCTGCTTAGATCATGAACATTTCCCACATCACTATGATGCAATTGCAGTGTGAATTCCCCGCTCTGGAAGGTCCTGTCAAACTAGGCAACACCCCTGGGCATTGAACTGCCTCGCTAATCGCACTCCTGCGGGCGAACTGAAATGAGCTTGGCCGTTTCTCCATTCTGAACGTGTGCTTTCTAATCTTTGGGCAGATTAAAATACGACCCACGTCTGAAACAAAACACTGGAGGCAGGCGGGGACAAAAAGACTTTGTTCCGGCTGTTAGCATGGACAGGGAGTGAAATGTCAAGGGAATGAGCTAAATTGTTTCCAGAGCAGAATCATTATTGGCTTGCTCACAATATCAATGACACAAAGAGATATGCTTTTTCTTAATACTAAAACGCTGTTTAAAAGCTAAACCAGTTTACTATATTCACTTTTTAGCATCAAACACAAATGTATGTACATGAAAAAAAAACAAAAAAACTGTGTAGTTTGAAAGTTTTAACTTCCAATTAACTCTGAACAGAAATTGTTTGTGTTCCTCCACGAAAGTGCAACAACTTAATTATGACTTTGCTGTGAGACAGTGATAAATGTGACCTATCATTATTTGCCTATAGAGCCAACAAAGCTAACATCCCTCAGGCACCCGTGGAGTCCAGATATACAGTATAATACACAGTAAAGTCCTAATTACTGCAGTACACAGGGCTCTAATGACAGAGGCGCTGCTGTTAACACCGCAGGCGTTTGGAGATGCTTGTCCCATAACAGCCTGCGGCCGGAGCACAGAAAGCCAACATTAAAACTGAACGAATCTTTTTGCACTTTTGAGTAAAATACTCGTCTATATAAATGGTCCTAACTAAAATGAGAATTTTATACAAAAATGTAGCCTGGTTAAAACCAGACCATTCTCAGTTGTAACTGAGTTATGGTCTGGCAAAGCGTCATAGACAAATCATTTCCAGAGGGGCGTCACCAATGGACGTCGCGGATAGACCTAAAACCAATCAGAGCGATGAAGGAGATGACGTATGCAGAGCGGCGGAGAAACATCTCTGAGTGTTGTTCTTTGCTCCGTTTTAACTAAAAGGAAACGTTCAAATCGCTTAAAACAGACGCGATAGCTAATTCGAACGAGTGATGTTCGACGGCGGCATCCATCTTTGTAATGTAGGCTACAAAATCTGCTTCAAAATCCCAGCGCTGTCGTCATCGTGTAAAGCCCGCCCCAACGTTTCTGATTGGTGCCGCGATTTCGACGGATTGGAAATGGGCTTGAATGAGCTCTTTGCCAGACTAACTTTCAGAGCAAATCTAAATTTGCCGGAAGTTGTCTGGGTTTTCCCAGGCTAACAAAAATGGGGACTTAAACAATTTTACAGGTTAAATAATACACACGTTTTAACAAAAATGAATGTATATATATAAAAAAAAGTATATATCTCAGAGTTGTCGGCTGTAAGTATATATCACAGATTTGTCGGCTGCAATTAATCTTCCTTTCCTGCACATCCCAAAGGTGCTGTATTGGATTGAGATCTGGTGACTGTGGAGGACATTTGAGTATAGTCAACTCATTGTCATGTTCAAGAAACCAGTTTGAGATTATTTGAGCTTTGTGACATGGAGTGTTATCCTGCTGGAGGTAACCATCAGACGGTTCTTATCTGACAGGAGTGTCACCGGTGAGTTCTTCTTCTGCTGTCCGTCTGCTTCAAGGTTGGACGTGTTGTGCATTTAGAGATGCTCTTCTGCAAACCTTGGTTGTATCGAGTGTTTATTTGAGTCACTGTTGCCTTTCTATCAGCTGAACCAGTCTGACCATTCTCCTCTGACCTCTGTCATCAACAAGGCATTTTCACCCACAGAACTGCCACTCACTGGATATTTTCTCTTTTTAGACCATCCTCTGTAAACCCTAGAGATGGTTGTGTGTGAAAATCCCAGTAGATCATCAGTTTCTGAAACACTCAGACCAGCCCGTCTGGCACCAACAACCATGCAACGTTCAAAAACACTTAAATCCCCTTTCTTCCTCATTCTGATGCTCAGTTTGAACTTCAGCAGATCGTATTGGCCATGTCTACTAAATGCATTGAGTTGCTACCATGTGTTTGGCTAATTAGATATGTGCGTTAAAGAGCAGGTGATATAGTAGTAAAGCAATATACAAAAGTTTTGGGTCAGTACGTTTTTTTCTGTTCATTCTTTACTCAGCAAGATGGCATGATCAAAAGTGATTTTGAAAACATTTGAAATCTTAAAAAAGATTTATATTTCAAATAAATGCTGTTCCTTTGAACTTTCATTAAAGAATCCAGCAAAAGAATGTATCAGTTTCCACAAAAATATGACGCAGCACAACTGTTTTCAAAATTGATAATAAGAAAAGTTTCTTGAGCAGCAAATCAGCATATTAGAATGATTTCTGAAATCATGTGACACTGAAGACTCGAGTTGT
This sequence comes from Rhinichthys klamathensis goyatoka, assembly GCF_029890125.1. Taxonomy (NCBI): domain Eukaryota; kingdom Metazoa; phylum Chordata; class Actinopteri; order Cypriniformes; family Leuciscidae; genus Rhinichthys; species Rhinichthys klamathensis. The sequence goes on along the minus strand of NW_026606764.1, from coordinate 2,665,280 downwards.
GATGCTGAGAATTCAGATTTGATCAAATATATAAATTACATTTTAAAATGTATTCAAAAAGAAAACAGGTATTTTAAATTGTAATAATATTTCACAACGTTACTGTATTATTGATCAAATAAATGCAGCCTTGGTGAGACTAAGAGATTTTAAAAAATGTTTTAAAATCTTACCAACCCAAAACCTGAAAAGAATTTCAGCATTAAGGAAAATCATCTTCATCACCTGCTCCATGGTCTTCTTCATCATTGGCAACTTTTACACCTTTAAGAACTAACATTCATTCATCAAACAATCAAAACAATTAGAACTGCTAAGTGCTAATTAAATATGGTTAATGACGAAAATGGCTTTTTCGTTTTTGATTAAGCTCAGCAAAGCATGCAAACACAGGAAACACTATTTCTGCAGAAGAGATATCTGTAATAATTATCACTAAGAAAAATAAATTGCTGTTGTCATATTTTCCCCACAAAACCATTTTTCTTTCACCGGAATTAGGAAGTTATTTAAGAAACACTCACTAGTAAATTGGCTCGTGGCATTATCAGCGCTGCTCCTCTAAAGGCATCTGAAACAAACATGTGACACAGGAATTGACACAAGAAAACAACTGAATTGTGACGTTATAATCAGTGCAAATAAAATGCAAACATAATTGAGTGATAAATCTAGCAGTTTTATCTCGTGAACACACAAATTAAAACAGGTTTTTTTTTTTTAAAGCTGCCAAGGCTGACACACTATCAGAGCGAGCAATCCTTCATTTCACCTCCATCCCAGCTGTGACACACACCACACAGGAAATGAACTGATCCCTAATATCACCCCTTCTTTTCATTTCGTTTTTCACCCAGGGAACATCGACTGTGTGCGGAATAGCATACTAGCATACTGCTCTGACGGTTTCTGCAGTATGCATATTGTTCACAGTGTGCTACAGAATAAGCCAAATGTGCAGTATAAACTAGAGTAAAATAGGATAAGAAAACCTCCCAATACCTTTCAGAGATGATGCTATTCTTCTTCTGACATTTTCAGAAAGTTCATGCACTGAGACACACACACAAACTTGTTTTAATATCATTATTTAGACTTTCCAGACATGACATGACAGACTTTCCAGACTAGACATGATTTTTATACTGTACAAAATAATTACTCATTTAAAAAGACAGTATTTTCTTTATTATGATTTATTCCCAGGGTGGAATTATAGGTAACTAAAACTAAAACCTTAAAAAAGATTTTCATAATTAGAAATAAAATTAACGTTGACTTAAAGTCCCCCTGTGGTGAAAATCAAGTTTTTAATGTTGTTTATATGTCTGTGTGTTGTTTTGTAATATGCTTTAACACAAACCATGTGTACATTTATAAGTCTACACCATTGCTGAGTAATCGCTGGTGTTTCTGACAAACTACCTTTTAACCAATCACGTCAATATGTGATCGTCAACGAGTGGATCTCTAAGATGGTGTGAGTGAGTGGATATTCATAGAATATGCAAATATCCACATATACTAAATAAGGCAATGGTGTAGAGTTACTGTCAGGGTTCTGCCCTGACAGCCTTGTCTGTCTTGTCTTTGTTTCATGTCTCTATGTGTTTTGTGTGTCAGCACATGGCTTTGTCTTTGTTTGTGTTTGCCATGTCCTCCTCTTGTCACGCCTTTTTGTTTCCTGTTACCACACCCCCTCGTTTAGTCCTTGTGGTCCTCGTTTGCTTGATTGTTTTCACCTGATTCTCATGTGCTGTCCCCTTTATATTGTGCCTCTTTCCCTCATGTCTTTGCTGGTTTGTTATGTGCATGATTTGCGTGTGTTTATATTTTATTTAGTTTCTTTCTAGCTTGCCTTCAAGGTTGGAGTTTTGTTTTGTTTCTTTGTTTACTAGTTCCAGTTATTCATTTATAGAAATTATTTCATTTTTCCTTTGTTATAGCTCCAGTTATATTAAGTTTCTTATTGTTTTCTGGTGTTGTAGTTTTTGCCAGTTTCTATTTTTGCTCTCTCTTTTTTTCTATTTTTTATTTTTTTTATCTCTTGTCTTGAGTCTTGTCTTGTGTTGGTTCCTGTCTGCTCCCCGAGATTCCCTGCTTGCTGGTTCCTTCTGCCTGGCCGTTAGACTGGTTCAGGGTCTGTGTGCAACAAGTGCCAGATCTCTGCTTCATGGTTCCATAGCCCTGTATTCACCACATCATCTGCCTGGCCTGGTCACGTCCTCGGTAGTTCTTCGACCTGTTGTCCTCTGGACTTGGTTCCAGCAGTCACCCTCATCTGTCCTGTCGTTGGTTCCTGTTGATCCTTCTGTTTGGACCGTTCCTGCCTCACCTTATGTTGTACTGTCTCCTGTTAATAAATGTCACTCCCCTGCTCATTCTGTGTCTGGGTCTCCCCTATCTGAACCCTGACAGTTACATTCAAGCTATTTTGAGGAAAACTTTTAAATATGTCATTTTGGTGATCAAAGATTAGTTTTAAGGGAGAAAATTGACTACAGAGGACTTTAAAAAAAAAACAGAAATATAAAAAAACTTAATCTTGCTTTATTTTTCGTTTTTATTTAGTTTAAATTGATATATTAAAATAACTTAAACCAAAATATAAATGAAAACTAAACAGACATTTAAAAAAAATCATAAAAAACAAGACAATTACTAAAATTTTGTAACTAAAATAAAAATGAAAACTGAAATATATATATATAAAATGTTAATAACAAATATAATAGTTTCTCAAAAACACCAAAATAACACTGAGTCCCAGACCGTGCGACCCCAGATGTCACAAAGCGGGTTTATATCATATTTAGCTGACTTCTAGAGTTCTTTTGTCCCTATAGTTTAGCTATAGTACAGTAAACCTCCACACACATGCAAAGTCACTCTTTGTGCTCAAACAAGGCTCTTGAAGGGCACATTAACTTTTAGTTCTGCATTGTTTCAGGGGGAAATAGGTTTTTGTGCTGACTATGAGAATATTATGACCTTCCTGTTTGATCAGCTCAACAAATATTTCTCTTTGTGTCCTGTGATCAATGACACCTTCACACACACACACACACACACGGGCAGGGGGCTTCACTATTTCTCTCTTTTCTCTCCTCTCCTCTCTGTCTCTTCTTTCATCTGCTCTGGTTAATGCCAGATTGCTGTTTCTTCTCACACCTCTCCATCTCTTTCTCTCTATCCAACTAGCTAGTCATGGATGACTCTGATATGTCCAAACACAACGCCTTCATCAACCAGGGCTGAGCAGATGGTAGAACCATTGCCACCAATGGTCTCTACGATCAATGTAGCTCACAATGCTTTTAAGAAAAGCAGCTTAGGGTGGTTTGGTCTGTGTTTTTAATATTGAAAAAAAAGCCATGCTTGTAATCTTACAATGTACACAAACATTTTTCACTGATAATAAGATGTTAAGGTCATTTTAGTGCTTAAAAATTTGTGTTTTTAAAGCCTGAGAAACTATAAATGTTAATAAATAATACACTTTAAAAATGAAAATAATCAAATAAAACATAAAAATATAGACTTTATTCTATTTTGTCTGAATAAATAAAATAAAAACTAGTGAACTATGACAGCATTATCATGCACATGCAGTTTAAAAATGCATTTGAACTCACTTCTCCATAATGTATTCGTGTGTGTCTAAATGACGTCTTTCAATTTAGCCGTGAAAAAAACCCTTAGTAATAGATTAAAAATAAATTAATAAAATTGTGTCTTCTAGACCAGGAAAATTTCATGAAATTAAATAAAGTGAATATACATTTTTCTAATTATGCTCTGATGTAAAATATTTCATTGGTTAAACTTTGCTCATAATATGCTCATGTGTCAATGAATCATTTTTTGAATCGGTTCATCGACTAACTGTTTCATAACTTAGGCAGAATAATTTGTTATCAGATTCATCTACATCATAAAATTATTAATCTTGAGATCTCTTAAAAACTCATGTAAAAGTAATTAAATTAAATGGTTTGACGTTTGCAGACCAGTGGCAGAATGGGAGAGTTCGAAAAAAACTGTTTAAATTGTTTTTGCAATTCTGCATACTGTAAATTACACACTTCAGTTTTACAATGGGATTTTACAAATCTACATTGTGAAATATTCAAACCGAACTACCCAGGATCAGTGTGAAACATAGGACAATATAATGGATCCAGAGATAAAAATGACTCTGGATAAGCTATTTCAAATATAAAAAATGGTTCTATGGGCTGCCATAGACACCCAGTCGGAAAAAGAAGAAGAAGAAGAAGAAGGAATAATAATAATAATAATAGGAATCCGAACAGATACAATAGGTGCCTCCGCACCTTCGGTGCTTTGCACCTAAAAACTCAATATCGTGTCCTAAATTATGACAGTTCTGAGGAAGGCAAATGTTTATGATACTAACACGATCGGCTATGAGAGTTGTGTATGAGGGCATTATCAGTGGCAGATGGTATCACTGGCGGACGATGGCACACAGATGGTCCAGGTATCGGGTCGGGTGCCAGGGGCCCGCTGGGGAACAGGTCCATAAGATGGATCAGGCTGTCTGGGGCCAGACAAAGGCATAAAACAGGGTCAATACAAATGCTCTCCCTCTTATTCTATCCCTCCATATCCATTCTCCACGATTCTTATAAGAGCTTTTTTGGGGGGAAGGACCTGCGGGAGGAGGCAACACCTCTCTAATGTATCTTTGGAAAGCACCAAGTCTATTTTCTTTGGAACTGTCATACCCATTACAAGCCCAAGACAAATGAACTTTTCTGCTCCACGGAACTTCTCAGAGCATTTCTTTATTTAGGACACGGAGAAACTTTAAACAGTGTTGAATTATGCTCAATATTTTTGAAAAGCTTATAAAATAAAATAAATAGTCAACAATGATTAAAATAAAATAAAAATTGGTCAACAATGATAATATATTAAATATATGCTTTATTTTTTCTGTGTAAATAAATAAAAAGTAGTGAATTTCCACAGCATTATAATCCACAGAATGAAAAATAAAATAAAAATTAAACTAAAACCATTTCTCTTCTCCATAATTTAGTCATGTGTGTCTTTTAGTTGTGCTCTGATGTAAAATACTTCCTTGGTTAGATATTGCTCTTGTTTGGAGTAAAATATACTCACACGACATACAGTAGTGATGTCATTGCGATTTGTCAACAAATCCTTTTCTGAGTCAGCTCATTTGAATCAATCAAATTGGTTTGTAACTTGGTCAGAATGATTCATTACCAAATCCTTCTTCATCAAATTAATTTAAATAATATTTATTCTATTGCAAGTGACTGAAAGGCTCATGGAGATCAATGGTAACCTTGATCCAATAGTGTGTGAATGATGACAGGTAAAGCTTCCTAACTAGTTTTCAGGAGCTGGGATAAACAAAACAAACACAATAAATGTCTCCTCTGTCAAATGCACAGCTTCAATGATTTAATGCAAAGCTATTTTTCCATTAAAGCAATTAATTACGCTTTTCCATTTATAAAGATGAGAATGTTTCCCTTTTCAAATATTGCTTAAGCTGAGATACATATATGAAAACAATGTACTTTTCGAAACGGACAAAGACTTTGTGCATTAAATCTAGAGAAAATAGAGGGCAAATGACGCACGAAAGACATTAATCTCCTGCTGTTTGTCCGTGAGGGTTATAAAGGCCCGTACGGACCTATAGATCGAGGGAATATTGCTGTCCGTAGCAGAAATCAGATTTGCTCCGGTACTTTATCCCCTGAACGTGTCGTGGCCACAGTGAAGCTCTTTATAATGTTCTTAGAGAGATGGTGATTAAATATTCCAGTGTGTGCTCTAAATGGTTTGTGACATTTCAACAGTAGACTAGATGAGCAGCATCTATGGTTTTTATCATGTAAATCCTCTGGAGAACTGCATAATCCAACTATCTACCAACAGCCTGATTTGATGCAACACAATGAGCGATATTAATTTTGGCTAACAATGCTAAGAACAGAATTATTTTAATTTTATGTCTAAAAAAACCTATAAATGTTAATAAATAGTCAAAAATAATAATTCAATAAAATATTTAAAAGAAAAAAAAATGCAAGTGAAGTAGTGAATTATCACAGAATTTTAATGCAGAACAAAAATTAATTGCTTGCCTAAATTATGTATTTCGATTTAGTTTAAAATAAAGGAAAATTTATGGAAAAGTATATAAAATAAAATAAAAATTCTAGTTATGCTCTGATTTAAAATCATTGGTTAGATATTGCTCTTCAAACTGGTTCATAACTTGGTCAGAACAATTCATTATCAAATACATTTGCTTCAAAATTAATTTAGAAAATATTTATGATGTGATTGCAAGCAACTGAAAAGGTCACGGAAAAGTTGCAAGCAACTGAAAAGGTCACAGAAAAGTAATAGGAATACCTTGATCAAATAGTGTGTGAATGATGGCAGTAAAGCTTCTCAACATTTTCAGGTGCTACAAAAACAAAACAAGCACAATAAATGTCATAATTCAACTGCGTAATCCAACCGCAAGCCAACAACTTTATTCAATGCAACACAATGAAGGAGGTTGGAGAGAGAATGGTTTGTTGTGTGGCAAACACACACACACACACACACACACACACACACACACACACACACACACACACACACACACACACACACACACACACACACACACACACACACACACACACACACACACACACACACACACACACACACACACACACACACACACACACACAGCTGTGTTTTTGTGATATATGAGGACATTCCATAGGCGTAATGACTTTTATACTGGACAAACTGTATGTTCTATCCCCCTACACTGCCCCTATCCCTGAACCTACCCATCACAGGAGACATGCTGCATTTTTACATTTAAAAAAACACATTGTTTTTTATGTTGTTTAAGCTATTTGAAATATGAGGACTCATGCAATGTCCTCATATATCACGTGTAAGTTGTAATACCAGTGTAATATGCATGTCATTATACACATTTGTGTCCTCATATATCACAAAACAAAAGCACACACACACAGTCTTAGCTTTAATCAAGCTTGCATCTGGTGACCTGTGTGTGTCACTGCCTCCTGTGCCGGTGGATATTAAACACTCTCTTCTGACCAGCCACAGCTGGCAGGGAAAAGGAGGTCACACAGGGGTCACCGTCTGTAAACTTTGACCTCACATAACGTCCTCCCTCTGCACAAAAATAGTTATATCTGGCTCGGAACTCTCCTTCCCATTGTTTTGCCTGTTTTATCAAAAGACCATGCATCTGATCAATAAAGTAGCAGCGCAGCTCTCCTCAACAAGACATTATTTAAGAAATCATTCATGTCTGGAGCACAAATGCTGCAAGGTGTTTCTCACTTTTGAAAAATTTGAATGCATTAAACAAAACTACAAAATACAGAAGACACATCTTCCCTAGCACTGCCCACAGAAATGCAGAAAAAGAGTGTGTTTGTTTATCCTCTGGAGATCATGAAAGTCAAAGGGCCGCTCATCTTTGTGCTCTGTATAATCCTTTTGCACATTCAAGGTTGTTTAGCATTATAATAGAACTATATTTAATATGCAAATTACTTGGAGGATGAAGTATTCTCTCAGAGGACATTAGGAATTTCCACATCTGCATAACATTACTGTTACTAAGAGGCTTTCAAGGTAAAGGGTGCAATTTCTGCACAACTAGTGGCACCAAACTACAAAAATAATGACTGTCTTCAAACAGGTTTGCAAAGCACTCCTTCTGCCCCCTATCTGTTACTGTTGAGATAAACAAGTAGTCCAGACCCAAACGTATTTACATTTATGCATTTGCCAGATACTTTTATCCAAACTGGCAGCTCCAGTAGTAATGCAAATATTTATATTGAACTCTGTCATGGAAACTATAAACCTTAATTAAACAATTTAATAATCAATTAAAAATGAATTTTATACCTCTATGATATTACGCTGTACCCACGTTGGACAAGGAGTTTGTAAAAAATATGGATGGATGATTCAGCTGAGGGTGCCATCTTCTGGACACGGGAATTCATTGGGCGCGACCCTCACAATGCATTATGGGCCGTTGAGTAAACGACTGCGTCCTAAATTTAAAAAATGCTGCCTTCAGAGGACGCATTCCATGGTAGGAAGGCATCAACGCACATCCGAATCCAATGTTGGGCAATGTTGTGCACTTGTTATTTCGGTGCATTATTGGATTGAATGAGTGCCCTTGATAACGTCCACTATGGTTTCGGACTCCACAACAAATGGCTGTTCCCTCAAATAATGCCCTATCTAGGGGGCGATTTCAAACACAGCCAGAGCCCCACTAATGTATGTTTCTGTTGATAGATACGCATGTGTTTCACGTGAGAGTGTCTGTCCAATCAACTGTTGGTATGGAAATCAGTTGCTGACATCACAGTTCCTCACGTGTTGGTTTGTTGCAGTTCAGCATGTCAAGTGAAGGAGAAAAGCTGCTAATAGAGCCTCTTCCTGCATCATATAAACCTCCTTATTAATTCTCTTTTATGTCTTGCGCTTGAACTGACAAATTCACACAAAAATTATGTCCATAACATGCCCGTCTTGGTGAGTATCCTTGTCGGTTATATCTTAACTGAATGTAAACAGTTGAGAAAGACAACGCATGTGTACAGTAACGCATGTTGGATCCGTGCGTTGTCTTAAAGTGACAGCAGCCTAATATTCTGCTGCTGTTTTTGTTTTTGTTAATCAAACAACAAATGACAAAGAAATCACTCACTGCTATTGGCTGAATAACTTTTGTAACTTTAATAAGGATTAATCTTTATTTAATTAATAAGTAAAGGTTCTATGCAGTGTTATTTTACATTTGATTACTTTATTTAATTTCTGCACCTGAAAATTACCTACCTAAAAAACCTGAAAAGCACTGTTTATTTTATTTGCTCTATTGTATTTATTTTTGCTATAAATACAATTTATTTTCTTTATTTTTATTTGACAGTAGTCATTTTTTTCCAGAACATATAGCACATACCAAAACTGTGACCCTAAAGGCGTGATACAAAATGAAGCATGAGTAATTTGAACCATTACACCCCTAGTACTTACATGGCTGCTTGCTCTAACGTTAACCTAGATAAATATGAGCTATTATTAGTGGAAGCTAAATTAGTCACAATCAGAATCAGCTTTATTGCCAAGTACAGTGGGTTTACATGTACTTGGAATTTGCATTGGTGTACAGGTGCTTAGAATTAGTAAGAAAACAAGGGGAAATTAATTATATTAATTATAGACATCTGTAAGGTAAGATGAGGGTGCAGCATAGCAGTCTGAGTGTGCGTTAATGTAACGCATATGAAACAGTGTTTTTTTGTGTATAATGTCCATGAAGGCAGATAAAAAAATGTGGTGGGTTTTAAGTATTGTTGATGAGGCCAGATGCAGATGGAAAGAAACTGTTTTTGTGGCGTGAGGTTTTAGTCTTAATGGACCGCAGCCTCCTGCCCAAAGGGAGTGCCTCAAAAAGTTTTTTTGTCCAGAGTGAGAGGGATCAGCCACAATCTTAAATGCCCGCTTTGGTGTCCTGGAAGTGTACAGGGCAGGCCCTGAAGAGATGGCAGATTGCAGGCCAATAACCTTCTCAGCAGACTGAATGACACACAGTCTCCTTTTATCTTTGGCAGTGGCAACAGTGTACCAGATGGTGATGGAGGAGATGAGTATGGACTCGATGATGGAAGTGCTGAAGTGCACCATCATTGTCTTCAGTAGGTTAAACTTCTTCAACTGCCACAGGAAGTGCATCCGCTGGTGAGCTCTTTTGATCAGAGAGTTGATGTACAGCATCCACTTGAGGTCCTGGGTGATGATGGTTCCCAGGAAGCGGAAAGAGTCCACAGTATAGACTGGGGAGTCACGTAGTATGATGGGGCTTGGTTTATCTGAAGTCTACCACCATTTCCACTGTTTTCACAGCATTGGGTAGGTTGTTCTGACTGCACTAGTACTGTGTAATGCAATTACCACATGCTCAGGCACATATTGTGGAGATGACGAGTCAGCATCATCAACATCATCTTAACATGGCTTAACTAGGAAAATCTTTGTCTGTGGGCAGCTACTAGATATCTCAATGATGACAACACATCTAGCACTAAGTTTTGCCAGGCAGTGTTTTTTGCTAGTTTCAACATGACGCAGTTCTCATTTTCACATCCTGCGCCACGTTGTTTAAATGCATTTGCGCCCATTTGTGCGTCCATGGACGTGCTGGTCTGAAACAAGGTGTGTTCAGGTACATTGTTGGTGCGTTGCTATTTTGAGGCAACTGAAATTGAAATCGCAGTATTTTTATTTTTATTTTAAGGGCGCATTAGTAATATGAGCCTATGGACAACGCGTACACTCTGCTTATTACACACACAGGGATGCGCATAAGCACACAAACATGCCAAATATTAAAAATAAAAGGATTACAATGTAAAAGATTATTATTGTGTACATAAAGATGAATGGATGAGGCATTTATATGTGAATGAATGAATGAGGCATTTATATAGCGCTTTCATTTGTACTACTGTACACCCAAAGCGCTTTACAATCATGTCAGGGGATCTTCTCCTCAACCACCACCAGTGTGCTGTGCAGCATCCACTTGGATGATGCAACAGCAGCCACAGTACAACGGCGCCAGATATGGTAGAATCCGGCTTGTCCCGTAGATGATTTGCTCGCACACGAGCAGATCCATTTCCTCTCTGGAGACGCGTTCAGTCTTTCCGCTTGCAAATTACGCCATTTAAATAGTCCGAATCCACCATGGCGCAAGCGCAACTGGCTTTTAAGGGAATGGGAGATGAGACTCTGATTGGTTTCTTGCATGTTACGCCCAAAACACGGCCATTCCTCATTAAGAGAATAGGGACAACTCTTTTAGAACATGCGCGAGCGCGCCGACCATTTTTCCCGTCGTTAAACTAGCAAAAGTGGATTCGGACACGCTCAGGGGCGGACTTAACCATTAGGCAAAGGTCGGCAATTGCCTTGGGCCCCGAGCTACCTAGGGGCCCCCAAAATGCCCCATTAAATTATGCTTACGTTTTTGTTTTTGTTTTACTTTTCGCAAATTATATATTTCTAAAAACATTTGCGAAAAAAGGCATCAAATCATTAGTCGCAGACAGGAGGGGCCCCCCACCTCACTAGATTGGACTATTCCATTATCTCACTTTCTGCGTGCGAAAGTGACAAGGCTGTAATGCGCCAAAAAAAAAAGGACGGAGAAAAAGAAGTGATTAACAGACAGTGTACAGAAAAACCAGGAAGCGGGAGGAAAGCAAAACGTTTTTAGCAAAATTGCAGAAGGTAACAAACTTTTTTGTGATGCCCGCTGACAATGACAACAATGCTAACGATATGTTACTAGTCCATGGCCGTAGCCAGCTATGAGGTCACCGAGGTCCGGAACTCTGTCATTTTTTTACATTCAAAAATAAAATGTCAAGCTCTCTGAATGATTAATTAGCCGTTTAAACCACCTCATATGAGTGTTTGCAATTCATGTTGCTGCGAGAAGCTGGCGCAGTGAACGGGGCTTGAGAGCGCGTGAGTGAGGGCGCGGGTGCAGCCTCCGTGTTGCCAGATCCACTAATGGAAAGGTGGCAGTAGTCTTCTGGACCTGTTTTTCTGATTTAATGTGACACTTTAGGAAGTTATTAAAGTGGAAAGTTGCATGTTAGGGTTAGTGATATATTAATCTTATTTCCAAAACACAAGCTTTGAACTTATTTCGGATTATTATTATTATTTTGTTTTGTTTGTCTTGTTCCTCGTAGCAATATCTGGCAACATTTTACTGTCGGCATTAATAAAAATAGACAAACTGTAATTGCATAAAGCTACCACATTCGGTAAGACAAACGCAATGATCATCGTGATTATCTGTAAGAAATGTATAACACTATCAAAAACTATAGCATAATACAGATCTGTATGAATGAAATTTGCCAAATAACTTACTGGCCAGCTGGAAGACGGCTCATGCTGTTTAGTTAACCTTTCACAAAGTCATCATAAAAACATTAATTAAAGCAGTGTTTCTCAACTAGCAATCTATTCAGTCAGCATATTTGTGTTTGATCTGTGTGAATTACAGAAATATAAGACTTGCTAGACCTACTTTTTTTCTATATTTCTTTGCACAAAACTCCCCAGAAAGTGCCATTTAATGGTTTATTAAAAAAAAAAAAAAATCGGACATTTTAAAGATCGGATGGGAGGCCCCATACTGCCTTCGCCTTGGGCCCCCAATTTGCTAAATCCGCCACTGGACACGCTCTAAGTGCAATTGCACCGTGCACTTTAGACCATGCGCTTAGATCTTTAAAATAGGGCCCTATGCATCTTTACTACGTAAAATGAGGCCATGTGTTAACCAAGCATTCATGCATTTGCATACTACTGTAGCTTGGAGCATGCTTACATCCTTACAATTTTCAGGAAATCTGCCTCTACAGAACTGAAAAACACAAACAAACACTTCTGCTTGAGGTTCTCATTTACAATTCAAATGTGAACGTGATGATCTGGCAGGGTTGGATACTTGGGAGTGTCAATGTGTTCCTGAATCAATCAGAAGGAAAGTAAATGAAAATCTTCAAGCCTGCATTCAAAGCCAAAGTTTCTACACATTCCCACCTAGATGCACCTGCAGAGATTTCCAGAGGGGAAATCTGACAGCATTCCAGGCATCTTCATCTAAGTGAGAGACATCCGCCATTCAAACCCTCTCTGACACCTTATGACATCAGAAATGCTAAAAAATGTATGGCGTCACTGCACTGTGCACACACAACATGACACACACACACATTTCAAGTGACATAGCCATGATATATTTCATCTTAAATGCACGCCTTTAAATGCAAAAATAATCTGGGTGGGAAACTGAAAGTAATATATTTAAAGAATAAAAACAAGAAGTGTTTGATAAGCTGTCACTGTGTTGCCCACTGGCTGCAGGAAATTGTTAGCGTGGAGAGATGTCATGTGCCTTGCATCATCAAAGAGCCACGGGACAGTTACATAAACACACATGACACAAATCAACATGTCATGTTTACATTACTCACATAAACACACCCACGCAGTCTCAAATGTGCTGTGTATAATATGAAAAGAATAATATTAGAACACTGAAACGTTTATCAGAACACCGATGACATCGCCCATTTAAATATGAACATACTACTACTAACATTGGTCATTTGTTTTATATCATTGTGAGTCGGTTTGTGATCGAGCGGCAACCTTCCAGTCTCTCTTGTGAAGCCAACACAGAAGTGAATTAAACTGCAATGTAAGGCCGTCTAATTTGATCCAATGGCGGCATTCAAATTAGCGGTGAAGGTCTCACACGTGTTCAGTCTCTTCCCATGAGTAAAGAGATTTTTAATTAAATGCAATACATTTTATCTTATGTATTAACTCGTTTCATCTGACTCCATAAAATGAAAGTTTTTCAATGATATCTGTGCATCATTAAATATACGTTAATGTTTGACTATTCCTTTTAACTCCAATGGAAATGAAGTCAAAGTCTGTTAGAATAATCAAATATAACAATTTATTATGTCAGGTAAAAGTATTGTGCCAATTTCATAATCAGTTCAAAGATCATCAATACAAAACATCAAATGCTTTAGGATAAGAGAAATAGATGCAAACCCAACATTTAAGAACTACATGAGCTAATCCTCACGGGCTATCTGAAATACAGAAAGAGCCCTGATCTTCTAGCTGCATTCCATTAAATAGCCAGAACTTCTTTACAATGGTAATTTGTATTCAGGTTACACCTTATTTTGGGGGTAGGGGAGAAAGGCCATTTGCTTAGAGTCCACCTTCCTTTGTGTGTCATCTCTAAACTTCTAAAAAACCTTATTAGCTTTTGTTTTACCAATTTGGAAATGAGACATCTGTACCACTCACCCTGCAGTTTAAATTATACTAAACACAATACTCAATGATAATCATTCACATTAAACCATATTCTTATGTGAGTTTTTATGCGTCACTGAGAGAGAATGAAATGTAGATGAGGTGAGACTTTTGTCTCCGGGGAAGAGGGGGGAAGCCAAATGTTAATTTCCAGCTTCAACCAGTTTTCTTCAGTCTTACAATCGACTGGCACTAGAGACAGGGTCAATTCCATATATCCCCCATGTTAAAATGCCCAACTTCACAGCAGAAAAAAATATGTTTACAGCCTGGTACAAAAATTGCTTTTGGTCTATATAGCTAATTTTGCCCTTCATGGCAACTCTGAGGGGGGTGAATTTTTTTACTACTCATCCGTTTAAATTATATTAAGCCTTAAAGTTCTGCATAATTAAGGGTGTGGCCACTTGAGTGACAGGTGGATAGCCGCTTTCACAACTAGCCTTTTGTCTGCTGTTAGCCGTCACTTCACCTCAGATAATTCCAGCCGCTAAATTTGGCATCTCTGCCGTGTTTGTGCTTTGTTCGGGATTATTTCATACAATTTAGTAAGCGCATTATACCTACGCCAACGCCGTTGGATTCTGTCATTGTCGAATATCGAGAGAGAACAACCAGCGCTGTTTTCCAGTTGTTTTCCTCTGTGAACATGCACTAATGGATGTCTGACAATTTCGTTGCTTTTTGGAGAACCATCTTTTCAGATTTAAAAACTCACGGAACAGATAGACTATATGCTTATTTAACTTTTTAGTGTTAAATATAAAGTACCGTCAGATGAAATCGTGCAAGTGTCAGTGCTTTCTCCGTCCATGCAATAAATGCACATCCTTGAATGAGCGCGGATTTCTAGCACATTTACTTAAACTGCTTAGGTAATATCTATGGTTTGACTCATTTGAGAGGCGGCCATTGGCCAAAATCTGAATTTAAAATGGACTGAATAAAGCTCTATATGAACTTGACGTGCGATGCGGCGCTGACATGTATGCGCATGAATCACTGTCACGCACACACGCGCATGCTCAGTATTGTAAGTTAGCCTACTGCATAATACATTTTTAACTAGCAGAATAATACAGCATCATGACACACAAAAGTCTCACTTTTAGCTATGTCTTTTAATTATTATAGTATTTCTGAGGGCAAAAGCATGATTTTTAACCATTGGCTTTACATCATCAAGTCAGCTGTCACTTTAGCGCGAGGCCCTGTGCGGTCGCACAGTTGGCACCAAGGGGATAATCCACCAGCCGGAAACTGAAGCTTCGTCTGGGGGCCGCCATTGTAGCAGACCATCACCTGCTGTTAACATTCCATTGACGTCATTTTGGCGTCACTTTGACAGCGAATAACTTTACATCTGAGGCGTCCAAAGACTCCATTTGTCCATTATTTATTTCTTAAGAAACAGGACAATGGATAAAAGGCTCCATTACTTTGTTTCTTACGTTATGGCCTTGTAGAAACCTTTTTTTAGTAAAAATAGGCTAACGATTGCGTCATAACCACGGGACTCTCTGTCGCACAGTAGAGAAATTACCGTATAGACAGAAGGAGAAGCTCGTAGGCAATCGTTTACTGTCTATGAGGCAATCGGGTGGACATGGAGGTATAAAGTAAAGGGAGAAGCCCATATAGAGAGAAAGCAACGGGACAAAATATTTCAACAACAGATTTGTTTCAGATTTTAATTCAGATTTGTCTCGGCACAGCTACTAAAAGGTCAGAACAGTTGCTCACGTCACATCTCCATCGTCAAGCTCAGTTTGAGCCTGCGCAGTGCGCTTGGCTATCAGGAAGTGAGTGCTTCTAATGGGCTTCAACTTTCTCCGTTGAAATCTATGGGGACGCTGTGTCCATTTCTTTTACTGTCTATGGTTGGCACAGCACTAGCGACTTAGCCTGAGCTAACATGATCACGTCGAGCTAGTTGGGCATGGTTTCAGCAACCAGGCTCTTCAGCTCCACCCACGTCCTGCCTCTTTGCCCATTTTCTGTTATCCGGGAGTGACGCGCGGTGATGCGCTGCCAAGATGGCTACGGCCGGCTTCGCCCACTTTAGGCTTCAAAATGCTCTTCAGAAACCTACGGGTGATGTCACTGACACTACGTCCATATTTTTTACAGTCTAGGTGTGTTCGACATCGGCTGCGGCTGGATGTAACCGATCGGCATGAGTTGCCGCGTGAAGACGGGGAGGAGCTGAAAACGGAGACCATGGCTTCTCAATATCCCTCCTCATCTCCTCTCTCCTCCGTCCTCCATCCTGGGAACCGATCGAGCTCAGAAACCGGGAACCGATCGAGCTCAGCCATCTTGAAGGACATCTCAATTATCTAATTGCACCGCGAGGAGGCGAGGATCGAGGAGTGAGGAGGCTTCCAGAGGAACTATGAGCGAGGATGCACAGGTGTATCCTTTGCGGAAGTGTTTTATCGACTAAACATGACGCACGTATACATTCTCCTCCCCCTTCACATCGGTCAAAATCATTTTAATTTATACTTTACCTTTGCAGTTTATATAAACCACACATCTCACATATTTCAACAGGGTATCTTGCTTTATTATTATTTATAATGAATTTCTTAAAGGGTCACTTCACCCATTTGCATTAAGGTTTGTATTGTTAGAAACCCTGTCATATATTATAATGATGGTGGAATTTTGCTTGTTTTTTTTCTGAGATGGGAGAAAAAAGGAATTAAGTGTTTTACTTCCGTCCTATCGTGACGTAAATATCGTCATTTTGCGTCACGATAGGACGGAAGATAAATTTCATTGCATATTAAGAAAACTACAGCCTTTAGCTCATTATTATTCAAGGGCGTGGGACCCACTCACCCCACCGGCCTATTACAGATCAGTGGGTGGGACTAAACCTGAAGAAACTAAACTATTAATCCGCCATCTTGCTTGGAAGACAGCAAGCTAAGCTAACAAGCGCTCAAGGAGTTAGATTTACCATAATGCCTGAATTTACGACACACGATATGGAAGACGAGGATTTTGAAAATCTTTTGCTCGAAACTGATGTTCGTGGCTATTTATACGAGCCACAATATAGTGAAGAGCAGCTGAGGCTGATGGAGGAACAAGAGGCGGCGGCGTCGGCTGCGGCAGCGGCCGCCACAGGAGACCAGCCCGGCGCAGACGAGAAGCCCGGGGTGCTCGTGCTGTAGCGAATTGGTGGTGCTCGTGCTGTAACTGTGCGCCTATGGACACCGAGCTAGAGTCTGTCTGCTGCAAAGAATCTCTAAAATGCCAATTCCTTCTAGAAGAAATGTCAGAGGCAGACACGGACATGGAGTTTTGTGCACACGGACGTTTGTGTTGTGATGTGAACCATCCTAGTGTCGCACCCCATATGCAGATTCCAGGTATCATGCAATAATTCACCATATAGAAAGAAATACAAACGAGGAGTAGCTGCTAATTCGCTAATGAGTTTGCCAATGTAACGGGGTTCGTTGTTGTGGGAAGAATGAGACGGGAATCGGCGAACATTTAAACATTTTAATAGTAAAATAAACAAATACAAAACAAAAGTATAAGCCAGCGGCCCCTCAATGCTGGCCACACACAACAGAAACAAAACACACCATAAAATCAGGCCTGTTCCTCTCTCGATCTGCCCTGTCGCTCCTCGTTTTATGCGTCCGCTCCTCGGTGAGAGACGCGAGAGAGACCAGTGCGTCTCACAGGTGTCGTTCATTATCCCTCACGCCACCGGCCTCGCGCCGCTCTCACGTCCCTTGTCCTGCTCGCCACAGCCAACTAACTATACATTTTGTGTGAAATGAATTTCTAACTCTGTTGGCAGCTAACGTTAGCCCCGTAGAGTAGACGGAAAAGTGATTTCTCTGATGTTTGCGACTTTGCGCTGTTCTGGATTAGTGGGAGTGGCTTGCGGAGCTGTGCAACGTGGTGCATTCTGGGAGTTGTGGTCTTACACACAAATGCGCCCTAAAGTTATTTTCTGTCTTTTCTCGGTCAAGAGGGCACCAAATTCAAAATTTCTTTTACATTTCGACTACATATATGACCCACTTTCAATAAAGATTAATGTTGAAATGGGTGAAGTGCTCCTTTAAATAAACAAACTTCAACAACATAAGGGTTCCTTTGAGAGCAGCTGATGACGCTGTCAAGTGACGCTCGAGTGATCAAGTATTCCAATGTATTTAAAAAAGCCTTTTCTTTCTTTGCATCCTTTCCTCGCATCCTATAGGGGGTGAAGCTGAGACACGAGGAAAGGAAGCGAGGAAAGGTAACGAGGATGCACAAATAAGAAATGAGGAGCACCCCTGAAGTCGGACACTTTCTGCTTCCCGTAGCTATAGTGACCGCTCACGTGGTGTTTGTATACTTTACCACAGCTGAAGTGAAATAAATGCAATGTTTGTCAAATACACACGTTTCAGATACGTTTCCATTTAATACTTTATGCTTAATACAGCATCTGTTTGTACCGGAATAAGTTCAACATAAGCCTACTATTTAAATAATGTAGTGAGGTCTATGTTTTGAAGTCGAACAAGCCTTCTACGTTTGTGACACATATCCCTATGAAAGAACAAATTAGAGCACTTATTTTTTGTCAACAAAGGTACACTACCATGGTGTCAGTAGCTTTTAAGAAATGAAAACTTAAACTCAGCAAGGACGTATTAAAAATGAGAAGGTAAAGACATTTACAATGTTACAAAAGATTTCTAGATAAAAAAAATGCTGTTCCTTTGAACTTTCTATTCATTAAAGAATCATGAAAAAAATTATCACGGTTCCCACAAAAATAAGAAGCAGCACTGATTTCGGCATCGATAATAATAAGATTTTTTTCTAGAGCAGCAAATCAGCATATTAATATGATTTCTGAAGGATCATGTGACACTGAAGACTGGAGTAATGATGCTGAAAATTCAGCTTAACATCACAGGAATAAATTACACAAGCAGACACACACACACACACACACACACACATCAGTATATATCACATAGGTTATATAATGTACTTTATATTAAAAAAAAATTATATATAATTTCACAATATTTTTTATTTATTTATTATTATTAATTTTATTTTAAATAAATGCAGCCTTGGTGAGGTTAAGACACTTCTTTCAAAAACATTAAAAATCTTACAGATCCCAAACATTTGAACTGTAACAACAACAACAACAACAATAATAATAATAATAATAATAATAATGCTATAAGCCACAATAATGCAACAATTTTATGCTGTTTGCAGTTACCAAAATTAGGGTAAAGGGTTTTAGAGTGTTCTTTGAAACTTGGCTCACCAAAACATAATTTAATAGTCAAAATAACGATCTGCCTTACAAAAATAATTTATAAAATAATTTATAAAAAATTATATGTATTATTTTATTAGGAATAAAGTAATAAAATGATCTTCTTACCAATGAGGAATCACAGATTAGCTTTTCAAGTGTTCCCGAGGAGGAAAAGAAAGGTATCTCTCATTTCCTGCTTCTGTGTCTCTCATCTCACTCAGATGGGTTTCTAGGGTTACAGGAAGGAAATGTGTCTCAGAATGTTAAATAATGGCTTTCAGAATCAAACAAATCAATTATTTTTCTCTCTGTGACCTCAGGGCAGACGTGCTGGATGTATTTCAGTGTGTCAGAGCTGTGAGATTATGATGATGATGATGATGATGATAAGAGAATGAATCATGAGATCAGAGGCTCTGACCCCATTCAGCACCCGCTAATATTGAGAACCATTACTGTCCGTTATTACCAGCATTATCTCATGTTATCCAATATGTTATGACAATTATTATATTTCTATAACTAGATTTTCACATTTGTCAAAGAAAGCGTGCGCGATATGACTGATTTTTAGCATGTTGCTGTACGGTTTCTATAGGGTGTTCTGGGTGGTTACTAGGTGGTTGCCGGTATCTTACAATGTAAAAAAAAATACTTTTCAAAGTTGTAAATAAATCAATTATAGTATGTTTTACAAGAAAATAAATTTTCAATTATTAATTAGAAATTACTTTTCTAATTCAGTTGTCATGTCTTAATTGCTGTTTCTTTCATTTTTATTTATGAAATTTACTAGCAATTTTCCAGTGTAGACTTTTTTCACCTGTTCAGGAAAAAAAAATGTGTGCTTGATAGTTCAGACAGCAACATAGTGTCGGGCCAGATCCGGCCCACATCTGGTACGGGTCGAATCCATATGTACCAGATGTGGCCCGTATCTGGGCCGACACTATGTTGCTGTCTGGAATAGCACCCCTCTCTTCATCAAGACCCAATTTTGAAGTTTGAAGTTTAAAACCAATAGTAATACTGATGCAAAAACACTAATAATGAACGTTTTAATGGTGCTTTTGCGAGTGTGTGGATCAAGCACACACAGTAACAAAATCTTCTTTCTGTCCAGAAAGGAGTCCCATCAGACTTGTGACCTTGTGCCACAAAACATATAGTATATTCTGAGCCATATCTGCCAACGTGCATTAGATATTTCACTTTGATCACACAGATCAGGATCTGCTCGTCACAGTACACACAAAAACAGAGGCAATCTGAACATTTACATAATCTGTTGTGAATGGTTCAGCTCACACAATCTTTACCTCTGAGTGACTTTCACCTCGTCTCTGTTGTTTTCTTCTCACTTTCATGTGGCCTGACATGCTTCTACAATCATCAGGGACAAACGCTTGCGCCGCCTCTCTGAAAAGGAGATACTCTGCGTCTATCTCAAGATCTGTCATTACAAATTCTGTCTAATAATCAAAGGGGCAAGATAGATCTGGACGTCAGGTTGCATGTATGTTTGGATATAGTTTAACATGTCAAAAAACTGATTGATGTGGTGGTTGTGCTGTTGAAGCCTGTCAAGAACACATCAACATGGCCTTGATCAGGTGGTCGATGTGTTAGTCTGTCAGTTTACAGCACACTGGAGCTTTTGGTTTTGGTCTTCACCAATGTTGTGGGTAAATAATGGGGCCTTAAATAATCAGATTACTTTTTGATGTAACAAGTAAAGTAATGCATTACAAATTTACACATTCATATTTGAGTTACTTTTTTTAAAAGTAAAGAACGTTATTTTTCTGTTTAATCAATTTGCTTAAACATTTTCTACCAAATTACAATTCTCAGTTACACTATTTCGATTGTAGACATTGTACCAATTATAAGTAACTTTGCAACTACGTACATGTGTACATACATACTCTCATTAGAGTTTTATTAGATGGTTAGGGTTAATAAGTAAAGCTTTATTTACATACACATACACTACATACACATAAAACTAAGATAATAAAATTAAATACAATAAAAAGAATAAAATAAATAAAATATGAATGTGCGCATTCACAGAAAAGAAAACCATATATCTTATTTAGCTAAAATAGCTAAAATAGCTAAAATATAATGCATGTAAGAGGGCTCGGGTTAGTACAATAAGTTGACATGTACTTGAAAAGTTACTTTAGTCAGTAGAATGTCTGTTGAGGGACCATTAAAATAAAGTGTTGGCAGATATTAACCGGACTGTCTAATACTCTAATGACTAGTACTTTACATGTTGCAAATTTACTTATGGTCAGTGTTATTACTTTTAGTCTCAAGTGGTCTATTGAAATAAAGTGTTACCATATTCTGTCTCTTCTCCATAACGCTATAATATTATCTAGGCTATGTTGCTGAAAGCATTACTGCCTTAAAAAATAATAGAAAAAAACCCTGCACGGCCTGGAAGAGAGTGAGCCTCAGCCAGGTGAGATATAATGCAAAAGTAACGAAAAGCTTTACTTTCCGAAAAAAAGAAACTTAGCAACGTATTAGTTACTTTTATAGGGAGTAACGCAATATTGTAACTCATTACTTCTTTAAAAATTATCTTTCCCCAACACTGGTCTTGACTGCAGTAAAAACATGATGTTTGATGTCGTGAGCTGGATTGCTGCAGTAGGCAAACACATCTGTTAGACAGCACCATTGATCACTCTCAGACTGATTCATTGACGGAAACAGACACAAACCCGATGCTGATGGAAGGAATTGGTCTGAAAAGGAACACACTTGGTTATTTGTTTTAGCGTGTCTGTATTTGTTTGCAAACGTGAACTTTGTCAGCATGTTTGAAAATCTTCGCCTGAGATATTTGATTTTCCATCATCAATTTCTTCATCCCTTTGCATTTTGTTCTCTCCTCACCTGAAAAATGAAGAGAGGATGTTAGAATGCTTTGGTGGTGCATAAGACTGACATGACACCTTCATAATCATGACATGACACATGTCATGAATATGAAGAAGGTTTTATGCATGTTTATGACAAATGTCATTAAGTGTCATTCGCTCAAACAATGACATTTTTAATGCAAATATGACACTGTTTGAGATGTCTTTGTTATAACAACTTGACATAAACCAATACATCATAACCTGTCAGTGTCTTTGTCATGACAACTTGACATTACCAAGACAACATAAATTGTCATGAACATGACATAGCAGATTAATTATCAAACTTAAGAAACCACTTAGCTTTATGGGTTAACATTACATGAAACTGTCATGTGGTTGGTTTTGACATTGGCTGTCGTGAGGCCATTATAACTGTCTCATGAATATTTTCCTGACCTCAACTACAGTGGTACAAATTGAATTTGTCATTAAAAGTTATAATGGCCTCATGACAGCCAATGTCAAAACCAACTACCTGACAGTTTAATGTAATGTTAACCCATAAAGCTAAGTGGTTTCTTAAGTTTGATAATTAATCTGCAATGTCATGTTTATGACATATTTATGACAGGTTGTGTTGTCTTAGTAATGTCAAGTTGTCATGACAAAGACACTGCAGGTTATGATGTATTGGTTTATGTCAAGTTGTCATGACAAAGACACAGACAGGTTATGATGTATTGGTTTGCATGAAACCTCCTTCATATTCATGACAGGTGTTATGTCAGTCTTATGCACACCCCTTCAAGTAAAGTGTTACCAAAGCATTATTTGCATTCTTTTGCAAAGATGCACTGTCTCATAATCTGATGTATTGTGCCGTTCTTATAAACATCCTTCTTACAGAACAAATCAAATGTTTTTTTTTAAAGTAAAATAAGAATAATAATGGGATTTTGTGGTAACACTCAGCAGGGGTCTCAGGATTAACGGCAGAGCAGCACAGGCATGCGTCTAATAAATAAAAAGCCCTTATCTAATTGAATTCAGCACGACTGGTCGATGTATTGATGTTGATTAAAGTCTTTACACTGATTAATGATCGTCTTTACTGTGACTGAGCGTTCTGGGCATTAGCCTTTGAATCAAAGTTTTTGAAGAGAACATTGCTTAACAGACAATCCTCAGGTGTAGCTCAAATAGTGCTCCAAAAACAAATAAAAATCATTCATTTTAGTGTCTTAATTCTCTCAAGTAAGTGGAGATGTTGTAAGTCTCCAGTGCAAAAGAAATACAGCTTAAAAAATACATTTAGTGAGGTCCAAAACAAGTAAAGGAATTGTTTGTATGATTATATTTAACATAAATTCACTAGTCACAATTAATAAAGTTGGCATGACATCAACATTCACCATATTATTTTCTTAATGCATATTTTAATATTTTTTTTTGGGACTTTTCTGACTTTTAAAAAAAATCAGAATGTCATAAATCCAAGGCTGCATTTATTTGATCAATAATAACATTTTAAATAATGTAATTTATCCCTTTGATGCAAAGTTAAATTGTCAGCTTTACTCCAGTCTTTAGGGTCAATTGAATCCTGATTCATTCTAATATGCTGATTTGGTGCTCAAGAAACGTTTCTTATTATTATCAATTTTGAAAACAATTGTGCCCGCTTCATATTTTGAAGGAAACCACAGTAATTTTTTTAATGAACAAAAAAGTCGAAAAGAAATATAAATCTTTTGTAACAATGTAAAAGCCTTGCTGAATAAAAATAAAATTAATTTCTTTCAAAAAAAGAATAAAAATCTTACTGCGTCCAAACCTCTGATTAACAGTATGTCATATTATGGTAGTAAAGTCACTGTCACAGATTCTGTTTCCTGCCAACTTTAACCCTCTGTGGTTTAAGGTGTTTTTGGGGTCCTTGAGATGTTTTGAAATGCCCTGACATTTGTGCTTTTTTCAGTTGCTTATAAACATATTAATGGCACAGGTGAAATTACACTCGATTTAGCACAAACAGGGCTACCATTATGTGAGCAACATGTATGTACATGTTTGTATTTTTGAGAGAATGTTGTTTATGCATGGTTATTGAAAAAACTAAAAATTTAAGTTTCTGAAATAAGGCCACAAAACACATACTAAATATCTGTCCACAAGACTTTTGACTAATGGATGTTGTCGCCTAGAGTTTTTGCTTCAAAATGATCTGAAAATCATCCTGCCTAATCATTCACATAAAACAATAGATTGTTTTAAATTGTGAAAAACATTTTTTTGTTTGGAAAGGCAATATGCATGCAGGCGTGAATGGCCCGACCCCCTCATGTATAATTAGGTGGTTCTCACTTGAGAAGACAAAGACCCGCATAATGAGCCTATCATTCAGGTGTGTCACACAAGAAAGAATGCAATGACAATATATATATATATAATCAAAATATAAATGAAAGTCAAAAGCACATTTTTAGTCATACCTGGAAACTAATCCTGTTCAAATAGGCTATATGGGCCATTCTATAGAATTGGTTCAAAGTTAGAGTTGGAAACATCTTGAAAAGAAAATTGTACTATAACAGTTGATTAGTTTATTTTTGACAAAACATTTTTGACAAACACTATACTAACTATAAAAACAAATTTGTTGTGGCTGTAGTCTATTTTACAGTAAAAAGTTTATAATAAAAACTAGTCAACGAAATGTTGTCTTTCATAATTCGTCTGTAACATAGGTATATCGTTGCGATCTCATGAAAGTGTGTATCTATAGCACAAATTTAACCAAAAATAGATTTTGCGTGCATATGATGCAGTTTACGCGTGCATATGTTACGCACTTTATGGCGTGTAATACACACGCACTCCACACATCTAATCCTACCCAAGGGGTTTACAGTGCATATCATTTGCACGCAAAAACTATTTTTGGCGTAGGATGGTACGAGAAATTAAATTCGTGCTATAGATACGCACTTTCATGAGATCGTGTTGTTTTTATGATATATTAGGGCATATAAATGTTAATTTGCAGTTTAAGTTGCTTATACAAAGACATTTTATTTCAGCATATTTCAGTCGATTTTTACTCATCTCAGTATAGCAATATAGTTTGGTAAAAGCTGTTCATTCATTCACACACAGAAAGCGAGTCTTTTTGCGGTTTACATAGGCTATTCCATATCGCGATTACAACAAAGCACTTAATAATAAAAAACTTACTACATCAGCTTGATCCGTCGCTCCTCAAAATGAATTTAAACCAGCAGTTCTGATGTATCCCAGGATTATTCCTTACAGCCTCGCAAGACGACGTAAAGTAGCCTACTGTAATCTGATTAAACTTGTTGTGTTTTATCGAGTTGATGTGGGGGCGTTGTCACGTTTGCATGTATCGCCTCAGATCATTTGCGTTTGAATAGTGCGCGCTCTCCGTGGTGGGTGTGATCAAATGAAAAGATAATGAGCTGAAATGAGAACGACTGACATCTCTCTCTTTTCATATAGATTACATAAACAGAGAATATTTGTTTTTGTTATGAATTAGACCATTTAAAAGTACACACTTAAATGATTATAAAAATATATAGCTCAAGCCTAGGAGAATAGTATTCACTGAGTTTTGTTTAAGTTTAGAGATGTGCTCCAAAAAAAAAGTTCACGGTGACGGAGAGCCAGAAAGCACACCCTGTTTATTTTCTTTATTTTACAAAAGCACAATGTTTTGTTTCGATTGTAAGTGGACACATAAAAAAGAAGACATTCAACTGTTTATTTTTTAAAATTTCTTAAGTTTGTATGACCAAAAATGACGGAGTATTTTAAGTCTATTTTGCTGCTATGTGAAAGAAATCAAGCTCGTTGCGCCGGCGCGATAGCTGACCCCAGAGGGTTAAGCAATTTTGTTTCTCTGGGAAATGTATCTTGTTCCCTTTCGAAAGGGAACTCTTACTGCGTCGAAACTCATTGGGGAACACCTCAGGCATGACAGGTGTCTGAAACTGCTATCGAATCATGGCAATATTGACCTGCGATAGCCCATGATGTCACCATCGTGCGACCCAGAAGTATAAAAGGGGCGCCTTGCAAACATGACATTCATCTTTTCGTCTTCAGGGACTGTTCTGTTTATAAACGCTGAAGGATTACAGTAAGAGAAATTTAAAAATGAAACGCATGGGGAAGGCTGATTGTTTTTAGAAGTGTGCTGACCCGTGCCCAAGATATTTGACACCGAGTGACACACATGAACTGTGTGTTTTCTGTCTGGGTGAAGAGCAAGCACAGGCGGTTCTCGAGGGAGCTGCCTGTGCAAACTATGAGCGTTTTTCTTTGAGAACGCTCTGCTCTCGTCTGGCCCTCTTCTCGAGTGAGGAGGTGGACCTTGTGGTTCAGGTCCCGCTCGTGATGAGACAGAGTGGCAACTTGCATCATGGGGTTCCCAGAAGGACCGCGCCAATCACCTTGAGAGGGGTGTAAACCTCTCAGATGATTCGGCGGCTGACGAGGGAGAGTTGCAGGTAGATGAGGAAAACTATTCTTCTACTGTTCCTGCAGCGAGTGCTCTTCAGGATGAGCATGAGATGGATGATGAGGGTGATAATCAGGTAGATCCTGAACCCTCTCAGCCACCCTGCCCCATGTATGCTGAGCTGGTGGATGTTATGGAGCGCGTTAGGGGAGAGACCGCTTGCGGCAGGCTTGAAGATCGGTTTCTCCCCGGCCATAGACCACCAGCTCAGGTGAGCCTTCTATTCCTTCCTGATCTTCACACGGAGATCGAGAGGGTATGGAAGAACCCATACTCTGCCCGGATCCACCGACATCAGCGGGTTAGTTTCGCTGATGTTAAGGGGATCGGAGAGCATGGGTATGTGTCAATGCTGCCTATTGATGAGACGTTTGCGAACTATCTTGTATCTGGACGGGCGTCGACACTGAGAGCTCCAACCCTGCCATCCAACCGCTGAAGACTACAGCATGTTTGAATGGCAGAGCATACACAGCAGCGGGTCAGGTCGGTGCTGCCCTGCACACCATGGCGGTGTTGCAGGCGTACCAGGCCGACCTGCTGGGGGATCTTGACCAGGGGATAGGGATGTCCCCTGAGCCGCTTGCTGAGCTGCGCCGCACCACAGATCTTGCTCTCCAGGCCACTAAACATAAGATCGGTCGGTCGATGGTGGCGATGGTGGCCACGGAGAGGCATCTGTGATTAAACCTGGCTGACATCGGGGAGAAAGAGAAGGCCTTTCTCCTCGACTCGTCGGGATGTAAAGTGGTAGACCCCATGTTCATATAGAACCGTCTGGTGAGCTGAGTGGTCTTCTCTAAGAAACATATTTTTGTGTACAACTAACACTAAAATATATTTCTCTACAGACCTTTTGTTCCCTGTGTAGAGTTATGGGGTCATGTTATTGTACATTAAGGTAAGGTAAGGTAAACTTGGATTTTAGGGCCCTGAAAGTCCCCCTGTTAAATGGCTAGAACGATAAAAAGAAGCACCAATTATATGGGCGTCTTTTGTGAGTATGTGATCGCTTCCTTTTAGTGTATTCCAACATGACATCATGACTTTGCGTAAACATACACGCCACTTTCAATTCAAGTGGCGTGTTATCTATACGCATTTTGAGCTATCCGCGTGTATGTCCACGCCGAAATCTTTTGCGTGTATGTCTACGCCATTAAATGTCCGAGTGATTCCGCGTGTATGTGTACGCCGTTAAATGTCCGAGCGAAACGAAGCAAAATCTATATCTACATCTGTGGAGCGATATTTCTTTTCCTAGGATGGTAGGAGAAGACTCATAAATGGTATTAACCCCAGTGACGGGTAGGTTTAGGGACGGGGTTGGGGTAGGTCATATATTTATATATACATAATACAGTAATATAACGTTAAGTCAAAGGCGTTGATAAACACGCTGAAAAGCGATTATGCGTGTTGATAGCACGTCAAAAATGGAAATACGAATTGGCGTGTCATACATACGCCATTTCATGAGATCAGTCTGTGTATTCACGGGGTGTGCCACCGCTCATTCTAGTTGTAAGGATCTATGTTAATAGCTTAGGCTTCCTCTCATGATGAGAGCTTTTTGAGGCTGCTGCTCTAAAAGCGGAGCGCTAAGTGGCAGAACCCCATTCTAGAAAGAATGGAAGTGTTTTATGCTGCCGCTTGTTTTATTTCTGAGACACATCTGTGTTAGCCCTTGGGCCATTAGCCACCTCGGGGTAGAGTAGTTCGTCTCCTTTCAAAAAAAAAGAGCTTTTGGTTTTGGAGGTTTGGAGTGTAGACTGACGCTGGAGCTTCAGATAGATCTTATGTCCAGCCCACGGGGCCGTCTGACATGTTTGGTCCTGAGTACATCGCTCCCCTGAGCTCTGTTTGGATTTTCATACAGGCTGAGCATTTTTTTGCAGCCCTCATATGAGACATCTCTGCCTTGAGGCTGTGGCTCCTCTGAGCCCTCAGGCAGATCTATGCTTACAGGCTGGCCCTCACCAGGCTGGCCGCCGTAGTAGCTGACCTAGGCTATACTAGGGATACTGGAGGTGTTCTGCTAAAGCATTTCTGCCTCTGGGCCTTCACTATGTGAATGTAGGCTTTTTAAACATCCCTATAGACAGTCTCCTCCCATGGTGGGAGTTGTTCGGCCAATGCCTGCCCCCTTCTCTGCATTCGGGGGTGAGAAAAGTAATGCAGGCTGGTGCAGAGGCATGAGTAGTAAAGACCTAGGGTTAGGCCTTCAATAAGGCCTCCCCGGTAAAATACGTATTTTTTGAGCAGGGTTTAGGCCGTCTTTCGCCTCATGAAGGGACTGGTTTGTTGTTTGCCCGACCCCGCCGAGCAGAACTAGTATATGGACCCAGGCCACCAGAATAGGCTCCACTCAGCTCGCTGAGCTACCTGCTCGAGCGATGGGTTGTGGGTCGGTGGCTTCTAATCAAGCCCCACTTCCCTAGGCTGGGCGCAGAAAAGGTTCTGTTACCCCTAGAGCCACTGGTAGGCCCGAACCCAGTTGAATCTCAGGGTTAGGTGGTGGTACTCCCCTGTTGATACAGGGTAGGTAGTGAGTACTCCACTCTCAGTTCTGTATTATTCTACCTCACACCACTATGGCTCGGGTCGAGCGTGAAGTTCTAACCTTCACTTCCTTTTTGGGTTTCTAAGTACGCTCCCGTGAAGCCAGAGCATTGCCATGAGCTGACGCCCATGCGTACAGATGGTAGGCCCCTGACTCTGGGGCCTCCATTGAGGCAGAATGGCGTATGTTGTACTCCCCTTGCTTAAAGGGTGTTGCTTTGTTGCACTGCCTTTGGCAATGTGATTAGGTACCAGGATGCTGTAGGCGCTGTATAAACAGCTTATCTGCCAACAAAGGCTGTGCGGTTAGGTGGTAGGCCTCAGCAGGCTTCTTTGACCAGGCAGCCCCCGAGAGGGCTCTTGAGGCCAGCTTACCTCTGGTGGTTGGCCTTAGTAGTTTGGGCAGTAGACTCACCGATTGGTAGTAGGCCTTAACAGGCCTCCTCGGAGGTGAGTCCCAACATTGTGGGACATACATTATAGCCGCGACCAGGTAGCTAGCCGTATTAGGCCTCCTGTGGGTGGGCCCAATAGTTATGTTGGTGTAGTATGGTTCCAGACAGTGTATGTTTGTAGCAGAATAGACTTGCTATCAGCTAGTAGGCCCGACCAGGCCTCCCTGATAGGTGAGTCCCCAGCAGTGTGAAGATGGCTGACAGCATTGACTTGCTTCAGGCCTAGTAGGCCTCTTTAATCCTCTAAGTGAGTCTCGAGTGATGGGTATACAAACAGCAGTGTTGATGGTCAGGCTCTGACCTTAGCAGGCCTTCCTGACCCTGAGCCCCATCATGAGGTGATCGACTGTTATTTCACTGGCCAATCAGACAATTGGCCTCAGTGGGCCTCCCTGGAGGCGAGCCCCGATTACGATCAGCCAAATAGGTCTGACCACTGTCATTTATTAGGCCACCATGTAGCTCAGTCCCCAACCTCTCTGTTTTGTGGCAGTTAGTTTCTTACATAAGAAGACTCTCAGGAGGCCAGCTTTAACAGACCCCTCCGAGACTGAGCCCCAGGACTGGCTGACCTTAGTAGGCCGCCCTGGGACTGACACCTGGATTCAGGGTTCATAGCAACCAGTTGTTTAGCTTACTATCAGGTAGTAGGCATCTTCAGGCCTCCCTGAAGGCGAGTTTCCACACAGGGTGGTTATCAGGTAGTAGGCCTCACTAGGCCTCCTAGAAGGCGAATTCCCACATATGATGGCAATCAGGTAGTAGGCCTCACCAGGCCTCCCTGAGGGCTAAGTCCCAAGGACAGGCAACTGGACAGCTAGCCTGACTAGCTATCAGGTAGTAGGCCTCACTGAAGGTGAAGTTTTCACATGTGGTGGTTGTCAGGTAGTAGGCCTCACCAGGCCTCCCTGTAAGTGGTTTCCCAGCGATACTGGGTTCGGGACGCTAGTGGTCGCTTGCTATCAGTTAAACTGGCCTTAGCAGGCAGCTTCTGAAGGCGAGCTTGAGCCCTGGCTCGACTAAAGTATTCATTATCTGCTTCTGGTTCCCTCCCGGAACCTCTTTTTATCCTGCCTACAGCCTGGTTTGCCTACCAGGTGGACCATGTGGTGGTCACATGGTCACTATGAGTACGTGGACTCCTGAGTCTGGTCAGACGGTCGTAGGCCTCTCATGAGGCCTCCTAGTTAGATAGGCCTTCTCAGGCCTCCTCAGTGTTCTGAAACACAAACGCTGGGTATATCCGTGGATCGAGCAGAGAAACTCCCCTCACTGGCAAGGGTTGTAAGCGCTATGCTGAGTCATGCTCTCCGGGATACCCTGTCTCTGAGATCTGGGCCGAGTGGTTAACTGTCAGCTTTGCAGTCCCTCGGGTTGGATGCCTTATCTAAAGTCAAGTGTCCAGAGGCTCTGTCTTCGGACAGACAGGAAGTTGGCCAGGCTGAAGTATCAAATGTAAGTAAAAACACCAGGTAAGGCCTTCCTGGTGGAATTTCGGGTGAGTATGTTCCCCTGAATAGTGATTGGCTGGTGCTCCTTGGGATTAACTAGCCACATTCCTTAGAAGTGACCCCTTCTAATTTGAAGCTGTGGTTGCAGGCCCTTGAGCAGGCCCAGGTAGGCCTTTCGGTAAACTATGTTTACGGGGGTTTTCCTGTGAGGCTTATAACTTGGGCTATGACCGTAGGGAATGCTGTCACTAGTGCGACCTGAGGGTGAGTGGTTCTAGCGTTTCATTTGAATTTGCTGGTTCTGACAGTTGTCACTGCCACTTGGGCATGCACTCCCCTTAGCGTTGGTATATCGTTCCCCAATGCGTTCCAACGCAGTGCGAGTTCCCTTTCGAAAGGGAACGTCTAGGTTACGACTGTAAACTCTGTTCCCTGAGAACAGGGAACGAGACACTGCTCCTTGGCATGCCTTGGGGCCTGCCTACCAAACAGTCTCTTCAGACGATAAGGTGAATGTCATGTTTGCAAGGCGCCCTTTTTATACTTCCAGTTCACACGATGAGGGCATCATGGGCTGTCGCAGGTCAATAGGATTGCCGTGATTCAATAGCAGAGGAACAGAGGTTACAGTCGTAACCTAGACGTTTTCAAGCCACTATGAAATTTAAATCGACCCTATTTATTTTCTTAATACACATTCCTGGTAAAATACAAATAGTATCAGTAAGAAATATATTTGTCATTCAGAATTCTTCATAATGCAATTTTTTCTCACCTCTAACCGTGTATGAAACTTTTCACCATCCAGGTCCGCATCGTACATAATTTCTCCCTGAATATCCTGTTTCACTGGCAAATATGACAAAACACTAATTAAGAAATGGAAACGTCTTTTTTTGCTTGCGTTGTTATCAAAATCAGTAATTTGTGAAAAGTGAGCAAGTGTTCAGTGCCTCTTGTGTTTAATGATATGCAAATACTGCATTTAATAACCTGAGACTTATTAAAACAGCGTCAAGAGAGATCTGGACACACAAGACAATGCCTGAGGCTTCAAAAATCAGAGCTGATTTACATACAATATATATTTAAAACACACCACTCATATGCAATCACAACACCCTGAAGGTAGACACTAATTTGGAGAACTCTTGTGGTTTAGACAGATTTACGACTGCAAACATCATTCCCACCGCAGGAAGAGGATCTCCAGACAGCTAAAGGTGAGAGATGCACACATATGAATCTTTGCATATGAAGACGAAACCCACGCTAACTGACCTTGAGCAGAGATTCTAACATATAAATTTTGTTTCATGGATGAGGGAATAACTGGTGTATTGACGTTTATCTTAACATATGAAAGTGCCAGGAAACAATAATATCTCTGGCGCTGCAGGGCTCCGGCAGTAAACAATGCATGAAAACTCCCACAGTGGTGCCGCTGCGCTTGCATTGTGAATGCATGCAGTTCTGGAATGAGCAGGTGGCTCATAAGATCATCAACAAGTTTCTAATCGACAGGGCTGAAGAGAAAAAGAAACATATGAATAATATCAGTAAAATGCAACACCTTTACTTCTATAAAAATCCTTTCACTGTTAACCAGTTAGTGGTGTGACTGTAGAGCAGCTGTTTTCAAAATAATAAGAAGACGATGACTAGCAGTGTGACAAAATACTACATTACTGTTGTTCCTGTCATACTGTTTTGCACAGCCTAAGGTAACCAAACAAGGTTCAACCCTGTTCTCAGACTCTCTACGCAACATTTTTACATCTTTTATAGTAAAATAAAATATTTATATTGTTTTATTCATATTAACAGTATAGCAGTGGGTAGGCTACTGCATATTACCCTGCAATCACTTTAATACACAGATCTAATACAAATTACTCATGCAATTTCTTTACTTGCTGTTTATGTTCACAGACATAACCGACTATGTTTATGTGAACTTTGTTGTGTTTTTGACAGAACCTTGTGTGTGTTTGATAGTTTAAGCTAAATAACACGAGAAAGAGAACTTAGTTTAATACTCACGGGATGCGCCATCTGACATACAGCTCTCTGTGTGCATGCTTCAGGTGATATGAAACTTTCATGATGATAAAGAACTACAATGTCACGTGAGTGTGACTGCGATGATAATCAAAAGCAAACAGATGTTTTAGTTTTTGGCAGAGTATCTGAGGCAGCCCTCTTCTGGAAAGCGGGGTGGGGAGCAACAGCTCGTTTGCATTTAAAGATATATGAACGAAAACAACATGTTTTTGCTTCCACTCAAAAATGCATTTACAACATGGTACAATAAAAATGGAAGCTTGTTTCTGCCACAGAATAAAAAATAAAAAATGTAATTACGACTTTTTATCTCAGAATTCTGTGATATAAAGTGGTAATTGTGTGTTATAAACTCAAAATTGTGTGATATAAACATACTCAGTTACTAACGTAACCTCGGTTCTCTCTAGAAGAGGGAACGAGTACTACGTAATATCTTACGCTAGGGGAAAACCTCTTTTCCACGAGATATTGAAGCCAAAAATTATCCTTAATTTTGAATTAATGTAAAACGCGTTGCGGCGGGGGCGCTAGTGCGCACGCGTAGGATGTAAACGTGTTTAGCTTGTGCTCTCCACTACAACTTATGCAAAATCACCAAATACCACGATAAAACTGTCCAAGGACTGATATTTTTGCTCGCCCGTCTATCTCATCCGTTAAACTTCGCTAATTTGAAAATGTCGCGGCAGAGAAACCCTCCTGGGAGGCATAAGACCATCGATGGATACATCGGCAGTGCTAATGCTAGTGGGGCTAGTTCTAACGATAGCCGCTCTAGCGAGCCCTCTGCTAAATCCCCGGCTACCGTTTCAGAGACTATGTCCACAGACAAAATTCACATGTACGAGATGTGCAAGGAAATCTGTAAGGAAATGTCAGAGACGATTCTGGGGAGACTTGATGAACGGTTTGATGCTTTTGACACCAAGTTTCAGTCTGTGTTTTCAGTGCAAACCGACCTGCAAAACCGCATGGTCAACCAAGAGCAAACAACCAGTGCACTTGAAGAGCGCGTGGAAGTGCTTGAAGCGAAATGTGAGGATTTCACAAAATACACCAGTCAGCTTCAAGCCAAATTGCTGGATTTAGAAGCTCGGTCCCGTAGACACAACATCAAGATTGTTGGTATAAAAGAAAATGCAGAAGAGGGAAAACCAACTGATTTTGTTTCCAAACTTATACCTGAACTGCTGGGGAAACAGCACTTTCCACATCCGGTGAAAGTTGATCGTGCACATCGCTCTCTGCAACCCAAACCAGCGTCGGATGGCAAGCCGCGCACCATTATGGCTCGTATTCATCATTTTCAAGTGAAGGAGCAAATTCTACGCCTCAGCAGGACACAATCAATGGAGTACAAGGGAAACAAAGTTCTGATCTTCCCTGATTATACCAACGAAGTGATGAGCCAGCGCCGTGCCTTCCGAGACGTGATGAAAGCCTTGAGAGACGGGGGAGTTAAGCATCATCTGCGCTATCCGGCCAGACTTTATGTTTACTGGGATGAGGAGGAGAATAATCCGGAGGTCTTCAATGATCCAGCAGCAGCTGAAGCCGCTCGTTTGTTGAAGGAACGTAGCGTTTCGGCGGAGGGTTCAAATGTGATGATCACTTTTTGCTTTCTAT
Source organism: Rhinichthys klamathensis goyatoka (assembly GCF_029890125.1). Classification (NCBI taxonomy): domain Eukaryota; kingdom Metazoa; phylum Chordata; class Actinopteri; order Cypriniformes; family Leuciscidae; genus Rhinichthys; species Rhinichthys klamathensis. The sequence goes on along the minus strand of NW_026606764.1, from coordinate 2,630,370 downwards.
TCAAGGTGAGCGTGTTCGTTTATCAGTAATAAATGCGCCGCACTGCTGGCCAGCCTTCGAACTGTTCGCCAATAAGAGACTGTCCGGACGCATGGCAATTATTAATACATCAGGGCGCGGGATAATTTCTTTTACAGGCGTATTTTATTTTGTTTTCAAATGTGGTACTAAATTTCATTTTTCAACGCATTTACGTTGTGGTTGGGGGCTATTTGAGTCGGGCCTACTATTTGTCCAGCAGCTCCTGTTTTGACCAAGATGGGAAGATACGCGTCATGTTCGGGGGACGCGGAGATGTGGGGGGGAGGGTGGTTATCGGACTGTGTTGTTGTTTTTGTTCGGCTCAGATGCACGTGTTTTATTCAATTGTATTCGATATTGCAACAGCATTTGTGTTTTCTTACATTTTTCCAAAATGACTCAAGTGCAGGGTAGAATGGATGTTGGAGGCAGAGATTTACAACTAATTTCATGGAACGTGAAAGGGCTTGGTAGTGTAGTCAAAAGGGGGAAAGTTTTCAAGCACCTGAAATCTCTTTCTGCAGATATAATTTTTCTACAAGAGACCCACATCAAAACAGCAATGCAGCATAGGTTGAAATGTAACTGGGTATCTCAGATATATCAGTCGCCATTTACCTCACATGCCCGTGGTGTGGCAATATTGTTTCGAAAAAATATCCCATTTCAGGTAACCTCTGTTAACAATGACCCTCTTGGTAGATATTTACTGGTCTCTGGTACAATAAACTCACTCCCAATAACCCTGGTTAATATATATGGTCCAAACACGGACGAGCCTAATTTTTTCAGAAAGGTTTTCGACCTGCTTCCAGACGAGAGTGACTCAAACATAATAATAGCCGGGGATTTTAACTGCTATCTAGATCCCTTTTTAGATAGATTATCTACACGACCAGCTCCTGAAATTGCATCTGTAAAGCTCTTAAACAACCTTTTGAAAGTTAGGAATCTAGTAGATATTTGGAGGATTCAGCATCCTACAAGCAAAGAGTATTCATTCTACTCAAATGTCCACAAATCTTACAGCAGGATTGACTTTTTTTTGATTAGCTCTAACCTCATTTCTCAAATCACTAATTCCAAATATCATAATATTTTGATTTCTGATCACAGCCCTTTAGCAATATCATTAAATATTTCTCTCCCAAAACAGACTTATTCCTGGCGTTTTAACCCAAATCTTTTAAGTGATGACAACTTTGTTAAGAATATAAACTCCAAATTGAAAGATTTTATAGATTTAAATGATAATGGCGAAGTGTCTGACCTAACATTATGGGAAACACTAAAAGTTGTTTTGCGTGGTGATGTAATCTCTTACACTTCAGCCATTAAAAAGAAGAGAGAGATGAGACTACTTGAAATTAACAGCACTCTTTCTATTTTGGAAAGAGCCTACCAAAATTCTAAATCACCAGATCACTACAAAGAGATATTGAAGCTTAAATATGAATATAATGATATTAGGAGTAGCCAAATTAAGAACTTGCTTCTAAAACTAAGGCAGAAGCACTTTGAGCTTGGAGATAAACCAGGTAAATTACTAGCACAACAACTTAAAGGTGCCCAGGCTTCAAGAGCAATTCGTGCTATTAAGTCTAAAACAGGCATTCTTCTAACCAATCCTGCTGACATAAATCATCGTTTCAGGGAATTCTATTCTGAGCTTTACTCCTCCAAACACAATGTTTCACAATCTAATTTGAATGATTTCTTTGACTCTATATCGTTGCCCAAACTGAATGATGTTGCTATGAAATGTCTTGATTCAGACTTTACACTGCAGGAAGTCATCAATGCCATCAAGTCGTTTCCGTCGGGCAAGGCTGCCGGGCCTGATGGTTATTGCGCAGAATTCTACAAGAGATTCTGTGATATTCTTGCACCACTTATGCTCAGAATGATGCATAATTCTAAAATTGATGGGGAATTGCCAAGAACCCTTTATGAAGCAAACATTTCTTTAATTTTAAAAAAGGGCAGAGATGAAACAGACCCTGCAAGCTTCAGACCAATTGCGCTTCAAAATTTTGATCGCAAAGTACTAACTAAAATTTTGGCTACTAGGCTGAAGAAATATTTGGCTTCTATCATCCATCCTGACCAGACAGGGTTTATTCCTGGCAGACTCTCCTTTTCTAATGTCAGGCGGCTGCTCAACACTATTTATTCAGATTTTAGTGGTACTAAGGGAGCTTCTATTTTGTCTCTCGACGCACACAAAGCTTTTGATCAGGTCGAATGGCCTTATTTGTTTGAGTCACTACGCAGGTTTGGGTTTGGAGAAATCTTCATCTCTTGGGTGAAATTGATATATGCAAAACCGTGCTGTTCTATTTTGACGAATGGTGATCAGTCAGCCCCCTTTTTTTGCAACGCTCGGTTCAGCAAGGCTGTCCATTGTCTCCGGCACTCTTTGCTATTGCACTGAAGCCGCTTGCTGTCGTAATAAGAGAGCACCCACAGGTGAAGGGGCTTCAGATTAGAGGTGCGGAAACACTTATCAGTTTATACGCTGACGATGTAATACTGTATTTGGATAATGCTGAAAAATCAGTTCCCCCTCTTCTTGAGTTGATCGAGTCTTTTGGTAGAATATCGGGGTACACGATCAACTGGACAAAGAGTGAGTTTGTGCCTTTATCCAGTACTTATTCACCAGGTTTTTTACAAGGTATTCCATTCAAAATAGTTAATGATCATTTTACTTACCTTGGTCTGGCTATACCTAAAGATCCAAAGCTAATATTCAAATTAAACTTCGCAGAATTTATTTCAAAATTAAAACAAAATATTGAATGCTGGAAAATTCTTCCCTTATCAAAGATTGGACGAATACACTCAATTAAAATGGTCTCCCTTCCAAAATTTTTATACATATGTCAAAATCTCCCCATTTATCTCACCGCAGCCTTTTTTAAAGACTTGGATTCAATTATTTCGTCCTATATTTGGAATGGCAAAAATGCCAGAATCTCCAAGGCCCACTTGCAGAAGTCTAGATCAGAGGGAGGGTTGGGCCTGCCTGTATTTAAACATTATTACTGGGCTGCCAATGTAAGGGCATTAGTGTTCTGGCAGCAGGGATCCCTGGATAATCAGACGCCTACAACCCCTTTGTGGCTTAAGATGGAGGCCAATTCTGTAAAAAACTCTTCATTACCAGCTATGTTATTTTCCAAGCTTGAAAAGCTAGAGTCCAATAAAAACTTATGTTTTGTGGTAAAGCAGTCAGTTAGAATTTTAAATCAGGTTAGGTGCTTTCTAAAACTACCAAACACATCAGTACAAACACCCATATGTTTCAATCATTGTTTTCTACCTCCCTGGCATGACATATTGTACCATGACTGGAGAAAGAAGGGCTTGGTCTCAGTTAATAATCTGTACATTGATGGTAAATTTGCATCATTCAACCAACTGAAAGGAAAATATAATCTTCCTAACTCCCATTTCTTTCGGTACTTGCAGGTTAGGCATTACACCCAATCAAGAATTGAAGACTTTCAAAATCTACCCCAGGAACATGAAATCTTTGATATTTGTAAGAGCCCTCCTTTCTCCAAGCGTCTTATTTCGAGAATTGTACGTTTATTTGATGACTGTATAACGGCGCACACTTTGAAAACTAGAGATACTTGGAAAGAAGAGCTAGGTGTGGAATTATCTGAATCCATGTGGAACACCTGTCTGTCTAATATTCATTCCTGCTCTATAAACAGCAGGCACCAATTAATTCAATTTAAGATTGTACATCGCTTGCATTATGCCAAAGTCAGATTACATAGAATGTATCCGTCAGTTTCTCCAATGTGTGACAGATGTAATATGACGGAGGGTACACTGTCCCATGCTTTTTGGACTTGCTCCTCATTAGCAAACTTCTGGTCCAAAATATTTGACTGGTACTCCAAAGCATATCAGAGGCCCATCCAACCCGAGGCTGGACTTGCCATTTTCGGCTGCTCTCAAGCAACGAGGACAATTCCAACTATAATGCGGCAACCATTGGAACTGGGAATGATAGTTGCCAAGAGACTGATATTGAGGGAATGGAAGTCCCCCACCCCTCCTTCCTTTCAGACATGGGTCATTGACATGCTATCCATAATACAAATGGAAAAACTCTGCACTAGTCAAATGGACACATTTTTCCGTTCTTGGAACCCATTCCTAACTCATTTTGAAAGAGTAAAATTACAGTAAACTAACTGTGTTCCTGTGTTAACAACTTTTCCTGCTACCGCTGTGTTAAACATGACTGTAACAACTGGCAATTGCTGCATCTGAGCCCTGTTTGTTTGTTTTTGTTTGTTTGTCTGTCTGTTTAAAAAATAAAATAAAAATAATATATATAAAAAAAAAAAAAAACGCGTTGCGGCAGCATGCAGACATAGGCAAGGCGGCCCGCGTGCCTATTTGCTGTCCTGCGGCAACTGCAGCAGCCTATCGAGAGAGGCCCTTGGTGACGTCAGATCCAATGGGGGCGCTTTGCACCCACTACGTCACCTCCCGCCAAAGCGGGCGTGGCCTGGGCCTATAAATATAGCTCGATGGGCTAATATAATCTGTTTTTTCTTCGCCGAAGCGAACCAGAGCGTGTTGCAGGCACGGCAAAGATACGCAGTACTCGTTCCCTCTTCTAGAGAGAACCGAGGTTCCGTTAGTAACCGAGTACGTTCTCTTACGAGAGGTTCTCTCGTACTGCGTAATTTCTTACGCTAGGGGAACACAGTGTAAAACACCGTGCGTGCTGGGATCCAACACCAAAGTCCCAAGGCCAGGTGCCCGGGGCTCATATAGTGCATAATCACCAGGGACTCTCAAAGAGTCTGAGAAGAGAGGCTAGAAGCGTCATTCCCAATAAGTTAGCATCCTAAGGGAGCTAATCACATTAACAGTGTTCCACACAGTCAGGGTGAAAATGTTCGGCCTGAACTGTGTAACAGTCTGGGTCTTACTTTTGCCCATTGAGTAATTGTATTGATCAGCGAGCGGTGCTCAAGTGGTTGTAGTATTCTGAGCCGAAGCAACGGGGCAGACAATACATATTTTAGACCGAAAGTAGTTTAGCCTGTAAGGCGGGAACCTCTAGGTTATAAAACCTTATAAATGTAGACGGGGAGGCCCAGCCTGCCGCCATACAGATATCCTGCAAGGTAATCCCGCTAGACCAAGCCCACGACGAGGCCATGCCTCTTGTGGAGTGTGCTCTAACACCTAAAGGACACTTCAAGCCTTTAGACGTGTATGCTAGCGCTATGGCATCAACTATCCATCTGGATAGGCTCTGTTTCGATGCGACTAGTCCCTTAGCACATCCGCTGATTGAAATGAAGAGCTGCTCAGTCTGTCTGAAAACAGACGAGCGAGACACATAAGCTCTTAATGCCCTGACTAGGCAAAGGAAGCTCGCGTCCTTTTCCTCGTTGTAAACCGGCAGGGCAGACAGGGAAATAACCTGAGCCCTGAACGGTGTGTTGAGGGATTTAGGCACGTATCCGTGTCTTGGTTTGAGTATGACTTTCGAGTCATTTGGCCCAAATTCCATACACGTCGACGTCGCGCTTACTGAGAGCGCTTGTAAATCCCCTATGCGCTTCAGTGAAGCAAGAGCCATAAGAAACGCTGTCTTGAATGACAGATATTTCATGTCCGACAAGTGGATTGGCTCGAACGGGAAACCTTTCATGGCTTCCAAAACCGTGGAAAGGTCCCACATGGGGACTGAGGGGGGTCTGGGAGGATTCAGCCTCTTAGCTCCTTTAAGGAAGCTGATGACCAGATCGTTCTTCCCCAGTGACTGGCCAGTCGCGGGTTTTGTAAACGCTGCTATGGCCTCCACGTAAACTTTGAGCGTGGATGGGGTTCTGCCCTTATCCAGTAGCTCTTGAAGGAAGGTGAGAACTTCCGTAACCCCGCAGTCTAGGGGTGAAAAACCTCGGGCTTTGCACCAGCCAGAAAACACAGACCATTTTGGGGAATAGAGTCGTCTAGTAGACGGCGCTCTAGCCTGCGTGATCGTGTTTAACACTCTCTCCGGGAGGTTTGCGGGTACCCGTTGATGGCCCATGCGTGCAGGGACCACAGCTCCGGGCGAGGATGCCAAATCGAGCCCTTGGCCTGAGAGAGGAGGTCTTTCCTCGTCGGTATTGGCCATGGGGCAGTGCTTGTCAGCTGCATCAGAACTGGGAACCAAGCCTGGTTTTTCCAGAGCGGAGCCACAAGTAGCACTGAGCATCTGTCTTCCCTGATTCGTTCCAATACCTGAGGCAGGAGCGAGATGGGGGGAAAAGCATAGAGCGGGCAGCGGGGCCAGACGTGGGCCAGCGCATCCCTGCTCTTGGAGAAAAAGTTCAGACAGTGAGCGTTTTCTTGGGACCCAAACAGGTCTACCTGCGCTCTGCCGAATATCTCCCAAAGCAGTAGGACCGTCTGCGGGTGCAGAGACCATTCTCCTGCTGGAACATTGTTTCTGGACAGTCTGTCTGGTCCCAAATTCAGGTGACCAGGCACATGTGCTGCTCTCAATGAGCGCAGATTGTGCTGAGCCCAGACCAGGAGGCGTTCCGTCAGCCTGTAAAGGTTTCGGGACCTGACGCCACCCTGCCGATTTATGTAGGCCACCACTGACATGTTGTCCGAGCGGACCAAGACGTGGTGACCATTTATTCGGGGACAAAAACGCCTCAGCGCGTTGTCGACTCCCATCATTTCTAGACAGTTTATGTGTAGGAGTTTCTCCCGTTCTGACCACTGGCCAAAGAACGGTCTTCCCTCGAGCAGCGCTCTCCATCCCCAAACTTTTTGCCCAATTGACTCTGAGACCTAGATTCTCGAGATGTTCGAGTAATATGGTCCTGTGTTCTATGAGCTCTGAGTGTGATCGAGCTAGAATCAGCCAATCGTCCAAGTAGTTCAAAACTCGCATGCCCCGAAGTTTCAGGGGTGCGAGAGCCGCGTCCATGCACATTGTAAATGTACGGCAGGGGTGGGGAACGTCCGGCCCCCGGGCCGTAACCGGCCCGCAAAACAGTTTGATGCGGCCCGCGAGTCAAATCCCCCCCCCCCCCAAAAAAAGAACTTCAGAACCTAAAATCTCAGCAATTACTTTTCCTGTGACAGAAAACACAAAATAGGCAAAGTGGCAAGCAGGGCGAGGCCAGTAGCGCGAGTGTTAATGAGTCACCTGCGCACCGGTTTCAAGTTTCTCACGGATGAGCTTCGGGGGCGCGCGCGCCGCACCGGTTACAAGTTTCTCACCGCGCCCCGCACCGGTTTCAAGTTTCTCACTGATCAGCTTCGGGGCGCGTAAAAGGATCGGAACGAAGACAGCGGAGGACCAGGCATGGACTTTACTTTATGTGTGTGTGGTCGTCGTCCACGAGGAGCTACTGCTTTTACTTTCGTTTTATCATTTGCGTATTAATGTATTAAAGTGGTTTAAACGTTTGCCGGTTCCCGCCTCCTTCTTCCCTGAACAAACCAACCACGTTAACTTACATTTAATATAATAGATAATATACAATATTATAAAATAACATAATATATTATAAAATAACATAAGAGAGTCGACGTTTCCGGGTGGTGCTTCCGACTGTGTCCGGGTCACAGTCAGAATGAACGCAACAGACACGTAACGTTAGCGGTTGTCATCGCTGATATGCATCATGGCGACTCTCAAAAAAAAGAAAGGTAGATTCGCCGACAGCAAGTGGAATGAGTGGCCAACTAAAAGAGGAATGAGTCTGTGCTGATTTAGTGGAAAGAGTTGAGCCCAAGCTGTGGAAAGAGTATTATATTATGTGACTGTTTTTGTGCTTTTATCCACCTCTAAATAGCTATAAATTAAGCTTATGTCGTTTTAGTTTCATATTGTTAATTATTATTAGTTTCATAGGTTGTTAAACCTGAGACGAACTCTTTCATATTGCGCTGCATTACTGTCAGTGTTGTTGACTATTACCAGAGACTATTACTGACGGTTGCGCTGTTGACGCTCGCGCAGCCTCTCGAGCAGAAATCTACACAAATGAGCGCACACACACACTCAGTTAACAACATAGTCAGGGTTCTAAATTAACTTTTTTGATCACCAGCCAATGTGGCTGGTAACTTTCTAAAGTTACCAGCCATTTAGAATTTCCACTAGCCAAATTTTTTCCGGTGAAAATAAGAGAAATTATGAGTGCCACTTAATGCATTTGATAATTTTATTAACATTGTTGGCATGAAAAACACATATAAAGTACAATACAAGACAGAAAGTGCAAACATTTCATTTCAAGTTTGGGATCTATCTCTATTAGGGATGTGCACGAATATTCGAATTTTCGCTCTGTAATTATTATTAAAAAAATAAAATACTAATACTAATACTTTTTTTCTTCAATTTTTTTTCGCAGTTATAATTAAATGCACTGGGTGGAGCATTTAACAAGTGGATTGTGTTTTTGATCACATGTCGTTGTCTGCCTCGCGAAGTTTGGAATTACTTAGATGAAAATGATAGCCTATTACAAAATGGAATTACGTTTAATCAATTATTAATTATTATTATTATCATAATATCACCACCACAATGAGAAATCACATGAAATCCAAAGAAACAGCAGTCGACTGAGGAAGCAGCTGTCCATCACTGCATTAACGACTGCAGGTCAGCAGCTGTACCCCGATATCTTCTGGTAGCAAAATGATTTTGACATATGGTTCCTTTAAGTTTCGTTGAGGGAGACAGGTTTAAGAACAGAAAACGCAAAGTGCTGTTACTTCACTTTGCACACACACACACACACGCACGCGCGTCTCTGCAACGCCTGTGTGTCAGCGCAGCGCGTTTTCTCACTCGAGCATGTGGATATTATTGTTTTTCTCAACATGAACGTGAAACAATATAAACACGATAATCATATGCTGACTCGAGTATGTAGGCTACGTTCTGTACGATAATGACGCTTGTCCTTCGGACAAGTAATCTGTCATTCACTTGTCCGAGTAAAAAAGTTTCTCGTCCGGATTTTTTTGTTGTTGTTGTTAATTTATTCTGAAACAATATTCTCATCAGTGTTCACTTAGCTTTGATATTTAAATCGGCATATTGTAATATTTGCACCTTTAAAGGGCATCCCCTCCCCCAATATTATTAAATGTATGCTTCATCTTTCATTTTAAATTCCTAAATTTGATCAATAAATTAAATTATTTCGAATAATAAGACACTTCGTGGTCCACCAGAATTTATAGTTTACCCTCCTCTTTTTTTACCACTACACCTCTGAATAAAACGTACGAGTCCCAGTCATGCCGACCCTCTCTTCTTCCTTCCAAACACTGAACCTCATTACAATGGTCCTTAAAGAATGTTAAAAAATTGTAAATGGCCCTTGATAGGAAAAAGGTTCCCCACCCCTGATGTACGGGGTGCTAGGGACAGGCCGAACGGTAGAACTGTGTATTGATATGCCTGGCCCTCGAAGGTGAATCTCAAGAATCGCCTGTGATGTGACGCTATTTGTATTTGGAAATACGCGTCCTTCAGATCTATTGACATAAACCAGTCCCCTTGGCAAATCTGCGTGAGGATTTTCCTGGTTGTGAGCATTCTGAACTGGCATTTCACAAGCACTTTGTTCAGCTGTCTTAGATCTAGAATGGGTCTGAGACCCCCGTCTTTTTTCGGTACCAGAAAATATCTGCTGTATAGCCCCCCTTCGCTCTGTGCTTGAGATAAAGGCTTTATTGCCCCTCTGCTCAATAGTTTCGCTATTTCGGCTCAAAGTAGATGGGCTACTTCGGTTTTTACCGTAGTTTCGACCCGCGCCGTGTAGCGGCGGGGACGTCGAGCGAACTGCAGCGAATAGCCTCTTTTTATAATGTTCAGCACCCATTCTGATACCCCGGGAAGCTTTGCCCACGCATTTGCATGAATAGCTAGGGGTAGAATGAGATCTGGGCTCTCGCCGCAACGTAGTGGCGACAGGAGAGCTTTGGTGTGCTGTAACGTAAACACTGAGCTTGCAGCGTTCGAGGCGGGGGGCACGCCGATCACGGCGGGCAGACTGGCCGTGCTCATTTCCCTTACAGCAGTTTGCTGAGAGAGAGCGAGCGGGGCGAGCCCCCTGGGGCTTAACATGTCTGTGAGTGAATGTGGGCGCGGGACAGCGGGCACATTTACTGCACTGAAAACATCGTCGGCCTGAGCTGACTGCATGTGTGTTGGTTTCGTTTTTACAGAAACCATGGGACATGCAGTGTGTAGTGTTTGTGGGCACTGGGTTGTGGGCATATTCACTACATTTAATGCACAATCGACATGAGTCGATTTTATTTGTGCGAGCCCTGTACTGTGGCGGGCTGTGTTTGTGTGTAGAAATGAACACTGAGCTGTGGGCATTTTTATTACACTCATAACACCATCGGCCGTGGCTGGAACACCATAAATTACACTCTTTATGTGATTCATCTGGGTCGCCATAAAAACGGTGTTTGTGTGCAGGCAAGCGGGCCGTGGTACCGGCTTGTTTACTGCAGAATACACTGGAACAGTCACATTTTCTGGAACTGAACGAGCGAAAAGTTTTGGTGGAAGTCTGGCCGTGGCGAGACCTGAAGGAGGGCTAGGAAGACTTTGAGGCCTCGGGCTTTATCTCAATCTTCGGCCGGGGCCCACGCGGAGGGGGGCGGCGGCCGGCAGTGGCCTCTGATCCCGGGCTTGACGGCGCTGTGAAGCGGCGGCGGCGGGCGGAGGCGGTGGCTGGGAGCTTCGAGCAGACGGCTGTTTTGAGCGACCTGCTGCGGAGCTAGAGCGCTTCGGGAGAAAGTGCTTCATAGCCTGTACGTCTTCTGAACCTCGGTGAATCTATCCGCGAAACCCTTGACTGATGATCCAAAGAGGCCAGCTGGGGAGATGGGCGCGTCGAGCAACACAGAGCGCTCCGAGTCCGGCATCTCAGATAGCGTCAGCCAAAGGTGTCTCTCAGCGACGGTGAGAGAAGCCATGGTCCGCCCAATGGCCTTTGCAGCGCGAAGAGCCAGGTCCGTAGCGCTCCTTAAATCCGCCACCCTGATAGCTTCCGGTCCTTCCTCATCCATTTTTTCGGAGAAGGTCGGCCTGGAGTATCTGCAGTATGGCCATCGAATGCAATGCCGACACAACCTGCCCAGCGGCGGAATAAGCGCGGGTGTGCATGGCGGAAGTAGTACGGCAAGCTTTGGAAGGTAACGCTGTCTTAGCTCGTCGTCCAGCAGAGGGCGGGCAAAGATGGGCCGCTACAGCTTCTTCCACTGGATGAAGAGATAGGTATCCTCTGTCTTTCGCACCGTCCACCACAGAGAATGCTGCTGAAACAGAGGTGCACACTCTGGCTGAAAAGGGTGCGTTCCAGGACTTTGCGACTTTTTCATGGAGCTCAGGAAGAAAAGGCGCGGGCCTAGAAGGCGGTGGGACACGGTCCTTTTACAGGAAACATCCGTTCAGCCGATTGCGCGCGGGCTGCGCGGGCGCCTCCCACTCTAGGCCGAGGCTCGCCACGGCCTGTGAGAGCAGACGCATCAGTTCTGACTCGATGCTGGCCCGTTTCCCTGACGACTCGCGGGCAGAGGGGGGGAGGTCCACAGAGCTCGCCCACTCCTCACTGTCCGACGCCAGGATAGAGCAGCAGCCCTCCTCCACAGATGCAGCTGTCTCGTCATCGTCAATGGCGGAAGCAGTGGCGGATGGCGGCCGTTGTCCGTCGGTGAGCGAACCGAGTGAAGCTGGCGAAGCTGGCAGGCGAACCGGCGAGCTGTCGCGGGTTGGAGAAGGCTCGGGGACCCGTTGAGTACGGCGGAAGTGCAGTCTCGGTGAAGGATGCCAGGCGAGTTCTCAGAGTCACCATGGGCAATAGCTCGCAGTGAAGGCAGCCGCCATCAGCGAGCGCGAGAGCTGCATGATCCTCTCCCAGGCAGGAAACGCAGATGACATGGCGTTCCCCGTCGCTGAGTGCGGCTCGGCACGAGCGGCAGGAAAAAGGCATCTTTAAAAAGACGCTAGCTCTTTTAGAAAGGATAGAGAGGGACAGAGTGTGTGAGTCGAGGCAGCGAACACACACACTATGCAGAATAAAAGGATATAACGCCGGAAAGCGTAGCAGGTACGGCGACTGAAGGTGGCGAGATGAAGGCCAGCGGCTTCAGATGCACAGGCTCGTCCCGCAGAAGGCTTTTCTCAGACGGTGAAGAGATGAAAAATCAGATTATATTATCAGCCCATCGAGCTATATTTATAGGCCCAGGCCACGCCCGCAGGCCACCAAGGGCCTCTCTCGATAGGCTGCTGCAGTTGCCTCAGGACAGCCAATAGGCACGCGAGCCGCCTTGCCTATGTCTGCATGCTGCCGCAACGCGTTTTACATTAATTCAAAATTAAAGATAATTTTTGGCTTCAATATCTTGTGGAAAAGAGGTTTTCCCCTAGCGTAAGATATTACGCAGTACGAGAGAACCTCTCGTAAGAGAACTAGTGGTGTGTATCACAATAACTCTATATATTGTTATATTGAGTGTATATTTGTTGTCAAATCAAGTTAATTTAGAGAGATTTTAATAATTCTGCTCAGAATTAATAAGATGCATAATTAAAAAATATCTTGGCTCCATAAATTGCTTCAATTAGCAGTAAGCTATTTGCTTGTTGGTAGCTTGTAGTGAAGTGAACTACTTTTTCAGAAGTGTAGCTGTACTGTATTGAACTTTTTAACTGCATTAAGTTATTAGTGCCTTTATAGTTTGTCCATAGAGAAGGTGCAGCTTGAAAGTACTTCTGCTTGATGGGAATCTTACAGTGCTGAGAGAGAGAGAGAGAGAGAGAGAGAGAGAGAGAGAGAGAGAGAGAGAGAGAGAGAGAGAGAGAGAGAGAGAGAGAGAGAGAGAGGGGTAAAAAAACAGGAAACCAATACAGCCAAGGCAAGCCGAGAGCAGATGGAGTAACACACTCACACTCACAGTATCACATTGAGGCATGAAAATAAAATAAATGCGAAGTCATTCATGCGTATGTTCGCTCACACACACGACGGCATCCACAATCTTCATCCTTATCACCAGCTGGACCTGTTCACCTGCCAGAGCAAAGACCGCACCTATCCGAGGAGACTAAAAAATAGGAAAGGCACAGTATTTATATGGTCAGCATCAGAATATAATGCATGTTCTGCTTCATGTCCATCATGTCGGATCCGTGTACCACTGACGGATCGTCTGTGAGGTGCCAATGGAAGCACAGGGCACAGCTGCCCCATGGATGATAACGTTAATCGTCTCACCTCCGGGACAGCAGCAAGCACGTCGTATGAAAGCACATGTTTGAGCATGTCTGCATAATCCAGCAGTTTAAATGACATGTACTGGGATAAAAGAATGAATTAAAGCTGGTATAGAGTTTGGTGTTAAAATACAGTTTAATATGACAACTATAAGCTGCTCCTGGAATAAATGATTCACTGGTTGAGGACAGGTTTGTTGTTACTTTACTAAGTGATCAGGCAATTTAAATTTAGTAGACTGAAATCTCTTAGGTCGGGGGCCTGACACGGTAAAAGATTAAGGATGGATGAGGGGTGAGAGACTAAATGACTGACTCGATCCCAATTCCCCATCGAATAGCCTATTACAAAAGCCCATTTTGGCAGCATATCAATGCGTGCCGAAATGAGAACAGGAGTGCCGAGAACATAAATGATTGAAATAGACTAAATCAGGATGTAATTCATGCAGTAACTTTAGCATGTGAATGTGTGCGATTGTGCATCTGGTCCTATGGGATAAATTATATGCTCATATATGGTTTCAGTGGGAAAACAGCGACGTTAACATTGAAAAGACACAGAAGCAACACGTGGGATTTAAAAAAAAGATAATATTGAGGATGAAAAAAGATTGACTTCATTTGATGTTATTGTAAAACACAAATCATTTATACTAGGCTTATATATATATATATATATATATATATATATATATATATATATATATATATATATATATAATAAATTCACTGAGCTTTGACTGGGTCAGATGAAATTATAAAAAAATAATAATCTTAAAGTAATATAAAAATATGACAGTTATATTTATACATTTTTGATAATGGTTATTTTTACACAAACATAAAATGTTTCTCCAAACATAAAAATGTCAAATCAATCTCATCAGAATATAATGGCTAAGAACTATTAACTAAACTTGATAGTCTTGAAATCAAATTTACATGAGGATGGGCTTCACATTTACATAAATCTGCACAGAAGGCAACCCAGACACCTAACTGGAGATCTAAGCTGCTTAAAATCATTTAAATTCTGAACAGAAAGTGTTCGCGCGTCTCTCGCTGTGTATCAATTGTATTAATTATTGAAATGATCAAGTCATTAAACAAAAGTAGTTTGAGTAGTTCACTCCATCCTTAAGCAGCAATAAACAGGTTTTATATTTCACTTTCAATGTGTTTTCTTCTTCCACTAAGTTCTTAGTTTGCTTCTGGTATTGCAGCATTCTCTATTTGGGTGTGAACTTTGCAATAGTACAATCGGTCAAAGGGTGCTAAAATTCCACTTATAAGTGTGTGTTATACAACAGGCCTGAGGCTACAACCTGTGAAAAAGACCAACACAAGATGTTAAAGCCCCTGAGTATCTCAAAATTAATTTAGAGGATCCAGCATGTGCTTTCTCGAGTATATGAGTGTGTAACAGTGGGTGTCTCACTGTTTGTGTGCAAATAAATGAGTGTGTGTCCTTCCTCAGTCCATGCCGTCTCTAGGGATCCTCCTGTAGAGGTCAGTGACAGCGGTGTGTGCTGATCCCGCTATCAATCACACTTAAAGAAAAACTCTCTGAGCAGAGACAGGGAAGCAGTTTTTGCAATGAGTGAGTCGTACCAGAGAGTGAAGGAAAAGCATCACTGAGTGTCCATTGTACATGTTCTTCCTTCAGAAATGTTCAAAGGCATCACAGGATGAAGTTGGTTAATTAAAGGTGCCCTAGAATGTGAAATTGAATTTATTTTGGCATAGTTAAATAACAAGAGTTCAGTACATGGACATGACATACAGTGAGTCTCAAACACCATTGTTTTCTCCTTCTTACTTAAATCTCGTTTTTGAAAAACACCCCTGAAAAATAGGCGAATCTCCACATAACACCGACTGTGACGCAACAGTCGGGATCATTAATATGTACGACTCCAAAAATTTGCATATGCCAGCCCATGTTCAATGCCAGGCGGAACTGTGCAGCCGAAGCACATAGACAGTAAAAGAAATGGACACAGCGACCCCATAGACTTCAACGGAGAAAAGTGAAGTCAAATAGAAGCACTCACTTCCTGATTGCCAAGCGCACTGCGCAGGCTCAAACTGAGCTTGATGACGTAGTTGTGACGTGAGCAACCTGACTGACAGTTGTACGTCTTCTAGTAGCGGTGCCAAGAGGAATCTGAATCATTCCCTTCTGAATCTTGCAGAGCCGGAGATCGTGAGTATTAGCTGTTCATGAGCTAGCAGCAGGACCAACTTTATGACTCTCTATGGGCTTCTCCCTTGACTTTATGCCTCCACGTCCCCCGATTGCTCGTGAGCTTCTACATCTGTCTTTACGGTCATTTATCTTCTATGCGACAGAGAGTCGCGTGTTATGACGCAATCGTTAGCCTATTTTTACAAAAACTGCTTCTACGGGGCCACAACGTAAGATACAAGGTAATGGAGCATTTTATACATTCTCGTGTTTCTTTAGAAATAAATAATGGACAAATGGAGTCTTTAAACGTCTCAGATGTAAAGTTATTCGCTGTCAAAGTGACGCAAAAATTAATGGGAGTCAATGGAATGCTAACAGCAGGTGAAGGCTTGTTAGCCAATGGCGGCGCCCGGGGAGACTTCAGTTTCCGGCTGGTGGATTACCCCCTTGCCGAAGCATGGCAGTTGCTCAGTGTTTGGATGTACACATGAACACAAAAGTATTTTTTAGTTCCTTCATCCGAGCCTCTGAAGAAACAATGGGTTAATTTTATTTTCTCTGGAAATTTCCAAACATTTCACCGACGACTGTTTCCTCAACTTGGGCCAATACAGAGCTGGCCTCGGATCGAGCTACCAAGCAACACTTTCTGATGTGTAATTGTTCAAGTTCAGACAGGTAATCTTTCTCTCAAAATCGTTCAATACTGTTTATGCATCAGTAAGCCAAGCCAGTGACTAAAATATCAACTTCACATCGTTTCTTTTAGTAGGATGAAAAAAAACGTATTTAAATTGTGAATAAATTATATACAGAAAGCGATCAAAGAACAATCTTTCCACAGCGCGAATTTATATGGACACTTGCCAAACTCGTTATGAAATCAATTACGCACGTTACACTGCACAACGAAGCTCTTACTGTATGTACATCACCGTGTTTGCATTGGTGAAAGCATTAGAGAGACCAGAAACTGCGTTGCAATAATAAGATCTTCATTCTCGCGATCAACAGACTGTCCTCTGCTTGCTCAATGCTAATCACGGCAACATTTTATGTGATGGGAATAGATCTAAATACTTTAAAAACATCTCACGATTCGTTAATCTCGATAGCTGTAATAGTAAAAACGTATAATAGCTGTAGTAAAATTATTCGAGAGAGTTTCACATGTAATACATAGCTATTTCATATGCAAGCATGTCAGCCAATCACAGCAGAGGCCGGTTACACACAGCAGACCAGCCCCTTCAAACAGAGCGTTCAAATCAAGAGGCTAAAATCAGGCTAGGAAAAATGCCTTTTATTTCTAAATTATGACCATTTTTGATCTAAAAAAAACATACTAACATTATAAGGGCAACCCAGGAAACATTATAAAATAATAAAAGAAACCATTCTAGGGCACCTTTAATGTCTAGACTGAGTAGAGCTGCATAATGCATGAAAATTATTTTCTTATTTAGTATTTTTTCCCCCTTGTTTTCCAGTACAAACAACTAAAGATTCTAAAATGACTGAAGATGTTAAAGAGGATATGATTTTTTATGCTTTCAACTTTCCTTAGTGTGTAATGTTGCTGTTTGAGTAAGTTCTGCAAAGTTACAAAGCACAGTCACTCCTCCAAAGAGAGTTATTCTCTCTATAACACTGTTTATACACACTGTTTCTTAACTCCCTGAAATGGCGTGCCTTAAAAAAAGTCACACCTTATTTAAATAATTCCCACCCAAGGCATACGGAAAATAAATGGGGGAGGGCTGGTTGAGTTGCGTTAGACCTGAGAGAGCTGCTTCACTGTATATATTATACAAGATCTTCAACTCCCTGTTTTTTATGAAAATCATAGACTGTGGGCCTCGGTGATTGACATGATATTATTGATGTATATTTGGATAATGCTTTGACGTCTTTAAATTAACCCAAGAGAGAAGCAAGTTGTTTATTGATGCCATTGTTAATAGCAGTTTGTCTTTCTTTAATCTACCACAGTGATTCCCAAGAGATCTGTATTTAAAAAAAATCTTATTATAAATTAAATACATGACATGCACGTCAGTGCTTTATTAATGTTTCATGTAGATGTCATAGATGGTCACTAATCTGAGCTCAACAACTTTTTACTTGCTGTACCAACAATTTTCAAATTTTAGTTTTTAGCAATGAATTTTCATACTAAGTACTTATATTTTGTATTAAATTTTAAGTTTTGTTTGCAAAAACATTTTATTTTTATTTTTTGTGTTTTAGTTTTGTGCAGGAAATCTACTTGTCGTTTAGTTTTTTCCTCTGCAGATAACGCAGGTGCGAGACCTTCACTGAAGAACACTGTGAATCTCTGGTGCTTTGATATCGTGAGACTCAGTAAACTTCATCTCTGTGATTGGAATAGTAATGATTGTCTGTGTTTCTCTTGCTGATCTCACTTTAAAGCGCTGCAGAGCCATGTTACTGTATTATTTGGCATCGCAGGCCTCGTCCCAAAGAAGTGTGTGATTATTATGTATTGTTTAAAAGTCAACCTAGTCTTTCAATATTTCTAGCATTACTTTACAACAAGGTCTCATTTATTAACATTAGTTAATACATTATGATCATGCTGCATGAACTATCAATGTAATGTATACAATATTTACATTATATTATATATATTTTAATAAATCTTTCTTTTAAAATGCAATGGTTCATTGTTTTTCATGTTCGTTCACATTTCATTATCTAATTTTAACAGATATACAGTTGAAATAAACATTAAGATTAATAAATGCTGTGTCATTCTGTCATGATTCCTGTCTTGTGTTCCCCTTGTCTTCTGTGGACTTTTATGTTAATTCCTGTTCTGTGCCATGTTTTGTAGTCCTTTGTAGTTTTTCTTGTTGATTAGATTGTTCCCAGGTGTGTCTTGTTAGCCAATCTCCCCTTGAGTTTATATATACACCCAAGTGTTTCTCATGTTCTTTGTCTTGTCTTGTCCTTCTATGGATGTTATGTGTGTGCTTGTGGTCAGTTTGGTTTGCCTTCCTTGCCCGTTTCTGCATTTATCAGTTTTGCCTGAATTTACTTTTATTATGTTTGTTTGAATAAATGTTTGCTGCATCTGAATCCCACTCTCGTTCCTCTGAAACAGCCACCATTACACATTCATAGTTCATGTTAACAAATGAAATGTAAGTGTTACCTATATTTCTCACTCAGCATGAAGAAGTTCATTTGGATGAATTATTTTGTTGAATTTATCACTTTTCTTTGAGTATTGCATTCCACTTTTGTTAATTGTGTAAATTAAATTTCATGATGTTAGTTCACATCTGCCCGCTCCTTAAAAACATTTTATGCCCATTATATGAAATGAATACTGAATAGCATCATGGTTTTGAAGCAGAAACGCAGATACGCTGCTGCAGCTTTCACATGCTGCAAATGCAAGTAGTGTTGAAACTGACTAAAATCTTACGGCAGATTTAAACCAATTCTCATGAGACGTTTACGAGTGCTTTTCTTCCAAAACGAGACTTTCAAGGAAAAGCACAGTTAAATTCAGGAGTCTGTCGTGGTGAAGCAGCTCAGACTGTCAAAAGTTTTTGACGGGTAAAAGGATGTTTCCTGCACATTGAGACGTCGTCTTCTCCCTGTGGGAAAGCCCAGGTTTGGATTTTTGAGTCAGAGACGTTGGCGTGCCGCCATTCCCGGCAGTCTCCGCTCTGGGAGCTGCTTTCAGTGCGGAAAAAGCCCAGGAGGCCGTATCGCTGGCAGAGGGAGAGGAGGAGAGCAGAGTCTTGTTAGGCACACTCCTCTCCGACACTGTTCCTCTACCTCCAGGGAGGCCCGTATCAATCCCATCATGCTGTGGCCCTGCGCTCTGAGGCATGACCAGGTGCTGCTGACATTCGGCAGGATGAAGCTTCGCCGCGGAATACTAATCATGTTCTCCACACACACTTTATGGCCTTTTGCCATCTTTCATTCTCTAAGTCATTTTGGTAAGAAAGTATTTTCCAGTAAGATAAAGAACAAATGTAATTACAAAAGCACAGGATTTCCAGTGGGACATTGCAGAACATCTTTTGAATGCTGTAATATTGTGTTTTCTTACCTCACGGACAGATATTTTTTTCTTGTTTTAAAGTAACACTATGTAGTTTTTCAACCTTCATAATATATTTCCAAGACCCTTGTGATGGTACATCGACTTACAATAAGTTAAATGACACGTCTGCCATAGCCTGACGTGGTCTGTATCGCTTTTACTGGCACTATGTAACTTCGGGTTTCGGTAGGAACCCGTGCACAAAAAGAACTACAAAATTCGACTGCTTTACGGCATACGTCACTTCCCCCACCACTTCCTCAAATTGTCTGTGGCCATTGCAGACATCCCAAGTCTCCCGGGAGTCTCCCGCATATTGATAGCATCTCCCTGATGCCTGAAAATTAGTTCAAATCTCCCGGAATCTAGAGCGCGCATGGAGGGACAAAACATACTGCGCGCATAACATACATAGCGCGAGGACGGCAGAGAGGGAGAGAGCGAGAGACCTTGCGAGTGTGCCTCACGAAAGCTAGTCAACCCGTCACCCGCCGCCCCCCCCCGTCAACAATCCAGTCACCAAGATATACCTCCCTGAAATGACTTCTTGCAGGTTGGGATGTCTGCCATTGTTGATTCCAAAGCCGGTGCTGGATAAACAGCGAGCGTGCGCGTGCGACACTAGGCTGCGGTAGGCTAAATTATTTACGACAGCGGTAATGGACAATTCCGCTTCCAACCTGTAGGGCGACTGCAGAGGAATAGTTACTTGGTGTTACTTTAAGCAAAAATTCACTTAATTTTGAGGCTTTTTTCCCCAGAAAGCAAGACTTACCGGTAATATCTTAAATCATTTTACGTCTCAAGTAAATGTATCTTGCTTTAAAGTGCACCTATTTTGCTTTTTTAAAGGTTCCTAATGTTGTTTTCGGGGTCTCCTACAACAGGTTTACATGAATCCGAGGTTGAAAAAGCACTTTCCTTTTCTCATAATATACATTTAATATCACCTAACTTCTCAAAGAGTCTGAAACAATTCATTCGATGCAGTTCAAAGATTCAGTCTGTCTAAACCCCTCCTTTTCGTGAGCCTACTCTGCTCTGATTGGTCAGATGGCCCAGTCTGTTGTGATTGGTCTACCGCTTACAGGTTGTGTTGGAAACTAAACGCCTATTACCATAACAGAATTTCATCTCCTGAGGCTCTCTCAAGATGTCAACTTGTCTTATTTATTAAAAGAAAATGCAGTACACCCAGAAATACGTCCTCACCATTTACTCATCTTTTACCCTCATGCCATCCAAGATGTATACAACTTTCCTTCTTGAGATTAACACAAATTAATGTTTTTAGAAAAATAAAGAAATCTCTGGGGATACATATGATGCAAGTTTCAACTTGTTTCTAGCATCATACAGCATATACTGCAATAACTGTAGTAATCCATATGCAGTGTTGGGGAGTAGTTAACTACAAGTAGCGACGCTACTAACTTAACTACATTTTTCAGTAGCTTGGCAGTAGCTCAGTTGCTTTTTAAACAGTGTAGCTTTTCCAGTAGCTAACTACTTTTTGCAGCAAGTAGCAGTGTAGCGCGAGCAAAAGCTACATTGCGTTTTGTCGAGCCTGCGCGAATCAGCGCGATGCAAGGATATTCTTCTTCTTGTTAGATTACAAACTAATTTTTTGCCATTACCGCCACCTGTTGTTTAATCACGCATCTTGCGGCTAACGGTTCACTGACGTACAGAAGTGGGTTGACACACCCCATGATGGAGCAAGACGTGGCGGCAGATTTGGAGGATGGAGAAACAACTAACGTTAATTACCCATGGCCTTATTTCTCCAGTGGTATAACAATAACAGTGACTAACTATGCCAGTTCAACTAAAATACTTAACATTTTCCAAGCGTTGTTACTCTTCAGTTGAGGCTTTTGTAACATTACAAATTATAACATTTTGACCCTTTGGAGGTTAATGTTTTGGATGAGGTTATCCAAATAGTACACCAGATAGTTCTTTCCCTGCCAGTGCCACATTTGAGCGGTTGTTCAATGTATTTTCTTGCCAAAATGCAACCATCTCACAATCGGTATTTTTGAGAAAATGTTCTACATGCAATTTACGTTGGATGTATATTTTGTTCTTGCAATGTTGTATTTGTTGCAATTTTACACTTTTGACAAACAGTCTGAGATATTTGAGTGTTGTGTGTAATAAAACAATACTCTTTGAAATCATAATTGTATTGCATTGTTTTAAACACTAAATATTTTCACTAATTAAATAAGCTTTACTTGCCTTGAAACATGAAAAAAAGTAAGATCGTTGTATCATAATAGTAGAATAAGTACCCCTTAGTTCTATAATACTTACAGTATAAATAATTTCTTAATTCTCCTGGTTGTTTCCCCTTTATTCCCCAAACTTTACATATTGTTCCCTTATACTTACATGTAAGTACTTTATATGTACCCTATAATTACCAAAAGTTACGTTGTAAATTCGTTTAATTATATAGCGCTTTATACAATGTTGTTTCAAAGCAGCTTTACAGGAAAATAATGATCAATGATGCAAACAGAGTGAAATTCTGCTGTAAAGCAGCTCTAAAAAGACAATATTTGGTTTGTTCAGCTGAAGTCAGTTCATTGTTGATTCAGTTTGGTTCAATAACTGTGTTATTCACAGTTCATCAAATATGAAACGAGTTCAATACAGCTCTAAAGCAGCTCTGCAGATAACAGTGATGTCATCATCCAGCTTAGTTGAGTTCTCGTCCAATAGTGTCATTGCAGTGAGATCAATAATATTGCTGAATATTAAGTGTTGTGGTCGTCTTAGGGTGCAGGTCCTCCATCTGATCAGGATATGAACCGGATCTAGCGGACTACGGTAACCCCGGGATAAGTATGACAGACAGATGCCATTCCTCTTACGATGTAACAAGTACATTGGGTGTTTCTGGTTCCGGTTGACCTATTTATGCAGCCTAACAAACATTTAAGGGTTTTGAATTATAGAATTATTATATGTGTTATGTGTATGCTAAATTAAAGAGATGGGTCTTTAATAGCCTATAGATTTAACCTGACTGTCTTCCTCTCGATGGCTGCCAGCTGGAGCCATCTCTTCATGGTTCCCTTGACCCCCATTTCAGCAGCATTAGCCGTGAGAGTTTCTCCGAACTGAATCTTTTAAATAAAGGAAGACATATTGTAAGGTCATGATTACATTTTTGAGTGCCTATATAATTGACAATTGTTGTTGCCAGAGTTCATGCAGCAGTTTAAAATATCTGTAAAAAGTTTTGGTGTCAGATTTCAACAGTGCATTCAAACTTTAGTTTATGTTTGCCCCAATGCAGTAAAATATGTAAAATAAAATGTAAAAACAGTAAAATACCGCAATTTTAATCATATTATATATACAGTGTTGCAACAAAATAAATTTTATTCTTAATATCAGACAAATTCTTATTGAGTAATACAACAACAGCGTTCTCAGTGTAGTCCGCTTAAAAAACAAATGAATCAAAAGTTAGTGAATGAAATCAGACCACCCATATAGATATCTATGGCTCCACCAGCGTAGCCCGACTCCTATGATTCATAAACTAATCACTCCTAGAAAAAGATGAATTGACTGACTTAATTTTAGCAAACAAAATGGAATATAACTCAATAACATTTTATTAGCCAACATTACAATTCTCTGGATACAGCTCAGTTCTTCTAATAATTTTTTTTACAAAGCCTAATTTTATCCCAAAGAGACCGTGGGCCTTCATCGATGTCATCATCGCAAACCATAGATATAAAAAAACTATTTTCTTCTTGACAATTACAACATCAGACAACACTAGAACAATAAATCAATTAAATTACTTACCTTTTTGCAGTTGAAAATATTCAAGATCCTCCTCAGGATTTAACCACCAAAACTTTTTTTCAGGCTGCTTTTCACCAATGCCGACATTGAGCCGACAGCAGGGGCGGACTTAAAGGGGTCATATAATGCCATTTTTGTACAAGCTAATATGATTCTTTAGGGTCTAAATTAAAAGTTTGTAATATACTTTAATTAAAAATTCTCATTAGTATTGTAAGAAAACACTTATTTTACTTGGTCAAAAACAGCTCTGTTTTCAGCACGCCATTTCAGTGGATATGACTTTAAATGATAATGAGCTTCGCTGACTCCGCCTCTCTGTTCTGTGCGTACACCGTTTGTAACACAATAACCATAACGCGTTGTTCAGTATAAACGTGGGATTATGAATTATATTGAGAACGTCATACATAGAAAACATGCCGTAATGTACCCTGAGTGTAAACCTTAGCCGCATTCATTGTGAAGCGTGCAGCTAGCGATTTGCAAAGATTAATATAAATATTAATATAAAGTTTAATAAAACGTTACACTTATTTCAGTTGTTCTAATCTAGAGGTGCAGCAGGAACACGAATATCTGGTACCGATCCTTTTTTCATGAGCAGCTTCTTAGCAAAACCAGCTTTATACTGACCCTCGTTTATAAAGCAGTCTGGTGTGTGAAATGATTCGCGCAAACATGAGAGCATTGACGTTGCTCGTGGGGAATATTCCCTTCGAAAACAAACACAGCCACTGCGTCTTCAGCGGTTTGGATTTAGGAACATTAAAATGACTGCTGTGTTCGTTATTACACTCAAGAACAGAACACCACAATCGCTTAGACGCCATTCTGCTCATAGACAGTGCTCCAGCGTATCAACAATGACCGCGCCGGTCCGCGCAGACTATGATTGACAGCTCCCTCATGAGTGAGGGCGGGTCTGTGTTGAAACGCGGCTGTCAATCAACAATCGTGGGAGGGGCGTGCGAGCTTGTGACGTCACAGGCTCGAACGGCTCGATTTGAGGGAGGGGAAAACATATAAGGAGATAAAAACAAAACCACTGGATGGATTTTTATCATTATATGATGGTTGTGTACAGGCACTGCCAACACACATTTCAGTACAATCAACTTGTAAAAGTGCATGTACCATTATATGACCCCTTTAACCATTAGGCAAAGGTCGGCAATTGCCTTGGGCCTCGAGCTAACTAGGGGCCCCCAAAATGCCCCATTAAATTATGCTTAAGTTTTTTTCTTCTTTTTTTTTCGCAAATTATATATTTCTAAAAAACTTTGCGAAAAAAGGCGTCAAATCATTAGTGTCACAGACAGGAGGGGCCCCCCACCTCACTACATTGGACTATTCCATTATCTCACTTTCTGCGTGCGAAAGTGACAAGGCTGTAATGCGCCAAAAAAACTGACGGAGAAAAAGAAATGATTGACAGACAATGTACAGAGTGACAGACAGAGAGTGTACAGAGTAGTAGACAGAGTAAAAATGAAGCGAAGCTACCCAAGCGGTGCTGAAAAAGCAGGAAGCGGGAGGAAAGCAATAAGTTTTTAGCAAAATTGCAGAAGGTAACAAACTTTTTTGTGATGCCCGCTGACAATGACAACAATGCTAACGATATGTTACAAGTCCATGGCCGTAGCCAGCTATGAGGTCACCGAGGTCCGGACCTCTGTCATATTTTTACATTAAAAAATAAAATGTCAAGCTCTCTGAATGATTAATTAGCCGTTTAAACCACCTCATATGAGTGTTTTAAATTCATGTTGCTGCGAGAAGCTAGCGCAGTGAACGGGGCTTGAGAGCGCGTGAGTGAGGGCGCGGGTGCAGCCTCCGTGTTGCCAGATCCACCTAATGGAAAGGTGGCAGTAGTCTTCTGGACCTGTTTTTCTGATTTAATGTGACACTTTAGGAAGTTATTAAAGTGGAAAGTTGCATGTTAGGGTTAGTGATATATTAATCTTATTTCAAAAACACAAGCTTTGAACTTATTTCGGATTATTATTATGTTTTTCGTAGCAATATCTGGCAACATTTTACTGTCGGCATTAATAAAAAAAAAAGCTTATAGACAAACTGTAATTGCATAAAGCTACCACATTCGGTAAGACAAATGGAATGATCATCATGATTATCTGTAAGAAATGTATAACATTATCAAAAACTATAGCATAATACAGATCTGTACGAATGAAATTTGCCAAATAACTTACTGGCCAGCAGGAAGACGGCTCATGCTGTTAGTTAACCTTTCACAAAGTCATCATAAAAACATTAATTAAAGCAGTGTTTCTCAACTAGCAATCTATTCAGTCAGCATATCTGTGTGAATTACAGAAATATAAGACTTGCTAGAGCTACTTTTTTTCTATATTTCTTTGCTCAAAACTCTCCAGAAAGTGCCATTTAATGGGTTTTTTTTTTCAAAAGATTTTTTTTTACTTTTTTCGTTCTCTTTTAAAGATCGGATGGGGGGCCCCATACTACCTTCGCCTTGGGCCCCCAATTTGCTAAATCCGCCACTGGCCGACAGTGCCACATTTCAGCCTGAATCAGTCCAAATATGCTTGCTATGGGTTACAGCTGCACTGGGTGTACAATATATAAAACACAAAAGTACGTATTTTGAACACTCGATAGAAAATACAGGTTGTGATTCAAAGAAGCTAGTTGCTCAAGGTTGGGATTTTTGTTATTGATTGGACTGTTTGCCTGTGTTTTGACCTTTGCCTGTTTTTTGGATTACGATTGTGGATTACCCTTTAAATAAATATTGCATTTGGATCCTCAACCCATGTTTCGGAGCAGTATATGACAGATATCAATGAACTGCAGTCTTACTGCAGTTGAAGTGTTCTTTGAATGTGAGATTTATATTGAAGACTATATGATTGAATAAATAAATGCCTTATTCATTCATTCATTCATTCATTCATATTGAAGACAAAAGTGATGTAAACTTTTGTGTTTAAATGCTTTGAAGAAGCATCAGATCTTTTAAAAAAAGATATTAGAAGTTTTGATTGTGGCACTTAGTAGTAAATTCATCTGTGAAAGACCTTTTGATTGCTTTGTCAGTTCTTGCTTTCTGAAAAAGATTATCAAAATTAATTGAATGAGAAGAGTAAAAAAAACACACCTTTTTTTATTTTTTTTCAGTGCAATATTTTCCTCTTGTTTACCAGTACAAATATCAGTAACACTTTAGTTTGGGAACCAATTCTCACAATAGTTACTTATTAGCATAAGCACACATCTACATCCCTTACACTCTTAAAGGGGTCATTTAATGGTACATGCACTTTTACAAGTTGATTGTACTGAAATGTGTGTTGGCAGTGCCTGTGCACAACCATCATATAATGATAAAAATCCATCCAGTGTTTTTGTTTTAATCTCTTTATATGTTTTCCCCTGTCTCAAATTGAGCCGTTCGTTTTTGTGACGTCAATAAAACGGACTCCCCTCCCACGATTGTTGATTGACAGCAGCGTTTCAACACATCCCCGCCCTGAGCGAGCTGTCATCATAGTCCGTCATTGTTGATACGCTGGAGCAGAATGGTGTCTAAGCGATTGTGGTGTTCTGTTCTTGGGTGTAATAACGAACACAGCAGTCATTTTAATGTTCCTAAATCCGAACCGCTGAAGACGCAGTGGCTGAGTTTTGTTTTCGAAGGGAATATTCCCCACGATCAACGTCAATGCTTTTATGTTTGCGCGAATCATTTCTCACCAGACTGCTTTATAAACGAGGGTCAGTATAAAGCTGGTTTTGCTAAGAAGCTGCTCCTGAAAAAAAGAATCGGTAGCAACTATTTATGTTCCCTCTGCACCTCCAGAAGAAGTGAGTGTAAAGTTTTATTAATCTTTATATTAATCTTTGCAAATCGCGAAAAAAAAGTTTTTCATGACCATTAGTTGTAACGTCAATCTGTCAATGAACTAACGTATACATTAGTAAACACTTAGCATTCGTATATCACTACTCTACCCTGCCAGTACATACAAAGATAGATCAAAGTAACATTACGTTAACCAACCATTCAGAAACGTCCTGTTCGAGCCTTAATTGTCGAACTTCTCCGGGGCCGTCATCTTGTTCCGGGTCCGACTCCGGTTCAAATTGATACGGTTGCTCAGATATGTCCTCAGAAACTCCCGCTGCCATTCTCTCTCCAAATATACCCTCAACTGTTGTCAAGGCAACACTCCATGTGTGTTGTATCAAAACGCAACAGAACGGAGGGGCGGAGTGAGAAAAGCTCATTATCATTTAAAGGCAAATGCACTGAAACGGCATGCTGAAAACAGAGCTGTTTTTGACCAGGTAAAATTAGTGTTTTCTTACAATACTAATGAGAATTTTTAATAAAAGTATATTACAAAGTTTTAATTTAGACACTAAACATTCATATTAACTTGTACAAAAATGGCATTATATGACCCCTTTAAATCAGGATATTGTTTTTTGATACATTATTATTGTGTTTATACTTATGTTTATGCTTAAAATGATAAAAAATATCTGCTAACAGGGTAAGATTGTTTTTCAGAAAAAAAGACTTAATATCTTGTCATTTTGCTTCTTTAGTAAATGTATCTTGATTTTAAAATATTTAGAAATGTTTTATTTAAAACAGGGCAAAAAAAGACATCATTTTTTTTAATGTGTATTTCTGTATGGATGGTAGACACACATTTCACGCAAATTTCTTTGATATTTTCTACAACTGCTTGCAGAGACAATCTTATACATACAGGATGTCTTTATTTTGGCTGAATATAAAGTGACATGGTCAGTGCTAAATAGGCTGTTCTGATAGTGACTGACTGAGAGTGTGTTCCACCATTACACAGATGTTCTAGACCTGGATGAGATGAGAAACCCTTCTTGTAAAGAGACATGGACAAACCAGATGAGTGGATGTAGTCAATTAGAAAAGCCTGACTGGGCTGGACATTTGATTATGGTTGAGTGGTGGTGGAATTGCACTGACCATCCTGAACTGAGACAGGGCTGAGGAGAAGTTTAGAAGAAGATAAGATAACAGAGTGACACGCAGAACCAATAACAGGTGAGATGAACTTATATTTTACTTTTCATTCCCCCTTCTCTGATTTATCTTGGCATCAACGCGCACTATTCACTCTGTGCAATCTGTTTGGGTGGGTTTAAATTAAACAGGTGAGAGCAAATCCAAGTTTTGTTATCTAGGTTTTTAATTGAGTACTATAGTGGTGTTGCATCATTAAAAAACAACAACTTAAATCAGTGATTATCTGAGATTGATTCTCATCACTCTGTCGTTATGAACTCAGTGTCACTAAACAGCAGCGATGTTTCGGTTTCTCTTCCACTTTGAGTGAGAACCAGAAATATAAAGTTTAATTTGATGTTAATTCACTATTTTATTCCAGGGATGCAAAACTGATTTTTCAGCATCATTACTCCAGTCTTCAGTGTCACATGATCCTGCAGAAATCATTCTAATATGCTGATTTGCTGCTCAAGAAACATTTCTTTTTATTATAAGTGTTTAAAAAAAAACAGGTGTGCTGCTTCATACTTTTGTGCTTTTTTGGAATGTTGAACTTGCAAGTTGATCACTAAACAAGATTTAAACCTGGGCAATAGAGTGGCATAAATAAAGTTAATCTAGGTTTACAGAAATTAAAACAAGGTCAAAAGTATGGTTAAAATGCAACCTGATGTTTTAAAAGGTTAATGAATTGGACTAAATTAATAGATAAACCTTAATTTCATGTAAGTTTATTGGTGAAACAAACTCTTTAATTTAAAGTTTAGTTTTGTAAATAGCTATTGAATGAGGTCCACTGGAGGCAAGCTGGTTGAGAACCTAAATGCAACTTTACTTCAAAACATATCAAACATAAAACAAAGGCATGGCAAGCAATTAAACCGAAACAAGAACAACAGGAAACCTGGAGACTCAAAACAAAACAAGAACCTGGACAAGAAACATTCAATACTAGACAAAGACACAGGGCAAACATGAGGACTTAAATACACTCAGTTCATTCAGCTTAAGTCGTTCAAATCCACTTCCTCTTCCGTCACTACAGGTGTGCCCCAGGGCTCTGTCCTGGGGCCCCTTCTTTTTATTATCTACCTTCTTCCCCTTGGAAATATTCTCCGTAAATTCAATGTTAATTTTCACTGCTACGCGGATGACATCCAGCTTTACCTCACCACAAAACCCACATCCACTCTTCCACTCACTACCTTCACTGATTGCATAGCAGAAATAAAATCCTGGCTTACTCTCAACTTTCTTAAACTTAACAGTGGCAAAACCGAGGTTCTCCTTATTGGTACCAAATCCACATTAGCCAAAACTAACAGTTTCTCCATCAAAATTGAAAATACCTCCATCACACCTTCCCTTCAGGTTAAGAGTCTGGGTGTCATCCTTGATAGCACACTATCATTCCAACCACACATCAATAACATCACCCGGTCAGCCTACTTCCACTTACGTAACATTAATCGTCTTCGCCCCTCCCTAACCCCCCACACTGCTGCCATTCTGGTCCATAGCCTTGTCACCTCCCGCCTAGACTACTGCAATACACTTATTTTGGGCCTCCCTCACAAATCCCTCCGTAAACTTCAACTAGTCCAAAATTCTGCTGCCCGAATCATTACCCGAACCCCCCCCCCCCCCCCCCCCCCATCCATCACATCACTCCAGTACTTCAGCAGCTTCACTGGCTTCCTATTCAGTTCCGTATCCAGTTCAAGGTCCTCTTGCTGACATTCAAAGCCATCCATAACCTCTCTCCCCCTTATTTGTCTGATCTCCTACATGTTTCCACTCCATCTCGTTGTCTTAGATCCTCCTCCACATTACATCTGTCTGTCCCACCTGCCCGTCTCGCCACAATGGGGAGCAGAGCATTCAGCCGCTCTGCACCCCGCCTTTGGAATTCCCTTCCACTTCATCTCAAAAACATAGATTCTTTCCCTCGTTTCAAAACTGGACTCAAAACCTTTTTGTTTAAACAAGCCTATTCGTTGCAGCACCCTTTCATCTGCAATTTTACTTGATTTTAATTTGTTTTTAATCAACTTTTGGTATAACTTTATTATTTGTTTATTGTATTAATTTTCATGTATCCCTGTACGGTGACCTTGAGTGTCAGAAAGGCGCCTTTTTAAATAAAATGTATTATTATTATTATTATTATTATTATTACAGACTAATTACAAGACAAGGAATACCTGTGAACAATCATCAGACAATTAACAAATGACAAGACACATGGCAGGATCACATGACAATCAGGGAATCACATGACAGACAAGAACAAGGAACAAGACACAAAACTCACAACGTGACATAGCCCTCCCCTCTATGGGCGGCTCCCGACGCCCATCAAAACAAAAAACATTAGTTCAGGAGGGTGGTGGAGCGGAGGCGCTCTTGGGGGAGGGATAGATTGCCAGGTCCACGGAGGGGAATGGTACCTGGCCAGGGCGGAAAAGACACCGGCTCAGGAACAGACACCGGTACCGATGTGTGCGCAGCCCACACATACCACATGGCTGTAGCCATAATCGCCAGTGCTGCAATCACGGAGGGCTCAGGTGTGCCGGCGACCTTGTCCGGAGACATAAGCACGGCTGACCTGGCCTGAACAGTCTCTGGCTCGGCAGGCGTGACGTGAACAGTCTCTGGCGCGGCAGGAGTGACGTGAACAGGCTCAGGCTGGGCAGGCAGGCGTGACGTGAACAGTCTCTGGCGCGGCAGGCGTGACGTGAACAGTCTCGGGCTGGGCAGGCAGGCATGACGTGAATAGTCTCTGGCGCGGCAGGCGTGACGTGAACAGTCTCTGGCGCGGCAGGCATGACCTGAACAGTCTCTGGCGCGGCAGGCGTGACGTGAACAGTCTCTGGCGCGGCAGGAGTGACGTGAACGGTCTCTGGCGCGGCAGGGGTGACGTGAACAATCTCAGGCTGGGCAGGCAGGTGTGACGTGAACAGTCTCTGGCGCGGCAGGCGTGACGTGAACAGTCTCTGGCGCGGCAGGCATGACCTGAACAGCCTCTGGCGCAGCAAGCGTGATGTGAACAGTCTCTGGCGTGGCAGGAGTGACGTGAACGGTCTCTGGCGCGGCAGGCGTGACGTGAACAATCTCAGGCTAGGCAGGCAGGTGTGACGTGAACAGTCTCCGGCGCGGCAGGCGTGACGTGAACAGCCTCTGGCGCGGCAGGCGTGACGTGAACAGTCTCTGGCGCAGCAGGAGTGACGTGAACAGCCTCTGGCGCGGCAGGCGTGACGTGAACAGTCTCTGGTGTGGCAGGAGTGACGTGAACAGTCTCAGGCTGGGCAGGCAGGCATGATGTGAACAGTCTCTTGCGCGGCAGGACCGACGTGAAGAGGCTCAGGCTGGGCAGACCTGAGGTGAAGAGGCTCAGGTGTAGCAGATGTGATGTGAGCGGTCTCTGGCGCGGCAGACGTGACGTGAACGGTCTCTGGTGCGGCAGACGTGATGGGAACGGTCTCTGGCGCGGCAGACGTGATGTGAAGAAGCTCAGGCTCGGCAGGACTGACGTGAAGAAGCTCAGCCTCGGAAAGACTGACGTGAAGCTCAGGCTCTGAAGGACTGATGTGAAGCTCAGGCTCTGAAGGACTGACGTGAAGCTCAGGCTGAGGTGATATTGTGAGCTTGTGGGACCCCTCATCCACAAAGCGCACAGTAAAGGACGAGCTGCTTATCCGAAGGACAAGGTCAATATACTGCATTAAAGTCCACTGAGGGGTGTTGTCAGGCATGAGGTATTCCAGAATGTCCGTAAGCCCATAGCGGAACATGTCCTTTAAGACATTATCGTTAAAGTCCACCCCATGGAAGAGCTCACAAAATTCTTCCACATACTTTTCAATCGGGTGGTCATCTTGGCTGAGGCGGAAGAGACAGATTGCTGGGTCCATGTTTGGTCTAGTATTCTGTAATGAATGAGGTCCTCTGGAGGCAAGCTGGTTGAGAACGTCTCCGGTTACTTACGTAACCTCGGTTCCCTGAGAGGCAAGGAACGAGACATTACGAATGTCGTATATGGGAACTCCTCTCATCCTTCACTTCCGCTGAAATCTTATAGGCTAACGCCAGCAGAGCTGGCCAATTGACGCGAATATGCAAATACTGACACCTCGTAGCAGTATTAACCCTCTGGGGACCAAGGGTTTTTTGGGGCCCTTGGGATGTTTTGACATGCACTGACATTTGTGCTTTTTTCAGTTATTTATAAACATGTTAATGGCAAAGGTGTAAATTCACTCTATATAGCACAAACGGGGCTACCATAATCTGTGAACAACATGTATGTACATGTTTGTATTTTTGAGAGAATATTATTTATGCATGGTTATTGAAAAACTTAAAAATAAAAGTTTCTGAAATAAGGCCACAAAACACATATTGATTATTTCTTCACAAGACTTTTGAAAATTGTATCACATAGTCTAGAATATTTGCTCCAAAACTATGTGAGAATCATCCTGACTACTCATTCAGATAAGTCAATAAAGTCTTTTATAATGTGTATGACGTGTTTAGTGTGAGAAAGCTTTATGCAAGGAGGCGTGATCTCTCATTAATATGTATGGCATTTCACACCTGAAAAAGACAAAGACCCTCCCATAATAGCCCTATTAGGTGCTATCAGGCCCCATTACGAGGAGCCTTGCGCAAAGAATGAGGAGATTTAAAAAAGAATGGCTTTTAGATTGTTTGGATTTATTTACAACACAACATAATCCAAAGATACACAACAAAGGACAAAAAAGCAGAGGCTTGCACAGTCACACAGCATTGTCCCATTCCTGAAACATAGTACATACCTGTCATTTCCAAGGTGCTTGATTTTTCATTACAGTCTCCTGTGAATGTTGAAGTCAGCAGGACTGATATCAAGAGAAACTATACGGCTGCACAACTTTGGGCATGCATTGTAGATTTTTCTGGTTAAAATAGCTTTTTAATTATAGGCTATATATATATATATATATATATATATATATATATACACACACACACTGCTTAGAATTAGAAGAGAACACACCCATGCTAAAGTTGACTAAAAAGAGGAATAAAAAAATCTTAATGCCTTAATTAAAAAATTAGGAAAACTCTAACCTTTAGGGACGTGAATAATGTCCCTGAATTCTTTGTGAATGAATAATGTATCGCAAATAATTAAATGTTCTTCTTTAAAATACAGGGTGCATACGTCTGGACACTTCTATCCCCAGAAACTCCTAACAAAAGCTGATGTCTTTATTTTGAAGCTTATTTGAAGCTTATTTGATGCTTATTTGATTTGAAAAACTTTATCCAAAACTAGTCAACGAAATTTTGTCTTTTATTTCGTCTGTAACAGTGCGTATCTGTGCGTTCATTCATTCATTTACACACACACACACAGAGAAACATGATTCACATTTAAACAGTATGCTATTTTTCCGTTTACAGACACTAACGTTATTCTATATCGCGATTAGAACAAAGCACAGCCATAAAACACTTACAGTTCTCAGCTGAATCTGTTGCTCCTCCTCGAAGTGAAAATAAACCAGCACTTCTGTATTAAATGTCCCAGGATTATTCCTCATAGCCGCGCAAGACGAATCTTAATCTGACTAAAAAATATAGTGCGTTTACAGCATTTGCCTGGGGGCGTTTATTTATTTTGCAAATGGCCTCAACACATTATCTTATGAATAGCGCGCTCTGCGAGTGGGTGTGAACAAATTAACGATAATGAGCTGAGACAGGAGAAACTGTACTTCTCTTTAGTTTCAGACAGATTACATTGCAGGAGAATATTTGTTTTAAATGTGAATTGTTTTATTTAAAAGTAGAAATTTAAAGCGTTCTTTAGACGTATGTTTCATGTTTGTGTGATAAGTATTAGCGGAGTTTCCGTTCATTTTCCAGACATGTTTCAGAAAGATTTTTACGGAGACAGAGTGAGCTGAAAGCGCACCCTGTTTATTTTATTTATTTTAAAAAACCCACAAGGTTTTGATGTTAATGTGAGTGTACACAAAAAAAGAAGACCCTCTATAGTTTATAATCATGTATTGATTTTATTTATATGACCATAAATTACGGAGTATTTTAAGTCTATGTTGCTGCTATGTGGAAAAAAAAAACAGCAAAACGCGCGGGCGCGTTCTTGGTCCCCAGAGGGTTAATGCAAGTGTAGCGTCAATTCCCTTCAGAATCGATCAAAAACGCTAAAATCAATAGCGAACACGGCGGCGAGCGTAATGTCTCGTTCCTTGCCTTTCAGGGAACCGAGGTTACGTAAGTAACCGGAGACGTTCCCTATCAAGGCTTCGGAACTTCGACATTACGAATGTCGTACATGGGAACTGTATAGAATCCCGCCGTGGCAGCCAAAACAAACCACTGACAACAGTTCCAATACCAAGACCGCCCCCCCAGTATGCAAGCCTCCGATAGGCTGAGATTGGCCGATAGCGAAACTCTAACCTCTGATAGGCCCAAAGGGACCTATCAAAAGCTTACAAAACACTGCCAGAATTTGCAAATCCTGAGCAGTATAACCGCGGAAAGTTTGCACTGTCGATCAACAGGGCAACAACAACAGTAAGAGAAGGCCAACACATAGCGGTGACAACAGTAAAAACACACAAAAGCACACAGAACAACTCATGAGCAAAGCGCAGAGCAGCTCTCTCAATGCTGTGTACACAATCAACTCACTGAAAGCACTCGAGACGCTACAGAGGGCAAATCCAACTTATAAAACCTGGCAAACGTGCTCTGAGAAGACCAGCCAGCCGCAAGACATAAATCCTGAATAGACATACCCTTAGTCCATGCCCACGAGGAGGCCACCGCCCTAGTCGAATGAGCCTTGACGTTAAGGGGACATTCCTGCCCCAGGCAATCATAAGCCAAAACAATAGCGTCCACAATCCAGTGAGCAAGCCTCTGTTTAGAGACTCCCCGTCCCTTGTTGCACCCACCAAAGCACACAAACAGCTGTTCCGATTCCCGAAAAGCAGCCGAGCGAGAAATGTATTCCCGAAGTGCTCTGACTGGGCAATTAGCACTCTGAGCATCCGAACCCCGAGAGGTTGATGGCTCAGCAGACAGTGCCGGCAGAGAAACGATCTGCGCTCTGAACGGGGTATTGAGCGACTTAGGGACATAGCCCGGCCTCGGTCTGAGAGTTACATTACAGTTTCCCGGTCCAAAGTGAATACAATCTTCACTTACAGAGAAAGCCTTTAAATCCCCAACCTGCTTCGCCGAAGCGAGAGCGAGAAGCAGCGCCATTTTAACCTAAAGCTCCTTAATGGCAATAGAAGCTAAGGGCTCAAAAGGCGGTCGTAACAATGCCTCCAAGACCAAAGCTAAATCCCACGGCGGCACCGAAGGCGGCCATGCAGGGCATAATCTCCTAGCTCCCCTGAGGAACCGTGTCACCGACGCATGCCTGCCGATAGACTGTCCGTCAACATGGGGGTGAAACGCTGCAATAGCGGCCACATAAACCTTCAACGTGGATGGTAGGCTCCCTTCATCCATCCTGTGCTGAAGAAAGCGCAGAATAACCGACATAGAGCAGTTCGCTGGGTCTATACCGTCATCCTGACACCATTTTGAGAAAACACCCCACTTCAGAGCACACAGGCGCCTGGTGGACGGGGCTCTCGCTTCCGCGATGGTATTCAAAACTCGCGAGTGCAGCGCATCCCGCCCGCTCAGCGACCCTGCAGCGGCCACACATGAAGGCTCCACAGTTCGGGGCTGTGATGCCAGATCGTTCCGCTCGCCTGAGACAGCAGGTCCTTCCTGAGCGGAATCTCCCATGGCTGCCCTGCCAGTAACTCCACCAAAGCCAGTTCGGGGCTACCAGAGTCACCGACGCCTTCTCCTCCCTGATTTTGCACAGCACCATGGGCAAGATCTTCACCGGAGGAAAAGCATAGACAGCCTTTCGGCCACCGCGCAGTTAGCGCGGCCACCTCCCGGGGGGAACGGGACAGCGAAAAGAACATCTGACAATGCGTGTTCTCGCTCGTCGCAAAGAAGTCGACCTCCGCCCTGCCGAAACGATTCCACATCAGCTGAACCGTCCCGGGGGGGAAGCCTCCTTTCCCCTTGAGGAATCCCGCTCCTCGAGAGACTGCCTCTCTGACCACCGACCCGAGGCGGGCTTGCCCAAGCAGACCGCTCCCCATCCGGTGGACGAAGCCGCCGTCAGGATCTCCACGCGCCGCGTCACTAAACCCATAGGGACGCCTGAACTGAAGAGATCTGGGTTCTTCCACGGGGCCAGGGCACGGGCGCATCCGCAGGTGACCATAATGCGCTTGTGGCCGGAATACCACGCACTCGGGGGGACGCGCGCTTTCAGCCAGTGTTGAAGCGGTCTCATATGCAGCAGCCCCAGATGACACACTGAAGAAGCCGCTGCCATCCGTCCCAATAGTCTCTGAAATTCCTTCAGTGGGACGAGCCTGCCAGGTCTGAAGAGACCGAGAGAAGAACTCAGAGCCTCCGCTCGCTCGGGGGAGAGGCGCGCTCTCATTCTCACCGAATCCAAGCATACTCCCAGGAAAGTGAAAGTCTGACTCGGTGTGAGCACACTTTTCTGGAAGTTCACCCTCAAACCGAGCATCTCCAAGTGACGAAGGAGGACTTCCACATGGCTGACCAGCATTTATTTCGACTGCGCGAGAACCAGCCAGTTGTCCAGATAATTCAAGACGCGCATCCCGCTTGATCTGAGGGGTGAAAGTGCCGCGTCTATGCATTTTGAAAACGTTCGAGGAGCGAGGGCTAGCCCAAACGGAAGCACCGTGTATTGGTACACCGAATTCTCGAACGCAAACCTCAGGAATCGCCTGTGACGCTTTACTATCTGGATATGAAAGTAAGCGTCCTTTAAATCCACTGAAGCGAACCAATCCCCGGGGCGAATTTGCGCCAGGATTTGCTTCAGAGTAGTCATCCTGAAGGTGCGCTTGTGAAGCGCTCTGTTGACGGGTCTCAGATCCAGTATAGGGTGGAGACCCCCTCCCTTCTTCGGCACTACGAAGTAGCGGCTGTAGAACCCGCTCTCCCGCTCGCTCGGGGGAACCGGTTCTATCGCTTTTTTCTCGAGCAGGCTGCACACTTCCTGCCTCAGCACATGAGCGCTTTGGGGAAAAGTTAATGACTGAATTACGGCGCAAAAGCGGGGTGGTCTGCGTTTGAACTGAAGTGTGTACCCGCGCCGAATTACATTCAACACCCACGGCGAAATGCCCGGAATAGCTTCCAACGACTGAGTGTGGGCCGAACTAAACCTGCGGTCATCGCCGCTATGTAAGGGCTGGGAATAGACACCTCGCGCTTCCCGCAAGGTGCCTTTATAGTTATTGACCGTGACTCTGCGCTGCTCGAAGGCAGGGCGGGTAACACAGTGTGTGGTGCAAGAGGAGAAAAAAGCTCTGTTTGTGAAGAAGTAATTTGCTTTATTGAACAACACACAACATTCACAACACAACTGCACGTGTCGCTCGCAGAACGCTGAGGGACCACGTGCTCTCGAGCGCGTCGCTTGGACGCGGGGCCATCCTGACGCTCTCCTCTTGCCCGAGCGGTCAGGACGACTGCTTGGGCCTCGCCGGGGACGTGGTGCATAGTCACTCCCCTCTGGTACCAGTCGGCCGCTGACCAGGGCTGCAGAGCTGTGATACAGCTCTGAGTCACTCTGATCCGCTCGCGACCCGACCTCCAAGCTCGGTGTGGCACACGCGCGGCCAGCCAGTGCTGTAGCGGGCGCATGCGTAGTAAACCTAGCTGGAGTACCGCCGAGGCTTAAGCCATCAAGCCTAGCATCCTCTGGAATTTTTTCAGAGGGGAAACGCTGCCCGCCGTGAATGACATGGCCAGTTGCCGGACACAGCGCGCGCTGTGTAGACAGGCGAGCCGTCATGGTCACTGAGTCCAGTTCTATTCCTAAAAAGGAAATTGACTGACTGGGCAGTAATGAGCTCTTGGTCCAGTTGACCGTGAGACCTAGGCATTTCAGATGGCTGAGAAGCGCAGTTCTGTGAGACAATAGCTCTGTCTCTGACTGTGCTAGAATCAACCAATCGTCTAGATAGTTCAAAATTCGCATGCCCTGAGTTCTCAAGGGGGCGAGAGCCGCGTCCATGCACTTCGTGAATGTACGGGGTGCTAAGGACAGGCCGAACGGCAGGACGGTGTATTGATAAACCCGATCGTCAAAGGCGAATCTCAAGAATGGCCTGTGACGGGGTATTATCTGAATCTGGAAATAGGCATCTTTCAGATCGTGAGATATAAACCAGTCCCCCTGGCGAATGTGCGCGAGGAGTTGTCTGGTTGTAAGCATTTTGAACGGTCTTTTCACAAGAGCTTTGTTCACATGCCTCAAATCCAGTATGGGTCTGAGTCCCCCGTCCTTCTTGGGCACGAGAAAATAACGGCTGTAAAAGCCTGACTCGCTCAGAGAAGGCGGTACCGGTTCTATGGCCCCTTTGCACAGCAGTTTTGTTATTTCCGAGCGAAGTAGGTGTGCTACTTCTGCTTTCACTGTCGTCGCGGTCCGCGCTCGAAATCGAGGGGGACGGCGAGCGAACTGTAACGCATAACCCTGCTTTATAGTGCTTAGCACCCACTTCGATACCCCTGGGATGTTTTCCCATGCTTTTATATGTGCAGCTGAGGGTAGAATGGACTCCGGGCTCTGGTCGCCGCGCTGTGCGGGCTCGAGAGACTGAACCGGAGGAGCGGGCGCAGCGCAGCTTTGTGATCATATTGTGATGCGCGAGCGGCGCCTTGAGAGGCGTGCAGGCTTGTAAGCGCGGGCGCTCGGGGGCGGACGCGTGACTTACAACCATAGATTGACCGGCACGAGCTTGCGCTTTGTGGCGTGTGTTTAACAGCACTGGCGAAGCGCGTGTCAGTAAGCGTGAGCACTTGTGAGCGGGCACGAGACTTACGTTTATATTGAGGCTCATGTGGGACTGCGCACTGTGGTGCGTGCGCGGCTTGGCCGTGTGACAGAGCGGGCACATAGAAGATGTGTGCACGTGGGCACATCTGCTATGGGCAACACTCGAGCAGCATTTGCCTGCTTCATGAGAGTGGGCTCTATGTGGGACACGGGAAGTGTTGTGTTTACATGTAGGGGTGAACACTGGGTTGTGGGCACTTTTACTACACATAAAACACCTTCGGCATGAGCCGGATAACCAGATAACTTGCTCTTTATGAGATTTCTCTGGGTCGCCGTAAAAACAGCGTTTGTGTGTAGGCGAGCGGGTTGTGTAAGCGACTCGTTGACTGCTAAATAATCCACTGTAGATGAGGGGACTGACAGGGCTAGAAGTTTTGACGGTGGTCCGGCCGCGGCGAGACACAACCGTCTTTTTCCTCCTGATGGTGCTAGGAGGGCTTCGCGTGCTCAGGTTTCAACGCGATCTTCGGCCGAGGCCCTCGTGGGGGGTGCGGCCTGCTGCGTTTAGCTGAGCGCGATCTAGGGCAGCCGCCCTGTCGCTGCGAAGAGTGGGTGTTCTGTCTGGGCTGAGCTGGGCGCTGCATGGCGGCTCGTGCAGGCGGCTGGTCACGTGAGCGACCTGCAGCGGAGCTAGCGCGACGCGGCAGGAACAGGTTCATGGCTTGCGACGTTTTCTGCACCTCAGAAAAACGGTCGACGATTCCGTTCACTGCTGGGCCGAAGAGACCGGAGGGTGAGAGAGGGGCGTCGAGGAAAACGGATCGCTCAGACTCTCTCATGTCAGCCAGCGTCAGCCAAAGGTGCCTCTCAGTTACAGTTAACGAAGGCCATGCATCTCCCCAGGGCCTGGGCCGCAGACTTAGTAGCACGAAGGGAGAGATCTGTCGCGCTCCTCAGGTCCGTAACGGCAGCTGGGTCCCGGCCTTTCTCGTCCCACTCACGGAGGAGATCGGCTTGGAGAATTTGCAGAACAGCCATTGAGTGCAGGGCGGAAGCTGCTTGTCCGGTGGCGGCGTAAGCGCGACCGACAAGGGCAGATGTGGTCCTGCAGGCTTTAGATGGTAGGGCAGACTTTGAGCGCCATCTCGCGGAGGGCGGGCAAAGGTGCGCTGCGGCAGCTTCCTCGACCTTTGGAATAGA
Organism: Rhinichthys klamathensis goyatoka; assembly: GCF_029890125.1. Taxonomy (NCBI): domain Eukaryota; kingdom Metazoa; phylum Chordata; class Actinopteri; order Cypriniformes; family Leuciscidae; genus Rhinichthys; species Rhinichthys klamathensis. Next base: position 2,589,748 of record NW_026606764.1, on the reverse strand, counting down.
GCTGTATCCCTTCTCGGCGGCGCCGTCCACTTGGGAGAGCGACGCGGAGACAGAGGAATGAAGCCTCGCGGAGAAAGGGGCATTCCACGATTTAGCCAGTTCCAAGTGCAGCTCAGGGAGGAAGGGCGCGGGCCTGGAAGCGGGCGCTTGACGGCGGCGACTCTGAAGAAAGCAGCCATCAAGCCTGTTGGGGGCGGGCTCCTGAGGCGGTGACCACTCAAGCCCGAGGCGGTCGACGGCCTGCGAAAGGAGGCGCATCAGTTCGGCTTCCGCTCCAGCGCGTGTTCTCCCAGACTCCTGAATAGAAGAGGAGGCGGAGCGTTGAGAGCTCGACCACTCCTCGCTATCCGAAGCTAGGATGGAACAGCTATCTCCTGCGGCGGGTCCATCCGCGTCGTCCTCAGACTCGACGGCAGGGCAGGCCGTAGCCGGCGGCTGCGCGTCGGTGAGAAGAAGCGGGGAGGGCGTCGGCGAGGCTCGAGGGAGGGACTCCGGCGAGCGCATCGCGGCGGCGGCAGGCTCCTGCGGCCTTTGTGAACGGCGCTTCTTTTTTCTTGCGCCGTGCAGCAAAGGGCGGAGAGATAGCTTTGTCCTGGAAGGCTTCGAGTCGAGCCCGCAGGGTCGACATCGGAAGATCCTCACAGTGCTCACATCCTCCCGAAGAGAGGGCAAGAGCAGCATGTTCTTGGCCCTGGCAGAGAGCGCAAATAACGTGGCGGTCTCCGACGCTGAGAGGGGCTCTGCACGAGCCGCAAGTGGACTGAGGCATCTTTAAAAAGACGCTCGTGCTCTTTTAGATGCTCGGTTTGCAATGAGAAAAAAGGATACGACGCCGGATAGCGTAGCTCGCTTCGGAAGGCTGAAGGTGGCGAAGGCGGGCGGCTTCCTCAGTCACTGTCCTAGCTGGCTTGTCGCTGTTTCAACGGCGGTGGCTTCTCAAGGTCCAGCGATGCGAGCAGCTTCGCTGAAGAGATGAAAATCAGAGAATCAGCCTCCGAGCCCCGCTTATATACGCTAAGCCACGCCCATTCTGGCGGGCTAGGACGCGGCGAGGGCGCTTTACGTCGGGCTCACTGGTAGGCTGTGCAGTTCCCGCAGAGCAGCCTATGAGCGCGCTAGAATGCCCGCTCTAGGTCTGCTAGCTGCTGCACTGCGTTGACAATATATACAAAATAAAGGATAATTTTTGGCTTCAATATCTCGAGAAGATGAATCTTTCCCGTAGCGTAAGCTAAATTTACGCAATACGAGAGAACCTCTCGTAAGAGAACTGAGTTTTAGGCAACCGACGTCACAACATGTGACTATTTTCGGGATTCTGATTGGCTAACGTGGGCTTGATATTCTCGTTACACTGCCACCTACAGGTTTGGCATGCTCTTGACGGCATATACGGGTTCATGTAAACGAACACTTTTCTGAAAACTGACAGGTGTGCACAATGTTATTTTTGAAAAAGGAGAGGGGTGAAATGTCCGTTGATGAAAATAGCCGGCCACGTGTAAACGTAGCCTTCTAGTGTGTGTTGAGATGGCGACGACTGTGGTAGAATCTTCAATCTTCCAGGTTTTTCCTGCTTGGAGCACTTCTCTTATTCCATTTTTCATCCTCCTCTTTTTGTGTTTTTCATCTTTTCTCCTTGGGTTCCCAGGACAAAAGCATGAAGCTCTCAGTATCTCTTCACTTTATCTCTCAAACACATGATAATATCTGTCTATTTTTGTGTCTCTCATTTCACTCAAATATAAAGATTGATGATTCAAGCTACTTGGTAAACATTGCAGCTGTTTGCACATGTTAGAATAATAGTAAAGTGTTGTAAACTCTGAAATAACTGAAATAGCAGCATGTGACACAAATGAAAACTCTCTTATTTAAGCTTCTTCTTTGTCCATATTCCATGCTGAAAAAAAAATGACTGTCTTCTTCCAGTACAAATATCTAAACATTATATATAAATATCTTAAATCAAGATACATTTACTTGAGAAGCAAAATTACATAAAATATTGTGGTAACACTTTACAATAAGTTTCTTTAGTTCACTACATTAGTTAACATTAACTAAGAATGAACAATACTTCTTCAGCATTTGTTAATCTTTGTAATGTTAATTTCAACATTTACTAATACTTTATTAAAATCTTGTTAACATTAGTTAAAGCTGCAGTCCGGCGTTTTTCCTCTTTGTCGCCATCTCTGTTCGAAATCTGCAATTGCAGTCATTCGCGGAATTATCAACTTTACGTGAGTTGTACTTCAACACCCTCGACACCACACAGCGCGGATGAACACAGTGTTTGAGGAGAGTGTGAGGCTGACAGTCACCGCGCAGGTGTGGGTACTGTCATTCAGAATCACAGATTAGCCTATTCTTTTTGGACGTATGACCAACATAAGAATTTTCACCGGAAAATGTCACCTCTTTTTTTCTGTAGCCACTCCGAAGTCCGAACGAAGTCTTTTGCATTTTACATCGGGTGAATCTGTTGTCACTGGTGATTGTCGTTTGAACCTTTCTGGATCCGCCATCAAATTGATAAGTTTAATCATATCAAGCGCTGTGAGAAAAGGCTAAATCTCCACCTCCAACATCCTCACACGCAATATAGCTTATACTAGCCGAGACTTCTTTATGTGTACAGATGTGACGTCTCGCGGAAATCCACCAGTACCACTGGAATTAAAAACATTATTACAAGCTTACCGCTTTGCATCGACCTAAGGCAAGCAAATAGTTTTGAACACTGGCTGGTTATGTATTTTCTCAAATATGTATTTTGGATGATTTTTAACCCAAAAAAAGCTATGGACTGCAGCTTTAATGCACTGTGAACTAACATGACCAAACAATGAACAGCTGGATTTGTATTAACTAACGTTAACAAAGATTAACAAAAACAGTAACAAATGTATTGCTCATGGTTAGTTCATGTTAGTTAATACATTAACTAATGTTTAATAAATGAACCTTATTGTAAAGTGTTACCGATATGGAGTCTTGTTTTCTGCAAATTGTATCAAAAATAAGTGAGGTTTTTTTTTGTTTATCTTTCAGGGAGGTAAGAAAAATAATCTTGTTTTCAGTTTGAAATCCCATTTTTGGATATTTGTTCTTGTTTTAAGCTTAAACTTGCTTACTTTTGATACATTTTTCATAAGACAAGACTTAAAGAGGCCAAATTATGCCCTTTTACAAAGTATTGATTTTGTTTTTGGGGTCTACTAGAATAGGTTTCTCTTACGAGAGTATCTCTCGTACTGCGTAATATCTTACGCTATGGGGAAAACCTCTTTTCCACGAGATATTGAAGCCAAAAATTATCCTTAATGTTGAATTAATGTAAAACGCTGTGCAGCAGCATGCAGACATAGGCAGGACGGTTCGCGCGCCTATTGGCTGCCCTGCTGCAACAGCAGCAGCCTATCGAGAGAGGCGCTGCGTGACACCATATCCAATGGGGGCATTTCGCGCCCATTTCGTCACGTCCCGCCAGAAAGGGCGTGGTCTCGCCCTATAAATATAGCTCGATACGGCTGGTACACTGATTTTCATCTCTTCAGCGAAGCCTCTCGCATCGCTGGATCCGGAGTGAAAAGCCGCGCCGTCGACGCAAGCCTTTCAGCGGGACGAGCTTCTGGAGTCGCTGGCCTCGCCGCCTTCAACTGCCGTACCTGCTGCGCTTTCCGACGTACTATATATCCTTTTCTCTGCTCTGTGTGTATGTGTGTGTGTGTGCTCGCCCCGCGACTCACACGTCTATCATCTAAAAGAGCCGCGTCTTTTTAAAGATGCCGAGCCACACTCAGCGACGGGGACCGCCATGTGATGCGTTTCCTGCCTGTGAGAGGATCATGCAGCTCTCGCGCTCGCCGACGGCGGCTGCCCTCACTGCGAGCGATTGCCTACGGTGACTCTGAGGACTCGCCTGGCATCCTTCAGCGAGACTGCACTTCCACCCGCTGCAGTGCCGCGCCGTAAAAAAGCGCCCGTGAAAGCTCGCCGGTTCGCCTGCCAGCTTCACCAGCTTCATTAGAGACGCTCACTGACGGATAACGGCCGCCGCGCGCCGCCGCTTCCGCCATTAATGACGACGAGATAGCTGCATCAGTAGAGGAGACCTGCTGCTCTATCCTGGCGTCGGACAGTGAGGACTGGGCGAGCTCTGTGGACCTCCCCCTTTTGTCCGCGAGTCGTCAGGGAAACGGGCCAGCATCAAGACCGCGAGCCCTAAAACCGCGGCTAGCTTTCTTTACGTTATAAGAAATCTACCCCGCCCCCCATGGGCGTGCGTCACCGGCAAATGAGAAAAGAGTGTGTTTTAGTCCCGCCGAGGCCGGACTAATCTCCATTTCTCAAACATTTCTCAGCTCCTAGTTTGAGCGGCTGAAAATGTCATTATTGCAGCAATGAGCCTGTTGTATAACGCACACCTGCATACAAACGCCGACACACACAAAACTCTCTTATCTGCTTGCACTAATGTAGTTCTCCCTGTGGGTCAGTGGCGGACCCCGAAGCCTTTGTGCGAGAGACCCGTGTTCGATCCCGGCTCTCGCAGCAGATACAAATTTAGTCTCGCCACGGCCAGACTTCCACCGAAACTTTTCGCTCGTTCAGTTCCAGAAAATGCGACTGTTCCAGTGTATTTTGCAGTAAACAAGCCGGTACCACGGCCCGCTTGCCTGCACATAAAGGCCGTTTCCACGGCGACCCAGAAAAATCATGTAATCATTGTATTTCTGGTTTTCCGGCCACAGCCGATGGTGTTATAAGTGTAATAAAATGCTCACAGGCCAGTGTTCATTTCTACACACAAACACAGCCCGCCACGGTACAGGGCTCGCACAAATGAAATCGATGCATGTCAATTGTGCATTAAATGTAGTGAATGTGCCCACAACCCAGTGCCCACAAACACTACCACGGTTTCTGTAAAACGAAACCAACACAAGTCTTCCTAGCCTCCTAGGAAATCGACGGTGTTTCAGTCTCGCCGCGGCCAGACTTCCACTGAAATTTTCGCTCGTTCAGTTCCAGAAAATGTGACTGTTCCAGTGTATTTTGCAGTAAGCAAGCCAGTACCACGCCCGCTTGCCTGCACACAAATGCTGTTCCCACGGCGACCCAGATAAATCACATAAACAGTGTATTTTCTGGTATTCCGGCCACAGCCGATGGCGTTATGAGTGTAATAAAAATGCCCACAACCCAGTGCTCATTTCTACACACAAACACAGCCCGCAAAAATGCAGGGCTCGCACAAAGTCGCCTCATGTCGATTGTGCACTAAATGTAGTGAATGTGCCTACGTCTCAGTGCCCACAAATACTACACACCACATGTCCCACGGGTTCTGTAAAAACGAAACCAACATGCATTCAGTCAGCTCAGGCCGACGGTGTTTTTCTCATCTACCTCATTCTACCCCTAGCTATTCACGCGAAAGTGTGGGCACAGCTTCCTGGGGTATCAGAATGGGTGCTGAACACTATAAAAAGAGGCTATTCGCTACAGTTCGCTCGACGTCCCCGCCGTTATACGGCGCGCGTCGAGATGACGGTGAAAAACGAAGTATCTCATCTACTTCGAGCCGAGATAGCGAAACTACTGAGCAAAGGTGCTATAGAACCTTTATCTCAAGCTCAGAGCGAAGGGGGCCTACACAGCAGATATTTTCTGGTACCGAAAAAAGATGGAGGTCTCAGACCCATTTTAGACCTGCAACAGCTGAACAGAGCACTTGTGAAGCACCAGTTCAAAATGCTTACAACCAGGAAAATCCTCGCGCAAGTTTGCCAAGAGGACTGATTTATGTCAATAGATCTGAAAGACGCCTATTTCCAGATACAAATAGCGTCCCATCACAGGTGATTCTTGAGATTCGCCTTTGAGGGCCAGGCATATCAATACACAGTCCTGCCGTTCGGCCTGTCCCTAGCACCCCGTACATTCACGAAGAGCATGGACGCGGTTCTCGCACCCCTGAGACTCCGGGGCATGCGAGTTTTGAACTACTTGGACGATTGGCTGATTTTAGCTCGATCTCACTCAGATCTCATAGAACACAGGGCCACATTACTCGAGCACCTCGAGAATCTGGGCCTCACAGTCAATCGGGCGAAGAGCTCACTGTCCCCCAGTCAGAAAATTTCTTTCTGGGTACAGTGCTGGACTCGCGATCCATGACAGCACGCCTGTCATCGGAGCGCGGACTAGACATTCAGCGCGTCGCGAAATCCTTCCGCCACGGCTCTATAGTCCCGCTCAAAAGGTTTCAAAAAATGCTGGGCCTGATGGCCTCAGCAGCCTCTGTGCTCCAGCTGGGCCTGCTTCACATGCGCCCACTGCAGATGTGGCTGAAAGCGCGAGTTCCGCCCTGGGCACGGACCGCTGGTCTGTTTCGCCTCAGGGTCGATCTAAAGTGCGTTTTCAGCTCTGAAACCTTGGAAAGTAACCGACTGGTGTCAGTCAGGTGTGAGTCTGGGGACCGCCTCAAGTGTGCAGGTGGTGTCTACGGACGCCTCCACCTCGGGATGGGGAGCGCTGCTCAAGGGCAGACCGTTCGCTGGCCTGTGGTCAGAACGGGAAAGGCTCCTTCACATAAACTGCTTGGAAATGATAGCAGTCGACAAAGCGCTACGGTGCTTCTGTCCCCAGATAAAAGGTCACCACGTCCTGGTCCGGTCGGACAACATGTCAGTGGTGACACATAAATCGCCAGGGCGGCGTCAGGTCCCGAAACCTTTACAGGTTGACGGAAAGCCTTCTGGTCTGGGCTCAGCACAAGCTGCTCTCGCTGAGAGCAGCGCATGTGCCTGGTCACCTGAATGTGGGACCAGACAGACTGTCCAGAAACAATGTCCCAGCAGGGGAATGGTCGCTGCACCCGCAAGACGATCCAACTGCTGTGGAAAACGTTCGGCAGAGCGCAGGTGGACCTGTTCGCGTCCCACGAAAACGCTCACTGTCCGAAATATTTCTCCAAGAGCAAGGACGCGCAGGCCCACGTCTGGCCCCGCTGTCCCCTCTATGCTTTTTCCCCCGTCTCGCTCTTGCCTCAAGTGCTGGAACGAATCAGGGAAAACGGATGCCCAGTGCTGCTTGTGGCTCCGCTCTGGACAAACCAGACTTGGTTCCCAGTCCTGATGCGGCTGACCAGCACTGCCCCGTGGCCAATACCGTTGAGGAAAGACCTCCTCTCTCAGGCCAAGGGCTCGATTTGGCATCCTCACCCGCAACTATGGTCCCTACATGCATGGGCCATCAACGGGTACCCGCTAACCTCCTGGAGGGAGTGTTAAACAAGATCACGCAGGCGAGAGCCCCGTCTACTAGACGGCTCTACTCCTCGAAGTGGTCTGTGTTCTCTGCCTGGTGTCAAGCTCAGGGCTTTTCACCTGTAGACTGCGGGATCACGGAAGTACTCTCCTTCCTTCAAGAGCTGCTGGATATGGGCAGGACCCCATCCACGCTCAAAGTGTACGTGGCGGCCATAGCAACGTTTACAAAACCTGTGTCTGGCCAGTCACTGGGGAAAAGCGACCTAGTCGTGCGATTCCTTAAGGGAGCTCGGAGGCGGATGCGAGTCTCCTTTGCCCTGTCAGGGCACTGAGAGCTTATGTGTCCCGCTCGTCTGTCTTCAGACAGACCGAGCAGCTCTTCGTTTTGTTTGGCGGACGCTCCAAGGGACTGGCCGCATCAAAACAGAGCCTATCCAGATGGATAGTTGACGCCATAGCACTGGCTTACACTTCTAAGGGCCTGCAGTGTCCTTTGGGTGTCAGAGCGCACTCCACGAGAGGCGTGGCCTCGTCGTGGGCGTGGTATAGTGGGGTTACCTTGCAAGATATCTGTACGGCCGCGGGCTGGGCCTCGCCGTCTACATTTATAAGGTTTTATAACCTAGAGGTTCCCGCCTTACAAGCCAAGCTTCTGTCGGTATGGAATTCAGTGCTATCTGCCCCGTTGTACCGGCCCAGATGCTGAGTTTTGCTTGTGCATCGCTCACTGAGCGATAAAACAGCTCCATGGGTGTTGAATAACCCGTACTGTTACCCAGTTCAGGTGAACACGTTCACCCTGTCTGTGTGAAACACTGTTAACATAACTAGCTCCTGTAGGATGCTATTTCATGGGGAATAATGCTTGCAGCCTCTCTTCTCCGACTCTCTGTGAGTCTATGGTGATTATGCACTACATGAGCCCCGGGCTACTGCCCTTGGGACTTTGGTGTCAGATCCCCGTACGCACGGCGTCTTGCATTGTGTTCCCCATAGCGTAAGATATTACGCAGTACGAGAGATACTCTCGTATAAGAACGTACTCGGTTACTAACGTAACCTCGGTTCTCTCTAGAGAGGGAGCGAATACTGCGTATCTTGCCGTGCATACACAGCTCTGGTTCGCTTCGGCGATGAAAACCAGTGTACCAGCCTTATCGAGCTATATTTATAGGGCGAGACCACGCCCTTTCTGGCGGGACGTGACGAAATGGGCGCGAAATGCCCCCATTGGATATGGTGTCACGCACCGCCTCTCTCGATAGGCTGCTGCTGTTGCAGCAGGGCAGCCAATAGGCGCGCGAGCCATCCTGCCTATGTCTGCATGCTGCTGCACAGCGTTTTACATTAATTCAAAATTAAGGATAATTTTTGGCTTCAATATCTCGTGGAAAAGAGGTTTTCCCCATAGCGTAAGATATTACACAGTACTCGTTCCCTCTCTAGAGAGAACCAAGGTTACGTTAGTAACCGAGTACGTTTTCAAGCTTGAATGTTTTCTCATACATTGAGAATTTTATTCACATATTTGACATTGCAGCACCTTTCTTCCCAGTCTGTCAGTAATGCTCTGTTTAGTACCGGTCTCTATAAAGCCCCTCCTTCTGAAAAGCACAATTTGCTCTGACTGGTCAGCTGGACCAGTGTGATGTGATTGGTCAATCACTTCCAGCGTGTTTGGGAAATGTCACGCCCCTTCAACACCAGTTTTCAACACAGTCAAGCTCCAAAAAACACCATAAAAAGAAATTGACTTGTGTGCCTTATTCCTAAGTCATCTTATATTAAACGATAAATCAAAGTTTGGCGTTGAAGTTGATATTCACTGCATGTGCATGAACACTATTGTTTCTAATGTGTCACATGACCAATTTTTATCAGGCTTAAACGTATTATTCACAAAGCAATCGTAAAGACTACTACATAATGTGTCAGTAAACTCTTTTGTTTCCTTAAATGCATCACAGTGAAATATCCTTAAATTTGATGTATTTAATCACTGTTAAGTCTGTATCGGAGCTGCTTCACTATTTTTTGTTTCATTCTTTTTTATTCTTTTCTTATACTGTATCCCTGTGTTTTAGGCCTCTTCTTCCATCATCATCATCCATATTTGTCCATATTTCTTCTAACACACAAACACACTGATGGGTCGTCAAACGAATTCTATTAAACAGAAAGGAAGAGAAAGATGAAGGATGATGTTGATGGAAGAAATGTATTGTACACTGTAAACCCAAATGCTCAAAATAATTAATTGGTTTGAGTAGGACAAACTTAAATTAAACAAATTAGTTCAGTCAAATTCACTTTTATGAGTATTTAGCACTTTCTTTTTCTTTCAAGTTCACTAAACTGATATATTTTAAGTAAACTGAACTGTTTCATTGTTTTGAGTTTTATGAAATTATTTATTTTAATTTAGACGAACTTAAGTTTAACTGAAACAGCTGTGATGTCTATTTCCCAGCATGCTTTGCTGATGGCACTCGAAAGGGAGAGTAAATGCTAAAATTAAGTGTAATATAATGTTTTTTTGTGTGTAAGATTAATGTTATGTGTGAGATTTAGTAGTGATTCATGTTTTGTTATGCTAATTTAGAAGAATTTCTGTTAATGTTGGCTTTAGGATAGTTACCATCATAGTGACAAGTGGTGCATGCAGCTTGACTTGAGAGCAAAAAATCCATTTATATTGCTGTGCTCATACAACAAGTGTTTCTGTATAACATACTATTGCTTATATGTTAGCATTTACTATGTTAGCAGATTAGCTTTTTAAAGCTAACTAAGTTTATACTAATAAAAGTATTTTGAGTTCTGCCAACTTATTTGGGTTTACAGTGTACTTCATAGATTTAAGTTATATTAACTGAATGGAATTAGTACTATTAACTTTATTTACCCAAGTTATCTTAACAATAAGTTATTGAGTTACTTGAACACAAATCAAATATTTTTTAAGCTTAAATTGTTTGAGTTAATAAACTTAAATGATTTAAGGCAATCGGTTTCCTCAAACGGTTTGAGTTGAACTAACTCATCAGGTTTTACAGTGCATGGTTACTGTATCACTCTCAGAAAAAAAGTTCTATATAAATCCATAGGATTCTTGACTTTTAAAGAACCTTAATGCCAAAAAGGTTCTATATAAGGAGAAATGTCTTAACGATTGCATAATACTTACATGTATAATGGGTTATTTAAATTAAAAAAATAAAAATAAAGATGAAAAACGTACTTGGTTACCTAACGTAACCTCGGTTCTCTCTAGAGAGGGAACGAGTATTGCGTAAGTTTAGCTTACGCTACGGGTAAAGTTCATCTTTGCTCGAGATACTGAAGCCAAAATTATCCTTAATTTTGTATATATTGTCAACGCAGTGCAGCAGCTGCAGACCTAGAGCAGGCTGCCTAGCGTGCTCATTGGCTGCCTTGCGGCAACTGCAGCAGCCTGCCAGTGAGCCTGGCGTGACGTCACGCCCAATGGTGGCGCTTCGCGCCCACTACGCGTCACAGCCCGCGCAAAGGGGTGTGGCTTAGCGTATAAAAGCGGGGCTCAGAGGCTGCTTCCCTGGTTTTCATGATCTGAAGCGAAAATCGCTCGTGGCGCTTAGCACGGCCGGTTACGCAATACTCGTTCCCTCTCTAGAGAGAACCGAGGTTACGTTAGGTAACCGAGTACGTTCTCTTACGAGAGGTTCTCTCGTATTGCGTAAGTTTAGCTTACGCCACGGGAACACTTTGTCAACGCCGTGCGCGCCCAGCATCCACTCTATGAGTCCCAACCCGGGGAACAGTGAAAGTGGGAAATTCAGACGGCCAGCAAGCGGGCCGACACATGTATAAGCATAAGCACCCATGGGGAATGCAGAGCGGCGGCGCCGGGCTGCATGTACATGTAAATCACCCCATATTAGTGCAGCTCAACCAGGAGAGCTAACGTTGAGGTAGCCTGCGCACCAGTGATGTGGGCAGATCATACATACATTAGACTGATAGAAGTCTGGCCTGCAAGGCGGGAACTTCCAGATTATAGAATCTCACAAATGTAGACGGGGAGGCCCAGCCCACCGCCATACAGATGTCGTGAATGGAAATTCCACTGGACCATGCCTTTGACGAGGCCATGCCTCTTGTGGAATGAGCCCTGATGCCCAGAGGGCATTGCAGACCTTTTGACGCATAGGCAGCAGAAATCGCGTCCACTATCCATCTGGATAGGGACTGTTTCGAGGGGGCGAGACCTCTGGTGCGCCGGCCAAACGAAATGAAAAGCTGCTCGGAGCATCTGAAAGGGGCTGAGCGCGTAACGTAAGCTCTCAGTGCCCTGACAGGGCATAGGAGGCTGTCGCTGCCCACGCTGTCGGATGCTGGCAGAGCCGACAGAGAAATGACCTGCGCTCTGAAGGGAGTGCCAATCACCTTCGGGACATAACCATGTCTCGGTTTGAGGATGACTTTAGAGTCATTCGGGCCAAACTCAAGGCACGCTGCGCTAACAGATAGCGCGTGTAAGTCCCCCACACGTTTAACTGATGACAGAGCCAAAAGAAAAACGGTTTTGAGCGAGAGGTATTTTAGATTTGTTGAATCTAATGGTTCGAAGGGATGCATCTTTAGGGCCTCTAGGACCACGGAGAGATCCCAAATAGGAACCGAAGGTGGGCGCAGAGGGTTCATCCTTCTGGCTCCTCTCAAGAAGCGGATGACCAGCTCATTCCTTCCTAGCGACCGGCCTTGCTTCGACTCAGCGAAGGCTGCGACGGCCGCCAAGTAAACTTTGAGTGTGGATGGGGACCTGCCCTTATCCAGCAGCTCTTGAAGGAAACTGAGCACCTGCGAAACCTCACCCGTTCTGGGGTCCAGATTTTTGTCGGTGCACCATTTGGAGAACACAGACCATTTAGACGCATATAGCCGTCTCGTAGAGAGGGGCTCTAGATTGCGTGATCGTGTTCATAACTCCTTCTGGCAGGATAACGGGTATCTGTTGATCAACCACACATGCAGAGACCAGCGCTCTGGGTGGGGATGCCAGATCGAGCCGCAGGCTTGAGAGAGGAGGTCCCTCCTCACCGGAATCGGCCACGGGGCTGTGTGTGACAGCCGTGTTGGTTCCGGGAACCCATCGCGGGGCTATGAGGAGCACCGGGCTGTGTGATTCCCTGATTCTCTTGATTACCTGCGGTAACATTGAGATCGGAGGGAAGGCATATAGCGGGCGGCTGGGCTAGAGTTGGGCCAGCGCATCGTCGTTCTTTGAAAAGAACACTGGGCAATGAGCGTTGTCCTTTGACGCGAATAGGTCGACTTCTGCTCTGCCAAAGAGGCGCCACAACAGCTAGACTGTTTGGGGGTGTAACGACCACTCCCCGGGGGGGATATTGTCCCTGGACAATCTGTCCGGTCCCTCGTTCAGGATCCCTGGCACGTGCGTCGCTCTCAGCACGTCGCCCCAAACGAGGAGGCGTTCTGCCAGGTCGCAGAGGCTCCTGGACCTGACACCGCCCTGGCGGTTCACGTAGGACACAACCGACATGTTGTCCGAGCGGACTAGAACGTGTTGGTCCTGTATGAACGGGAGGAAGCGCTTCAGCGCGTTCCCGACCGCCAACATCTCCAGACAGTTTATGTGAAGGCATTTCTCTCGGTCTGACCACAGGCCAAAGACCGGTCTGCCCTCGAAAAGGCCGCCCCAACCTGAGTTGGAGGCGTCTGTCGAGATGATTTTTCGGTGGGAAATCGCTCCCATCCTCGCCCCCTGCTGGTACCAATTGGCCGCTAACCAGGGCTGCAGAGCTGAAATGCAGCTCTTAGATATCCTGATCCGCTTGTAGCCATGCGTCCACCCCTGACGGGGTACGCGGGCGTTCAATAGTGTTGTAGCGGGCGCATGCGCAGTAAGCCCAGCTGAAGCACTGCTGCAGCTGAGGCTATACAGCCCAGCATCCTCTGAAATTTCTTCAGGGAGGCGGTTCTGCCCTTCTGGAAAGATGCGGCCAGGTGTCGAACACGGCGCGCGCGCTCTGTCGACAGCTGAGCCTTCATAGCCACAGAGTCCAGTTCCATCCCTAAAAAGGAGATTGACTGGCTGGGCTGTAATGAGCTCTTGGTCCAGTTGACCGTGAGACCCAATCTTTCCAAGTGACTGAGAAGCATAGTTCTGTGAGATACGAGCTCTATCTCTGACTGTGCTAGAATAAGCCAATCGTCCAAATAGTTCAGAATTCGCACACCCTGACATCTGAGGGGGGCGAGCGCCGCGTCCATGCACTTCGTAAATGTACAGGGTGCCAGGGACAGGCCGAACGGGAGGATGGTGTACTGATATACCTGGCCGTCGAAGGCGAATCTCAAGAATGGCCGGTGACGGGGTATAATCTGTATCTGAAAATATGCGCCTTTCAGATCGAGAGATATAAACCAGTCCCTCGGGCGAATTTGCGCGAGGATCTGCCTGGTTCTAATCATTTTGAACGGTCTCCTCATGAGAGCTTTGTTCAAAAATCTCAGATCTATTATAGGCCTCAGGCCTCCGTCCTTCTTCGGTACGAGAAAATAACGGCTGTAAAAGCCTGACTCGCTCAGAGAAGGCGGCACTGGTTCTATAGCTCCTTTGCACAGCAGTTTGGCTATTTCTGCGCGGAGTAGATGTGCTACTTTCGCGCTCACTGTCGACTCGGTCTGAGCGTGAAAACGCGGGGGACGGCGAGCGAACTGTAGTGCATAGCCCTGTCTTATTGTGCTCAGCACCCACTCTGAAACCCCTGGAATGGCTTCCCATGCTTGTGCATGTGTGGCCAGGGGGAGAATGGCCTCCGGGTTCCGGTCGCCGCACACTGTGGGCTTCGGGAACTGAAACGGAGATGTGGGCGCGGCGCGCGCGCCCTCGGTGCTTGGACGAAGCGGCTCGCTGACAGCCGCTTTGGGCTGGTTCGCACATAACGACCCGATTACATTGAATGGGGAGCGTTTTACAATGGCTATCTGAAGCGCGAGCGGCGCTTGAGGCGGAGCAACTGATAGTACACGCGAGCTCTCGTGAGCGGGCTCGTAGCATACATTCACAGTCTGACCGGTATGAGTGCTTAGACACGGCGGCTCGCTGGCAGCGATGGCACGCTGTTTCATATGTGACGTCCCGGTTACTTTGAGCAGGGAACGTTTTCTGAGAGCTTTGTAGCGAGTGAGCGGCGCCGGAGGCGAGGCATTTATTGGCAAGCGTGAGCGCGCTGGGGCGGGCACGTGACTTACAATCGCAGCCTGACTCATATGGGTGTCTGTATGCGGCGGCTCGCTGACAGCAACAGCTGGCTGTTTTACATGAGGCGACCCGGTTACCGTGAACGGGGAGCGTGCCATGAACATTCTGTGACGCGTGAGCAGCGCCGGAGACAGTGTGTCTGTTAGTAAGAGTGAGCGCTTGTGAGCGGGCACGTGACTTACACTCATAACCTGACTTACTTGAGGTTGAAATGGCCGTGTGACAGAGCGGGCATGAGATGGACGCGAGCGCGAGCGCGAGCGCGATGTTTACATCTAACTCTCGAGCGGCATTTGCCAGCTTTATGAGAGTGGGCTCTGTGGGCCAGAGGGACACATGTTTTTGAGTGCTTGTGTGTAGGGGTGAACACTGGGGCGTGGGCACATTTCCTACACTTAAAACACCAGCGGCGTGAGCCGGATAAACAGAAATTACACTCTTTATGGGATCTCTGTGGGTCGCCATAAAAACGGCGTTTGTGTGCAGGCGAGAGGGCATTATAACCGGCTCGTTGGCTGCTAAATAATATCCTGCAGTAGCCCTCTGTGGGGGGACTGACAAGGCATGGCGTTTTGACGGTGGTCCGGCCGCAGCGGGACTCAACCGTCTTTTCTCCCCTGATGTTAGGAGGGCTTCGCTTGCTCGGGCTTCAACACAATCCTCGGCCGGGGTCCCCGCGGGGGAGGCGGCCTGTGGCGGCTGTCCGAGCGCGATCTAGGGCGGCCGCCCTGTCGACGCTGCGAAGGCTGAGCTAGAGCGTCGTGGCAGAAACAAATTCATGGCCTGCGAGGTCTTCTGTACTTCTGTACCGCTGGGCCGAAGAGACCGGTGGGGGAGAGCGGCGCGTTGAGGAAAGTGTTGCGCTCAGACTCCCTCATGTCTGCGAGCGTCAACCAGAGGTGCCTCTCTGTGACACTTAGCGCAGCCATGGATCTGCCGATGGCCTGGGCTGCGGTCTTCGTGGCGCCGGGGGGACGGCGCTTCTTCTTGCGCGGTTAAATGGAGGGCGGAGAGACAGCTTCAGCGTTGAAGAGCTCCAGACGAGCCCGCAGGGTTGCCATGGACAGCTCTTCGCAGTGGACGCAGCCTCCCGACGAAAGTGCGAGGGCTGCATGGTCCTGGAATAATTAAATATTCCAGGACAATACATGTTGGAATAATTAAATATAAAAAATAAATGGAAAAAAATACATAAATAAAAGCTAAAATGAATACAAATAAATGATAAATAATAAATAAAGGAAAAATAAATTCAGAATCACATTTTATTAAAAATGAATTAGGTTTTATCAAATTGTTAGTCCTATATTTATTTTCCTATTATTACATTTATTTACCTAACTATCTATTTATTTTTTATTTCTGTCCATATGCAAGCTGTTTAATTCATAAAATTAATTAAATAAAACTAAATCCATAAAATGATCCCAGGTTGGGAACCCCTAAAAGGTTCTTTATATGAAGCGCCTAAAAGGAACCCTTTAAGGTTCTATATAGAAGAGTGTAGCGTAAAAAGTCTGCTAATCGTCTCCTTTTATGTTTCATAGAAGAAAAATAACAGCATAAGGGAGTGTAAATGATGACCATTTTAATTTCTTGGTAAAAAAAAAAAACCCTTAAAACAGACTCACATTTACACACCTTCACTGTTTTGCCTTAAAGCAGGGAGTTTACCAATGTTCCCAACACAATACAGTTTGAATACAGCATTTAATACAAAACCTATGGGAGTTAACCTTTGATTCAGCAGCTGTAAACCACATCAACTATTCCAAACCTGTTTTATCGGTTCCCCAAAATGATCAAGTTGGGAGAATTAATGTTTCAGCCAAAGACAGATGGCTAGAAATCCAAAGCCCCAGAACATGCCTAAATGAAAAGCATGCCATATCCTCAGCTCGAGTGAGTCTTAAAGATAAAAGCTTCAGATGGCTCAGGCTGAACGAACACGCTGAAACCGAGGCCTTTAATGGACCCTTCAGACCAGAGCGTGTTCCACTGGGGGTTTTATGCTGTGGTTTTATTAGAACTATGAATATGATTTTGTTATGGTCCAAGAACACATCACAACGTTGATTGCTTTAGATTCTGGGGCCTTCTTTAGGTTTTGCTGGACAGAAGCCCGAGGATGGAGTTTATTATCTGCTTTAAATGGCTGGAAGACTTTATGGTCTAGAAACACACCATGCAGATCCAAACTGCCCCAAAGGATCCTCGGTTTGCGCACATACAAACAGACATAAACATTAAATAGCCAAATAAAGCTCACTGCATGCAGATATTTTAATTGAGGTTTTGGTACAATTAGTAAAAAAAATTATAACAGTGGGTTATCTGGACTTCACTTCAGACCATTTGTTTATTGTTTATCATCATCTTGCATCTCGTGAGAAATTACAGAAGACAACTGTGATAATTATTTACTAGCTTTAAAGCATCTGCACCTGCGTTTACATCACTCACAGGTACCGTATTACGACTCAAATAGCATCATTTTTACAGTACAAACAAACTCATGCACTCAATTACACTCATAAGATTCAAACTCAGTACTCATCCATACAATATGCATAGGCCTAAGCATTTGTGAGGCCTGTTGATTGATATTGTTATCAGATTACGACTCAAAAAGCATAATTCTTACATTACATTGCAAGCGCAAGAATTCACATGCACTGTTCTAATAAACCTACAGCGACCAACAGAAAGGGAACGTCTCGGTTACTAGTTCCCTGATGGAGGTTTGCGCATTTTTGTAAGAAAATATCCATATTTATAACTTTATAAGCTATTATCGCAGGCTTCCGGTAACGGTCGTACACGAGTCGAGTTCCGACTGAAGTATAAGTGTCAGAGGTATAAGTAGATTAAGTGAAGGCTTATGTTACTGCAAATCTGCATCACGTAATTAAAGGACTAGATTCCAGTTTTGAGTGGAGTATACCGACTGCAATTTTAGAGCTCCTGCTAACACTTGGTACAAGTTCAAGTGTACTTAGACTGTAAGGGCTAAATAGGGAATTTCCATTTAAAGGGGTCATATAATGGTACATGCACTTTTACAAGTTGATTGTACTGAAATGTGTGTTGGCAGTGCCTGTACACAACCATCATAAAATGATAAAAATCCATCCAGTGTTTTTGTTTTAATCTCCTTATATGTTTTCCCCTGCCTCAAATTGAGCCGTTCGATTTTGTGACGTCACATGCTCGGAAGCCCCTCCCACGATTGTTGATCGACAGCATCGTTTCAACACAGACCCGCCCTCGCTCGTGAGGGAGCTGTCAATCATAGTCTGCGCGGACCGGCGCGGTCATTGTTGATACGCTGGAGCACTGTCTATGAGCAGAATGGCGTCTAAGCGATTGTGGTGTTCTGTTCTTGAGTGTAATAACGAACACAGCAGTCATTTTAATGTTCCTAAATCCGAACCGCTGAAGACGCAGTGGCTGAGTTTTGTTTTCGAAGGGAATATTCCCCACGAGCAACGTCAATGCTCTCATGTTTGCGCGAATCATTTCTCACCAGACTGATTTATAAACGAGGGTCAGTATGAGCTGGTTTTGCTAAGAAGCTGCTCATGAAAAAAGGATCGGTACCAGCTATTCGTGTTCCTGCTGAACCTCTAGATTAGAACAACTGAAATAAGTGTAACGTTTTATTAAACTTTATATTAATATTTATATTAATCTTTGCAAATCGCTAGCTGCACGCTTCACAATGAATGCGTCTAAGGTTTACACTCAGGGTACATTACGGCATGTTTTCTATGTATGATGTTCTCAATATAATTCATAATCCCACGTTTATACTGAACAACGCGTTATGGTTATTGTGTTATTGTGTTACAAACGGTGTACACACAGAACAGAGAGGCGGGGTGAGCAAAGCTCATTATCATTTAAAGGCATATGCACTGAAACGGCGTGCTGAAAACAGAGCTGTTTTTGACCAAGTAAAATAAGTGTTTTCTTACAATACTAATGATAATTTTTAATTAAAGTATATTACAAACTTTTAATTTAGACCCTAAAGAATCATACTAGCTTGTACAAAAATGGCATTATATGACCCCTTTAAGACAACAAAATGTTGATCAACCAACCTAAATAAGGTGAGTCTTCCCTCTGTTTAATGTTACTATAGCTAAGTGTACGTGGGAAACCATGGCATGACCAAACCTAAGCTACTATCAGAGAAGTAATGTTGGTCGGTTTATATCTGTAGTAGTGGTCATGACCTCTGACTAGAGATAGTGTTACTTTAATTCAAGTGTATACAGATCTATGGGGACTCAACAAAATACTTTTAGATAGAGCAAGCATGAAGGCGGCCTTCTAAACAGTATAGTCAATTACCTCTGTCTAGTGACCAAGACTGATGAGTTTGTGATCATGAGATAAGCATTAAAGGAGAACTCCAGCGCAAAATGAACCTTTGGTCTAATAAAACATTGGTACCCAGTCAACCGTTCTCTGAGATTTGTTTTCATGATAATCGAATGTAAAGACTTTTATCTCTAAAAACTGTTTAGCGTATAACGCTAGTAATCGGGGCATAAAATAAGTAAAAAGAAATCGCTAGTTTATACCACTAACAAGGCTCAAAATAGCCCCACACGAACACAGTAACATAATGAGAGTCCCTACATGCAAAACGAAGCATTGAGAACTTTGTAAGTGTACAGACCGTTTAATAAGAAAATAAAGATAAAGACAGTCCACTTCGAATATACAGACAGGAGCCATCTTTGGAAAACAGTCTCGACTAATCAAACCACGAACGCCATTCATACATTTCAGAAGTTCACTGAACTTCATACAGTTCAGCTCACTTAGCACGTCGTTCGTGGTTTAATTAGTCGAGATGGCTCCTGTCTGTATACACGAAGTGGACTGTCTTTATCTTTATCTTCTTATTAAACGGTCTGTACACTTACAAAGTTCTCAATGCTTCGTTTTGCATGTAGGGACCCTCATTATGTTACTGTGTTCGTGTGGGGCTATTTTGAGCCTTGTTAGTGGTATTAACTAGCGATTTCTTTTTACTTATTAAATGCCCCCATTACTAGCGTTATACGCTAAACAGTTTTTAGAGATAAAACTCTTTACATTCGATTATCATGAAAACAAATCTCAGAGAACGGTTGACTAGGTACCAATGTTTTATTAGACCAAAGGTTCATTTTGCGCTGGAGTTCTCCTTTAAACGGCCAGCGTGAGGCTCTCTGTCCGACATAGATTCCTAACGAATGAGTAAAATATAAAGAGTTGAATAGAATAATCAAATGTCTAGATAAAGTATCATATAAATAACCAATAGGCATCCCAACCTAACTTCGACGTCGCGATAAAAGTAATTTGGAATTAAACTACTTTGCCACACTGAAAAGACAGAACGCGCAGGAATCCTTCACACACTTATCGGAAACTGTCGTTGGGCCGATGGGCCGACACTGCTGTACAGCCCAAATAAACTTTGTTGCATTAATTTCCTGTTATCATTGTAAAGCTTATTTGAAACAATCTGTATTGTAAAAAGCGCTATATAATACAGGTGACTTGACTTGATCTTTTTGTTTGCTATAACTCTACTATCCAGATCTGTTAGTTGGAAAATTGGACTGCAAAAGCATTTACATGACATTTAATTAAAATCAAATTGCAAAAGTATACATGCTTCATGTGGTGGTCACAAATCTCAGCATTCAAAGAGGTAATTGAATTTCCTTCAAATGTCTGTGACATTAAACCAGATGTCACCAAATTCTACCAAATTCAGGTAGCTATACAAAAGAGAAAAATAGAAAGCAAAGATTGCTGATTAACATGGTGTCAAAACAAATATTTGCCACTTATATGTACAGATTAAAACAAGCCTGACACGTATTGAAATGCATTCATAGGTAAAAAGCAAGCTTGCATAGCTAGAAGGATCTACATTCATATATTAGCAAAGAGGATGTTTGAGGTCTAACATAGCACTCGAATGCTGTGAATCGACACACACACACACACACACACACACACACATAAGGCATGGTCATACTGCCAAAGCTCTTGAGACTCAGTTCACTCTATAATGAGGCGTCAAGCTCCAGCAGCACTAATGCGAAGCCCCCAGGTAATAACTGTACACTGTTCCACATCTCCTCTTCTTTTGCACCTCGAGAGCCAAGCAGAGATGAAACACTGTTCTATATAATGAATGGGTGTGTGTATGAGCAGCAACTGGCCAGTTATGTGTGTTACCGCAGTTTCTCGTGCCTTGTGTTGCGGTGAGTTTCCTGCCGTGGCGTCACACCAGCCCGTGTAATTAATCAACACTGGATCACACACACACACGGTGCATGAAGACAGTAGAGATGGACCATCTGCCCTGGAGTATGTGTGTGCATGCGTGTTCCACAGTGTGTGTTACTCTGTTACAAAACCTGTGCTGTCGACATGCAGGTGTCTACTAAGGCAGCATACTAATAGGGATAGGTATTGTGAGAAGAAAGGTAATGATTCAGGATCTGATTGCACTTAATTGATTTAGTTTCCTCAACAATTCCATTACTCAATATTTCATTACTAGAAGATTAACTGGTCCTACCTGTGTACTTAAAAAATAAGTGAAAACAACAACTTTTTGGTAACATTATGTACAGTGGGGGAAATAATTATTTGATCCCCTGCTGATTTTGTAAGTTCGCCCACTTACAAAGAAATGAAGGGTCCATAATTTTTAAAGTAGGTTTATTTTAACGGATAGACAGAATATCAACCAACAAATCCAGAAAAACAGATTGTATATAGGTTGTAAATTGATTAGCATTTAATCGAGTGAAATAAGTATTTGTTCCCTTATCAACCAGCAAGAATTCTGCCTCCCACAGATTGGTTATGTGCCCATGTGAAACACAGATTAGTCCTGTCAGTTTAAGAAAGTACTCCTAATGTCCTAATGTCAGTGGACACCTGTCCACAGAATCTGTATCTTCCATTCCATCCTCTCCATCATCATGGGCAAGACCAAAGAGCTGTCAAACGTCAGGGACCAGATTGTAGACCTGCACAAGGCTGGAATGGGCTACAAGAAGCTTGGTGAGAAGGAGACTTTTGTTGGTGTGATTATTCAGAAATGGAAGAAGTACAAAATGAAAAATCAATCGCCCTGCCCTTCCGAAAGGAAAATATATTTACCAATATATTACTTGAAATATATTGTAATATATTATTTTCCAATATATTATATATTGGAAATACATGGAATAATATATTAATGATAAATATATTATACAATATATTATATATTCATGTAATATATTGCAATATATTGCAAAATATACAAATGATTGCTTTCCATATATTGCAATATATTGAGCATGAATATATAATATATGTGTTTATATATCGTAAAATATATGCAATTTTAAATTTATAAATAACCAAATGTATTCCGATTTATATGGCAAAATGTATTGATAATATATGTAAAGATATAGTGTCACATGTATTTTTAATATATGGTAGAATATATTTTAAATATATACGACACAATAGAAGAGAAAAGACGATCACAGCTTCTGTTTCATGTTGATTTATTATGTACATATATATTATAAAATGTATGCACAATATATGTGTACATATATGTGAATATGCACATATAATGTATGTACATATTTGGAGATATGTAACATCTAAAATATATGAATACTTAATAAATATGCAACCTGCAATATATGTGCAAACCTTTAAACCACTTAATATCGTGCTCAAAGTAATTAATATTCAAATATAGTAATTATAGTCTACTCTTAATGGTCTTAAGCCAATCGTCAACATAACCACAGGCTCTACTCTTCAGCACAATGGTGACCCCAAAAACTCAGACATACCAGCAAACATTTTAAATTCCAAAATAATAGAACATGAAACACTAACAGATCTCCCACTATATTAATATTGAGCAAAACACATTAAATAACACTTAATTTTAACATTTGCTCTCCTTTACCAGTCAGAAGCAAAGCATGCTGGGAACTAGAAATATGTTGTAACTCATTTCATGAATGTGAATATACATTAACATGTATATGGGAACATGTATGTGCAATAATGTACACAATAAAGGATAAAACTGTGAATATTACATGTAATACTATTTTTGTTTTCATTAATAAATATTTTATATGTATTAATACATAGCCATACATGATCAATGCATATATTGCTTTATATTAAAGGTGCATTGTGCAACATTTCATGTTAAAAATACCCGTTTTTCTAACCTATACATGCTTAAACAATTGCCTGATGGGCTGAATGAGCCCTTCTCTGATCACTGCGATTGCCTCTATAATCCTGTACAGTAAAATAAATAAGAGGGATTCGGGCCGGAACGTGAGACTGGGCGTGACGTCATGCGCGTTCACGCTCCCCTGGCTATGTCTGGCAGGTTTGTGTATTCGCCGCCATTCTCCGTATCAGCGAAGACGACTCGAGCGACAAAACTTCATAATATTGAGTCAACTTTCGACAAAAGTAGAAGATGGATTCAAAGAGACCGGCTTGTAGTTCATAAACCACGCAAACTCCACGCAAGACAAAGACAGTAAGGCAGTTTCGCTTGTCGCCAGAGGGGGGCATAGTTCTGCAAAAACTCAGAGAGGTGCGCAATGCACCTTTAAAGCATATAAAGACAAACTATTATATGTGTGGCGATGCGATCCACCACGATAATGATTAGGGGCGGGTTCAGTATACTCGGCGGATATAAAGGGGACGAGAATGGCGTCTAAGGAAGCGTGTCATTCTGGGTTCTGGACGTGACGTCATCTTGGCGCGTAGTGTTTATGTCGGGGAGGTAAGGATTACTGGTGGCTGCTTAATTTGGAACGTGTGTTGGGAAGGATAATTTAAGACTAATTCAATTTACAGTGCGACTGAGGAATACTGTAGACACGTTGCTTAAATGCCCGTCATTTCGAGCCTGTACTTCGCACCCTATTGAGTGCACTGGGCGGTGCGATTTCCCATCGATCGGTAAGTCATGCTTATTTCAATGTCAGGTTAGCGAGATCATAAATTCGTAATTTATAAACGTCTTGTGTTATATTTTTGATAGTGATACGGGGAAGGTGTTGCAGCAGGCTTGGTGGAAGTAAACGGGCTTCGTGGGTACAGTTAGGTGTGGCGACGACCCTTTGCTGGACCATTTGGATGGTGTCTCCCTTTGCAAGCAACTCCTCGACCATTTCTCAGTGCCTATTACTGGAACGGCGTACTAGTTGTGATCACTTGACTAATATTCTATCTCTCATTCCCGTGACAAGGAGTCCTGAAACGGCCTGAACAATAGTGCATTCACGGCCGTGGTGACGCATTCCAAAATTTCATAACTTCAGTGTTGATCTTTTGACTGGAGTACAGCGGTGAACAAATATGTGTTGTCATTTCTACTTGCTCTTTTAGCAGAAACAATGTAATTTTAAAGTATTTATGCCTGTAAAACTGTTTTTTTTTGTATGTGTTGAATGTTCTTCATGTGCTTCTATAATCCGACCTGAGACTACGTCCAGAAGAGTGTAATCGCTGGGCGACGCAGTGTTGCAAAGCTATTAATGAGCGTCAGCCAGCGAGTGGTTGCTTTTACTCTTTGTATACTCAATTGATTTAATCTGTTCCCATGTGATAAGGGTTCGACTAACGGAGTACTACGTGAAAAGTGTATGTGTGTGTATGGTTGCCTATGTCTCATATCGTTCTCTTTTTCTTCATTCAGAAATTGGGGGGCCAGCTCAGCGCCAACGTCCTCTGGTGTGGTGGTGGTTTGCTTATCGATCTGCAGTGTTCACAGAGGGTGATTTGGTGTTGTGTGGTGAGAGCACGAATAGTTGCAGTGTTTGCTGGGCAGGCGAGTCGAACCCCCAATTCTGAAGTGTTTAATCGTGGGTATGTGCTATGGTTGATTTATTCATTCTAATGTGTTTTATCATGCCTTTTTGTATTCTTCTTACCTGTATTTTATAAATGATATGAAACGTTTTCTCGTTGTCTGTTATCTGACTCAGCCACTGCGTATCTGTGTGCTTTGCACTTGATGTACAAGTGGGTTCCCGGCCCATTTTCCGGGGTGGCGTAGTCTATCTTTGTGCCATAATTGGTATTGTATTGCGCTTCAGAGAGCGAACTGCCACATTTGGCGTATAGTCGGCAGGGTGTTGTGGCTGTGGTCTAGATTCAGACACTGTGATATTACTTTTTCTCTTTGTGCATTTTTTGTTTAGTTGTGACAACACAGTGGAGATTCGCCTGGTAAGTACTTATTATAGTGTTTAACTATGGAAGCTGAATTACAGGAAATGAGAGATCTTGTGGCCCAATTGAAGGCTGATAATGAGCGACTGCGACAGGAGCGGGCGCCGGTTGAGCCGCCTCATCCTGGCGCAGCCTCTAGTAGCGCGTCACGGCCGGCAATGCCTAGTTTTTCCGACTCTAATATCGGTACTGTTGAACGGTTGGTGTTCATTCCGCGAGAACGGCGTTGTCCAAAGTTTAATGGCAGGTCCGGTATAGGCATTGAGGGATGGGTCGAGGAGGCTGAAGCATGTATGCGTATGCGGAACATGACGACAGCTGAAAGGGCTTTCTTTTTGTTTGATCATCTCGAAAGAGAGGCTCGAGATTAAATAAAATATCGACCTAGCATGGATAAAGATGATCCGGAAAAAATTGTCTTGGCACTGCGTGAGCTATATGGTTGCGCCGAATCTTATGTTGCCCTTCAAGAGGCTTTTTATTCGCGGCGGCAACTGGAGGGGGAAACATTACAAGAGTTCTCCCTGGTACTGTTGGGTCTGTTTGATAAACTTAAGCAACAGTCCCCGTACGTCATTCCAAATGCAGACATAATGGTGAGGGACCAATTTATCGAATACGTATTAGATAATGCTTTACGCAGGGAACTAAAGCAACTGGTACGACGTCAGCCTGCTGCAACACTGTTGGAGGTGCGTGGGGAGGCGATCCGCTGGGAACGAGAGGGAATGCCGGTCAGTGCAAGGGGGCGGAGTCAATCTGCACCCCTGGTGCACGGGATTCAATGGGGGGTCCAAGGCAACACTGGACTATTGCGGTAAATGCTGAACCAACAGCAAAAGCAACTCGACCAGCTTACTCGAACTTTAGCCCGAAGCCAAAGCCCCCAGTTCTTCGGTCGTTCGCCCCGTTCCGCCTCTGTGATTTGCCGACGGTGTCAGCAGCCCGGTCACTTCGCACGGGAATGTAATTGGCAACCTCGTTCTCTTGGTCCTCCAGTCCCACCCCCTGTTGATTCGTCCCCTAGCAACGTAGGTCCAGTTAGGTCTAGTTTCCCTAACCAGTCGGAAAACTAGTTCCCACCGGGCTACAGAGCTACAGTCCGGTTGGGGGTATATGGCTCCCGTGTTTTTCATAAGGGTGTATCAGTGCCTCGGTTAGTCTCCTCATGTCCACACCTCGTCGTAATTATTGGGGGTGTCTCAGTGCCCTGTTTGATCGATACTGGTTCCATGGTATCGACCATTAAAGAGAGCTGTTTTAGGTCATGGTTTGAACCATGGGGCCAGGATCGTTTGCAGTCATGTCGTTGGTTACAGCTCAGAGCAGCCAATGGATTGGAAATCCCTTACATCGGGTATATAGAATTAGACATTGAACTGTGCGGTCGCATGGTATCAGAGTGTGGAATCCTGGTGGTCCGTGATCCTCCCGGTGGTAGCCCTAGTACTCCTGGTATTCTGGGAATGAACGTTCTTAGTCGCTGCTACCGTGAGCTTTTCAGTCAGTACGGATCCACCTTATTTGAGCTACCACTCGTGACGCAAGAGGCGGAATTGTCTCAGGCCTTTCAAACCTGTCAAAGGGTGGATGGTGTCCTTATGTGTGGAGGTAATGTAAAAGTGCGTGGGCGTCGAGTGTGCCGTGTTCCAGGTGGCTCTTTGAAATTTGTGACCGCAAGGTGTTCGTCCATTTTTAGTGGTAAGACCATATTATTCGAGCCCCTTGAGACTGGGTTACCTGTTGGCTTATTAGCCTCCCCGTCTCTAGTGTATGTGGGTAGTGGTACTGTCCGTGTGCCCGTCGTTAACGTTGGTGTGCTCGATGCTGTCTTATATCCTACAACGATCCTCGGGAAGCTGCGGGAGGTGTTTCTGGTGGATTCACCTGCCGGACTGACTGAGGGTCCGGTCGCAAATGCTCGAATGGCAGCCTGCGAGGGGATTGCTGCATTAGGGGTAGGGCACGTTGAAAATGTAGAACTCGAAGGGTTGTCTGACGAGGAGCAGGAGCAGGTGAGGGCTCTCCTTAGGGAATTCCAGAGCATGTTTTCTACTGGTGAGGGAGATCTGGGTTGCACTGACCTCCTGTCTCATGAAATTCCCTCAATGGATGAGACTCCAGTTCGTCAGCGCTATAGACGTATTCCCCCCTCCGAATATGAGTTAGTCAAAACTCACATTAGCCAGCTCTTAGACGCCCAGGTGATTCGGGAAAGTTGCAGCCCATATGCTTCCCCACTGGTATTAGTCAAGAAGAAGGACGGTAGCCTCCGCTTGTGCGTAGACTACAGTCAGCTCAACGCTAAGACCCAGAGAGACTCGTTCCCATTGCCTCGCATTGAGGAAACATTGGATTCCCTAACGGGGGCCCGCTGGTTTACCACATTAGATCTGGCCAGCGGGTATAATCAAGTCCCAGTTGCCGAGTCCGATCGTCATAGAACAGCTTTTTGTACCCCCTTTGGGCTATACGAGTGGAATCGTATGCCCTTTGGGCTGTGCAATGCACCAGGCACCTTCCAACGGTTGATGGAGCGACTCTTTGGCAACCAGCGACACCAGTCTGTCCTGTTGTATCTGGATGACATTATTGTGAATTCCTCATCGGTGCAACACCATCTACAGAGACTGAGGATGGTGCTGGGTCGCCTACAAGCCGCTGGTCTCAAGGTGAAGTTGGAGAAGTGCGCATTTTTTAGGGAGAAAGTGCAGTACCTGGGACACGTAATATCTTCCCAGGGGGTGGCTACAGACCCGGGTAAGGTCGAGACCGTAGCCCAGTGGCCATGTCCTAAGACCGTGTCGGAGCTGCGGACTTTTCTGGGCTTTGTTAGCTACTACAGGCGTTTTGTGGAAGGATAGAAGCCCAGATAGCAGCTCCATTACATCAGTTGGTGACCAAGGCAGGTGGGGGAAAGGTGAGCAGCCGGAGACAAGAATTGGCGGCGCTGTGGTCCAAACAGTGCGAACAAGCCTTTCGCGTCCTGAAACAGAAACTTACTACATCACCTGTCCTTGCCTATGCTGACTTTAAACTTCCATTTATCTTGGAAATCGATGCCAGCCATGTAGGGCTAGGGGCAGTGCTCTCTCAAGAGGTTGATGGTAAGGTGAGACCAGTGGCTTACGCTAGCCGAGGTCTTCGGCCGGCGGAGCGTAATACTGCCACATACAGTTCCATGCGGCTTGAGTTTTGGGCCTTAAAATGGGCCATGGCCGAAAAATTTCGCGAGGACCTGCTGGGACATCGATGCATTGTGCGCACAGATAATAATCCACTGAGTCACCTGGCTACTGCAAAATTGGGCGCCACAGAACAGCGGTGGGCGGCCGAATTAGCAGCCTTTGATTTCGAGGTTCAGTATCGGTCCGGCAGGTCTAACCAGAATGCGGATGCATTGTCGCGCTTGCCGTCTGTGGGACTGTCTAGGGAGGAGAATGGTCAGTCGGGAACGGTTGTGCCTGAACTACTGAGGCGTGTGCCTGTGGGAGATCCGATGGGACCCACTGCCGTGAGGGCGATGCAGGCCATGCCAGGTCGATCTGGGCCAGAACTGGTGGTTTTGCAGGAGGAAGATCCCATTATCGGTGCAGTCCTTAAGTATTGGCGCCAAGGGCAAGGGCCAGGGCCTCACGAGCGACAATTACTACCTAAGCTCGGGTTGGTATTGCTTCGGCAGTGGGACCGGTTGGAGGAACAGGAGGGTTTACTATATCGAAGGGTCTGTCGTCCCGATGGGGGCGAGGGGGTGTTGCAGCTGGTGCTGCCTGCGGTGTGGCCCAATTACATCAGTACCATGGGCATCAAGGCACTGAACGCACCCTAGAGTTGGTGCAACAACGGTGCTACTGGCCTGGGATATCAGCCAACGTAGCCCATTGGGTACAGCAATGCGAGCGGTGCCAGCAGGCTAAGGGGCCTGCACCAGTTGCTCGGAGCTATATGGCGGTATATTAAAGGTGCATTGCGCAACATTTCATGTTAAAAATACCCGTTTTTCTAACCCATACATGCTTAAACAATTGCCTGATGGGCTGAATGAGCCCTTCTCTGATCACTGCGATTGCCTCTATAATCCTGTACAGTAAAATAAATAAGAGGGATTCGGGCCGGAACGTGAGACTGGGCGTGACGTCATGCGCGTTCACGCTCCCCTGGCTATGTCTGGCAGGTTTGTGTATTCGCCGCCATTCTCCGTATCAGCGAAGACGACTCGAGCGACAAAACTTCATAATATTGAGTCAACTTTCGACAAAAGTAGAAGATGGATTCAAAGAGACCGGCTTGTAGTTCATAAACCCCAACGCAAACTCCACACAAGACAAAGACAGTAAGGCAGTTTCGCTTGTCGCCAGAGGGGGGCATAGTTCTGCAAAAACTCAGAGAGGTGCGCAATGCACCTTTAAAGCATATAAAGACAAACTATTATATGTGTGGCGATGCGATCCACCCATAGATAGTATAACAAGTGGACAGAGCCATCTCATTGGAACTCAGTTGAGACAGTTGAAGCCAATTTTTAGCGATTTTTGAGCACTTCCGTTCCTGACGCGCAGACTCAAACCGACTCAACCTAAGCTTGATGACGTGAGCAACCTGTCTGACAGACGTGAATCTTCTAGTAGCTGTGCGTGAAAATTGCCAACGTTAATCTTGCAGAGACGGGGAACTTGAGCAAAGAGTTCTTTGGCGTGAGTGAGCAGGAGTAAGTATTCTGATTAATTATTAATTTGTATAGTATTTATTTAAAAATATCCTTCTCCCTTGACGGGATGTCCCCCCGATTGCCTGCAAGCTTCTCCTCCTGTCTGTACGGTAATTTCTGTACAGCGCGACAGAGAGTCGAGTGGTTATGACGCAATCGTTAGCCTATTTTTACAAAAACTGTTTCTACGGGGCCATAATGTAACATAGAAGGTAATGGAGCCCTTTATACATTGTCGTGTTTCTTTAGAAATAAATAATGGACAAATGGAGTCTTTAAACGCCTCAGATGTAAAGTTATTCGCTGTCAAAGTGACGCCAAAATGAATGGGAGTCAATGGAAATGCTAACGCAAGTGAAGTTCTGCTACAAGATGGCAGCACCCGGCCGGCTTCAACTTCCGGTCGATGGATTACCCTCTTGGATCCACCACGATAATGATTAGGGGCGGGTTCAGTATACTCGGCGGATATAAAGGGGACGAGAATGGCGTCTAAGGGAGCGCGTCATTATGGGTTCTGGACGTGACGTCATCTTGGCGCGCAGTGTTTATGTCGGGGAGGTAAGGATTACTGGTGGCTGCTTAATTTGGAACGTGTGTTGGGAAGGATAATTTAAGACTAATTCAATTTACAGTGCGACTGAGGAATACTGTAGACACGTTGCTTAAATGCCCGTCATTTCGAGCCTGTAATTCGCACCCTATTGAGTGCACTGGGCGGTGCGATTTCCCATCGATCGGTAAGTCATGCTTATTTCAATGTCAGGTTAGCGAGATCATAAATTTGTAATTTATAAACGTCTTGTGTTATATTTTTGATAGTGATACGGGGGAGGTGTAGCAGCAGGCTTGGTGGAAGTAAACGGGCTTCGTGGGTACAGTTAGGTGTGGCGACGACCCTTTGCTGGACCGTTTGGATGGTGTCTCCCTTTGCAAGCAACTCCTCGACCATTTCTCAGTGCCTATTACTGGAACGGCGTACTAGTTGTGATCACTTGACTAATATTCTATCTCTCATTCCCGTGACAAGGAGTCCTGAGGCGGCCTGAACAATAGTGCGTTCACGGCCGTGGTGACGCATTCCAAAATTTCGTAACTTCAGTGTTGATCTTTTGACTGGAGTACAGCGGCGAACAAATATGTGTTGTCATTTCTACTTGCTCTTTTAGCAGAAACAATGTAATTTTAAAGTATTTATGCCTGTAAAACTGTTTTTTTGTATGTGTTGAATGTTCTTCATGTGCTTCTATAATCCGACCTGAGACTACGTCCAGAAGAGTGTAATCGCTGGGCGACGCAGTGTTGCAAAGCTATTAATGAGCGTCAGCCAGCGAGTGGTTGCTTTTACTCTTTGTATACTCAATTGATTTAATCTGTTCCCATGTGATAAGGGTTCGACTAACGGAGTACTATGTGAAAAGTGTATGTGTGTGTATGGTTGCCTATGTCTCATATCGTTCTCTTTTTCTTCATTCAGAATTGGGGTGCCAGCTCAGCGTTAACGTCCTCTGGTGTGGTGGTGGTTTGCTTATCGATCTGCAGTGTTCACAGAGGGTGATTTGGTGTTGTGTGGTGAGAGCACGAATAGTTGCAGTGTTGTCGAGTGTAGTCGAGTCGAACCCCCAATTCTGAAGTGTTTAATCGTGGGTATGTGCTATGGTTGATTTATTCATTCTAATGTGTTTTATCATGCCTTTTTGTATTCTTCTAACCTGTATTTAATAAATGATATGAAACGTTTTCTCGTTGTCTGTTATCTGACTCAGCCACTGCGTATCTGTGTGCTTTGCATTTGATGTACAAGTGGGTCCCCGGCCCATTTTCCGGGGTGGCGTAGTCTATCTTTGTGCCATAAATTGAGCGTCAGCGTCAGTTCTGGCAGGCCAGGTAGTCAAGCCGCTGCTTATGCTATTTGCTATCAACACTGTCCCGTCAGCTGATCTGCTCCAGCTGAGCCGCATTAGCTGGTTAACTCCCCTTGCTGTTCAATGGCCAAAGCTCAAACAAGGCGCCCTATTTAAAGCTCATTCACCTTGCTCATACATTGCTGCTCGCTCTGCTGGCTCGCTGCTCGCTTCTGCTGCAAATATTGACACAGGACTCGACGTGATTCATTCTCCATTCATCTCTGAAAATCTTCACGAAGCTAAGTTCCTTTTTTCATTGCTAAAAGCTATCAGTGTGTTGGCAACATGCTTCTTGTTAATGCTGTCAGTGTGTTGGCAACATGCTTCTTGTTAATGCTATCCGTGTGGCATTTGGGCTATCTAACTAGTCGTTTTCATAAAAATGCTTATGCGATCATATTGGCTACGTGCGTTATCTGTTGTCATTGGCAACTGATCGCGTTGCTCACGCTGGCTTTTACCACTATGCAGCGCAGATTCAACAGCTGGCTGTGATAGGAATTAACTTCTGCGGACTGCCTCCGGACCGTATACAGCTCATTCTTACGCATTGTGCAACAACTACGGCGGCGACACTCGCTCCGGTTTAACCCTTTAAGCTATGGGGCGGTGGTTTCTGCTGCTTACGAACGATACCTCCGTCCCGATGTTCGGGATATTCTTGACGACCAGAAGCCATGAGCTCAAGTCTCTGATTTGTTTCGTTAATAAAACACATTTGATCATTATTTTGCTCACGCCCTGCTCAGTTAACGCCCCTGAATGCGCTATCAGCTGTTAATTTATTCATCTAGCTCGTTCTCAGAGGTGGATTAGTCATCTATCCATAGAGCTTACACTGTAGACTGTCAAACAGTTTAAATACAGATAATCTAGGTAACAGCATGTTTTAGCTATTGCGGTCTTGATTAGTCATTTCAGTAATTAATTAATATTTTACTATTATAAATCGCTAAATTAGGGCGGCTCAGTCGACACCGTTCGAGACACTCAATTTTGTTTTGGGGGGAATAGCTCATGTGGTTAAATAATCATCCTCTGTATCACAGAGGATTGCCAGGTGTGGTTTTGTTTGGGGGGATATTCTAGCTCTCACAGTCTAAAACTGTGTGAGCGTTCCCTAATGCTGCTGCTGCTGTCCTCTGACTCTCTGCTATTTCATGGTGCTCATGAAAGGTCAGAGGACTCCCTGAACAGAGCCATACCGCCAAATTTCAATTCAGGAACATCAACCTGTTTGCAATCTATTCAAATAATTCTTAATTATTTTGTCTGTGTGTTCTTGACTTTATGGACCTGACAGAATTGGTATTGTATTGCGCTTCAGAGAGCGAACTGCCACATATGTAAAAAATATAGTGACTTTTTTGGTCTTGATTGCAATATATTTGTTTTATATCTATCAATATATATACATATATGGTCTATGCATATATTGCAATATATTGGAAAATATAAATATTAAATCTCATATATGGAAATATATTGCCTAATATATCACATGATATTTTCCAATATACTGCAATATATTTTTGTTTCGTAAGGTTGGGTCTGGAGCTCCATGCAAGATCTCGTCTCATGGGGTAAGGATGATTATGAGAAAGGTGAGGGATTAGCCCAGAACTGCACAGGTGGAGCTTGTTAATGATCTCAAGGCAGTTGGGACCACAGTTACCAAGAAAACCATTTGGTAACACATTACACCGCAATGGATTGAAATCCTGCAGCACCCGCAAGGTCCCCCTGCTCAAGGCGGCTCATGTACAGGCCCGTCTGAAGTTTGCCAATGAACATCTAATGATTCAGAGAAGGCTTGGGAGGAAGTGCTGTGGTCAGATGAGACCAAAATTGAGCTCTTTGGCATCAACTCAACTCGCTGTGTGTGGAGGGAGAGAAATGCTGACTATGACCAGTGATGGGAATAACGGCGTTATAAATAACGCCGTTACTAACGGCATTACTTTTTCCAGTAACGAGTAATCTAATTGATTACTCTTCTCATCTTAATAACGCCGTTCCCGTTACTGCCAAAAAATGCGGCGCGTTACTATAACTGATGAAGCTGGGTTTTTTTTTTTTCATCAGACCAACTAGATCTCTGAGCGAGAGGCAAATACTTTTTTTACTGTTCTTCCTTGGTTAGTGGGTAGAGCACGAGACAAGCGCATAAATGCTGACGACTGAGGTAGAGTAAAATGTCATTGTAAGCCAATCAGAGGTAGAGTTGGGCGGGTGTTCGAAAGCACGCATAGTAGTAGGCATTCGGCACTTTTGACTCAGCTCACTAAAAAGAGCCGGCTCTTTTGGCTCACAAACGGCTCTTTAAATGACTTTGACTATAATATTTAAATTTTAAATATTTAAATACTCTTCAGATATGCGAGCCAGCTCCCGACGTTCACCTAAAAGAGCCGGCTCTTAGAGTCGGCTCATTCGCGAATCGCGAACGACCCATCAAAAGCTCATTCACGAACGAGTCGATCCATCATCACTAACGGCTAACGCTCATGAATTGCGAACGACCCATCATAACGCATAGTCGGACAGGACAGGACACACAATGAACAACACAAGCAAGCCAGTCAGTCAACGAGAGACAGGTATGGCGACGAGCTTAACAAGCTTAATTTAATTTTGCCCAGTTGTGGCCTGTTGAGGGGCAATAAATATCAAAAGTTCCAAAACATCTATTGTGTTATTTGCATTGATCCACTATATAAACATAATATCTACATGGCATTTGATTGGAGGCTAGTCCCACAGCAAAAATTTTTTTTTAGATGTGTGTACAATAGGGCTGTGAATCTTTGGGTAGGCAGCGAATCGATTCGATTCACGATTCATAGGTTTTCGATTCAAGAACGATTTTTGCAAATTCAGAAAGATTCGATTCAATGCGATTCACATTAAAATTCGATGCGATTCGATTAATTCGATTCTTAATTTTTTATATGCATTCATAGGATTATTTAAATGCTTCCCCCAATGGGTCTTAGTCAGGGTGTGAATTATACAGCTGCCTTCTGGGGTCAGAGAGTGGAGAAAAAAAAACAAAGAAAAAAAAAACAACGACATTTTGTCTATTGTTAACGTTAGTTCATGTTAGTTTTTAATGAATCTATTATTATAAAAAATATTTCCAAAGCCTATAAATTAGCATTTGTAAAAATGTAAACCAAGATTTAAAAAGGCTTTAAAAGTATAGAATTGGTATTGTATTGCGCTTCAGAGAGCGAACTGCCACATATGTAAAAAATATAGTGACTTTTTTGGTCTTGATTGCAATATATTTGTTTTATATGTATCAATATATATACATATATGGTCTATGCATATATTGCAATATATTGGAAAATATAAATATTAAATCTCATATATGGAAATATATTGCCTAATATATCACATGATATTTTCCAATATACTGCAATATATTTTTGTTTCGTAAGGTTGGGTCTGGAGCTCCATGCAAGATCTCGTCTCATGGGGTAAGGATGATCATGAGAAAGGTGAGGGATTAGCCCAGAACTACACAGGTGGAGCTTGTTAATCATCTCAAGGCAGTTGGGACCACAGTTACCAAGAAAACCATTTGGTAACACATTACACCGCAATGGATTGAAATCCTGCAGCACCCGCAAGGTCCCCCTGCTCAAGGCGGCTCATGTACAGGCCCGTCTGAAGTTTGCCAATGAACATCTAATGATTCAGAGAAGGCTTGGGAGGAAGTGCTGTGGTCAGATGAGACCAAAATTGAGCTCTTTGGCATCAACTCAACTCGCTGTGTGTGGAGGGAGAGAAATGCTGACTATGACCAGTGATGGGAATAACGGCGTTATAAATAACGCCGTTACTAACGGCATTACTTTTTCCAGTAACGAGTAATCTAATTGATTACTCTTCTCATCTTAATAACGCCGTTCCCGTTACTGCCAAAAAATGCGGCGCGTTACTATAACTGATGAAGCTGGTTTTTTTTTTTTCATCAGACCAACTAGATCTCTGAGTGAGAGGCAAATACTTTTTTTACTGTTCTTCCTTGGTTAGTGGGTAGAGCACGAGACAAGCGCATAAATGCTGACGACTGAGGTAGAGTAAAATGTCATTGTAAGCCAATCAGAGGTAGAGTTGGGCGGGTGTTCGAAAGCACGCATAGTAGTAGGCATTCGGCACTTTTGACTCAGCTCCCTGCTCATGTTCATCAACTATTTTGTAGGAATGGATACACAACCTTAAAGTGTTCCTGGTACATTAAACATCCTTCCATTGTTAGACTAAAAATACCATGAACTTTCCCAACTAAACCTTAACTAACGTTTCCTCATGGAATAGCTACTCTTTGTTTTCTCTTTCCATGTAATAAATGCGCACCCTTGAATAAGTGGGGTTTTACTTTAACTGCTCAGGACGGGTATGACCCATTTCCGTAAAACTTCAGTATCTTATCTTAAAGAAAATAACGGTGACGTTTCCACGCAACGAACGCGTTGTTTCATAGCAGTGCCCGCGCAATGATATGGCAGCTTTATCAATGGCTTGCTTTCTCGATAGAGAGCTGTCATCTGCTCATGTGAACACCAATGGCTGTCCTGAGGAGAGCTCAAACATGGACTGCTCAAAAATCTGCAGATGAGAGCTATATGGGACCGAGCGCGAGCGAAATCCAGTGAAAGATGGTAAGAGTGCAGCGAGTATGTGAGAGCTGTGAGGACGCGAAATGACGCCGCACAATGCCTCATTAATTCGCGCATGTAGTCATTTAATGTTTATATGTTTTAAAGCACTGAATCGATATAGAATCGCAAATTATTCGATTCTTAGCAGTTTAAATCGAATATTGACCGAAATAAACGATTCACGATTCGAAATACATGTTTCAAGATCGATGCATATGCATCGTCAGGATTTGTAATCGATGCATCGAGAAAACGAATGAATTGTTACACAGTGTACAATGTTTCATGTTTCTGTTAATAATGTATTGTATTAAGTGTCCATTTCATTATAATATTCAGATTTATCATAAATAATTGAACATGCACATGTATTGTAAGTTCCGTTAAAGAGGGGTAGAGGTGGGGTCACATTTGAGCATTTAAAATTAAATAACTAGTTACTTTTAAAATTTGTAACTGAGTAGCTAATTTAGTTACTTTTTGGAAGTAGTAACTAGTAACTGTAACTAATTACTTTTTAAAAGTAACTTGCCCAACACTGACTATGACCCCAAGAACACCATCCCTACAGTGAAGCACGGAGGTGGAAATATGTTCTGGGGCTGTTTCTCTGCTATGGGTACAGGACGACTTCACCGTATTGAGGGGCTGATGGACGGGGCCATGTACCGTCAAATCTTGGATGAGAGCCTCCTTCCTTCAGGCAGAACACTGAAGATGGGTCGTGGATGGGACTTCTAGCATGACAAATGACCCAAAACATACCTCTAAGCAGAGATGTTCACAAGTAATTTTTTGGAAGTCCGAGTCAAGTCTCAAGTCTTTGAGGGGCAAGTTCAAGTCAACTCTCAAGTCTTTTGCTACGAGTCCAAGTCAAGTCTCAAGTCTCTCTTGCCATCTGATCTGTCCCCCTGCTGAGAGACACGAAAAAATGAGAAAATCGTGTCCGTGTAAACGAATCAATAGATTTAAATTTCGTGACTATTTCACAAACTGCCGTGAGTGTGTTGCGACATCGTATAGTCTAATCTTCTGCTACTTAACACATCCCTCTAGCCCTCGGACCAGGTGAAATATTAACCTAAGTCTGTCACATTATATGGATACAACCCTTTGTGATGGTTAGCTTGTTACTGTACCTGTGACGATATATGCTAAATTTAGCCTCTCTTTCACTTTAGCAAGTGACTGACCTATCTGGGTGTGTTTTGAGGTGCCTGATGAAGTTTGACGTTGTGGATCCGGCATCATTTATCTTGCATGTAGCTGTTTGCTTACCGCCACTGTTTGTAAAGTTATTAAAACCAAAACTAATGACAAAAGGCACAACTCCGGGAGGACTTGGTGTCGCCATCATCAATGCATTTCCTACATAGGCATAGCGCATGCACGTTGCACAGTATGGCAAAAGGCAGGGGACACGGCATGCAGCTCATCATACGCTTCCCCAATGTTATAACTGTCCTAGCTATTTTAAACCAGGCCCGCTACAGAAGAATGAGGGGGAAATCAATTTTGCACTCTACCCTACCGGGTACTGTGTTCATGGTATGCATGAATCAACAAAAGACAAAAAAAACGAACATAAAGAAAATCTTTTTGTCAGCATGTATTGAATTTTTACATAAGACAATTCATCAAAAACACCAAACAAATAAACTCAAACATTAAACACATCACAAAAGAAATCATGGAGTGAGTTGATGAGTGTGAAATGTCTCAAAGATGTTGAAGAATAATGGAGTTAAAGGGGTCATATAATGGTATATGCACTTTTACAAGTTGATTGTACTGAAATGTGTGTTGGCAGTGCCTGTACACAACCATCATATAATGATAAAAATCCATCCAGTGTTTTTGTTTTAATCTCCTTATATGTTTTCCCCTGCCTCAAATCAAGCCGTTCGACCGTCGACGTCACACGCTCGGACGCCCCTCCCACGATTGTTGATTGACAGCAGCGTTTCAACACAGACCCCCCCCTCGCTCGTGAGCGAGCTGTCAATCATAGTCTGCGCGGACCGGCGCGGTCATTGTTGATATGCTGGAGCACTGTCTATGAGCAGAATGGCGTCTAAGCGATTGTGGTGTTCTGTTCTTGGGTGCAATAAGGAACACAGCAGTCATTTTAATGTTCCTAAATCCGAACCGCTGAAGACGCAGTGGCTGAGTTTTTTTTCGAAGGGAATATTCCCCACGAGCAACGTCAATGCTCTCATGTTTGCGCGAATCATTTCTCACCAGACTGCTTTATAAAGGAGGGTCAGTATAAAGCTGGTTTTGCTAAGAAGCTGCACCTGAATAAAGGATCGGTACCAACTATTCGTGTTCCTGCTGAACCTCCAGAAGAACTGAAGTGAGTGTAACGTTTTATTAATCTTTATATTAATCTTTATATTAATCTTTGCAAATTGCTTGCACGCTTCACGATGAATGCGGCTAAGGTTTACACTCAGGGTACATTACGGCATGTTTTCTATGTACGACGTTCTCAATATAATTCATAATCCCACGTTTATAATGAACAACGCGTAATGGTTATTGTGTTACAAACGGTGTACGCACAGAACAGAGAGGCGGGGTGAGCAAAGCTCATTATCATTTAAAGTCATATGCACTGAAACGGCGTGCTGAAAACAGAGCTGTTTTTGACCAGGTAAAATAAGTGTTTTCTTACAATACTAATGAGAATTTTTAATTAAAGTATATTACAAACTTTTAATTTAGACCCTAAAGAATCATATTAGCTTGTACAAAAAGGGCATTATATGACCCCTTTAATAAAGTGAGCAGTCTTTGAAATGAACAGTCT
Organism: Rhinichthys klamathensis goyatoka; assembly: GCF_029890125.1. Classification (NCBI taxonomy): domain Eukaryota; kingdom Metazoa; phylum Chordata; class Actinopteri; order Cypriniformes; family Leuciscidae; genus Rhinichthys; species Rhinichthys klamathensis. The sequence goes on along the minus strand of NW_026606764.1, from coordinate 2,550,790 downwards.
TATCTGCAGTTGTTATGTATTGATGAAAAGCAGAATTGGTCCTTCTAGCTGCAGCCCAGGGAGTCTTGGAATAAGATCCTTGGATCGTTGCTCTCATGCACCCAAGCAAAACTCCCAATCCAACATACAAGGGCAATGTACGTCATACGTAATACAAAAATCCTGGTTGAGCAGCAAACTAAAAGTTTCTCAAGCCAGGATTAACTAGAGAACAGCAGATACCATGTGGTTCCTCAAACTGCATCTACCTCTTATTCCTCTACTTCCTCTTTTATCCATAAGGTAGAGGTGCTACTAGTGTCCCCTAGTGGATGGGATGAACATAGCACTTACACTAAGAACAAATAAACCATGTGACAGCCAGTGACTGTTACAACATATATATGCGCCAATAAAATAAAATAGAAATACATTCATGAATTTAGATTTAAAAAGCAATAATTGCATGAAAACAGGTTGTTGACAAGTCTCGAAGCTTGAGTCTGAAGTCTTTTGGGTCGAGTCTCAAGTCAAGTCTGAAGACAGCTGTCTGTGCGACTTAAGTGCGACTCGAGTCCCCATCTCTGCCTCTAAGGCAACAAAGGAGTGGCTCAAGAAGAAGAACATTAAGGTTTTGGAGTGGCCTAGCCAGTCTCCAGACCTTAATCCTATAAAAAATCTGTGGAGGGAGGTGAACCTTTGAGTTGCCAAGCGACAGCCAAGAAACCTTAAGGATTTTGAGAGTATCTGTAAATAGGAGTGGACCAAAATCCCTCCTGAAATGTGTGCAAACCTTGTGACCAACTACAAGAAACGTCTTACCTCTGTGATTGACAACAAAGGTTTCTCCACCAAGTACTAAGGCATGTTTTGCTTGGGGATCAAATACTTATTTCACTCACTGAAATGCAAAACAATGTATAACCTTTATATAATGTGTTTTTTCTGGAATTTTTGGTTGATATTCTGTCTCTCTCGTTAAAATACCAAAACTACCATAAAAATTATAGACCCTTCAAAATCAGAATGGGATCAAATAATTATTTCCCTACTGTATGTATATATGTATGTGTATGTATGTATGTGTATACAGTATATATATATATATATATTTATATATTTATATATATTGACATCACCCGCCAACCAGCCAAATGCAGGTGAATTTCAGCTGTAGCGTGTAACGCAGACACTTCTACTAGCCAGTTTGGTGGGTTTAATTTTATATGTAACATACATTTTTACATTTTTCGCTACATATCGACACTGAAATATCTGAAACGCTTCCAATTCACATTTCTCTGCAGAACAGATACACGACACCTGCTGCGCTTTCTCGCTCTCTCATCTCTCTTGAGTTGACACACAAACCCGCCTCCACTCACTCACTCGTTTAATTTGCTCCGGATGAACATTGTTGGTGTAACACGGCTTTAATTTAGGTATGGGATTGTGCGTATTGCGCATAATTTTACTAATTCTCGCAGATTTTGTGCTCACACCCGCGCAATACAAAGCTGCCTAGGCAGAGAGCTCTCAGCGCATAAACATTTAAATACACACAAAATAATGTCGAAATGCTGGTCTTGGTGAGTATTCACGTAAACACAGTCAGTTATGTTGAGAAAGACAACGTATGTGTAACACAGGGCTCTCAAGTGTCACGCATTGAGCGTGACAGTCACTCATTTCGGTCTTTTGTCACGCTCTCCCGCCACACATTGTATTTCTCACGCTGAAAAACTATTTGTAATATATTTAATATGCCGCAGCGCCCAAAACTCTGGCCGCGCCGCTCTCACTGTGGAACCGGCATGAATCAAGCGCGTTTCCTCTGGTGTTATTCGTCGAGCTACACAATAGCCAATCAGAAAATAGCACTATTGTATCTGGGTAAGATTTAACGCAACAACCAATGACAAAAATGTATCCAACCCCCGCGCCCCCCCCCCCCCCCCATGGTATCAATGTCAAAATTCTCAGTGGCTGGTAGCTTTGGAAAACCACTAGCCACAGTGGCTGGTGGGCAAACAAGTTAATGTTTGTCACGGTTCAGGGTGCTTCATCGGCTTCCCTGCTGTCTGTGTTTTCCTGTCATTTTCTGCAGTTAATGACCCTCACCTGTCGCTTGTTCCCTTTTCCCTTATATTCCCTGCTGTGTCTGCCCCTTGTTGTCAGTAGATTTTTGTGTGCTTCGTCTCATGTTCTGTTGGATGCTGTGTGTTTTTGTGTTTTACCTTTGTCTGCTGATGTGCCCAGGACGCCTATAGACGAGGAGTTATACAGCTGGCCGTGTGCTTGCTGTTCTCAGTCTCGTCTCAATCACCGTCCTTTTGGGCGTTGCACCTGAAGTGGTCTCCACAGCCTGTGTCCTCACAGGTGTCTGTACAGATGGCTCTGGAGATCTCACACATCCCTTTTGTCTCTGTGAGTATGTCACTACACTTTGGATGTTGTTTATTCCCAAAACTGTTGCACAAACCCCTTTGCTTTTGAGTCCTCTTTTCACGCATCCTGACAATGTTAAGCCCTGTGTACACATACACATTCGTACAGACATTAATTTTTTGGTAACGCTTCCTTTTACAGTACAGTACTTACGTGTACTTACAGTGTAATTACCTAGAAAGTACTGGCTAATATAAGGTAAGTACATGGGTTAGGGGTAGGTTTAGGGGTAGGTTCAGGGTTAGTACCTAGTTATTACCCAGTAATTATAATTACTATAATAAGTACATAGTAAGTACATGGGTAACAGGACTGTAAAAGGAAGCGTTACCTTAATTCATATTAAATATGTATTCATAATAAATTAAATGCATTCAATATTGTTAATTTAACTTAAAATGTAAAAAATCATATAAATATGGAAATTAACACAATATGATACCTTTTGCATAATCGTATTTTCTCTCAACCTGTCAGGCATATGGGTTTTATCCTTATCCGTGAAGGATATGCGCAGCGCTGGCTTAGCTTTTGTGAGAAAAATTAGGGATCTAATAAGTCACCTTTCTTTTGGAGCATGCTTAGGATGCCTTTAACTGCTGTCTATGTAGGCAGAACACTATAGGATTTGAAACAAAACCAAAATGTCTGTAATAAGTATGGATGCATCTGTGAGCCGGAGTACAATTATGTGACTTTCACCCGCTACTGACACAGTGATCTCATTGTCCTCGCATCCGACAGCAGCGTATAGCCTACATCACATAAATAATCCACATCCCTTCAGAATTGTTTCTTTAGGGTTCTATCTGCACTTTAGTGAATCACAGATGACAACCACCTGCTTCAAACATACACAAGACAAAGAAGTGCAGTTCGGCAGACTGATGGGAGCATTTTGTCAGAAGTAAAACTTACAGTAAAAAACAAACTCTGAATAATGGAAACATAGCGATAGAAAGTCTCTCAAGAGAAACGAGGACAGACCGAGAAATAGTTTTAAACTGCCTTGTGTTTGTGTAAAAGTAATTCAGGTTCCAGATCTACAGATAATAAGGGAAATAGACAGACTGACAGACAGACAGACAGACAGACTCCTGGATGAGGAAGGTGCATCAATAGCAGGACAAATGAGGCCGGGTTTCCGATAGCTCCTCTCTGAGCCTGTGGGGAAAGAGATCAGAGTTTTTCAGTGCTTTTAATCAATGTTTATTCTTAGATCCCGATCAATCAGTCGACCTTCAGTGTGTTTGTCAGAGGGACTATCCTCCCCTGAGCGCAGGTGGAAATAACACACTCAACTCTTTACAATCCAGGTGACATCTTATTAAGTGAAATTAACGCTGCATCACTGTGGTGATGTCTTTATCCCTGAGCACAAAAATGGGTTTCAAGTGGCTTCCAAGCAGTAAAATACACCCAACAACAAGTTACAGTTTTTCTCAGTAGCTTTGGTGCATTTCTCAGATCAGAAATGAAATTCTCAAAACTACTTGTTCAACCTCCACATCATCCTGTGCACATCATAAAAGCAGTTTCTCGTTCTTTTGAACAAGTTGCGATTGCTTTGGTATATTCATGCAATTGATTATGTACAATTGTCTGCGGTTTCCTACATTATCAGTTGCTAATGCCATGTTGCTCAAAATGTATTAAATAATTCTCTGTGCAATAGTCTTACCCCTCAAAACATCTAGTCATTAGTTCATCGTATAAGTCATTAAATGCAAAATGGTTGGTCTAGTTGTAATGAACTGTCAAGCATATTTTCTACACATTTCTATTAGACTTTTTGTAAATGTGCCATGAATTGATGAATTGTGCCGATCTTGACTTTCACTAATGAAGAGAATGTAGATCAACCAATGAGAAACCAGTTCTCTGAAATAGCACAAAGTTGCATCTCATGAACCTTCAACTGGCAAGCATATATAAACAGAGGACAACACAAGAGTTACAAATTCTGACAATGGGTGAACATCCAGGAAATGATCAGGGTCAACAGCCGAGAGGAAGAGGAGTAAGGGTGCGTGGTGGAAGGGTACAGAGGCAAAACTATGTAAAGCGCTTTGAGTGCCAAGAAAAGCGCTATATATAAATGTAATGAATTATTATTATTAAGGGTACAGAGGCAAAACAGAGGAAGAGGCAGAAGAGCCCAAGGGCACAGGCGCATATTGGATGAAATAAGGGCCACAATGTTGTCCAAACCAGGGTTGAAGGGTGCAGCCAAACATTGGGAGATTGACCGTATCCCGTATCCTCAATTTTGTACAGAGAACAGGTATTTGACAATGTGCAATGTACTGTTACTTGCTGTAATGATTCAAAATACAGTAGTCCATTTGTATTTTGCAGCATACAGCAAATATACTTTATACAGATACAAACTGCAAAACACAAACACACACGTGTATTTTTTTACATATATTTGGGTGTGTGCTCATTTTTTTTCCCTATTTTATGTGAAAAATCATGTGTTTTGCATTTCTGCATTTTTCCTCCAAAGGACTGCAAGATTACCTCACAGGGGTGGCAGAGGACCTCTTTTCACACCTCAACAGGAGGAGGCTGTTTGCACCATGGTCAGAGCAAACAATGCCATTAGATTAAGGGAGATACAGAGTGCCATTATAGAAGACAACAATGTCTTTGAAAACATCCAATCTGTTAGCATCTCAACTATCGACAGGGTGCTGAAAAGACACCACATGAGCATGAAACAGCTGTACCGTGTGCCATTCGAAAGGAATAATGACAGAGTAAAGGAGCTACGGTACCAGTATGTGCAGGTAAAAAATCTATGTACATACAGTAACTACAGCAATATTTTATAGTGTTATTATCTAGTAGAGTAAGCATGACCTGTACACATTTTCTATGGCAGAAGAACAAAAGCACATGCAATATGTATAAATTTGAGCTAACTGTATCTTGTCCAAAATGAAAATGGATGTAATTCATGAAACTAATTTTGTGTGTTCTGGGATACAGCGTATAATGGAATTGGAGTCGAGTGAACCATCTCACAACTTCATACAGTATATGTGGATGAGGCTGGCTACAACCTGACCAAAAGCAGAAGGCGTGGTCGAAATGTCATCGGAAAAAAAAATTGTATAGAAGTCAATGGGGCCCATCAACTGTCTGGTTACCAACATTCTTCAAAATATCTTCCTTTGTGGTCAGCAGAAGAAAGAAACTGGTTTGAAACAACTTAATGATGATAGAATTTTCTTTTTTTTTAAGTAAACTATCCTGTTTACAGAAATGAACTGCTAAAATATTTGTTTCACATCAATACTGTCCAGTTTGTCCTGTTGGACATGACACACAGCAACGTGTGCCATATTTCTTCAGTGTCCTATGAGCAATGAAACTGGGATGACAAGGGTTTCAACTAGATCAAACAGACCTCTCATTTCAACAAGACCAAGCCTTTAACAGACAAAGCTATTTTTTTATTTTTTTTATGTTTAATGTGGACTTTCCATAGTCATAATGATTTTTATACTGTACAAACTGTGTATTCTATCCACCTACACTAACTAACCCTATTTTGAAAATTGCCATCTTTAGATAGATGACATAACTCCCAGCATTGTCTAAAATGTAAGATACTCTATGTTATCGTGTTTAATATCAAAGCAATATAACACTCACGACTTACGTCTGTTACAGGGATGTGCGACAGAATTTAATTGAAAATGCATTTTAAATTTTAAAATTCCAATTTGATTCCTGAATTGAAAGGCAAACAGGATACAGGATTGATGGATGGATGGATGGATACAACAATGTAGCATGGTACTGTTTAAAACATTTATCTTAATGCCTGTATTTCATTCTTAATATAGACCATGCACAGTATAAATACTGCAAACTATACAAACCGAGCATCTGCGTTAAAAAATAGGAAACCACCAGTTGAAGGAATGCAGAGAGAGGACGCTAATCTATTTTTCTTTTTTACATGACCCAGTTTATGAAAATAGTGAGAGCGGTAGAGACAGATGGGTCTGGACACTAATTATTCAATTTCAATTCTGAGGATGGAAAAATAAGAGAATGATTCAGATCATTCCCGTTATTACAGTCCATTTCAATTTGCCTCACACAAAAGCAGCATTAGCGACGCTAAAAACCAACACGAATTATGCAAATAGCACGCAGAATATTACAAAATACCGGCTTTCTGTTGGGCAGAGGTGGGCAAATATTAATTTGGCTCATGAAAAGTGACTCTCATGCTGCTGTGAGAGCTGTTTAAACAGTTGGTCATTAGAATGGAGTAAATATTGGCAAGAAGAAATATTATTTTTCTAGCAAATCTCAAAGATAAGCATTAAAACTTGGGAGTTTTGTCATTCATAAAACAGTGTGGACTTTCATTCATATGTTTACATACACACAGTTTGCAGTTGTGATAGAGACTATGGTTTTTAAATTTATTGATTTTAATATGTTCTATAACTAGTCCTTGCCCTCTAAACCTGTCTGCATTTTTACATTTCCATTATTTATGTTTATTAAGAAGTTTCCTCATGAGGACCGTTGGCTGCTCAACACAGTGTAGCTCATTTCAGGTTTTACTATCCTTGTGGGAATATTTGGTAACATACAGTGTAAAATACATGTAAATCTGAATCACACACACATGTTTATTTTCTAATATCTCATGGAGACATTCATATAACTTATAAAAAATAATACAGATTAACATGCACCCTACAACTGCATTCTTAGAATTTAAAAAAAACATATAGCCTACCTCCGATTGAAAATGTCCCCAGATGTGATTTTTTTCTCACTTGGGGATAAAAAGTGCATGTACACACACACACACACACACACACACACACCAAAGAGCGTGTCTCTGATGCATGGACTCAGGCATAATGACTGGTGTTATGCAACATTCACAAGACTGTTTTCCGAGAGAGAGGTCACACTCGGGTTGATGCTTGCGACCACTTGCAGTGGACCTGCACATCTCTTCGAATAAATCACGTAGAGCCGCAGCGCCGGGGGCACGGCCGCATTAACAATAGGGCTAGGCGGGGCTAAAGCCCCGGGGCCCGAACAAGGAGGGGGCCCTTGATTGGCTGTGGAGCAGATCTACTACCCTTCTGATTGCCAAAGCCTTACCACGCAACGCCCCCCACAAATTAGCCCTGTTATTTAGTAGCGCTTTGCCGAATATTCCATGCATTATCATGGAATCATTATCATTAATATTATAGTGACCGTTCGCAAAGAACCGCCTTTTTTAGTTACTGTGTGACAAGCCAGGCGGCTCTCACGAGTCACGCACATTCTCACTCATGCACTGAAAAATACATCGCGGGGCAAAGACTAACGTTACACAATTGACTACGAGAGAGAGTTCAGAGCAGCTTACTGTTGATATGAAACAAAGTCTCAACTTTCAAATATTGTAATTTAAATAATTTAAACCATACCGTTTTCAGGGCTGCCAACTTTTGAGTTCAGCTTAGAGTGAGATTTTGGGGGGCGGGGCTTGGGTTATGGGGGAGGGGCTTATTGAGGGGCGTGGCTTGGCGTGGGGAAAAATACAAACACAAAATCCTTGCATTAGCAGAAGTGCATTAAGTATATATTGATTGTCAAAGTATTTGGTATCTGTACAGAACTTCTTGGGAGATTAACATTACATTTAATTTTACATTTAACATTTTAATTGACATTCTGTTCTTAGAAAACAATAATTAACATTAACTACTAGGCATGTCCATATTTGTCATCTGGAAATGCTTTTGTACTGTTTTTATGATAAAGTTATGTAAAATAACTGCTCAGTGCTGCAAAACAAACAACTCTGCTATTGCTAACTTAATTCTATATAAACTATATAACAGGCCCATTACCAGCCTAAACTGGATGGAGACAAGGAGCGCCCTGTAACTCACTGACCTGCCTACATTCACAATTCACACGGTGCAGATGGGAGGGAGAACGGCTGACTACACAGTTTATGGGAATAAATTGTGTATTTCCCTCACAATTGTCACAAAAAACTCACACTGTCTGTCTGGTCTCCAGAGCCGGTCCGAGCCTTTTGGGGGCCCTAAGCAGAATTTGATTTGGGGGCCCCCTCCCACTACGCAAAGTCCCCTGTGCTTGACGATTATTGACACAAATGTCACGCAATAATGATACATTATGAATGAATACAGTAAGGTTATGTATTAATACAAAATAAATAGGCCTACTTAATAAAAAATAGATGCCTACTTAACATACCTGTCAAGTATCCCGTTTTGGCCGGGAAAGTCCCGTATTTTACCTTTCTTTCCCGCCAGCCTCCCGTATTAGGATTTTCCCGTAAATCTCCCGTATTTTAACCTGCGTTATTGAAAAATAATAATACCCCGGGCGGAGTAAAAAAAAACATTCCCAATCTGAGCTCTAGCTGTCACTAGCCTCGCGATAACTACAGGTAGGCCTACTGTAGGTGGCAGTTGTCGCGAGGTTAGTGTGTGAGGTCAGATGATGAGTGACAACCCGGGGAAAACAAAAAACAAACAAAAACAGAGACGGATGATGGACGCTATGACAGAGCAAGGCACTCCTGCCAAAAAAAAAAAAAAACCTCATGTACTAAATACCGCGATCAATGGGATAGCGAATTTACTTTTCTGAAGAGGAGCAGGGTGGGGGACAGTTACGCGCATTTTGTAACTGCGACTTTAGCATCTCACACGGGGAAGGAATGATGTATGTCGATCAGCACGAGAAAGGGGGTTTAGCATGGTACGAAAGATTGTTACAGAGAATAGGATGACGTTAGACAACAGAACTGTTTGCTCTATACTCTCATGTAAAATTAACCACTGTGGCCCAGCCCACAAATACACTCCTTCCAAAACAGTTAATACAAAGTCTGCAACAAATTTGTTCAATAACTCACTAAAAGAGTAAAGAAAAGTTGTGTGAAATGAAAAGAAAAACTGCAAATGAAAAGAAAAACTGTAAAAGAAAAGCAATATGAAATGAAAATAATGTGTGGAATGAAAATAAAATGTAAATGTAAAGACAAGCAATGTTAAATGAACAGAAAATATGCAAATAAGCCTTTAAATAAATGCTCTTAATATATACCCTATATACCATACATATATATATATATGTGTGTGTGTGTGTGTGTGTGTGTGTGTGTGTGTATGTTTTCATTTAGGCTATAACACCTGATGTAAGGGATACTGCTAATGACTGCTCGCGGTGGGCGCCGGAAAATTTCCCTTATTTTCAAATCCAAAACTTGACAGGTATGCTACTTAAATAAAAAAGTTTTAACTTTTACTTTACTCTTTTACTAACTCTTTAAAACTTCTTAAAACAAACTGTCTCAAAACATATAAAATAAATGATTTGCTAAAATAATGACAAAACTGAGAAATCAGAAATATAATAAGAGCAAGGGTTCAACAATGACAATTATTGTTGAAAACTGTAAAAATATTATTATTTCTCAACTGTATCAATACAGTGTAACTGTCCACTGGGTTGTGTTGCGAAAGACACGCAAGCTCGCTTCATCACCTCTCTGTCGTCGTGCGCGTTTAGGAGCGCGCCGTTGGCCTTGTTTATACTCGACGCGTCCGCAAGAGCGCGAAGTGCGCGCGGCAAAAATGACGTCATTGCGGTGTGGGCGGTCGTGCGCGTTGGGTGCGCAAGACCCCATTTCGCCTGGCGGTGTGCACGGCACTTTTTGTAACATCGCGCGCGGCGCCGCATCCGAAGATGAACGACTTCGAGCCGAATCTGGCCGAACTGGTGCGTCTGTATCAGCATGTTTATGATCCTTCTATACACAGAGACATTTGCATTGATGGGCGACCATAAAAGCCTCTCATTTTTTGAATAGGAACACATTTACATTAAGCACCCAGTTTGCACTCTAAAGTAACTGCTTATATTTACAAAATAGGCCTACAATAGCAGAAGTAAGCCCTGCTGATGAAATTAAGGTTTAAACACTCTTCAATAAGGCTTCAGTTGTTTACTAGTTTACATGCAGTGAAAGTACAATAAACCTACTGCATTTATTACTCTTTTTATATGAATCAGAAATTAATAAACTACTAATAAATGGCAAACTACTTCTTCACTGCTGATTCCTGGTGGTTTAGAGGAGAATTACTCCGAGTCGCCCCCTGTCGTTTCACAGAATAGCACAACGGCGAGCGCGTCAAGTATAAACGCCTCGTCCATATGGAGAGGTCCGCGCGCAGTCAGCGGAGACTCGCGCTCGTGCGGACGCGTCGAGTATAAACAAGGCTTTAGGAGCTCAACACATCTGTCTCGCATGCACGCTCGCTCGCTATAGATTACAGGATATTTTAACTAATTTGCGGTAAAACTAGTCGATCACGAATGGCTCAACTGGTAGATCTATAGATAAACTTATCTTTCAGGCATTTGACCGACCGGGTTGACACTTCAGCGTGAGAAATCGGGGGTGTGGCGTGAGAGCGTGAGAATTGGCTCAATTGCGTGAGTCTCACGGTGAATGCGTGAGAGTTGGCAGCCCTGCGTTTTCAAGTTCAAGTCCACCGACGTTAATCTACTGACAGCTTTGTTGTCTGACAAAATTGCGTATTCGGCGTTATGATTGGCCAGGTCGCCTGTCAATCAAACCCCCGTGGGCACCAGGACAGGGCATGGTGAAATGAAACGTCACGTTTTAATTTAACATAATACATTTATTCTATATTTAACTTGTGAACGATCGACCTGCTGCTGCACATAGGCCTATAGATGGCTGCCTGGAGTGCCTGCGCCTCTACGCATCAACCAATAAATCGCCTCCACCCTTCACTTCATTCTAGAGTCTAGACTATTTTTTAAAACACAGCGTCATCGTCGACCCCACAAATTTTCGGTAAGTTTGATTATTAACTTGATGTATGTTTGATCTTGCTTTTTGTGTTTGATCAAACTCTATATTCACCTAAAGGGCTGGCGATAATATATCCGGTAGAAATATGTAAATTTTGCTGAGACATCATGATGTAAGTTTATAAATTAAACACGTTTTTAATAATTGTGGTTTGGAAGGATACAAATATTTTAAATGATAACTTGAGGCGGTTTTGCACAGCGCACTTGAGTTCCGACCCTGAGGTCTTAAAGTGACAGTAGCTGCTAATAAACCTGCTGTCGCCATTTGTGTAATGTTAATCAAACATCAGAAAGAAAGTAATTTACTGCCCTTGAATGAATCACTTTTGTAAAATTAATAAGAATGAATGTTGAATTTATACTGAAAACTATGTTTTGTATATTTGATTACTTTATACAATATAATATTATTCAGTGCTTTAAATTTTTCAAGGTCGATTTCTTATGTAAGCTTGAGATTCTTTTCTTAAGTTACTATTATTGAAATTGGTCACAAGAATTATGAAATGTTAGTCCCATTAAATTTTGATATGATAAAAAATCGTTTTAAAAGTAATATAACTTAACTGTGAAGTATATCATAGATGGATAAAATGACTCATAATGATAGAACATTTAGCTCATGTAGTTGGTGACCTGTAGTGGTGGGGGGCCCTGCAGTAACTCATAGCCCCGGGGCCCAGTGAGCTCTTAATGCGGCCCTGGCCGGGGGACAGGCTTTCCTCACCCCCGCACATGGAACCTCAAGTCCTCAACGTCCACACATCAGCGCTCATTCCCAGTTCTCTCGTTGCTCACGGACAGAGTGACACGCTACACTACACACTATCTAACTGTCGCATCATGAAAACGCTGACTTACAACATCTCAGACAAGTGTGAATTCATCATGTTGTCAGTGATTCAGTAAATCAAGGGATCTGGAAACAAGAAGTTGATACTGACATTTTGGTGAACCTGATTTCACCAAGCACAGCATGTTCCTGGAACAACATTCCAATCAATCAATCAGTTTAGAGTTTATGTCAGTTTTAGGCTTGCAACCGTTTGGTGCTTCTCCATCAGTGATATTCACCTATCATTTCCTTCTGATTTTAGGGATAGGTTGGGTAGGGTTAGGTTTAGGGGTAGGGATATGGTAAGGACTAAATTTTCAGACAGGAATGAATTTCTAAACTTCTAAACCATGAATTTTTAAGAGCGTGATATTTCAGTAGCCAGGTTTCCATTACAGATTTGCGCAAAACCTTTGTGATATTTTCTAAATGTCGATAAAAAAACTATTGCGAAATGACGGGTGTTTCCATTAACCGATGTTATGTGACTAAAACGGAATTTTTTCCTCTCGCGATAAGTCCTTCCAAAAACCATGGCAACGGACGTTGGTAGGTTTACACCACCGCACCAGCCATTATTTTTAATCGAAGGAGACATAGGCGTGTTATCCAAGCATTTATGGCAAGGAAAGAAACATTTTGGCATTTCTTTGTTGTTTAGATTCCAGTATTCCCGTAATAAATGTCATAAATGTCTTTTATGAGTTTAATGAAGAACTCTGTCTTGTCTTCTGTCTAAACATTCCGCACCATCTACGTCAGGTGACCTGTAAATGCACAAAAATAGTTTCCAATGCAATTTTGCTAAATTCTTCGACTTGCCTGAAAAAGCACCTCATGAGAGCATAAAACTTTTTTGCGATATATTGCGACTTTTGTTTCCGTTGGGTGTATTTTCAATTCGCAATTTCAATTTGCGCAATTTGAAGGGCAATGGAAACACAGCTAATGACGATTGTCTTGAGCCGCCACATTTATTAACGTATGATCATTCATACGATGGGATTGGCGGCATACAAATGTTTCATGAATCACACGAACCCTGTCGTAAAATGATTTCTGCACTCGGATCTGCACTCATTTCTACGTTAGATTGATAAATGAGGCCCAATATTATCAGTTTGTGTATTTTTGCTCAGCCAACAAAAATAGCGAGATTTAGGGGTCATTTGACTTGTACCAACAAGAAACACCCGAGCATCACCCTATCAACCATTTAGCAACAACAACCACTCCAGGGTGCGTTTCCCGAAAGCATCGTTAGCCAGCTATGGTCGCAAGTTCCGTCGTTATCAGCATAGTTCAACGAGCCGATGTTTCCCGAAACCATCGTTTCAACGAATATTCGCAAAGAGTATCGCAAAGTTGTGAGGTTGGAACGACAGCTCTCGAGCTGTGGTTAGAAGCATAGTTTCTAGATTGCATTACATGTGGACTTAATAAATCCGTATCTTGAGCAAAATAAGCAAGCTGACATTCAGTACAACCTGTGTCTTTTATTTAGAATACATACAAATGTAATTTACGTCTTTGAGTTTATCAAGAGATTTAAACACCGTTTTTGAAGACTGGGCATGTGCGAACGTGCTCTACTATGTAAGAAGTACGAGTCTATGATTGAATCTGAAAATAAAGCAAAAATTTAAAATATTCCTCAGATGCCATTTCTGTAATTTATATCAAAACATCTAGCATTAATTTGATCTCAAACAGTTTCATTAAAATAAGTCATTACTCCACCACGTGCGTGACGTCATAAACCAACGTGGTTGAACACCACTTTGCGACAATATGGTTTCGGGAAACCGTCGTGACTAGCTAGTTGATTTCTTCAACGATGCATCGTACTATAGTGAAGCATCGAGTTACGTCGCTGTATGGGAAACGTACCCCTGAACATTCTAGCAACCAACTAGCAATTACCCTAGCAACCACTCTGCACATTCACGAAACGACCTAGCCTCACCCTAGCAACCGTGTGAACATTCTAGCAACCATCTAGCACCACCCTAATCACTTTGATCATTCTAGCAACCACTCGGAAGGATGAATTCTGATTAGCTGCAATGTTTATATCGTTGATCAGTTGGAAATAAAATCGTTCTGAAAGTGAGTCCAATTTTGTTTCTCTGTGCCTTTATTGTTATAGTTGTGGTGTGGACTCTGCTCTTCTTTTATATTTAGAACGATTTTTAGAATTATAGGCTATCTTTATCATAATCATTCTAGTTAAACATCCCCCTAGCAACCACTCTGAACATTCTAGGAACCTCGATTAGCAATCTATTACACTCTATTGATCATTCTATTTATTTATTCTATATTCTGATTTATCAGCAAAGTTTAATTTCTAGACCTCATTTAAACCCGGCCTTTTTTAGCGCTGCGTTCGTTGTGTTCTGTCTTCCGGTTTGTATTTCCAGCAGCAGGAAGATAAGATCTTACGGATTTATCAAGTTGGCATGAAACAGAAGTTATGATAGTCCTTTCTTCCCTATTGTGACATATATCAGGGTGACATATATTGTGACAGATAAACGGCTTTTCAAACAAGAAATAATGTAAGGCAGGACTTGATTTTATTCATTGGGAATTGATTAGATGGTTGTGGTTTGCTATTGGTGGATCTCCTGTGAGTGACAGTAAACACGTCATCAGAGAAGAGAAGATGCCACTGCAAGAGGGAGGGGAAATAATTTTGATTAAAGATTACGAGGTAAAAAAAATTATTTACACAGATAAATAATTTATAATAAATACAGCGAAATTCCATAAAAAACAAGTATTGCCTCTTTTGACTGCATGGTGACTTCAATACATGGTGAAATGTGAGTAACAGTTTTTTCAATTGCTTAAGCACAATTTTGAAAACAGGGCCCGGTTTGTCAAAACAATATGTTGTTACCATACGAAACACACACATTTAAAGGTGCTATATGGAACTTTTCTTCTAAAATGAATCCTTTTTTTATTGCCTGTGTGTGAAGGGGTTGTAATCACACATTACAATGATCCACTTGTCGGGTTTTGCTATTACCTCTGAAGGCCAATATTCATATTTATATGTGAAGTCTCCGGGTCGGATTTACCGCGAAATCCATCGTATGTGACGTGCATGCGCGCTCCCGAGCCTCTCTCCTTATATACAGTCTATGCGACCGACGGCACTGCAGCTGACGACATGGAGTCTGATAACACCCAAAAACGACCTGCCTCCAGCACAACACACATCCAACACTAACTCCACATAAATATGAAAAACAAAACAAAGTTTTATCTGCTGAATCTCGTCAGGCCAAACGTGATTCTGATCGACTCAGGACGAAAACTTCGCCGTTGCGTTGAAAGTCTCCGAGTGGCCGGTAGTGAATGCTCGCTCCTGAGATCGCACACGCACACGAGCACGAGCGCTCTTGTTGCAATCTGAAACATCACCACTAGAGGCCGCTAAAAGTTCCATAGAGCACCTTTAAATGAAAACTAATAGCATTTTCACAAATATGTGTCTATGTTTTGACAAGTGTGACATTTTGCAAACAATCTAGGAATTATGCAAATTGAGTGTGGTGTTTGGATAATTGTGACTATATTTTGAAAAAAAGAACCCGGTTTTCAAACTTGCGTGTAAACAATTGAAAAAAACTGTAACAGTGCTTTGGAATTACAAGGAAGTGACATCATGATATACTTCTGTGTCTGATGTATACAAGTGTGTTTAGTGTTTTGCAAATCACTGTGTGTAATGTTTTGCAAATAGTGTGAAGCTGACAATGTGCTTACAGTTGTGCAAATCTAGCCTTGTGTTTTGCTCCTTGAGTGTAAGGTTTATTGTGGGAAAAGTTTAATTTCAGTGTGTAAGCAATCGTAAAAAACTGTAATCTGTTGCTGTTACTGCATAATCCTGTTCACTTACTAACGTGTATTTGACATGAGTATTACAACATAAACATGATTTATGAGGACCCTTCAATGCAGAAAGTTATGTGTGATGGGTAAGTGTAGGGTTAGTGTAGGGGGATAGAATATACGGTTTGTCCAATAAAAACCATTACGCCAATGGAGAGAGTGTGCGTGTGTTTGTGTGTGTGTGTTTTTCAAAGAGCCTCTAACTGCTGCAGAAAAGTGTCACTTCTGATCAGGCACAGAGAAGGGTAAAGAGAGGGAATTAAAGAAGGAAATATTTAAATAAAAGAGCTATGGACAAATAAACAAATGCTGCCTTCATTCCCACAGCCCCACATACAGTAGATCACAGAATAATGTAGATCAGAAATCTTTAAATGGTACCCCCGCGGGTACAGGGTCAACTGCATGGAACCAGTGAAAAATCGAGAAATTGTTATTTTAATCCGATTTGCTTGCCTCTTTATATAGGTTTGCAATGGTTAGCTGTACGGCTCTGTGAAGTCATGTTAATTTGACTCAGACACTTAGATTCAAGAAACCAAGAACGCTGTGGCATAAAAAATTCATAATGCGTGTGAGAATTCATTAACATTCATTAAGGACATCAATACATTTCATTATTCTTCCTTGAACAATGACAGTGATTAAAGGTTTAAAAAGCACCAGTGTGTTACTGTCAGAAGCTCAAGTAAAACAGCTAGATATTATTCAAGCATATCAAAACAAACTTCCCACCAGATTATGTTATTTTATTTATGTTCTGTCCAAGGAGTCACAAACGCGTTTATGAAATCAGGAGAAGTCAGCACATCTTTTCTGTATTAAAAAAGAGGACAGAAATTATTATTTTTAAACAGTCATTTTACGAAATTTCAAATTATATACATTTGAGTATTTATGAAAACAATTAAGCCATAAAATTATTATTAAGCTTTGTTATTATGTAACAATACCTTTGAAATTAGAATGTGACAGTGGACACGTAGATTCAACAGTGCAGATTAATGCCGCGTCTGATGTGCTCCAATTTAACATGCTTATCTAAACATTTCTCTCCCCTGAGTCTTTAGAAATGAGTCCTGAAGGCTGGATGAAATCTCTCTCGAACATCTGTACAGAGGCACAAAGGCTAATGCCTCAACCAGATGGCTTTACTAACACTACAAAAGCTTCGTAAGACAGATGTACACGTCGTAAAATTTTAATCGGGTGACTCTAAACCAGAGATATTTATACTCAAAAAACATGAGGAACAATCAGAAGTGCTTTACATTTTTCTCAGATGTTTTGATGGCGTTCTGAAATGCTGCTGACGTTCATTCATGCATTTAGCCGATCTTCCAGCTCAAAGGTCAACTGACTTAAATTTTTTCACGCAACTTGATGTAGTTTTTAAAGGTGATATCATACACAGGTGACAGACGACAGTAAAATTACAATGTTCAGCCCCTGCTTGAAGTGTGGTATAGAATAGTGTGTAGGCCTACTGCTAAATAAATCTCTATATTATTCAGCTTTTATTGGTGTATTTGCTCTGAAATAAGGTGATGTTTTTCAGTCAAACAGTCATTGTTGCAAACTAGATTAAATACATCTGATGCAAAAGGTACATTAAATAAAGTACATTTAAATAGAGTAAAAAAAAAAGTTTAAAATCAAATAATATATATATACATAATGAATATATTTTAAAACGTAATTTATTCCTGTGATGCAAAGCTGAATTTTCAGCATCATTACTCCAGTCTTCAGTGTCACATGATCCTTTAGAAATCATAATCTAATATGCTGATATGCTTCTCAACAAATATTTCTTATTATTATCAATGTTGATAACAGTTTTTCTGCTTCATAACGGAGGCCAGCTAGTAGTTGCTGTGCGAGTAAACCTCACTCCTCTGATCTCAATAGGTGAGCCTTGAGCCTACGTTCTGACGTACAACACAGAATCGCTGCGCTGTTACTGTCACGACACACACGGGAGATAGACAGCAGATCCAAGTGCAGTAAGGATGTTTTAATGGGTAATCCGTAAAGCGTAAATCCAGTCCAGGCAAAGGTCAAATACCGTGTAAACAATCCAAATACAAAAATAACAAAATACAAGGAACAATCAGGAACAGACCAAAAAGTGTCAGACATAACAAGGACTCCGTGACATGCACTGAAACAGACAGGGTTATATACACAGGGATTTGTCAATGATAATGGGGAAATGGCTGAGTGCAATAATCAGTGATGAGGAACAGCTGAGTGCAATGACAAGACCAGGATCGTGGGAAATGTAGTTCCTGAAGTGACTGACACCGTGGGAAAGGAGGACATCTAGTGGACACCTGGGGAACACAAACCCAACACTGTGACATAACCCTCCCTCTACGGAGCGGCTACCAGACGCTCCAAGACAACAAAAACCACAAAACAAAACAAGAGTCCAGAATGGGAGGCAGAACAGTAAAGGCTCAGGGGGAGGGATGGGGGGCCAGGTCCGTGGAGGGGAACATGAACAGGGGGTGACAAATTAGTAGGCGGCCGGGGCAATGCAGACAGTCCGTCAGGGACCCTGGGCGGAGAAGACCCCTCGGGCGGCCAGGGCGGTGAAGACCCTTCGGTCGGCCAGGGCGGTGAAGACCCTTCGGGCGGCCAGGGCGGTGAAGACCCTTCGGGCGGCCAGGGCGGTGAAGACCCTTCGGGCGGCCAGGGCGGTGAAGACCCTTCGGGCGGCCAGGGCGGTGAAGACCCCTCGGGCGGCCAGGGCGGTGAAGACCCCTCGGGCGGCCAGGGCGGTGAAGACCCCTCGGGCGGCCAGGGCGGTGAAGACCCCTCGGGCGGCCAGGGCGGTGAAGACCCCTCGGGCGACCAGGGCGGAGCAGAACCCTCAGGCGGCCATGGCAGTGACTCAGGCGCAGGAACAGCGGACACCGGCTCAGGAACAGCGGACACCGGCTCAGGAACAGCGGACAGCGGCTCAGGAACGGCAGGCGTGCAGGTAAGCTCAGGCTCGGCAGGCGTGCAGGTAAGCTCAGGCTCGGCAGGCGTGCAGGTAAGCTCAGGCTCGGCAGGCGTGCAGGTAAGCTCAGGCTCGGCAGGCGTGCAGGTAAGCTCAGGCTCGGCAGGCGTGCAGGTAAGCTCAGGCTCGGCAGGCGTGCAGGTAAGCTCAGGCTCGGCAGGCGTGCAGGTAAGCTCAGGCTCGGCAGGCGTGCAGGGAAGCTCAGGCTCGGCAGGGCTGCAGGAAAGCTCTGGACTGGACGGAACCAGTGGCGAAGGAAGCTCGGGGCTGAGTTCATGGGCTGTAGATGTGTGTGCTGCCCACACACACAAAACAGCCACAGACACCACAATGAACTGGACGGTCTCTGGCTGGACGGTCTCTGGCTGGACGGTCTCTGGCTGGACGGTCTCTGGCTGGACGGTCTCTGGCTGGACGGTCTCTGGCTGGACGGTCTCTGGCTGGACGGTCTCTGAAATGACCGCATGCTGCACAGGGACGGCCTCCAAAACGACTGCACACTGCATGGGGACGACCTCCGAGACGACCGCATGCTGTACAGGGACAGCCTCTGAAATGACCGCATGCTGCACAGAGACGGCCTCCAAAACGACTGCACACTGCATGGGGATGGCCTCTGAAATAACCGCATGCTGCATCGGGACGACCACCGGGGCGTTGGGGAGATAAGAGGCCCTTCTTCTCCTCCTTCCTTGATGGCGAGGTGCAGCCTCAGTACTAGATGGGACCAGCGGTGAGGACCTTGGGCTGGACGAAACCAGCGGCGAGGGCTTTATGATGGACGGAACCAGCGGCGAAGATCTTGTGCTGGACCAGTCCGGCGGCTCCGGATCAGAAGAATGGCAAGGTGGAGGACGGTGTCGTGGAATTTGTCGACCACCTCCTCCCCGAGTTCCGGAGAACTTCGCCAGACGAGTCCCCAGAAACGACTCACCATTTCTGATGGACGAGTTCGCTGAAACCTTAGCCGCTGCTGCTTCCTCAGTCTGCTGGGCCCATAAGGCAAAACATTGAAAAATGTTTAGTCGAGGCTCTTCCTCCCCGACCTGCGAACCTCCTCTCTGTGGTCCCCTTCCTTCCCCATACACAGGAGAAGGGTTACGGAATCCCGAACTGCTGGATCTATTCATCGTGACGGAGTCCTTCTGTCACGACACACACGGGAGATAGACAGCAGATCCAAGTGCAGTAAGGATGTTTTAATGGGTAATCCGTAAAGCGTAAATCCAGTCCAGGCAAAGGTCAAATACCGTGTAAACAATCCAAATACAAAAATAACAAAATACAAGGAACAATCAGGAACAGACCAAGAAGTGTCAGACATAACAAGGACTCCGTGACATGCACTGAAACAGACAGGGTTATATACACAGGGATTTGTCAATGATAATGGGGAAATGGCTGAGTGCAATAATCAGTGATGAGGAACAGCTGAGTGCAATGACAAGACCAGGATCGTGGGAAATGTAGTTCCTGAAGTGACTGACACCGTGGGAAAGGAGGACATCTAGTGGACACCTGGGGAACACAAACCCAACACTGTGACAGTTACACTACGTGAACTCACTCAGAGGCCTTTTATTTGAGAGAGATCTTTTGTAACATTATGAACAGTTGCTGAACAAAAGGATCATTGTTTTCAAACAGTTTTGGAACGGTTGTAAATGTATGTCTGTACATATACATACATACAGATATATATATATATATAGATATACACTCACCGGCCACTTTATTAGGTACCCCATGCTAGTAACGGGTTGGACCCCCTTTTGCCTTCAGAACTGCCTCAATTCTTCGTGGCATAGATTCAACAAGGTGCTGGAAGCATTCCTCAGGGAGTTTGGTCCATATTGACATGATGGCATCACACAGTTGCCGCAAATTTGTCAGCTGCACATCCATGATGCGAATCTCCCGTTCCACCACATCCCAAAGATGCTCTATTGGGTTGAGATTTGGTGACTGTGGAGGCCATTTTAGTACAGTGAACTCATTGTCATGTTCAAGAAACCAATTTGAAATGATTAGAGCTTTGTGACATGGTGGAAGTAGCCATCAGAGGATGGGTACATGGTGGCCATAAAGGGATGGACATGGTCAGAAACAATGCTCAGGTAGGCCGTGGCATTTAAACGATGCCCAATTGGCACTAAGGGGCCTAAAGTGTGCCAGGAAAACATCCCCCACACCATTACAACACCACCACCAGCCTGCACAGTGGTAACAAGGCATGATGGTTCCATGTTCTCATTCTGTTTACGCCAAATTCTGACTCTAACATCTGAATGTCTCAACAGAAATCGAGACTCATCAGACCAGGCAACATTTTTCCAGTCTTCAACTGCTCAATTTTGGTGAGCTCTTGCAAATTGTAGCCTCTTTTTCCTATTTGTAGTGGAGATGAGTGGTACCCGGTGGAGTCTTCTGCTGTTGTAGCCCATCCGCCTCAAGGTTGTGCGTGTTGTGGCTTCACAAATGCTTTGCTGCATACCTCGGTTGTAACGAGTGGTTATTTCAGTCACTGTTGCCCTTCTATCAGCTCGAACCAGTCTGGCCATTCTCCTCTGACCTCTGGCATCAACAAGGCATTTCCGCCCACAGAACTGCCGCTCACTGGATGTTTTTTCTTTTTCGGACCATTCTCTGTAAACCCTAGAGATGGTTGTGCGTGAAAATCCCAGTAGATTAGCAGTTTCTGAAATACTCAGACCAGCCCTTCTGGCACCAACAATCATGCCACGTTCAAAGTCACTCAAATCACCTTTCTTCCCCATACTGATGCTCGGTTTGAACTGCAGGAGATTGTCTTGACCATGTCTACATGCCTAAATGCACTGAGTTGCCGCCATGTGATTGGCTGCTTAGAAATTAAGTGTTAACGAGCAGTTGGACAGGTGTACCTAATAAAGTGGCCGGTGAGTGTATACTATATATATATTGTTTTGCTTAATTTTATTTCTATTGTCACTGCAAAATATCTGCAAAATATGCTAAATATAAAAGTGTCATTGCAAATATATAGTGAATATACAATATGTCCAGCCTTACTGCACTGTATAAAGTGAATACTGCTCTTTATGAAACACAGTATGCATTATGCAACAATAAACATTTCAACATGGATGTTTCATTGTTGTCGAGTTGCACTCGTGAAGTGCGAGTGGGCTCCTGTTAGTTATTATCTTAGAATAAATATGGTTGCTTTACATTTCTAATTAAATTGTGTGTCTAATCAAATAAGTCAACAAAAAGGTCTTAAAATCACTCATTATTTCTGGTTCATTTGTTATTGTGGGGCACAGTAATCCACAGTGTGTGCTCTGCAACCACACATTTTGATAAAGGCTATGTATAGTATGGTAAATAGTATAGAGTTATGACGAGTGGCTGCACAATAGAAGCACACGAAGGCGAAGATATCACTAGAACAAGTCTTTAATTCAGAACTCACGGTACAGCAGGCAAAAACAAACAACCATATAGCATTTACGAGACAAGACAAAGAACTGAACAAAACAGGGAGTATAAATAGACAGAAGATAATGAGATAAATAATGAGACAACATTGGAAAACTGCACTTAACTAACACAATGAAACATAACAATAGGTTACTGTCGTAACCCCGGTTCTCTGAAACATCGAGTGGAGAGATCCACCTATGGGAAGGGCATCCGTACCTGACCTCTGCAGAAGCATCCAATTGCACCAAGTCTGGCTAACAGACAGAAGCGCGCAGCCAATGCCAGGTGAGGCCACACCCCCTTACCTACGGGCATATCACAGCTGGGCGCGCTGCTATTCCTCAGTCAGTATATTCGCTTCTCGTGCGGCAAGCGGGGCAAGGCTGGTGGATCTCTCCACTCGATGTTTCAGAGAACCGGGGTTACGACAGTAACCTATTGTTCTCTTTCATCATCTCGTTTCGAGATCCACCTATGGGAGAGACATGGACAGCTCCCCGATTGCCCAATACACTCACAGTGAGGTTCTGAAGGCCAGAGAAGGACGGTCACCTCAGAGAGGCGGTGCCTGACACGTCCCACAAACATGACCCTGCAAGTTTTCCGCCACGCTAACTGCTGTGGACAAGCAGGGCATGAAACATGCATGAGACACATACATGATAATGGCCCCCGCACCACCAATGCACATAGCTAAACCCAAGAAGGAATGCGAATGCTTGGTGACAGGAATGAACATGGCCAGCCGGCCCATTCACTCCTCGTTGGTTAACCAAACGGGGCTGTGGGAAAGGGCTAAGAGGACCCTACCCCTAGGACCGAGTGTGCCACCGAAGTTCTGGTGACATCCAACCGGTAGTAACGCTCAAAGGTATGAGGAGAGGCCCAGCTGGCCGCGGAGCAGATGTCCTGCAGTGGCACTCCCCTGAACAAAGCCCAAGAGGCGGCTAAGCCCCTTGTGGAATGAGCTCTGATGCCCCTTGGGGCTGCACTCCCTTTGCTTCATAAGCCATAGTATAGCGTCCACAAGCCAATGTGAGAGGCATTGCTTTGAAATGGGACTCCCCTTGTGCAGGGGAGCCCTAGAAACAAAGAGCTGGTCGCTCTTGCGGAAAGCACTGGTCCTGGTCATTATGCTTGCAGAGCACGGACGGGACACAGAGCATTCAGCCCCTGATCCTCCGGGGAGGCAAAGGGTGGAGGGTGAAAAGCAGATAGCTCCAAAACCTCCGACGTGAACGCAGGGAAGCATTTCGGCATGAAGGCCGGGTTAGGCTTAAGGAAAACCTTATCTCCACTTAGGGAGAATTTGGCGCACGAGGGGTGAACCGAGAGTGCATGTAGCTCACTGACCCGTTTAGCAGATGCCAAGGCCGAGAGCAAAGCTGTCTTGAGGGACAGCAGCTTAAGGGAAATACTCCCCAGAGGCTCAAAAGGATACAGAGACCGCGCTTCCAGCACCATGGAGAGGTCCCACTCTGGGACAGATTCAACAGATCTCCTGATGACCAGCAAAGAGCGGCGTGCACCCTCCATAAATCTGCGGGTTAGAGGGTGCTGCCTGACGGTGGAGCCCCAAAACCCACATGACAGGCTGAAATCGCAGCCAGGTAGACCTTAATAGTGGAAAAGGACCTGCCTCTTTCCATGAGGTCTTGCAGGAAACACAAAATATCAGGCACCGAGCACTGATAAGATGTGAAACCACGCCCATCATACCACCCTTCGAACACTTGCCACTCACAGCCATATAGGGATCGCGCGGAAACGGCCCTGGCCTTCTGAGTAGTGGCGATTACACGCGGCGGGAGCCCCAGTGCATTTTGGTTCGTCCTCTCACGGGCCAGGCCCAGAGAGCCACCCTGTCCGGGTGGGGGTGGTAAATCTCCCCGTTGGCTTGGGACAGTATGTCCGTGCGAGGGGGGAGGCGCCATGGCTCGGCGTATAACAGAGGGATTATCTCTGCCAGCCATGGGGCTTTGGGCCACCTGGGTGCTATTAGAGTGAGAGACAGGCCGTGCTCTCTCACCCTGGCCAGAGTGAAAATTATCAGGCACAGGGGAGGAAAAGCATACAACAGCACTTTGGGCCATGGGTGGGCCAGTGCGTCTGCCCCGAGGCAGGGAAGGTTCTTCTGTCCTTTAGCGAGAAGAACATAGGACAATGGTGATTTTCGCGCGAGGCGAAAAGATCTACGGCTGCCTGTCCCATCTCATCCATAACCTCTCCACTATCTGCGGGTGAAGACGCCAATCCCCGTGGATTGGGTTTCCCCTCGATAGCAGATCCGCGCCTCTGTTCCGAATGCCCGGGACATGAGTCACGCGTAATGACAGAAAAACCTGTCTGCTCCACACCAAAAGCCTGTAAGCTAGAGCGTGGAGTTTTGACGAGCGCATGCCACCCTGACGGTTGATATAAGCCACTACCGTGGTATTATCGCACCGTACTAGAACAGGATGTCCCTGCAGGCAAGGCAGAAAATGATTCAGAGCTTTCCAAATAGTAAAAGCTCTAAATAGTTAATGTGCGCTGAACGTAGTCTGCTCAGCCACAGACCGTTCACCGTTCTGCCTTCCTGGGTGGTTCCCCAGCCTGTTAAGGACGCATCTGTCGTCAAAACTTTTCGCATCGTACCGTCCCGAGGGGGGGTTCCCCGTGCGTAAAAGTTCTCGCTCACCCAATGGCGCAAGGGCGCCGAGCAGGCGCGCGTCATCGTTACCGAGCGGCAGAGATCGCAAATCGGGCTGAAATGTAGTGTACAAAACCCATTTCGTGAACGTTCTCATTCTCAGGAGACCAATGGCACAACTTGGATAGATGAAGCCATGAGATCCTGCAGCCTGAGGCATGTGCGATATTGTACTCTCGCCCCTTCACTGAACTGAGACAGACAGTCCATCAGCGAGCGAACGCGCTCTTGAGAGAGACGCGCTCGCATGGAGACTGAGTTCAATTCCAAGCCCAGGAAAATGACATTCTGACTGGGAGTCAGATTGTTTTCGCTCGCATTCACCTTGAACCCGAGGGATGTGATGTGCGCGAGCACCCGGCCGGTGTCCAGCGACACCTTCTCCTTTGATTTGGCTATGATGAGCCAGTAAGTCAGAATTCTCAGCCCTGATAGTCTCAGGGGCGCCACGCCCACCTCCACACACAGACAGAAAGTTCGGGGACTCAAATTGCACCCGAACGGAAGAACTGTGAATTCGTAACAAACGCCTTGGTAGGCGAAACGAAGATATTTCCTGTGTGGAGGGTAGATGCTTATGTGAAAGAAAGCATCTTTCAGATCGACTGATGTGAACCAGTCGTTCTGCTTTATGGCACAGGCGAGAGAGGCTTGTGTCACATTCTGAAATTGAATTTCCTCAAATGTTTGTTCAACACTCGAAGGTCCAATATAGGGCGGGGGGGCGCCACGCCTTTTGGAACATGAAAATACCAGGAATAAAAACCATGGTTTATCAGATTGGGTGGCACCATCTGAATCGCTCCCTTGTTAGGAGGGAGGAAATTTCCTCTTTCAGAATGTGTGAGGCGTTTTCTTCTGTGTGAGAAGAGAGAACGCCGTTGAAATGCGGAGGTTTTATTGCAAACTGCAGCTTGTAACCCTGGGTTACAGTACGCAAAAACCCACTCGGGCGCTGAAACGGCTTGCCAAGCCGCTTTGTGACTCGCGAGCGCCCCCGCTCGGGCCGGAGCGGAGCTGTATGGGCCCAGCTGGTTCATTTGTGATGCAAAGGCGCCATCTAGTGGGAACACTAGAGGCAACATGCAGGGGTTTGGAGGGATTTCCTCTCTCTGCAGTGAGAAGTTTTCTTTGCGGAGAGAGGTCTTCTCTCCAAAACGAATTCATTTGATTCGTAGCTTTGTGTGTTTTGTGTTGGGCAAACACTGGGGCCAAAGCCTTTATTGACAGAGTGAGGGAAACATAGTGTGGTGTCCACTGTACTGAACTTTCCCTCACAAGGTGTCCCCAAAAGTGGGAAAAACACATATCTCCTGAACACATGAACTGGGCAGTCTCAAGTGCAGGCAGAAAAATAATATCCGCGGAGAGAGATACTCTCTCTGTAACGGATTTATTTAATGCGTTTTTTTTTTTTTTTTTTTTTTTTTTTTTTTTTTGTGTTATTTAGTTATGTGTGTGTTTTGTGTTGGGGAACACAGGGGCCTTACACACACAACGTCCACTAAAAAAACATCGGCTGGACAGCCGCAACTGAGCTGTGTGAGCCCAGTTGGTTGATTTATGAGGCAATGGCGACCTCTTGTGGA
The DNA here is from genome assembly GCF_029890125.1 of Rhinichthys klamathensis goyatoka. NCBI lineage: Eukaryota > Metazoa > Chordata > Actinopteri > Cypriniformes > Leuciscidae > Rhinichthys > Rhinichthys klamathensis. The sequence goes on along the minus strand of NW_026606764.1, from coordinate 2,523,941 downwards.
CGGACTCAGGGCGACATGCATGGGATCAGAGAGATTTGCTCTCTATGTTGCCGCTGGCAGATATATAAATCTGCACGAATTCATTTGATTCGTTTATTAAATGTGTTGTTCAGTAATGTGTGTGTTTGTGTTGCGAAACACTGGGGCCGAAGCCTTTAATAACTGGGTGAGGGGAACCAAGTGCGTGCGGTGTGGTAACACTGCTATGTACTTTTCCTCACGACAGCCCCCTCCCCCGTAACTTGTTGTTGTGGGGGGGGAGGGGGACACACACACACAACGTCCACTAACATACGGGCTGGCAGCCACGCGAGGGGATTAACCGACCGTAGGTGGGAGACCCTGTTAGTTAACGTTACTCCCAATGGTCGAACAACAGGCAGGCCGCTTGCGTTCGGGACCGCCTTCCTGGGAAGGCATACATTGAAAACCTCAACACGTAATCGTAACAAATCAAGGCCCGTGAGACCGTGTTAACAGTCTAGCGGGACGCTCCGGCCGTTCAGACTGGGCGGTGGTCCCAGCGTTTACCCGTCGTACATATTCCTATCCTGGTCGGTGGCGCTCTGTGGAGCTGGCCACACAATGTTGAAACGAACGGCCGCTCGCTCACAAACTTCCAGGAGGATGGACGGAGGCAAAGCCGCGTGAACGCTAGCCTAGGGAACGCTAAAAGGACCGCGTCATCCCCGTCGCCGGAACCGACCGGTTCGTCAACGAGAGTGAGGTTTTCCCGCGAAGATGTCCTCTTCAGGGAATGCGGATTGGGCTGATGTCAGCTCAAATATTTTAGAGAGGTGGCGCTCCGGGAGTCCCCCGGTAGCGCGTCATCATCACCGTGTCTCTCCTCCGAGTCAGAAAGGCCGAGCACGGCGCGCTGTGTCGTGCAACTAAAAGCCGGCTTAGTAAAAGCTACATGGGCAGCAATTACAATGACCGCAATTCCCCGGGTTCTCCAAAGCTTGAGCGTGTTAAGCCCAAGCAGACCGCGCAGAACGAGAGGGTCCTTATAGCGGCGATGAGAGCACCACACGCGGCCGGGCAGGCTCGTCGTGCTAGGCTGTTCCCCGGGGGAAGCGGCTGTTTAGACGGTCACATAGCCATGGGCGGGCCAGCGGTGAAGAACTCGGAAAAATCCGTGGCGGGCAGCCATGTAAAGGAGGAGCAGGTGAAGGACAGCGAGAGCTCGGGCGGCTCCGGATGCAAAAAACACAGCAGATAGGCTGAAGAAACGACTGTCACTCACGTCTGGCGGAGGCTGATCTGGCGAATGCGATATGTCCTCCTGAAGACTCGAAAGTGAGCAGCGTAACGTTAATCCAACCGAACTGTGTCAATGCAGAGATCGCGAGAAGCGAATGTCAACTGAGGAATAGCAGCGCGCCCAGCTGTGATATGCCCGTAGGTAAGGGGGTGTGGCCTCACCTGGCATTGGCTGCGCGCTTCTGTCTGTTAGCCAGACTTGGTGCAATTGGATGCTTCTGCAGAGGTCAGGTACGGATGCCCTTCCCATAGGTGGATCTCGAAACGAGATGATGAAAGAGAACCCAGACAATAGTACAGATACTGTGCACAGTATGTATATTTTTGCTTGGGTGACCTACTGCCATCCATGCATACAAAAATGGACATGCACGTTCGTAGTACTTACAATATGCTGCAGAAATAGCATTACGGTTGTATGCTATTATGATTATCTGCCATAACTTAATGGCTCCACCCACTGTCATTATGACATGAGAGTCAAAACATATCAAAACAATGTAATTCTGCTGTGAATACCTTGAAGGAGCCGATGAGATGGGCCAAAGCTTTAAAGCACAGCAGGTGCTGCATGAATAAAAGAATACATATTCATGAATATTAGCATTCATTTGCATACATTGATAGAGCCTTCGTCAAATTAAGGTCAGTTTAAAGCAGTCTAGAGGTGAAACACCTAGAGCAGTAATAATAAGAGTTTAACATTTCCACCAGTTATGCTTAAAGGTATATTTTAACATATTATTCACAGTGTTGGGGAAAACACTTTGAAACTGTAGCTTTTCAAACTACTAGCTACGCATAATTTAAAGTAGCTAAAGCAATGTAATGGTTTGGTGTTAAATGACTTCATCCTGTCCCAGTTTGATATGCAGACAATTATAAGTAGTTGTAGGTCAATTCACGTGAAAAGCGTAACACTGTATCGATTCAACTGTTTGTTCGACCAATCATCAGCCAACAAAAAAATCTCTTCTTAGAATGTTTTGCTAACATTCCAACACATTCTCATCCTTTGGCGTCATATAGGTGACGCCATATGACATTTCGTCGAAATCTTACGCACATGGCATCCTTTAGCGTCAATATAACACGCACTGTTATGGGTAGGTAGGTCTGGGGTAGGGTTACGGTTATGACGCCTTGGGATCTGTGTCTCATATTGACGCTAAAGGATGCCATGTGCGTCGGATTTAGACGAAATGTCAAAAGCGTCACCTTTATGACGCCTTGGGTTCTGCGTCTCATACTGACGCTAAAGGATGCCATGTGCGTAAGATTTTGACGAAATGTCAAAAGCGTCACATGCATGACGCCTTGGGATGAGAACGGGCTGAACATTCCCATTAAGGTATGAAAATCTTCGGTGTTTTAAATGTTCAAAACGGACAGTTTTTAAAAGAAATTTTTTATTAAGAACGTTTTTTCTTGGTTTATGTGAACAAGAGGAACATTCCATTCTATAATTTTGAAAACTGGTATGAAAACGTCTCAGGTTACGACTGTAACCTATGTTCCCTGAGAATAGGGAGGGCCAACCTGTAAGCATAGATCTATCTGAGGGCTCGGAGGAGCCACAGCCTACTAAAGAATATAGTCTGTATTATTCCATACAAAGGGCTGCAGAATCGCTCAGCCTAATGAAAACTTAACAGAGCTCAAGGGGCGAAATACTCAGAGAAGTCAAAACGGTCCCATGGGCCGGACATAAGATCTATCTGAAGCTCTAGCGTCAGTCACCACTCTAAGTAAAACATCCTAAAGAGGGACCAACTACTCTACCCTGAGGTGGCTAAAAGCCCGAAGGCTAACATAGTTATCGTTCTGGCCACCTAACGGGGAACTTCAGGGCCCTGATAATCCAATAAAGTTCTCTTACCTTATTACCTTGACATTGCCCCATAACTCTATACAGGGAACGAGGTCTGTAAAGAGAAACATATTATTTTTTTAATCACAAAAAATACTCTTTGAAAGACCAGCAGCTCACCTGCGGCGTGCGAAGTGAAGACTCACCAGACAGTTCTTCATGAACATGGGGTCTACCACCTTTACATACCTGAAAGAGGCAGAGAGGCAGGCCATCAGAACATTGTTCTAACCATCTAGCCTCAGGCCTGATGTAAGAAGCGCCTGGGGAGTCGGGGAAGAGAGGAAAGGGCTAAGATATAATCACGCCCTCAGGGAAGATGATCCATGACCGACGCAATGTGCGTTTTTGCTGGATCACCTCCCTCAGATCCCTCTTCTTGCGGGAGTCGCGCCTCCTCTGCGACCTACTCCTCCACGGAGGAGGAGCACGAGAGGTGACACTGGCTCTCTGGCCCTATCTAAGGTCCTCGGACCATGATAGGCCAGGCCCTCCCATCTGTCTGGGCGTGGACACGGATCTCAGCGGTATGTATGTCCTGGATACAGCTGAGCGCGCCTTCGCCTCTCTGAACTTTCCAACCACCGCCACCACGGAGGTGCCGAAAAGCTCAGAGGGCGAAACCAGCGAATCGAGGAGAAAGCCTTTGTCACCGGTGCGGGCCGGGGCGGACTCGGATGACCAGCCACCCCTGACTTAGACACCACCGTGAGGAGCCGACACCACGGGTCCGCAACAGATGGACAACGCAGACCAGAGATAAGTTCAAAGGAATAACAATCTTTATTGAACACAATATATCAATGAGCACAAACGTGATAGACTTCAGTGTCCTCTAGGTCTTCTTCGGCTACGAGTAGGTACTGATCGAACGTCACAGTTTCGCCCTGACGGCGACTTCACCAATGATACGGCTCACTTCAGGACTCGGACGGTAAGTAGGAAGGTAAGGATTCTTCTCAGTACAGGATTCTTTCGTCAGTGCACAGTAGTGGGACAATGATTCAAAGGCTTACTTCACCAGCAATGTTGCGTATTTCCAGACCCAGACGGTAAGTGAAAGGTAAGGATGCTTCGCAGTACAGAATACTTTGGTCGGTGCACAGTAGTGAGACAGTGGTTTAAAAGCTTACTTCACCAGCGATGCTGCATACTTCCAGACTCAGACGGTAAGTAGGAAGGTAAGGATTGTTTTCAGTATAGGATACTTTCCAGCTCAGCTGTATCACTCTGGGCTTCTGATGGAGAGCAGATATAATAACTTTTCACAAATGTGTAAGCAGGGGTTGGGGCCACTTCTCAGCAAAAGCACACCACACTCGTGTTCACTTCAAATCCACAGCCATGAATCAATGTATATGAATAAGGCAAAAGCACTGCAATTCACTCACACGATAGGGCTTATCAGAGGCCTCAATCCATTCGTTATACTCCGGTGAGGGATATTTAATCCTCAGTTCCTCCTCAGCACACTCCGAAACACATAGCTTCCCCAACAGTCAGATTTACATTCACTGCATCCTCTTCGAGCTTTTCGAATGTTCGTAAGATGAAATCAATTCACTTATCTTTCTCTCTCCCTTCACAGCGCAGATTCAATCGATAAATCAGTCCAGCAGATTCCCACAGACGAACTCTGATCCAGCAGACTTCAATGGGGGGCTTCCACACCCAGACAACTTCCCCGAGCAAGCTTGTGCCCAAAACTGCTCCGAGAAAACCAGAACCCCGAAACCTCTCTAAATAGCCCTTTTATCTTTGGCTTGTGAAGCAGGAAGCCTGTGTGAACGCCGCTCCTCTCTCTCTCGCACCTGCAGTGCATTAGCGCTAATCAGGCCGGACAATGTTTCTGCCACACCCGGAACCGGAGTGGGATGTGTCGCACACAAATCGTTCCCTCGGAAAACTCGTGGCTCATCAAGAGGGTTCCGCTCGCTAAGCGTCTTTGTCGCCCGTGACACCTTTCTCTTTCTTCCCGATGTCGGCCAGGTTCAACCACAAATGTCTCTCCGTGGCCAGTATCGTCGCCATCGACCAGCAGATTGCGGCAGCAGTCTGTTTGGTGGCCCTGTGAGGGACCAAGCAGTTAAGCATGAGGAGTCACAAGGGAAGTTCAAAAGTAAAGATTTTTATTTCCCAAAAAAATCATTACAACAAAATAAAAATAAATTTTTGGGCCTATAAAAGAGGTCAAATAAACAGACGGTAACTAAAGCTCTGAACATAAGAGACTCAAAAATACAACTGACCTCCAACAAAAGAAACAAACGGAACTTATATATTGGCTGATCAAACCAATTTTGACACACAAGGGAAGACTAACAACAACACTATTACATATGACAGAAATAACAGCAAAATCGACCCAAAAACTTATTACAAAAGAAATGTACTTTTACTTAACTCAACAAAAATATTCATAATATAAATCTAAACCCCAAAATATCTAAGAAGAAAATAAAGCTCTTTATTTTAATATAATAAAGCTCCTTATATACTTCCAGGTCGCATGTTAATCAATGTGTTTGACGTGATTTGATAGTGATTTCAGACACCTGTCACGCCTGAGGCGTTCCCCAAAGCGTCATTCGACGCAGTGCGAGTTCCCTTCGGAATGTAACCTTATTTCTGAATGTTTTCTGAACGTTCAAATGTCCAGTTTTTAAATGTTTTAAGAACCTTTTTTCTTGATTATGCAAAAATCCTCCAAACATTTTCCGGGATCATTGCTTCTATTCATTTATCCATCCATTCTCCACACCACTTATCCTCCCTAGGCTCGTGCAGATTGCTAGAGCCTATCCAAACATTTTTTTAATTTTATTTTTTATTTTTTACCTTTATTTTACCAGAAAGTCTCATTGAGATCAAAAATCTCTTTTACAAGAGCGACCTGGCCAAGGTAGCAGCCATACATAAACACAACATAGTACAAAATGCTACATACATAGGGTGAATTGCCCTAATGTGGGACACTGCCTAATGTGGGACACCTAAGGTCTAGTGTTTGTAGGTCCCCCATAAATACATGAATGACAGTGAAACTATGGGTTAGACAAAGCTGCGGTGTCATGTGATCAAAATAACATGACCTATCAAATGTCCAATCATATTTGAGGGTGGACCAATCATCAAACAGGAGACACCTTGTGTGAAGACCATCCGAAGGTTAATGACATAGAGTTTTAACAAATTTGATGTTAAGGAGTTAAATAGATTTTAAACAAAGCAATCCTGCTACTTTTTAGCCTATGCTTATGAAATGTTTGTCCATCAAAAAATTGTGTAACTTTATGTGTATAAACTATATATTTTATATTTTTATCAAATTTCCTAGTGTCCCACATTAGGAAATGTGGTTTCCAAATCCGGGACAGTATGATCAGCCTAATGTGGGACAGTACTTCAATGAGTCAAAAATGTGTGGTGGGGCATGTTTTAAACATTTTTTTATTGTATTTTAATAAAAATATGAATAATGTTTATACTAGACAAATCTTAACTAAAGAAAAAATGTTTCACCTAAGGTATTGATGAAATGGAAACAGGATTGTCATGACCTTTTTTCAGAATCTGTGGTCAGATATTAATAAATATGTAATTCCTAATAAATAAGTCAAAGAAACTCACTTTAAAAAAAAAAAATAGATATTATCCATGTAATGATTTTATCAGTAAGTTTAAAGAAGGGGTTTCTCCATTATGCTGTTTTGGTAAAGAGGAAACAGAAACAATTGTACATTTATTTTTTAGTTGTAATTATACCAAATTATTTTGGTCCAAAGTTTATCTGTTTATTTTTTAGGTGTTTTACAAATGCATCACTATAACTGATATAATGGTCTTGTTTATGGATTGTGATACCGGTTTACTGGAAATGGATAATATAACTAAAGATGTTGTTATTTTACATGTTTCATTCATTCATAACAAAGAAAATTACTAACTAAGATTTAAGAGAGAATCTAAAATAAAATAAGATTTTACTATTTTACATGTATCAATGTGATTTTTGGTATTTTATCATAGATTTTTCAGTGTCCCACATTGGGGGAACAACTGTCCCACATTAGGAAGCTGCTGATTATTTCAGACAACTTGCAATAAGAGCACTAATATGTCTATAATTTCTCTTATGAATGGGTTATCTGAATTTTCTCTTTTGATTTGATTAGGACACATATCCTACTGGGTTTTTTAAAATGGTATTGGGTGTGGATTTAATGTTTTGGTTAGACATCGCAATATGTCACAGAAGTCTGAAGTGCAAAAAATAACCCACATTAGGGCAATTCACCCATACAATCATGCAAAAATCATTCAAACACGATGTCTTTGCTGCTTGTCTTTAAATTGTGGGGAAAACTGGAGCACTCGGAGGAAACCTGACACAAGGAGAACATGCAAACTCCACACAGAAAGGAGTCCTGGCTCAGCTGGGACTCGAACAGGGGACCTTCTTGCTGTGAGGTTACAGTGCTACAAAATGTAAGCAATTTATTTCTTACAGCCACAGGTACCACACTGTAATAGTACACTAAACTGTGTAATAGTCTCTAGTAGATAGAAAGACACAGTCCAAACATGGAATCGTAAAGAGCAAAGCTTATTTTCTAAACCAAAAAACACAACCCCATCAAGTTAAACAAGGGGAAAAAAGAACACAAACTCAAACATACAACTAGACAGCACACACGTCCAATCTACCGTCCAATCTCTTCTGTGGAAAACAACTCAACAGAAAAAGAAAACCAAAAAAATTGTGTTCTATATGAACTGTTTCATATGCAGTTTCAAACACTGTTATCTTACAAAAAGCTGTGTGATGCTTCAGGCTGACGAGAGACCAGTAGAGTGTAACACTTGTCTATGGATGTTTGGTTTTAAAATGGAGTGAAATGGAGCTGTGAGTAATAGAAAGACAATAAGAGAATCAGAAATCGGATTAAATGCTATTACAGAAAGGGAAGATGAAAGTCCCGATTGCTTAGTGTAATGTATTAAGTTCAATGAAGTCAGTGTATTATATCTGCTTGACTGTATATTTCATATACAACTTGCATTCATTGTTTGTTCCTTATGCATGTGTCTTGTGACTTCATGTTCTCTTATCTTCAATTCTCTTTAATGATCAAACAAGTCACTGTAAAAAAAAGGTTGCTGCCTAATATTTTTAAGTACAATCAACTTGGATGTTTAAGTCATTTCAACTTAAATTACATTAAATTGACTTAAAAAATGAGTTTAATCTTGTAAAACTGATGAGTTAAAGCAATGTAAAAACATATGTTGTCATAACTTATTGATCACATAATTTTTTACATTGAACTTTTAAAAAATGTTAGATGAAAGTCCAACTAAAACATTCCAAAAAAATATGTTCCATAAACGATGTATAAAAAACATTTTGTGCTGATGGAGATATTTTAATGAAATCTGAGTGATTTCTGTCCCTCCATTGACAACTACACAACTGACACTTTGATGCTTCAAAAAGTTTATAAAGAGATCGTATAACTATATAAATTGAGCGGTTTAGTACAAATTTTCAGAAGAGACAGGATTGCTTTATATGATGAACAGATTTAATTTAGGATTTTATTCACATATGAACTTTCATCAACGCACACATCAGTTGTGGTAAACGGAAGCTCAAGCATGTTCGCTTGAAGTGTGAGAACCAATGAGGTTAATTCTCGTGTTACGCAGCGCGTTTTGAGCTTCCGCAAGAACCAATGAGGTTTGTTCTCGCGCATCAAGCAGGTTCGGTTGAACTTCTGTTTATGTTCACTGATCAATGTTTAGAATAAGGCTAAATTCAATTTGTTCATCATATTTGCTAAAGCAATCCAGTCTCTTCAGGTCATCTTTTTATAACTTTTCATTCATTGTTTAATTTAAAATATCTTCATTTGTGTTTCGAAGATAAAACGAAAGTCTTACGGGTTTGGATGATATGAGAGTGAGTAATTGATGACAATTGTTTTTCATTTTTGGGTGAACTAACCCTTTATTACTATTGGTAAAAAGTTTTTAGCCTGGCTGTGGTTTAAAGGAGAAAGTAGCCATAGTGCGCCAGAACGCCCACCACACACCAGTGATGAAGCCAATTGGTATATATATATATATGGGGATGATTAGGAGGCCATGATGGACAGAGGCCACTGGGCAAATTTGGCCAGGATGCCGGGGTTACACCCCTACTCTTTCAAAAGGGATTTCTTCCTGGGATTTTTTGTGACCACAGAGAGTCAGGACCTCGGTTTCACGTCTCAGCCGAAGGACGATGCTCTTTGACAGTATAGTGTCCCCATTACTATACTGGGGCGTTAGGACCCACACAGACCACAGGGTGAGCGCCCCCTACTGGCCTCACTAACACCTCTTCCAGCAGCAACCTGGTTTTCTCAGAAGGTCTCCCATCCAGGTACTAACCAGGCTCAGCCCTGCTTAGCTTCAGTGGGCAACCAGTCTTGGGCTACATGTCGCTAAACAAATATAATTATTGTTTTCAAACAGGTTTCCCGAACAGTCACGCACCAAACTCCATTTCAGGTGTGAGGCAGTGTTGCTGTGTCAAGATGCCCAGCTAACAGGGAACGTTTCCATACATTTCACTAACTTTCTTTAAAAGTTTTGTAAATGTTAGCAAAAGTTCTTAAAATACCGTTTATGAAGCATTCTTATAACGCTATTAATAGTTAAAGCTGCAGTCCGTAACTTTTGGCGCTCTAGTAGTTAATAAACAGAACTGCATGTGTCTTAAGGAAGAACATGGTAGCCGGAGCCACTTTACTCAGTTTATGTCGAGTCACACAGGTACTGGGCTACTCCGCAGTGGTACGACCAAAACCCGTCTAGAATAGTCCCAATATAAACACTTATACTGTAGTGATTCAGGATAAGACAAAAACATGGTTTGGAAAATGGATTCATGATGTACTCGCTCATTATATGATTTTTGTACATTTTGAACACAAAAAAGTTACACACTGTAGCTTCTACAGAAAGTATTGACCTTTACTCAAATACTTTACACCACTGGTTTTTGAAAGAAGCCCCTTATGCTCACCAGGACTGTGTTTATTTGATCAAATGTACAGTAAAAACAGTAATAATGTGAATATAACATGTTTTAAAATGTAATTTATTTCTGTGCTGTCAAAGCTGTATTATTATGGAGTTTCCTTTGTGTCTTTTTTTACTCAATCGAACATACTGCGTTTGAGAGTAAAACGAATTATTTTGAAATTTAAAAAAAAAAGATTGCAAAAAAGTCTTCTTAAAGCTGCAGTCCGTAGCTTTTTTAAGTTGAAAATAATCCAAAATAATTATATTAAAAAAAACTTATTCTGCCAGTGGTCAAAACTATCTGCTTGCCATAGCTAGATTCAAAACGGTTAGCTTGTAATAATGATTTTAATTCCAGTGGTACTGGTGGGTTTCCGCGGGAAATTCGAGCATGTCTTTGCGTCATTACGTCACACCCGTACACATAAAGAAGGAGTTTCGGCTAGCCGGCTATACTGCGCGTGATGAGATGTTTAGATGTATAGGCTTTTCTCGCAGCACTTTACATAATTAAACTTATGGCATCCAGAAAGATCCAAACAACAATCATCAGTGTCAACTGGAGATTCAGCAGTTATAAAACCCAAAAGACGTACTTCGGATTTAAGTTGGCTAGAGAAAGAGAAAGAAACCGTCTCATGCGAACACAAGGATTTAAACATCGGCGGGGCTTTTGAAAAGTGCGTGAACTCCGTGTTTTGAAGGGGTTCAAAAAGGAAGAAGAGACGGCTTTTTTCTGCTGAACAAGTAAGACATTTCAATAGTTCAATCGTGTAACAGTACGTTTTCTTAATTCACACAGTTATGGAGTTTCCTTTGTTGTGCCTTTCTCGTTTTGCTATTATGGAGAATATGAATTCTGAACTACACAGGTAACCATAAAACACATTAAATTTAACATTAGTCACGCAATGCTGATGTGATGTTGTTAACATGAACAATTTGAGAACAAAGTAGGCTATAATTTGCACGGTTGCTGTAAATCGCGTTGATTAAATCTAACGAAGCTTATCATGTCGAATGCTTTTTCCCCCTTAGTTGGTCAGAACAAAAATGGATGTTACTTACTTGTTCAGAAGACATTTTCTTATGAAAATTCTTATGTTGGTCAAACTTTCAAAAAGTGAATCTGTGATTCTGAATGACAGTATCCACACAGCGCGGTGACTGACAGCACCACTCGCCTCAAAACACTGTGTTCATCCGCGCTGTTTCATGCCGATTTACAACCCACGTAAAGATGATAATTCCGCGAATCACTGCAGTTACAGATTTCGAACAGAGAGATGGCGACAAAGAGTAAGTAAGTAAGTAAGTAAGTAAGTAAGTAAAATTTATTTTTATAGCACATTTAAACACAGCTTGCACTGACCAAAGTGCTGTACATAGCGCAATAGCCAGAAAAAACTAAAAATAATAAAAAATATAATAAATACAAATATAAATACAGACATAGCACAGTAAGACAATTAAAACGCAGGAAAGGCCAATGTAAATAAGTGAGTTTTGAGTCTGGTTTTGAAAATTGTGATAGACGAAGCATTTCTGATGTCAGGTGGCAGTTGGTTCCACAGCTGAGGGCCAGCAATGGAAAAGGCTCTATCACCTTTTTGTTTGAGCCGGGACCGCGGGACATGGAGAAGACCTTGGCTGGAAGATCTAAGGGACCTGGGAGCTACATGCGGATGAATAATACCAGCTATGTAGCTGGGGGCCAAGGCGTGAAGAGCTTTAAAAACCATCAACAGCATTTTAAATTGTATCCTAGACTGGACAGGAAGCCAGTGCAAGGAGGCTAGAACCGGTGTTATGTGTTCACGCTTTTTTGTATTTGTGAGCAGCCTAGCCGCTGCATTTTGGACCATCTGAAGCCGTGCGACCAGTGTCAGAGGAAGACCAAAGTAGAGAGAGTTACAATAGTCTAGCCGAGAGGTTATGAAGGCATGGATAACTTTTTCCAGATCGTTGTATGACAAAACAGACTTGAGTTTTGAAATTATTCTTAATTGATAAAAACTAGTCTTTACAACAGATGATATTTGTTTGTGCAGGTTAAGATGGGAGTCTAAAATAACACCCAGGTTACGTGCATGGGCTTTAACATAGGGGGCAAGGGGGCCAAGGTTGGCAGGAATGGAATTCTTTGATTTTGAAGGGCCAAAGACAATAACTTCAGTTTTGTTATCATTTAGCTGAAGGAAATTGTTTGCCATCCAGATTTTAATTTCTTTCAAACAGTCTAAAAGTGGCTGCATGGAGTTGCCAGATTTAAGTGGGATGTACAGTTGGGAGTCATCTGCGTAAAAATGGAATGAAATATTGAATTTTCTGATTATGTTACCTAAGGGAAGCATGTAAAGACAGAAAAGTATTGGACCCAAAATGGATCCTTGGGGAACACCATAAGACACAGGGGCAGAGGATGAAGAATACTGGCCTATGGATACAGAAAAAGATCTTTGGTGGAGGTATGAGTGAAACAGTTTAAGAGCTATACCCTTAATACCAACCCATTGTTCGAGACGCTCTAGTAATAAACCATGGTCTACAGTGTCAAAAGCAGCACTAAGATCCAACAGGACCAGGATGGCATTATCGCCTGAGTCAAGAGTGAGCAACAGGTCATTTGTCACCTTTAACAGGGCTGTCTCAGTGCTGTGACGGGCTTTGAACCCAGATTGAAATGGCTCTAGGATCTCTGTTGAGTTGAGGAATGGAAGCAACTGTGTTAAAACCACCTTCTCCAAGATTTTAGAGATGAATGGCAGTTTGGAAATAGGACGGAAATTATTATGACATTTTGCATTCAAATTATGTTTCTTTAGCATAGGCTGGACAACCGCATGCTTGAAACAGGTAGGAACAGTGCCGGTTGCAAGGCAGGAGTTAAGAAGATAAATTGAATGGTGGGACCAATAGCATCAAACGCATCTTTGATAATCTGTGAAGGGATAGGATCATGTGGAGCTGTTGATGGTTTCATATGCTTTACAATTTCACATAGATCAGTGTAGGACACTGCTTGAAATTGGTCAAAAGTTGTTGTGGCAATGGGGAAATGTGCTGATATTTCAGATACAACTGGAGTGAACGGTGTTCTGATGTGGTCAATTTTCTCAGTGAAAAACTTCAGGAGCTCCTCACAGCTATTGGTGGATGCCTCAACCTCTGAAGAGACTTGGGGATAAACAATTGAATTTATGGTATTAAATAAAATTCTAGGGCGATGGGAATGTTTGCTTATAATGTCAGAAAAATACTTAGCCCTGGCTTTTTTAGCTGCAGCTTGGAAATGGGCCTGGGAAACTCTGTATATTTCTAGAGAGACTGAGAGGTGATCCTTTTTCCACTTACGCTCAGCTCTTCGACAAACCTGCCTGAGATGGCGGGTGGAATCGTCAAGCCACTGTTGAGATTTAAAATTAGGGCGTCTGAGTTTAAGAGGGGCCACAGTTTCAAGAATAGCTGAACAAGATGTGTTGAAGGAGGATATTAGCTCATCAGGGCTCAAGGGGTGATCATAGGCAGTGATAGAGGCAGTGACATCATATCCCAAGTAGCATTCAGAAAACATATTTGCAGTAAAAGGGTTAATATGGCGAGAGAAATGGCCAGAAGTTCTGGCTGTATACAGTAAATTGAATAGTGTAACATTGAACACAATAGGCATATGGTCAGAGAGAAATGCATCCTCAATGTTTATATTATCAATGGAAAACCCATGGGATAAAATCAAATCAAGGGTGTGCCCATGCACATGGGTCGCCTGATTTATGTGCTGAAGGAGGCCAAATGACTCCATTACATGGCAAAACTCACTAACCAAGGGTTTATCTGGGCAACATACATGAATATTAAGAGGAAAAGCTACGGACTGCAGCTTTAAGGCTCAAAATTAAAAAGTTTATAACAAAATTATTTGCAGTGCATGTAAATCTTTGAAAACCTTTATTTTTCTTTGTGCTTTTCGAACACTTTTCATCACAAACGCACAAATTTTGCTCTCTTTTCTGATGTCTTTTTTGCGGGTCTAAATCTTTTGCTTGCGAGTTGAAAAGTTTTGCTTGCGAATGAAGCTGTGTCTCAGTGGGCGGTCTCTACCAACCAGGATGGAAGGGCCGTTTCTATTGGTCACCCTGGATCGAAGTGACAGGTTGACCACGCCCACTACGTTTTCCCGCTGCTGCCGCGCAGTGTGTCTGAGAGATGAGAGAGCAAACTTGTAACATGGCGATATAATTTAAAGCTGCAGTCCGTAGTTTTTCCTCTTTGTCACCATCTCTGTTCGAAATCTGCAACTGAAGTTATTTGCAGAATTATCAACTTTACGTGGATTGTGCCTCGGCACGGCACAGCGCGGATGAGTTAATGTTTTGAGGAGAATGTGCGGCTGTCAGTCACCGCCGGTGTGGATACTGTCATTCGGAATCACAGATTCTACTTTTTGGAAGTATGACCAACATAAGAATTTTCACCGGAAAATGTCCTCTGAACTAGTAAGTAACATCCACTTTTGTTCTTCTGACCAACTAAGGGAAAAAGAGCACTGCAGTAAATCACGCTGATTAAATCTAACGATCACTTATATCACGTCAAACCGTGCAAATTATACTTTGTTCTCAAATTGTTAATGTTAACAACATCAGCATTGCGTGACTACATTTAATGCCCTTCCGATATTATCCTTGTTTTCGCATGGGCCCGGTTGCAGTCTCTTATTTTCTGTAGCCACTCTGAAGTCCAAAGTCTTTTGCATTTTACAGCGGGTGAATCTCTAGTTGTCACTGGTGATTGTCATTTGAACCTTTCTGGATCCGCCATCAAATTGCTAAGTTTAATTATATCAAGTGCTGTGAGAAAAGGCTATAAATCTCCACCTCCAACATCTTCACACGCAATATAGCTTATACTAGCCGAGACTCCTTCTTTATGTGTACAGATGTGACGTAATGACGCAAAGACATGCTCGAATCTCCCGCGGAAATACTCCAGTACCACTGGAATTAAAAACATTATTACAAGCTTACCGCTTTAAATCGAGCTAAGGCAAGCAGATAGTTTTGAACACTGGCTGGTTATGTACTTGCTCAAAAATTTATTTTGGATAATTTTTAACCCAAAAAAGTTACGGACTGCAGCTTTAATTACAAAATAATTAGTTTTACTCTCAAACGCAGTATGTTTGATTGAATAAAAAAGACACAAAGGAAACTCCATATATTTTCAGCATCATTACTTTGTCTTCAGTGTCTGTCAGGAGTCTAGTCTTATTCCTCTGCTTGTTTCTCTCTCTCTTTCACTTGTGCTCTCGCACAGCTGAACCCATTCTTAATCAGCGTTCACTCTCCTGCTCTCCTCACACCTGTTTCCCTTTTGCCCTGATTTTCTGGCTATTTAGACCTCATGTTCTTTTCCCCTCTTGTCGGTTTATTGTTTGTTCGTTCATGTCCGTCACTGACTTCTGTATATCATTGCTACAGTTTCTTGTCCTGTGTGTACGCATATGTCAGATGAGTTACTGCTCCGGCTATCCTGTGTCAAGTCTGATTCTCTGTGCTGCGGTTACTGCCTGGTGGAGTCTGCGCTTGCCTATTCCTGCGAGCACTACCTGACCGCGAACCTGTGACGATCATCCGGCCTGGTTTCTCTCTGGAGTTAATTTTCCTGTTCTGCGTTCAAGACTACCTGTGATCGGCAGACAGCCTGTGTTGCATTTATCATTTTCCTTTTCAATAAATCATTAACCAGCTTTCGCTTTTGGGTCTATTTCGAACTGTTACAGAATAAACCGACCATGACGGACCCAGCGAACGATTTAACCATCCGCTCGGCTGTTGAACTGCAGGGTGCACTGCTGGGCAGACATTCCGATGAATTAGCTGCCGCCAGACACGCTGTGGATTCACTCGCTGCCCAGGTGTCGGATCTGACTGGTCAGCTTCATCACCTGCGCCAAGACCAGTCTTCTCCTGGGTCGCGACACACCGCCGAGCCTCGTATCAACAATCCTCCCTGCTACTCTGGTGAGCTTACTGAGTGCCGTGCATTTCTTACCCAGTGTGAAGTCATATTTTCTCTTCAGCCTGTCACGTATGCCTCCGATCGTTCCAAGGTTGCGTATGTGGTTTCCCTTCTCACTAGTCGAGCCCGGGAATGGGGAACGGCTGTCTGGGAGGCTGGAGCTGATTGCTGCGACCAGTTTGATTCATTCAAGGAGGAGATGTTGAAAGTTTTCGACCGTTCTGTCTTCGGGCGCGAGGCTTCTCGTCAGTTGGCTGCGCTTCGTCAAGGAAGGCGCTCCGCAGCTGATTATGCCATTGAATTTAAGACTTTATCTGCTACTTGCGAATGGAATGAAGCAGCACTCACGGCACGTTTTCTGGAGGGCTTGAATGATGAGCTTAAGGACGATATTTTTGCTCGAGAATTTCCCTCTAGTCTGGATGAGTTGGTTGAATTAGCCATTCGTTTAGACAACCGTTTCGACTTATGCCGACGTGCTCGCTCTGACGTCACGGGATTCCGGGGAGCCCCATGCACTCAAACTGCGTCACCTGAACCTCATCCTGAATCTGAGCCAATGCAGCTAGGGAGAATTCACCTCTCTTCTGCTGAACGCCAACGCCGTATTCGAGAGAGGCTGTGCCTTTACTGCGGTGGCACGGGTCACTTTGCTGCCACATGTTTGGTAAAAGAGAGAGCTCGCCAGTAGTTAGGGGAATATTGGCGAGCGCTACTCCACTATCCCCATCCTTCAGTTCCCGCTCCATGATTTCAGCCGTCCTCCGCTGGGGCACCAGTTCTGTTGTCTGCTCCGCTCTTATTGACTCCGGGGCTGAGGGGAATTTTGTCGATGAGAGGTGGGCTATTGAACATAGTTTGCCCCTTCATGAATTAAAAGAGACACCCACAGCCCTCGCCCTGGATGGCCGCGTTCTTTCCAATATTCACCTGGCTACTGCCCTGGTGAGTCTCACCACGTCTGGCAACCACCAAGAAAATATTTGTTTTTTTGTTTTTCAGTCTCCTATGGCCCCCATTGTCCTAGGACATCCATGGTTAACTAAGCACAATCCACATGTTAACTGGTCTGATAGTTCTATTGTTTCTTGGAGCTTGTCTTGTCATACCAATTGTCTTGTCTCTGCTGTTCCCTCTGTTTCTTCTTTGTCTGTTTTTCAGGAGGAGTCTATTGATGTATCTGGGGTTCCGGAGGAATATCACGATCTGCGAGCGGTGTTCAGTCGATCCCGGGCCGCTTCTCTCCCTCCCCATCGTCCTTATGATTGTAGTATCGACCTTCTCCCTGGCACCACTCCTCCCCGTGGGCGTTTGTATTCTCTATCCGCTCCTGAACGTGAGGCGCTCGAGAAGTACCTTGATACTTCACTCATGGCCGGAACTATCGTTCCTTCCTCCTCCCCCGCCGGTGCGGGATTTTTCTTCGTGAAAAAGAAAGACGGCTCTTTGCGCCCCTGCATCGATTATCGTGGACTGAATGACATCACCATTAAGAACCGGTATCCTTTACCATTGATGTCATCAGCCTTCGAGATCTTGCAGGGGGCAAAGGTTTTCACGAAGTTAGATCTTCGTAACGCGTACCACTT
Source organism: Rhinichthys klamathensis goyatoka (assembly GCF_029890125.1). Lineage (NCBI taxonomy): Eukaryota > Metazoa > Chordata > Actinopteri > Cypriniformes > Leuciscidae > Rhinichthys > Rhinichthys klamathensis. The sequence goes on along the minus strand of NW_026606764.1, from coordinate 2,506,127 downwards.
AGTGCGCATCAAGGAGGGGGATGAGTGGAAGACGGCGTTTAATACTCCGTTGGGGCACTTTGAATATCGGGTTTTACCGTTCGGGCTGGTAAACGCCCCAGCCGTTTTTCAAGCGCTCGTAAACGATGTATTAAGAGACATGCTCAACATTTTCGTCTTTGTGTACCTGGATGATATCCTCATTTTCTCCCCATCTCTCCAGGTACACACCCAACATGTGCGCCGCGTATTACAGCGGCTATTAGAGAATCGCCTCTATGTTAAGGCAGAGAAATGCGCGTTTCATGTCCAGTCAGTTACTTTCCTTGGTTCGGTCATGTCTGCGGAGGGCATAAGCATGGACCCCTCCAAGGTTCAGGCAGTCACTGACTGGCCTGTTCCTGAGTCTCGCTCGGCGCTTCAGCGTTTTTTGGGGTTTGCAAACTTTTATCGCCGTTTTATTAGAAATTTCAGTCAGGTTGCCGCCCCTTTGACTGCGCTCACGTCCGCGAAGTGTCGTTTTGTCTGGTCCGAGGCGGCTCAATGTGCATTTGTGCATCTTAAAAGTTTGTTCACATCCGCTCCCATTCTGATTTCGCCTGATCCTAAGAACCAGTTCATAGTCGAGGTGGACGCGTCCGACGTCGGGGTGGGAGCGGTTCTCTCGCAGCGCTCTGCTCTTGATCAAAAGGTTCACCCATGCGCATTTTACTCGCATCGACTCTCATCTGCCGAACGTAATTATGACGTGGGTAACCGGGAGCTTCTTGCCATTCGACTGGCCCTGGAGGAGTGGCGCCATTGGTTGGAGGGATCCTCCTGTCCATTTATTGTCTGGACTGATCACCGTAATCTTGAGTATATCCGCTCCGCCAAGAGGCTTAACTCTAGACAGATTCGCTGGGCTCTTTTTTTCGGGCGTTTCAATTTCACTATCTCTTACCGTCCCGGGTCAAAGAACATTAAGCCTGACGCTCTTTCTCGCCAGTTCTCTTCCTCCGAGGGTCGTCCCACCACTGAGACCATCCTACCTGAGGGATGTGTGGTTGGATCCGTCACCTGGGGGGTGGAACAGCTGGTGCGAAAGGCTCTTTCTCACACTGTCGTTCCTCGTGGGTGTCCTGAGGGGAAGCTATTTGTCACCAAGTCCGCTCGTCCGGCTGTCCTTCGTTGGGGTCATGCATCTAAACTGGTCGCTCATCCGGGGGTGGGTCGTACTTTGGCAGCTGTCCGCCAGCGATTCTGGTGGCCTGTCATGGAACGTGAGGTACGCCGGTTTGTTGCGTCATGTTCTGTCTGTGCCCAGCAGAAGTCCAGTAATTCGCCTCCCGACGGTCTGCTTCGCCCTCTCTCTATTCCCTCCCGGCCTTGGTCCCATATTGCCCTGGACTTCGTCACGGGGCTTCCCCCCTCCAGCGGCAATACGGTGATACTCACTGTCGTTGATCGGTTTTCTAAAGCGGTTCACTTTGTTCCACTCCCCAAGCTTCCGTCGGCTAAAGAGACTGCGCAGGCGGTTGTGGACCACGTCTTTAGAATTCACGGGCTTCCTTCTGATATTGTTTCGGACAGGGGACCCCAGTTTGTCTCTAACTTTTGGAGGGAATTCTGCAAACAGATTGGTGCTACTGCCAGTCTGTCTTCAGGGTTTCATCCACAGAGTAATGGGCAAGCTGAGCGCGCTAATCAGGACCTCGGTCGGATGCTCCGCTGTTTGGCGGCTAATAACCCCACCTCCTGGTGTGAACAATTGACATGGGCTGAGTACGCTCATAATTCTCTGCCATCGTCGTCCACTGGCCTTTCCCCGTTTTCTTGTTGTCTGGGCTACCAGCCACCTCTGTTTCCCTCTCAGGAACCAGAGGTCGCCGTCCCCTCGGTCCAGGCCTTTATTCAGCGCTGTCGTCGCACTTGGCGGAGGGTGAGGTCAGCTCTGTGCCGGACCAGGGAACGCACTTGTCGTATCGCCAATCGTCGCCGTTCCAAAGCTCCCAGGTATGTTTGTGGGCAAAGAGTTTGGCTTTCCACACGTAATTTACCCCTTCAGGCACCCGCTCGGAAACTGGCTCCCCGTTTCATTGGACCTTATGCCATCACTAAGGTCATCAGTCCAGCGGCTGTACGGCTCAGGTTACCACACTCTCTCAGACGTGTCCATCCTGTTTTCCATGTCTCGTGTATTAAACCTGCGCTCCGCCTCCGTTCTCCTTCTCTCCCTTCCCCCGTCCCTTCTCTTGCCCTTGCTACTAACCCTCCTGTCTTTAAGGTTAAGAGGCTGCTGGACGTCCGACCCCGGGGACGGGGTTTTCAATATCTTGTTGATTGGGAGGGATACGGCCCGGAGGAGAGAAGCTGGGTACCGGGAAGGGATGTGCTGGACCGCTCGCTTATCGACGATTTCCTCCGCTCCCGTCAGTCCTCCTCTGGGGCGCCAGGGGGCGCCCGTTAGGGAGGGGGTACTGTCAGGAGTCTAGTCTTATTCCTCTGCTTGTTTCTCTCTCTCTTTCACTTGTGCTCTCGCACAGCTGAACCCATTCTTAATCAGCGTTCACTCTCCTGCTCTCCTCACACCTGTTTCCCTTTTGCCCTGATTTTCTGGCTATTTAGACCTCATGTTCTTTTCCCCTCTTGTCGGTTTATTGTTTGTTCGTTCATGTCCGTCACTGACTTCTGTATATCATTGCTACAGTTTCTTGTCCTGTGTGTACGCATATGTCAGATGAGTTACTGCTCCGGCTATCCTGTGTCAAGTCTGATTCTCTGTGCTGCGGTTACTGCCTGGTGGAGTCTGCGCTTGCCTATTCCTGCGAGCACTACCTGACCGCGAACCTGTGACGATCATCCGGCCTGGTTTCTCTCTGGAGTTAATTTTCCTGTTCTGCGTTCAAGACTACCTGTGATCGGCAGACAGCCTGTGTTGCATTTATCATTTTCCTTTTCAATAAATCATTAACCAGCTTTCGCTTTTGGGTCTATTTCGAACTGTTACAGTGTCACATGATCCTTCAGAAATCATTCTAATACGCTGATTTGCTGTTGAAGAAACATGTATTTTTATCAATGTTGAAAACAGTTGTGCTGCTTCATATTTTTGTATAGACACAAGGATTTTTTTTTTTTTCAAGATTATTTGATGAAAAGAACAAAAAACAGGATTTATATGAAATAGAAATAATGCCTTTGATCATTTTTGATCAATTTAACGCATCATTGCTGATAAAAGTATTTAAAACAATCTCACTAACCCAAAACTTTTGAATAGTAGAGCATATTTTATAAGTGTGTTTTATAGAAGTTTATTTTGTGATAATGACCTTCTGTGCATTACCCTGCCTATTACAAAGCCACTTAAATTAATAAATACACAATCATGAAATGCTGATGTCTAGCCATCTATCAAAGGTTTTATACTCACCATATACATTAAAATGAACACTGAAGGCCTTTTTTTTACTGCAGTCAGTAATAATTTATTCTTCAAGATGCCAGTTAATCTCTTCTATTTTTATATGAAAAGATATACAGATGAAAAAGAAAGATTATTGGTCTTTATACCACTCAATGCTTGGACTAACCAATCAGAATCCAGTATTCCAGAGAGCAGTGTAATAAATGTAAATATCGTAGACACAGTGACTGGCCTCTTGAGTGTATGATTTGCAGAATGAGCTGTGGTGTGGACTGTATTCTTCAGATACAGACAGAGTGATATACGACCCGTGTGTCTGTCTTCAGCTTATCTGTGGCCCTGAGGGAAGCTTTGATCTGTTCTTCACTTCTTTCATCCCCTCCAGTTGAGCTGCCGAAAGGGAAAGAGGGGGAGGCGCAGAGATCAACGGGCAAAGAGAGGGAGTGGAAGACAAGCGGAGGAGGAAAACAAGAGGAGGTCACAGGAAAAAAAGGATTAGTGTTGTACCTTCTGATGCATTCGGAGAGACAGAAAGTCCATTGAGAATCGAGTACCTGTATTTAAAGCAGCCCATCTCAACTGGTGGGACACGACCTAAAAATGAAACTCTGTTCTGATAACAGATATAAACATGCTAATAATGCAAACAATAAAACGCAAATAACTATAATCAAGCAGAGTTAGAGAAATAAATAGACTTACCTTTTTAAAATTGTCATGGTTTTTTTTGGGGGGGGGGGTTTGCTGTTGATGTCAACATTTTTATATATACACTACAATTCAAAAGTTTTGGGTGAAAAAAAACTGTTATTAAGGATGCAATAAACTGATCAAAAGTGATTTATAATGTTACAAAAGATTTCTTAAAAATGATGTTCTTTTAAACTTTCTATTCATCAAATAATCCTGAAAAAAACAATCAAACTTATTAATTCTCGTGTGCATTATTAGAGCATTACATTTTTAGCACAAATTCATCTGTCACTCGGTTGAAACCAATTACATTAGATGCCAACATGAACAGGTTGTGTGACTAATCCTCAAAAACCATTAACAAAACTAATTAATTTGATGATGTTGGTTATTATAATAATACATTTTTTACAATTTATTTAAATTAATGAAATTATAATTAGCCTACTTGTCTATAAATGACAACAGCTCTAATCTAATCAAACACTGACTTCTTGACACATTTACCGTTTAATAAATATATTTGGGCCAAATGTATCAAATATCAATATGTAGGCCTATCAAATGTGCTGGGTCAAAATATACAGTAACTGTGTAAGGTCAAATGTAAAATCTTAGTTCTGGAGCGAAACATTTATATGCTTGTCATTATATTAAGTCAGTGAATAAAAGTTTATTTGTGGACGACATCAAGCTGTAAAAGTTTCTGTCTGTTTAAGAGTGCACAGTTAATTTGTGAGCTCTGTAAACTTGAGATGTGCCACTGCGCACTGCAGTTTTCCTCAGACGGGCGATTTATTATTGCAGTGTGGCCGCAGAGGGCAGTCGGGCTAGTTAATGCTCTTCACAAATGTCAGTGCATAAATCTTCTGTACTCTAATGATATTCACAGAGTTTGCGATGTTGCCATTGCCACTTTGATGCTGAGACGCCACATATGTCTAATGTTACCGAACTTGCTGTTGCTAAGTTACCACCACATCAGCAGTAACACATAGTGTGAATGCGCTGAGACTGGTTTCCTCATGCAGAGCTCTATAGCAAACACAAACAACACAACATATGGATCTGTGTGATGATGATGATGATGATGATGTGATGATTAAACAAGGGAGCCGGAAACCCAACGGTCTGAGGTTCAAACCCTTCATTGCTTCATTGATTATATACATGAAGTGTGCCACCAGGTGTACATACACTGAAAAAAATAATATTGCTGTCTTAAATTTTAAAGTACAATAAACTATTACTGTAAAAATTACATTAAACTGACTTAAAAAATGAGTGGAATCATAAAAAAAAGTTGCTTGCCTTATTTTGATGAGTTAAAGCAATGAAAAACATATGTTGTCATACCTTATTGATCATATAATTTTTGACAGTGTATATGCTGTCTTTATTTCAAATAAAATGAAAATATTAAATAATTAATTCAATATTTAATTCACTGGACTATTTCTATATATTTTTAAATAACTATGAAAGATTTTAGAATTAAATTTCCAGCAACAATAACTATATAATAAGATATGCATTGCACTCAAAAAATATATTTTTAGGCCTAAATTTAAGTATGTATAATTTATCTGAATTGCAAAAAAATCCATTCTTGGATTACACTGATTTAACAAACACACAAAAAATAAACTTAATGTGATGCATATCATAAATGAAGCAGGTAGGATTTCTGCACAAAGTTTATTAACTCTTTGATTTTATTTAAATAATTTTCAATAATTTTCTAAATGCATTTATTCAAATTGCTTAGAATTAGCATAACATATGGTTTAAATATGGCTAGCCGTGGGACAAGTAATATAATATATTTAAATGGTATGAAATATAAGAGATTATACATTATATGTTTATTAAAAATATGAGATTGAAACAAATTAGATTTATTGATGATCTATAAAGTTGGTTATAGTGCAAAACACATTCAGTTCATTAGAACTATTACAGAAATCCTACCCGTTTGACAAATACTGTATGCATCACAATAAGTTTACTAGTTTGTTTGTTAAAACTGTAATACAAATGGACTGAAATTTTTATATGCAAGCTAAATACATCAAGCTTAAATTTTTTAGTGAACTTTTATTTAAAATTCATTATCGTGATATAAAATGTTGGTCATAATGCAAATGATAAGTGGCCTACGCACCTTATTAATGCAAAATTAATATTTCTGTCCCCCAAAGTTGAGCAGTCCTGCTTTATGGCTTCCGTCTCTACAGTCTCAAAAGCCAAAACATATGTGATAGATAGCTGTATAAAAAAATAAATAAAACATTTATTTTTCTTTTCTAGCTTTTTTTCTTTAAGTCTGATGAAAGAGCGAGAAACAAAGAGAGTCAAATATGTGCAGACATCTTTGCAAAAACTCTTTCAGTAAGTGACAGGACTATGACAAACACATAAACACATCTCCAGCTTCGCTTCATCACTGAGAGTGTTTTCAGACTGAACAAAGCCACATTATGACTTTGTTCCAAAACCTATAGTGAGCTGCCATAGACAGCATTTTAAGACATCTTGAGCATAAATACTCATAAACATGCTGTTTTCTCAGATTACTTCTTCTAAGCAAGATAATTGTTGATTATAAATGTAGCTACTTACAATACATTAAATTCCCAAAATTTTGTGTGGTTAATCAATAGAGTTGAGTGTCTGAAGGATCATGTGACACTGGCGACTGCTGAAAATTCTGCTTTGCATAACATGAATAAATTACATTTTAAAATATATCACAGTAGAAAACAGTTATTTTAAAATGTAATAATATTTCACAATATTACTGTTTTATTTGATCAAATAAATGCAACCTTGGTGACTTTAAAAAAAAAAAATAGTCTTAAGCTTTTGAACAGGGGCCAGTTGCACCAACAGGGCTTACGCCTGGTCTTAAGGTAAGTAGGTCTTAACTCAGCATTCTAATGCCTGGTTCAGATTACACGATTTTAGCCCGATTTTGGCACGATCCGTTTGACGTAGGGTGTCGTGGGGATTCGTAAACGACAACGGGCGTCGGGACTCAAGATTCGATCGTATCATCTCGTATAGTGTGTCATAGTGGGCGACAACCTACGTCGCGTGTAGACTAGCATGTTTAATTTTTTTCACGGTCGTCCACGACGGGTTCCGTCACATGTATGAGGTTGACCAATAAGAGCACAGAAGCTTTTCCGTACACAACTTTCAAAAATGGCGAAACGAAAGAGAGACGATTGTGCTACTAGGTGGAGTTATGACATGGAGGAAAGGTTCGTGGAGCTGTGGCAACAGTAACAGAAAACAATATTTTACCTCAAGTTCTCTTTGGAGGATTGACAGCCCTCTTCGAGCAATCCAGGAACGTGTCCATTGTCGGGTTTTCTTTCTCTTTTTTTTACGTTTTTCTGAACACAGGACAGCCAACACTCACTGCTTCATCCATTGTTTGTTTACGTTCGTTTCTGGAAGTCACTCGCTACTAGTTTTGCCTTTTCGATGACATCACGCGCGTCGTTAAAGACGGCACGCGATGACTGGTCAGGGAGCAACGGGTAGTCTGACATGTTTCTTGTCCACAACACGACAAGATTTTAGGAGTCAAAATCGAAATGTTTCAACTTTAATTTTGAAATGTTTCGAATTTAATCTCGAAATGTTTCGAATTTAATCTCGAAATGTTTCGAATTTAATCTCGAAATGTTTCGAATTGAATCTCGAAATGTTTCGACTTTAATCTCTTTAATCTCTAAATGTTTCGACTTTAATTTCGAAATGTTTCGACTTTAATCTCGAAATGTTTCGACTTTAATCTCGAAATTTTTCAATTTAATCTCGAAATGCTAAAATGCTTCTTTTTTTTTACGTTGCGCTCAGGGCTTCCGTACATAGCAGCATGCTAATGCTGGTTACTGTTTTTAAAGTCAACATTTATGTGATTAAAGTCGAGTCGACGTCAACTAGTCGCTGATGACGTCAAAACGCTGTTCGTGCATTCTCCCGATTAATTTTGAGCAGCCAGATGGTATAATCAAACGTGTCTTATGGAGCGCTCTCAGAGTATGCATTTATTTTTCATTTTAACTGTTTGGAAACGGTGCTTAAATGTGGACTTTAAAGTCTTATTCTGTTGCGCCCTCTATAGGTCATGACCAGCGACTAGTCGACGTCAAGCTTATTGCAAGATAATTATTGCATGACAGAGCATTAAAGTCGACTAGTCTGTGCAACCCCTATGTAGAGTGCTCCAAGTCACTTATGAGGTTCCAACAAACAGGTTTTATCTTCACATTACATAGTGACTAAAGCATTCTAAAGGCTTATAACTACAACAATTTAACTTCCATATGAATGTAGGCTATATCAACATCATAAACAGAACAAAACATATAGTAGCCTACCAAGCCTAAAGCATGTATGTAGAATATTTGCCCAAACCATTGTAGTCCGTGTGAATGCCTGCTAAAAATAAATAAATAAAATGTTTTTGCCTTTACAATCTGCTGCGAGCACCAGGAGATTTTTGACGATTGCTTAGTTTAAATTCCTGCCGCATTGTTCCAACCACACTGAGCTGAAATCCAGCTCCACATAAATGCACCATATACGTTCTGACTGGTTGGTTGTCCCTGTTTCACACAGCGTTTTCATGTTGCACCCGCAGTCTTTCCCCTCAACAGTGCAAATGCCCACTGCACATACAACCTCGATCGTCCCTAGTTAAACATTAATGGTGCATGCATGACGAGGCTTACATGTCTGCTGCAACTGAACCCGCAGGATCTTCAGCTCAAATTAACACGCTTACCATGTCAAGCCCAATGCTGATCTGCTTTTTGACTATTTGCAAACCAAAAGCTTCAATATCAGACACAATAAGACATGCTTTTGAATGTAAATGTAAACTTAGTCAAGATTAATTAAGTAAAAAGTATTATATAGCTACTAGTGTTTCCTTATCAAAACATAAATTGGCTTGAATAAAATGCCTATTCATTTTGTTTAGTTTCTGTGGTACAAGGCGTAAACTAGAGACTACTGGCTATTTAATAAAAGACAAGCTCTTCGATGTGTCCTGGACCAAGTTTCTGTGTAAATAATCAACACAGGAAAGTCAAACTGCACTTGTCAAGCCGTTTTATTGGGACTGTTTGGTCTCTGGATCTTGTGGGACATCTGCTCCTGTGAGACTTTCACCGTCTCTCTGTGTTTCACACAGCTGTTCTGTCTAAATAATGCTGCAGGGAAACTATCGGACCTCACAAATACACACACACACACACACACACACACACACACACACACACACACAGCTGACACATTTTACATCTCCACCATCTTAATTTGGCATATGTTCAGCATATAGCTCAAGAAACTAATTCCAGACAGTCTGTTTAACCCAAAAGCGAAGTTGAACAGGCAAACAAATGCAACTTTTAATGACCGTCACAGATACAATGAGTCAATGATCTGATAGGCTACATACAAAGAGATATGCAGTATGCATACTACAGATTTAAGCAACCTCAAGTTTTGTATTGCTTACAGACACAGTAGTGATAGTTTATGAATTGCTCCTTGGAATCAAACCTATTGAATTTCATTCAAATCCCTTTTTTCTTTTTTAAATTGGTGTGGCATTTTTCCTGAGGTCCCGTTCTCTATAGAAACAATCTCCCGTGATGTAATTCACTAAAGCCTTAGAGAGTCTAATTTTCAAAACATTTGTCATTGAGCCTGCCTTCATTTGCATACTTCATAATTAGTGATAAAGCTCTGCATTGCATGTGGGAAAATAAGATGCTGCTGGCATTTTGCATTTGGTCTTAAGGGGATGGTTGATTTGATAAGCAAAAACAGAGATGAATGAAGTACAGCCACCCAAATCCACTTTTAATGAGCATATTCGTCTTTAAATGATATAATAATGTAATAGTTTCTCAATCACCACTGGAAAAGGCCCTTCAGGTGCAGATAGAGAACACACCCATCTGTAGGGCTCTTATGAAGCGCAGTCGCGACCTCTACTGGAAACGCGTGATATTACAAACACAACACGTGATTGGATGCTTCAGTATTTCACAGTGATTTAGAGGTTCATTGTGCGTTTTGACGGTTAAATTCTGATTTGAATGAGAATAGGCTATCATATTGAATTATCAGTAAATTAGTGAAAGCATTGTTAAATGGACAGTCATTTAATTGAATTTGCGTCCAATAGCTAACTGCTCACTACGGTAGGCTAGTTGTTTAGGCATAATAATAATGTGTTACAAGTTTGGGCCCAAATGTCACAAATGCAAATCATTTAGTCAGCCTCATGTCGTTCCAGACCTGTGATTTTCTGTCGTCTTTGGGACACAAAAGGAGTCTATTTACTAGTATTTAGGCTATCTTTATCATGAATGTGAACGAGGACAGCGTTGTCTAGCTCATCTCATCTGCTGTGTTCTGAAGGCAAATACATTAACTTTGTGTAATAATAATAAAAAATACTATCCCTAAATAAATAAAAGTAAAATAAATTGCTTCTTCTGCAGTTCGCAGATCTCATGCATTCAAACGACGCATTTAGGCTACAAGTCGTAGTTACACATTAGGCCTTTATCATTTTTGGGTGAAATATTGCTTTATGCGTAGGTAGCCTACTTGTCGTTTTAAAAGTGATATTCAACACAATACAATGCTCACTATTTTAAAGAAACACAAAATTAGATCAATTATCCTCAAACCAGCTGACTATTTCTCACAAATGTTGATATTCAGATGAAATGACACAATTAAAAATAGCCTATCTAGCCATCAAAAGTGGTGAGATGAGATTTTGTACCATCTAGAGAGAAAAAAATAAAGGTGAGGGGGTCATCTTGCTCCAGGGGGCATTTTACCACGTTGCCCCACACTTACACTGTGTTGAGTACATGCATATACAGTGTAGGCTATGTGCATTGGGTTCAGTGCATCATTTGGGACACAACTTAAGATTAGCAGTGATTGCTCTTGTTCTCGGCGGTTACAGCTGTACTTATATGACAGTAACTGGTTGCTGCAGTGCTGTACATGTTTTTATGATGCTTTCTGCCCACCAGCTGCTGAGAAACTCCGCCAGAAACAGCACAGCGCTGAGACCATTTAATGATGCATCAACACACAGACAGACGAGAGAGAGAGAGAAAGAGAGAGAGAGAGAGACAGACTTTTACTTTCTCAAGGTGCTTCTAATGATAGACTCAGTGAGCAAAACCTGATAGAAAAACAGGATTGTCGTATGATACAGTACACCTAGGCTAGTTGGACATAATAATATTTATTAATTCCATCTTCCAAAATACAATTCCAAGATAATCACATTTTGTAATAACTGTTGAATAATGCCACAGTGACAAATAAATTATTTTCAACCAAAAAAGAAATTAAAAGTGTCACCATTTATTAACATAGACATTCAACCTAACATGTTCTTTGGTGTTTCACAGGAGGAAAGTCATACAAGTTTGAAACTGACTATTTACATTTTGGGGTGAACAGTCAACTATAACTATACAAACAATTTATACAAACAGATATTTTTCATAAATATCATCTTTGGGCAAGTTTTTAGTGTTTTTGTTATTTTATGTAACTCTTTCATTTCTGTTGACCAAAACAATGGTTTTATGTTTGTAAAAAAAAAAAAAAAATTATATATCATAATTTTTTACATTATAAATTTTTATTATCATTATTTCAAACTAATTTATTCTTCTTAAATGAGTGTAACCCCCCAGCAGCACAGTGTTTGTATGGCAGTGTGTTTATAGTGTCTTTGAAGCAGGCTGAGCGTTTCAGGGGACTGTTTTCCACTAACTCTGTTTCTCAGCTTCTACAGACTCACTGAAGTTCCTCAGAACTGACGAATCATGAATCATATCATGCTGGTTTTGGTGACTGGATTAGAACAGACTACAGATGAGTGAAAGGCCAAACCAGACCTGCTCACTAAAAACATCTCCTGCATTTCAGGATGGACTTATTAAAATGTAAAGCAATGGAACTGAACAGTCAAGTTTATATCCGGTGGTAGTGCCACATTATGAAACAAATGTTTTCCTCCAAAACACGTTGACCACAATTATTGGCATCCCTAGAATGTTTTTTTTTTAGTAAAATATATCTAAAGTATATTTCCATCCATATTTACCTTTTTTTTAGCACACCAGGGTGACTAACATGAAATTGTCCAGCCATGACTTGTTTCACAGGAGTTTAAATATGAGGAAACACAAAGGCCAAATTTCCTTAATCATCCATCACAATGAGTAAAACCAAAGAATATAGATCTGGAGAGATTCTGATTGAAGGAATGTCTCTGATCTCTTGTCAGGTGTTCTCCAAACTCATCAGGCATTATAGGAGAAGACTCAGAGCTGTTATCTTGGCAAAAGGAGGATGCAAAAAGGGTGCCAATAATTATGGCCAACGTGTTTCGGAGAAAAGCATTTATTTCATACAGGTCCTTCTCAAAAAATTAGCATATTGTGATAAAGTTCATTATTTTCCATAATGTAATGATAAAAATTAAACTTTCATATATTCATTAGATTCATTGCACACCAACTGAAATATTTCAGGTCTTTTATTGTTTTAATACTGATGATTTTGGCATACAGCTCATGAAAACCCAAAATTCCTGTCTCAAAAAATTAGCATATCATGAAAAGGGTCTCTAAACGAGCTATTAACCTAATCATCTGAATCAACTAATTAACTCTAAACACCTGCAAAAGATTCCTGAGGCTTTTAAAAACTCCCAGCCTGTTTCATTACTCAAAACCGCAATCATGGGTAAGACTGCCGACCTGACTGCTGTCCAGAAGGCCATCATTGACACCCTCAAGCAAGAGGGTAAGACAGAAAGAAATTTCTGAACAAATAGGCTGTTCCCAGAGTGCTGTATCAAGGCACCTCAGTGGGAAGTCTGTGGGAAGGAAAAAGTGTGGCAAAAAACGCTGCACAACGAGAAGAGGTGACCGGACCCTGAGGAAGATTGTGGAGAAGGACCGATTCCAGACCTTGGGGGACCTGCGGAAGCAGTGGACTGAGTCTGGAGTAGAAACATCCAGAGCCACCGTGCACAGGCGTGTGCAGGAAATGGGCTACAGGTGCCGCATTCCCCAGGTCAAGCCTCTTTTGAACCAGAAACAGCGGCAGAAGCGCCCAGAGATGGGGGACTCGAGTCACATGACTTGACTCGAGTCAGACTCGAGTCGCAAATTTAAGGACTTGAGACTTGCTTGACTAAATTAAGAAAATGACTCGACTTGACTTTGACTTGAGATCCAATGACTTGAGACTTGACTTGACTTGAACTGTATGACTCGAGAATGACTTGATATACATTTTTATATAAATCATCGCAACATTGATAAACAAAATGAAAGCAACGGAACCATAATGACGTCAGTCATCAGATTCTGCGCGATTGCGTGACGCTGCACAAGTCCAGAAATAGCCTACATCGCGGTGAGCGCGCTAAATACAAAAACATCTCCCTGCATCGTATCTTTTTGGATATAAACACTAGAAAATGACCATATTCATGCAAGAAGATTTGTTGTACGCATAATAACTGGCAAGGGATATCGGACGACCATCACAACCTCGAACAGTCGAACTTCATTCACCACGTCTAAAAGTAAGCTATGGCTTGTAGTTAATTTGACTATCTTTAAATCTAGAGAGAATAATATTGGTCAAAACAGCATGCCTCTATACACAATTATGTTTTCAAATTAAGCTTAATGTTGTCAATATTCAAATGATAATTAATGATGGTATATGTTTTGTATAACATTTGCCACATTTCTTTTTAAATCATGCTTTAAAGCCAAAAATTTTGTTCTTTCCAATGACGAAAAACAATATAGAAAACTGTTAGTTTTGTCGTTTATGTTTCTCTTAATGTTATCTGGGGGTTGGTGGCAAAAAATGCCAGCAGAATTAATATGCACCCAAAATTCAAAATGTGGTGGAAAAATGGCCCTAGTAGCCTATGAGTTAATTTCATAATTATAACATATATAAAAAAATATTTCCAGATTATTGGCGCGATTGCAAATGTGATGATTTTATAAAACAGTTCAGTAAACAAAGAGTGAATATTGTGATGTGAAATTTTAGACATAATATTCCAAATATTTTCTGTTTTTGCTCTATTTTTCCAATGACAATAGTTCCAAACAAGCCACAGAAAGAGTTATGCGTATTTGTGATTCAGTGACCTAGTTGCTTAGTTCCAGAAGGAATCTGTCATTTTGAACAAATCAGTTGACTGCTTCTATGATGCTTCGTACATTAAGACGGTGTATAGACCAATTTTCAGCCGACGTTACGTCACGGCGCTAGCTGGTGGCAGAACAAAGGGAAAACTGGAGGCGGCAAATACAAACCAGCACAGATTTGGCTACAAAATAAGGATCTTAAATTATTCTTCTTATTATTAAATGTCATCTTGTTGTGTTGTTGGGTGCAAGAATCAATGAAAAATTTATATGCTTTATCTGCAATTTTTTATTTCTAGAAAATATTCACCTCATTAAAATTGCACCGTAATGTCACTCTTTACATTGTCGTCTTCATGGCGCTGGCTCGGCAGAACTGCGGATCGTACCACACAAGTCTTGTACATGACCATTCAGCACATAGTTATAGGCATCTAAAGATTTATATGCCCTCCGTTTCTCTATCAGGTAGGTGTAGATGTCAGGACACTCAACCGGAGGTAGCGTTAACGTTAATCCTGTCAGATCCTCAATGAGTGTACGGGTCGGCCAATCTGGTTCCGTCCGATAAAATTAACTTTTGCAAATAACAATCGTGGTCCTGGACAGTGAGTGACCTTTCACATTAAGATAAAATCGGATTTTCTCCAGTCATTGTTAAAAACAAGCTAACAAAACTTGCAGACTTTACGTTAGTGAAGCGGCCAGAGGGATCGTTCTGCCACCACCTAAGCTCCGCCCACATAAAAACGTCACCATGTTTACCAACTGAAAATTGGTCTATTGGCGGTTTTAACTTCATAATAGCCTAATTGCCAATGGCTGTTATATAACTTGTATAAAGGGGATGCCAGTTTGAAGAATGCCATTTGGTGGCATAGGAACCATTATACTTGAATTGTGAATTGTTTAATACCTTTTAATTTTTAATGGTCTTCTGCAATGTTTGAGGCATATTTATTTTTTCATGCTTTAATGTTGGCCTAATTTCAGTTACATTTTAGGCTATGTAGTTTGAAATTGTATTTATTTTTTAGATTTTTATTGTAGTAACCACTCAGCTGTATGTGGAAATGCATATTTAAAAAAAATATGTTGCAAATAAAACCATAGTCCACAACTTATGTAGTTTTAACTTATTTTAATATATAAATTCAGTGAAATCATCAAACGTTTGTATGACTTGCCAGTGACTTGTGACCCAAGCTACGACTTGACTTGACTTGCTTGACATAAGGCAGTGACTTGACTTGACTTGCTTGCTTTTATAAAACATTGACTTGGACTTGCTTGAGACTCGAAGGTTAAGACTTGAGACTTGCTTGTGACTTGCACATGTGTGACTTACTCCCACCTCTGGAAGCGCCTGACCTGGGCTACAGAGAAGCAGCACTGGACTGTTGCTCAGTTTTGCATGTCATTCAGAAATCAAGGTGCCAGAGTCTGGAGGAAGACTGGGGAGAAGGAAATGCCAAAATGCCTGAAGTCCAGTGTCAAGTACCCACAGTCAGTGATGGTCTGGGGTGCCATGTCAGCTGCTGGTGTTGGTGCACTGTGTTTTATCAAGGGCAGGGTCAATGCAGCTAGCTATCAGGAGATTTTGGAGCACTTCATGCTTCCATCTGCTGAAAAGCTTTATGGAGATGAAGATTTCATTTTTCAGCACGACCTGGCACCTGCTCACAGTGCCAAAACCACTGGTAAATGGTTTACTGACCATGGTATTACTGTGCTCAATTGGCCTGCCAGCTCTCCTGACCTGAACCCCATAGAGAATCTGTGGGATATTGTGAAGAGAAAGTTGAGAGACGCAAGACCCAACACTCTGGATGAGCTTAAGGCCGCTATCGAAGCATCCTGGGCCTCCATAACACCTCAGCAGTGCCACAGGCTGATTGCCTCCATGCCACGCCGCATTGAAGCAGTCATTTCTGCAAAAGGATTCCCGACCAAGTATTGACTATTGAGTGCATAACTGAACATAATTATTTGAAGGTTGACTTTTTTTTTTGTATTAAAAACACTTCTTTTATTGGTCGGATGAAATATGCTAATTTTTTGAGACAGGAATTTTGGGTTTTCATGAGCTGTATGCCAAAATCATCAGTATTAAAACAATAAAAGACCTGAAATATTTCAGTTGGTGTGCAATGAATCTAAAATATATGAAAGTTTAATTTTTATCATTACATTATGGAAAATAATTAACTTTATCACAATATGCTAATTTTTTGAGAAGGACCTGTATTGTGATTCCCCACCCCCCCACCCCCCCCCCCCACTTTCAATTCTTTTACTTCAATGAAAGGTTAGATTTTTGTGATTTGAATGAAAGATCAAAAGGACAAACAATGCAGATTTATTTTTACATCCATCTTCGATCATATTTACCAGTTGTGCCAATAATTCTGACCATGACTGTATAGCCTATATAATATTACATGGAAAAAAAGCTATTATAATCCATAAAAAAAATTCAGGACAAAAATATTCCCCATTAAAAATCCCGACTATGCATTCACATAGCAATAAAGGTTGACTGAAAGTCAAAAGGGTGAAACATGACCTCAATTCTCTATAAAGAAATGCATCTCAGTATTAAATAACATTTCACTTTTGCTCTTAAATGCTTAGAAAAGTAGGAAGAACCATTATCTCTGGAATATTGTGTCATCCAGCTCCTGAGGATTAAAACATTGAATGTAAACATCACAAACCTGTATTAAAAAACACAATTACCATTACTTTCTAAAATCTCAATGTGGATTGATGAAAGCAAAAAGACTTGTAGATTGTAAAATCATTATAAATGAATCTCCTTCGATGACAACAGCAGTAGCCTATGTAGTAGTCTGTATTCAGATGAATTTCCACGCGGTCTGTCTGTAACACTTCCAGACTTTCGAAGATGAACACAAATATCACGTTTGTTTTGTTTTCACTCTCGTCGCCCTCTGCTGGGCGGTGAGTGTTACTCTCAAACTTATTCCCAGCACAACCATATCTATGAGCACATCGACGAACAGGAGAACAGCTGTTCAACAGACAGCTTATTCACAGCAGCGCCATCTCTGATTTTTAACAGAAATGAAAGCGAGGCTGTGGAGGATGGACGTACATCTCTCCAGTGGGTTCTTTATTTAATGTGTTATTGGAGTGTTCTGCTGAGAAACACTGCAAAAATATCTTTCCAAGAAATTTCAGTAGAAAAGAAATTTCAACATGAGCTGAAGTGATCTAGAAGCTTTATACAGCAGATGCCATTGAAAACTATCCCTAGCGCTGATGTGAAAAAAACTCAGAATAAAAAGTCCAACAACCCAACAGAAGTACAGAAGCTTGTCAAGAACAATAAACCATTTTTATATCCCTGCTGAACAGCGCTCAATTGTACAATGTCATTATACAAATATACATGACTGCAGATCAAAGACAAAAACCTGTCAAATGAGACACCGTGGCATCCAAACCTGATCTACATCGCAAGAGTCCAAATAAACAAAACCACTGCAGAAATGGGAAAATTTTTATTTATGCATTTCACAAATCCAAATGTTCAGACCAGAATTTAATTCCATCTTCTTTTTTTTTCAACATAAAAACATTACAGCAAATGTTTTGCAGGGAAATGTGCTCAAAAACATAACCGCTGTAAAAAATAAAAACCTAAAAAGGGCAAATGTTTCGGTTGTCTGGAAGCGCACAGTAGGTCCTCGTGTTTTGGGTGGACAGTGGTACATACTTGTAAACGTATGGAATGTATTTATTTACTGTACAGACACGCAGGGACAAACCCTGCAGAAGAAACAACATGATTTGTGCTGGGGAAACACCCTAGTCAAAAGAACTTATTTTATAGAGAAAAATAAAACATACTAAAAATATCTACACAAATCCTTTTTGTAATATATTTTCCACCCACCTTTAACTTCCCTTTTAAAAACTCAACGTCTCTAAAAAAAAGCAAGTTAAAACAGTAACTTACATGATTCTTCTACACTCTTCCTCTCTCAATATTTTCTTGTTTCATTTTGTTTTATCAGTCGCATTAAAGATTATGAGGAAGCTTTGAAAATGCTGCATTATTACATTCAAAATCAACGTTAATAGCACAGCATGTTCATGACCATATGGGTGAATCTCATGAAAACCTGTCCGATCACATTTCACCGTAAAAAAAAAAAAAAAAAACAGAAATAATGGTGTGCATAACGAAAAGGTAGCCTATTTTAAGATGTTTTTGTATTGTGACATACTTTTCATAATAAATAAGCATATTTTTGCCCCAAAATGTCATTACAAAAAATATATATATATATATATATATTTTTTTTTGTAATTCCTATTCTCAATATATATATATATATATATATATGTGTGTGTGTGTGTGTGTGTATATATATATATATATATATATATACACACACACATTTTTTAAAGGAATTTAAATAAAAAAATTCAAATTTGCAGTAAAAATGTGCATAAATATTAACTTTTTTTCTTTCGATTTTGGGGTGAAACGACGTGGCCATGTTCTTGACTGTGTTCGTGAGGTTCACCCTTGTACACTTAGGCCCGTTTTAAACGTAAAAAAAAAAAAAAAAAAGCACTGCTGGGAGTTCAGGACTCACTCCAGTAACTCTGGCACGATGCAGCAGATCCGTGTGGGAAGTAACAGCGTGTGGCACTGCCTTTTAAAAGACAACAGCCTAAACGAGTGAACAACATCTGTGCTCAAGGCGCACATGCATCCAGCTCTGGGCCACAGATGAAATGTGTGTTGTGTTGTGCAGACAATCATAAGCAAAGCCATGCGATGGCAATGTAAAAATCTGAATAAAAATGAAATGAAAATTGAAAAAACAAAACAAAAAACAGCTTTTATACTGCCGTTCTATTTCAGTCTAACTCCCAACACCCAGAATCCCAAGCATGCAAGACCTGTTACATATAGAAACACAACAGCAATATAAATCAGCCCTCGTCACTCTATCAGCTCGGTGCGACCAAGGCTATAAAAATAGAATATGTGTTTCAATCATTTACTGTTTCAAACGTCTTTACATATATTTGCTTTGTAAAAAATTGTGCCCATCATGCTAACCCTTGCTATAGCACTTTAATATACCTCTCAGTTTTACAAGGTCAAATACAGTCTGAGCTCTTAAAGTTAATCGTTTTTTTTTCTCCTGTGTTTGTAGTATTAAAAGTAGCATGAAAAGTGTCATTACAACAAAACTAACTCCTGACAGAAACATTCAGCAGATCACATCTCAGTCCTGTTTCCCTCATGTGTTCAAGACATTGCTAATTAGTGTAATTCAGTCATATACATGCTGGTTTGGATTGTTTTCAAAGGCTCACGGTTGAATCTCACGCAAACATGCCACACTTCACCCAAAATATATTTTTTCTTTTGCCTAAATGAAGCCTATTTCTTTCTCCTAAACATTTGATTTATTTGCATTGTGACATTATTTTCAGAACAATTAAGCTCATTTCCTACCTAAATTCTCATTACATTGATGCGCTTGGAAGGTTTATTTTTTATTATTTTTATTATTCAATATTCTCATTACTGTAATACAGTAAACCTATGACTATACAATGATTTATATTTAAATTCACATAAGTTAAATGTATAAATGTAATTTAATTTAATAAATTAAATTAAATGTATAAATACTTTACAGTTTAAATAATATTTAATCATCGTGTAATTTGTCATGAAAATAATGTCACAAAAACCATAAGGGCCAGAAAAAAAAAACACTTTAATTTCTTAAGTATAATATCTTGTTTATATAATTTCAGGGTGAAATGTGACCCAGACAGGTTTAGTGAGATTTAACCATCTGTAACTGTAACGTGAGCTTGGGTAGTTTTGGCCAACTCTCATTCCCACATCACTTGAGAGTCAATAATAATAATAATAATAATAGTAATACAAAAACAACACCACCCATAATAGTTAAAGATATTAAAGTGTAAAACTAACTGTTAAAACGAAAGAAATATTGCTTCAAAGAAGTCTCTGGACATGCTTCTCTGTCCCGTCAGTCGTCTCTTCTCCCCCTCTGCTGTCTCAAGACTGGTTTGGGGTTTAAAAAGCGGTGTGTTCACAAAGAAGGTAGTGTGTGTGAGTGTGTTACCATTACAGAACCGTTCAAGTGTCTCTCTAGAGCAGAAAGGAGTCTTAAAGATCTCTGGGGCTGATGGGAGGAGATTCCTTGCGATTGGCCCGTTCACATCTCGGTCCTACAGAGCGAGAGGAGACGCAGTGCTGGTACTGGTTGGGGTCGTGCTCGGGGAGGGCATGTGCTTTGGAGGAGCCAGATCGAGGAGGGCACGAACCGTCCCGGCCACCTGAGCCAAACCTCTCTCTTCCAGGATGTGCAGGGGAAGACACAGCTGGCTCTGCGGCCGTAAACACACACACACACACACACACACAGCAGGGGCGAACAAAAAAGGGACAAAAATGGTGTGTCAATGGAGAAACAAAATTATAAAAATCAATATAACTTAAAATAAATAAATGATTACAATGGATAAACTCAAATAAAGCAGATAAATGTACACGCAAGGAAGGACTTAAATCAAAATGACCTTTGGAAACTGTAAAGAAAGATGAAGGAGATGAAGAGAGACGGGAAAATCATTAAAAACCTGCTAGACAGAAAGCTGTCTGTCACAAACCAGGAACTAACCGGCGAGAGTATTAGTATTAGTAGTGGTTGTTATTGCACATGCTTTGGGTTAGTGAACTGAACCATCTCCTAAACCTAAAGATCAAATCATGACACTGTATGTGCTAAAAACATGAACCATACATCAAATTGAGGTTCCATCTACACTACAGGACAAAAGTTTGGAAAAATTCGGATTTTCTAATGTTTTTGGAAGAAGTCTCTTATGCTCACCAAGACGCTTGATCAAAAATACAGTAAAACAGTTCTTTTAAATTGTAATAATATTTCACAATATTACTGTTTTCGATGTGAATATATTTTAGATGCAAAGCTGAATTTTCCTCATTACTCCAGTCTTCAGTGTCACATGCTCCTTCATAAATCTTTCTAATATGCTGATTTGATGCTCAATTATTAATTATTGTTGGTACTCAGCGTTGAATGATGGTTCTTTAGCGGCTTAATATTGTTGTGGAAAACATGATACTTTTTTTTAGGATTCAAACAAGTCCAAGTTTCAAATAAATTCTGTTCTTTTGAATTTGAAATCTTTTGTAACATTATAAATCTCTTTACCGACCAATTTAGTGCATCCTTGTTGACTAAAAGTATTAATTTGATATATATATATATATATATATATACACTCACCGGCCACTTTATTAGGTACCCCATGCTAGTAACGGGTTGGACCCCCTTTTGCCTTCAGAACTGCCTCAATTCTTCGTGGCATAGATTCAACAAGGTGCTGGAAGCATTCCTCAGGGAGTTTGGTCCATATTGACATGATGGCATCACACAGTTGCCGCAGATTTGTCGGCTGCACACCCATGATGCGAATCTCCCGTTCCACCACATCCCAAAGATGCTCTATTGGGTTGAGATCTGGTGACTGTGGAGGCCATTTTAGTACAGTGAACTCATTGTCATGTTCAAGAAACCAATTTGAAATGATTAGAGCTTTGTGACATGGTGGAAGTAGCCATCAGAGGATGGGTACATGGTGGCCATAAAGGGATGGACATGGTCAGAAACAATGCTCAGGTAGGCCGTGGCATTTAAACGATGCCCAATTGGCACTAAGGGGCCTAAAGTGTGCCAGGAAAACATCCCCCACACCATTACACCACCACCACCAGCCTGCACAGTGGTAACAAGGCATGATGGTTCCATGTTCTCATTCTGTTTACGCCAAATTCTGACTCTAACATCTGAATGTCTCAACAGAAATCGAGACTCATCAGACCAGGCAACATTTTTCCAGTCTTCAACTGTTCAATTTTGGTGAGCTCTTGCAAATTGTAGCCTCTTTTTCCTATTTGTAGTGGAGATGAGTGGTACCCGGTGGAGTCTTCTGCTGTTGTAGCCCATCCGCCTCAAGGTTGTGCGTGTTGTGGCTTCACAAATGCTTTGCTGCATACCTCGGTTGTAACGAGTGGTTATTTAAGTCACTGTTGCCCTTCTATCAGCTCGAACCAGTCTGGCCATTCTCCTCTGACCTCTGGCATCAACAAGGCATTTCCGCCCACAGAACTGCCCCTCACTGGATGTTTTTTCTTTTTCGGACCATTCTCTGTAAACCCTAGAGATGGTTGTGCGTGAAAATCCCAGTAGATTAGCAGTTTCTGAAATACTCAGACCAGCCCTTCTGGCACCAACAATCATGCCACGTTCAAAGTCACTCAAATCAACTTTCTTCCCCATACTGATGCTTGGTTTGAACTGCAGGAGATTGTCTTGACCATGTCTACATGCCTAAATGCACTGAGTTGCCGCCATGTGATTGGCTGCTTAGAAATTAAGTGTTAATGAGCAGTTGGACAGGTGTACCTAATAAAGTGGCCGGTGAGTGTATATATATATTTTTTTTATCTTACTGACCCCAAAACTTGAGCGGTAGTGTATCACCGTGTCCACAATAATATTAAGCAGCATTGTTTGAATTGATAATAAGAAATCGACTGAAGACTGGAGTAATGATGCTGAAAATTCAGCTTTGCGTCACAGGAATAAATCACATTTGAAAATCTATTCAAATAGAAAACAGCCATTTTAAACTGTAATGATATTTCACTGTTTTTACGGTCTTTTCGATCAAATAAATGCAGCCTTGGTGGGCATAAAAGTCTTTAAAATCCAGTACTGTATAAGCAATCGGACTTATTTTCACATGCTAGACAATCCAGAACATGCCAGCCAAGCATTTACCACTGCAGTACCACACTACCCAACATAAAGCTGCGACTCACAAACACACAACTAAACTACTGATAAAACACACATCTACAGTCAGTGGATACTTGAGTTTAGATTTTATTGTAGAAAAGCAGAGGAGGACAAGTCAGACTGTAGGAAAATCAGGCAACATGGCACACAAATCTGACAGACACCAACGCTTACACACTCTATGTGACCGGTGTTGTATTTCCTATGCGTGTTAGGATTATATTACACTGTATATTAATTAACGACAGGTATACTGGTTGACAAGGACTGTTATTTTAGTGAGTAAACGGTGTTCTGGTGCAAGAATGACAAGATGCTTGATAACTGTAGCGTTAAGAGCGGATAGCGAGATGTTTTCTAGCCATTTAAAGGGTTAGTTCAGCCAAAAACATTATTTAAGTCAGATTATTTTATCTAAGTCATTTCAAATGTATGATTTACTTTCTTCACAAAAGCAAATGTTAAACAGAAAGTTGTGGCTGCTCTTTTCCACATAATGTGAGAACATTCATTGAAACATAATTTTTGCGCAAATAATTCGTAAAGCCCTTCTGACGTAACTTTCAGATTCATGAAAGTGTTTGTAATCATATGAAAAGATTATACTTTTATTTAATTTTTTTAACAAACTGAATACACTGCAATTTCATAACACTGTTTGCCATTTATTAATATTACAACAAAAATACAATATTACAATTGTAATATTATTACACAATTTTTTTTAACCAATTAGTCACATGTAAAAATACATTTGATTGATAAACTGCGGAAGTCCATTTTCCTCTATCATATTCCAATGATTTTGTGCACCAGTAGCATTTGCCTGCAAGAACATTTAATTTTACAGGCATGTGGCCAAATAATTCCTTTTGCATTTATGTACTATATTGGAACCAAACCTGAAAAGGTAGTCCAGAAGTTCCCACAGCATTCCAGTACACGCAATTCACTTATTTGTAATTTTTAGGCGGGATTATGCTAATTGTGAACGAGCAGCCTAGTTACAAATGATTGGAATTTATTAACATACGCAAATCTCAAATCTGAAGTCTACAAAGCGTTTGTGAATCCAGAGGAGAGTTTTGGGAAAAGTCCATTTTATACACAAATGACTCCAAATTTATTTATATATTATTGAAAGGTATATGAACGAAAATAAATTAGGTCAGGGACTGCCAGGCTTCAAAAAAGTACATCTCATTTCAGTAGTTGATATGACATGCACTATATTACTTAAAGGGATAGTTCACTTAAAAATCTAAATCAAGTCATTTACTCACCCTGGTGTTGTTTTAATATCATATGCCCTTCTTTCTTTTTCAGACCACAAAAGGAGAATTTAAAAGAAAAATGTCCTGTATCAAGCTTTGAAAAAAGATGCAAAAATATCACAGAAAGATCCTATTCAACATGTGTCGTATATTCCAAGTGCCCTGGGTATACGATAGGGCTATCATTATAAGGACATTTTTGACATCCCCTTTTGTGGTCTGAAAAAGGAAGAAAGGCATATGGCATTAGAACAACACCAGGGTGAGTAAATAATGACTTAATTTTCATTTTTAAAGCTGCAGTCCGGCGTTTTTCCTCTTTGTCGCCATCTCTGTTCGAAATCTGCAATTGCAGTCATTCGCGGAATTATCAACTTTACGTGAGTTGTACTTCAACATCCTCGACACGGCACAGCGCGGATGAACACAATGTTTGAGGAGACTGTGAGGCTGACAGTCACCGCGCCGATGTGGATATCCAGATGTGGGCATTCAGAATCACAGATTATTCTTTTTGGACATGTGACCAACATAAGAATTTTCACCGGAAAATGTCATCTGAACTAGTAAGAAACATCCACCTTTGTTCTGGTTCTGACATTGCACTAAATCGCGCTGATTAAATCTAACAATCGCTTATAAGTTATCATATCACGCAAAACCGTGCAAATTATACTTTGTTCTCAAATTGTTAATGTTAACAACGTCAGCATTGCGTGACTACATGTAATGTCCTTCTGATATTATCCGTGCTTTCGCATGGGTCCGGTTGCAGTCTCTTTTTTTCTGTAGCCACTCCGAAGTCCGAACGAAGTCTTTTGCATTGTACAGCGGGTGAGTCTCCAGTTGTCACTGGTGATTGTCGTTTGCACCTTTCTGGATCCGCCATCAAATTGATAAGTTTAATCATATCAAGCGCTGTGAGAAAAGGCTATAAATCTCCACCTCCAGCATCCTCACACGCAATATAGCTTATACTAGCCGAGACTCCTTCTTTATGTGTACAGATGTGACGTAATGACGCAAAGACATGCTCGAATCTCCCGCGGAAATACACCAGTACCACTGGAATTAAAAACATTATTACAAGCTTACCGCTTTGAATCGAGCTAAGGCAAGCAGATAGTTTTGAACACTGGCGGGTTATGTATTTTCTCAAATATGTATTTTGAATCATTTTTAACCCAAAAAAAGCTACAGACTGCAGCTTTAAGTGATCTATCTTTTTAATATGCAATAAAGGTAGGATGTTCTATGGTGCCCTTGCCTTGTCATTTTTGGTTCTTAAAGGCTCCCGCCCCTTCACGTTTGTATGGAAAAGAGCAGCTCAGACAATATGCAAAATTTCTCCTCCTGTGCTTCATGGTAGAAAGCAACTCATACAGGTTTGGAATGACATAAATGTGAGTAAATGTTATTTTTGGAGAACTATTGTGTTAACTGTGAGATGGAAGACATTGACATACACACAGTAAGGCACAAAGGGATCAAACGGGGGGTTTAAGGTTTGGCATCCTCCAGTCCACACTGTCTTATTCATTCCCGGAAACCCTCACAGAAACACAAAGCCACACAAAATACTCATCCACTTTAGCAGACTTTGGGAAAATGTGCATACGAAGGGCTAACATACAAAGGGCTCGTTCACAGAGCAGTCAGCTTGTTCTGTCGTCTTTTTTAAGGCTGAATGGGGGAATCCACCCATTTTTGTGCTTTTTGATGAAGCTTTGAATTTTGCTATGGAAATGTGCCCTCTACACACACACACACACACACAGACATATAAACACTCTCAATTGACTCTTTGCTAAGCCCTGCCTTAGAAAGTCACTGACCACACCTTAGCAACTATTGCCATTTATCAACCATGAAATGTGGCGTTCGTCTTTTCAGTTATCTGTGATAATGTACACTAGTGTCCACAAATTTGGTGTCAGTAAGATTTTTCAAAAAAAGGATGCATTAAATTGATCAAAAGTGACAGTAATGACATTTACAATCAGTGTTGGGGGGGGTAACACATTACAAGAAACGAGTTACGTAATCGGATTTCTTTTTTCAAGTAACTAGTAAAATAATACTTTTAAATTTATAACAAAATAGAAGTAACGCAAGTTACAGAATGGCAGCAAAGCTGAAAGGTTTGTTGAGCTGTGCCCTCTACTGTACAGGTGTGAATTTGCATTTCCTTCAGTCTGAGGCTTATTTGCATTTGGTGTAAAAAAGACCATTATATTTGCCAAAAATAGAACTTTTTTACAAGCAAGGTGAACAACCAGTTGAGAAAAAGTACAGCAAAAGTAACGTAACATTACTTTCAATAAAATGTAACTAAGCACCGTAATTAGCGAAGTAACGCAATATTGTAACATTACTTTTAAAAGTAATTTCCCCAACACTGTTTATAATGTTAAAAAAAGATTTATATTTAAAAAAATGCTGTTCTTTTGAGCTTTCTATTCATCAAAGAATCCTGAAACATTTTATCACAATTTGCACAAAAATTATTACACCACAATCTGACTCCGATTCCATAAATCAACATTGATAATAATAAGAAATGTTTCTTGAGCAGCAAATCAGCATATTAGAATGATTTCTGAAGGATCATGTGACACTGAAGACTGGAGTAATGATGCTGAAAATTCATTACATTTTAAAATGTATTCACATAGAAAATAGTTCTTTAAAATTGTAATACTCTTAATATTGTAACAATATTACTGTATATTCGATCAAATAAATGCAGCCTTGGTGAGCATAAGAGACTTATTTCAAAAACATTTAAAAAATCTTACCGACCTCAATCTTTTGAACGGTAATTTAATGTCTTTAAAGAAAATTGCACATGCAAATATTTAGCATAAATCACAATTATTTCCAGTCCATGTAATAGGCTACCATTCAATCCATTTGAACCACCTTATGAGCACGCTTTACTGCAATTCGCATGAATGTTATTTTAAAGCTTGCCTGAGCGAGCAACATTACACAAAGGGGTCAGACAGAGCTTAGCAAAATATCAATGATGTGCACTAGATAGAACACTATAAACGTGTGCATAAACACTGGCTATCGTGTAAATCTGCTCATTTGCGCACAAAAAACAACAATTGACTGTTTTAGTGCAGTGATCAATATGGAAGTGTCATTTAACAGCTTGGCACCAGGTGGCAGTAGAGAACACATAGCAGCGACATGATTGACAGGTAGAAAAGGGCGAATCCAGCCAGCTGGGAAGATGGGGCGGAGCGAAGAGGAGGCGGTGCCAGGGAGAGCAAGGCCTCAACCAGCCTGAACACACAAACAACCTCCCCTTTCAGCACGTCGCCCGCCGAACACAAACTATCCTGCCCGCAGGGAGGAAGATGAACATGAGTGTTCAAATAAAACACAATGAGTGGTTGATGTGAGATGGTTTTAAATTGGAAGGGCATTGGGGGAGAGAGAGAGAGAAAGAGTTAGTGGTATTAGCTCGTAAACTTCTAGAGCATTAGAGGAAACAGCAAAAGATGTTAAAAGCCAGTTAGTTTTGAAGAAAACATTAAACGTCATGTGTTTGAGAAGCTATTTCTTAATTAGATTTTTAAAGATTAAAAACTCTTTTTCCATGAAAAAGGAAATAGCTTGAAGTGTAGGAGACCAAGTCTACCTGAGGAACTCCGATTCTGCGGCACGCCTCTAGGAAGTTCTCCACATTTCGTCGACACTTGGCCATTGTCAGTTTGGGCTGGAAAGAAAAAGAAAAGATGAAACTATGTATTCCTATGCGCAAACACAAACATACACAAAAACGTATAAAGTAAGTTATGAGCAAAATAAAGCCCAAAAGTCACTCACCACTGCCGGTGAGGGTACGTGGATGCTCGGTATGGATCGGGGACGTACGTGGTTGGCCAGATGGCACAACACGACCCCGTCAGTCAAAGCTGCCCCAAGATCAGTGGGTAAAGACACCTTGAGTCGACACTCAATATTCTACATGAAGGATGACAAATTAGACTTACAGCAGGACAACACTTTTATTTTGTTTTGTAATATTTTGATTTGAGTTATATATGCTTAAAGGTGGGGTATGTGATTTTCTTTTTGGACCATTTTTTTCAAAATCACTTGAAATCCTATTCCTAACCCACTTACAGCCACTGAGTTAGAAGCACTGAAATGAAAATTAAGCAATTTAATCATCTGTGGAACGGGCAGGACTCGAAAAACTCCAGCCAATCATTTCCAAGACCACCTAGAATCATTGGACTGTAAGTGCGTCAATCAAACGGTCGTACCATCCCCCCATCGCGCGCGTGTCCCCTTCGTGCGCATACTCAAAGCTCGTGACCCAGTTACAGTAAGTACAAGTCGCCCCGATACAGAGAGACAGAGAGAGAGAGAGAGAGAGAGAGAGAGAGAGAGAGAGAGAGAGAGAGAGAGAGAGAGAGAGAGAGAGAGAGAGAGAGAGAGAGAGAGAGAGAGAGAGAGAGAAAGTGCAATCTCGCGCATCTGAGTTTTGCAGATGCATGATTGCGCATCCATGTTCTTCGAATGGGTGGAGTCAGGGCCAGCGTTGGAGGAAAGAAAGTAGGACCTTTTGAGTTGTGTATTTTCAAAATCTGCCAGCCGTTTTGCAAATCCCATACCCTACCTTTAACAGGACAGCATAATACAATATAAATGAGTTTAATATTTTTATATATATATATATATATATATATATATATATATATATTCACAGTTCACACACATGCATACATATATGAAACAATAGATACATAAATAATGGATAACAAGAAGAGGAGGGTACTACTAAGGCAGTTTGCTTGACGCACCCTTCTCAGCTGCTCTATCAGTAGCGCCTCCTCTCCCGTTGGGGCTGGACTCTGTGTGGGAGTGGCTTCCACTGGCTCCTCCTTCTGTGCACCTGATTCTCCTGCAAAATGGTCACACATGCCATACGTAGAAATGCGTCACTGCGTAATTACATGAGCAAGTTCTAATTAGGAACGATGATTGACGTGTCATTTGATTGACTTGTAAAAGAGCACAACAGTGACTGCCTACTTCAGTGAAATTTTCATATTTAAATACTATTATAGTATTTATTCAGATTTTAAAATAGCTTTAATTTTTTTTTTCATTTTTAATTTTAGTATTGTAATTAAAAAATAAATTCTATTTTTATTTAATTTACATTTCTTTCAGTTTAAGTCATTTTAGTACTTCAACTTATTTTCAGTTAGTTGCCAATGCAACATTTCTAATTTTTATTTTAAAGTTGGTCATCTAATATTTATATTTTATTTCAGCTTTTTTAAATTAAAGACAACACTGCCACCTTTTCAGTGATTTTCATATTTTCTCCATAAGCATTTCAGAAAATCCTTTACTGCAGAGTTCAAGACAAACCATCCAGCTCTGAGATGAACTATATCACCACATGTGATTCAAAGCACAATTTTTTTTAAATGAAAATAAACATTAAGGCGGCAAAGGTACAACACTGTGCACTTAAATTCTTTCATGAGAGTTAGGAAACAACGATACCAAATGATTAAACATTAATATACAAAACTACTGACTACAAGTAATTGATAAAACACATTTTGTTCAGAGGTTTATTACAAAATATTCAAATATTTAGGCTGACACTGATTTTTGCACTTAATTTACACCAGGGGCTTTTGCACCGGAGGAACCTTTTCATAGTACCCCCAGAACTACTAGAACTTTTTGGCGTGTGTTTGGACCGCAGGAACTGGGAACGATTTCAGTTCTAGGAACGCCTTTTGGGGGAACTAAATTAACTTTCTTTTTGAAAGAAAGTAATACTTTTTATTCAGCAAGGAAGCATTAAATTGATCATAAATGACAGAAAAGACATTTATAATGTTATAAAAAAAATATTATATTTCAAATAAATGCTGTTCTTTTGAACTTTCTATTCATCAAATGATCCTGAAATAAAAATGTATCATGGTTTCCACAATATTAAGCAGTACAACAGTTTTTTTTAAATATTAATTAATAATAAATGTTTTTTTTTAGCAGCAAATCAGCATATTAGAATGATTTCTGAAGGATCATGTGACACTGAAGACTGGAGTAATGATGCTGAAAATTCAGCTTTGCATCACAGGAATAAATTACATTTTAAAATATATCAAAATAGAAAACAGTTATTTTATATTGTAATAATATTTCACAATATTACTGTTTTTGCTGTATTTTTGATCAAATAAATGCAGCCTTGGTGAGCAGTAGAGACTTTTAAAAAACTAATCTTACCGACCCCCAAACTTTTGAACGGTACCATATATGAATCATGATTAATCATGACATCACAAATTTCCCACAAAGAAGCAATGAGCTGCATAAGGTAAACAAACCTTTTTTTTTCTCCTCTCGCTGACTCAGGCGGAACAAGTAACTCTCAGGTCGCTGGTTGAGGCCGCGGGAGGGGGACGGGGCAGCGGGGCTGGGGTAAGTGGGTGACTGGAGGGCTGCAAGACAAGCAAAACATTGTCAAAAAGGGATGTGGGGCAAAGAATTAAAATAAATAAAAAACAGCAGTAAGGAAAGAGAGAATGAGAGGAGTTCATGATTTAAACGAATACATACCAGTGGGTGACAGGGAGGCATAATCTTCACCTTGCTACCGAAGACAGGAGTTCAATTGGAGAGAAAATAAGAAGTGAAAAAGGTCAAATGAGTTGAAATATCAGATAATGAACACTGTATCTGTGGCATGCGCTTTAAAGTGAACTCTAGGTGTGAATCTCAAAAAGAAATAAGTAGCCAATATCTCTTGGCAGTTTTTGTAAGATTCGCCCACAGGTGAACTCACTTTATATAACGTTTTTAATGTGAGAACTTCCAAACCCTAAATAAATATGTACATGAATCAGCTGAAATCCTAAACATGCAGGACGTGACAGGTTTCCAGCATAATTTCCTCAATGAAACTTGTCATATTCATTCTGCCTGGATATGACAGGGTGTTAGATCTGAGTGCAACCACAATATCTCTGTGTAGTGAATTTTTGAGAGTAAAATTTTCAAGAAACATCCACAGTCAGCTTATTTGCATCTAGAGGCCGATCTTCTCCAGGCTCTTGCGGTTCAGTACCTGCGGCGTACAGGAGGGGGGCGACGGATAAAGCGGGAGACACACACCCATCCAGCGGCACAGCAGAGAGAGACTAGCCAACCACAAAGAAATGAGGAGAGGATAGAAATGAAACGAAAGGAGAGAATAATAAAGGACGAACGTAGAAATAAATAGAAGGTTTGAGAAAGTGTAAGTGTTTTGGAAGCGTCAGATTTCATTGTTTATTACTGAAAATACTGCAGGGAACATATCATGAAGAGGAAATATTACAGCAGTAATGCCTTAAATAAGGTTTAATTTATTCAAAAAATGCTGAATGTTTTCTTGAAGGAGTCAGCTTTATAAAAATATAATAAATAAATATGAACACATTAATATAAATTAATATTAACGTTTAATACATGTTTTGAGAGTAAAATGGTCAAGAAACAGCCACAATAAGCTTATTTGCATCTACAGAAATAAAATAATGGAGGCAGATCATCTGCAGGCTCCAAACAAGCAATTAAATATTATTTATTATATATTATTTAAAATGTACTAATGAAACTGAGAAGTTTTGCAACATGCAACAGTTAAATACAAATATTTCAGGGTTCATTCATTTCCCTAACCCTAATTGTAATCAATACTAATTGTGATGCTTGATTTAGCATAAGTTGTTTTTGTTAGTTGTGTTTGCTAAGTCCCCATTTTGACAGCAGATAAACGTGTCTGTGTGTCTCCTTCACCTGTTTGTGAGGGTCTGGCCTCTTCTTTATAGTGTTGGTATCTGTGTCTATCTCAAATATCAATAGAGGCTCAAACTCACTCTGACAAAGACAGAACCAACATATGAGAGAGAGAGAGAGATGAGAGAGAGAGAGAGAGAGAGAGAGAGAGAGAGAGAGAGAGAGAGAGAGAAGAGAGAGAGAGGAGAGAGAGAGAGAGAGAGGAGAGAGGAGAGAGAGAGAGAGAGAGAGAGAGAGAGAGAGTGAGAGAGAGAGAGAGGAAAGTAAAGGGACAGACAGGGAAGCAAAAAGAAGCAGGGCAAGCGTATTAAAGATGCACACTAGGAAAAGCATCTAATATTAAAGGTGCAATCAGTAAGTAAATAATCAGTATTTATCAGTAAGTAAGTAATCAGTAAGTAAGTGCCAATAACTATCAAATACAAGATATAATGTGATTACTATATATATAAAATGTGATTCATTTTTTTATGGGTAAAACTTATTAAACTAATTACTGAGTGCACCTTCAAAACATGTTAGCAGTTCAAACTGATCAGAAAAGCAGCTTTAAATGGAAATAACCTTAAATCGTGTTAATACATTATGCTAAGTTCTAAAGACATACTGACATTTGTTAAGGGAACGAGAACACACAGTGAGAAAGGAGATGGAGGATGGTGCATGATCCGAGCTGATTGGCTCTTACCATGAAGAGGGCGGAGTCATCGGTGTGAGTGGACCGTCGGGAGGGGTACAGACTCTGGGGTGGGACAGTAATGCATATGACTACAGACTCTCTCTCTCACACACACACACACACACACACACACACACTGATGGTGATGGATAGGGAGGAAGTGAATGTGCAAATCTGAGGATAAGACTCACCTCACTGTCTGTTGGACTGAGCTTCGTAGGGCTCGGAGTTGATTTATGCTGAAAGTACAAAGACAGAAAATTGTCTTCCCATCATGGTGGCATGGTGCATAATTTGGGTGTTTTCAACTGGGATTTGGATGCTTCAGATCATTTCACCCATCAGAGCATCTCCATGTATCTCAATGTTAATGTTTCTTTTTCAAATCCAACATTATTTGATATTATTGCTGCAACTTTTATTATACTAATATTGAATTGTGTTGACTACTGGAAAATTTTTAGCAGCCCTAAAACAGTATTTAATAGCTATAGATTGCTGCAGGGATGATGTATTTTTGTTCAAAAAGTTTTGTTTTAGGCTTATAAAATTTTGCAAATAGTATTTTCCTTGGCCAAAACTTGGAAACGAGTTCCATCGCCCTGAAGTCAATGGGTTTTTTGAATGCCTGTGAAATAAGGTCTGTGGTTGTCTCAAAGACGTTTGGATGTGTTGTTTGGTGTTCTTTTTCTCTGCAGCTCACGGTTTTTACTTTCACTTTGCTGATTGGTTCCCGCTGTTGTTAATCATCCGAGAGGGGAAGTTGAGCGTGCTGACGTCAAATGGTGATTTGTGAATGTTTCGCCACCGGAAGCCAGGGAAACTATAAAAAGGACACCTCAACGCAGAAATAGAGACTTGCTTTCATATAGACTTGAGCTGTGACTGTGCACTCTGTGTTTGTTTTGTCAGTGTGTTTCTGTAACCATGTGAACCAACATTATCTTGGTACCCTATTTTGGTACCTTCATTCTTGTGTTGTTGAAAGCATTATCATTGTGCTTGTGCTGGATGGAGGAAAAGGGACAGGCAAGTAATGTCATGTGACATATTTCTGTATAAATACACCAGGTAAGGGACATGCGCCACCTGCTGTATTTTTGGTTTGGTAGTTAGTGTATGGTAGATACGACATCTTGGACGTTGAAGATTTTTCGTTCTACCTTTTCTTTTTTAATAGACCGGTTAAGTTAAAACGGGCTAAAAAGATTTTGTTTTATTTTGTTGTTTTTTTTGCTTTGGCACTGTCCAGTTCCTTTTGTCCTCCCCAGACTCTGTGTATTTGAATTATTATAATAATAATGTGTATAGATATTTTCATTTTAAATATTTTCTTTTAAATAATTCTTTTCTTTAATCTTCTCCACATTTTGTTGATCATAGCACTCAGAAATAACATTTCACCTGCTCTGCCTTTCCCCCTCTCCCAGTGTTTTAATAATAGATATTGCCAAACAGTTAATGTTGCCCTTCCCACTCCCTAGACCTTCAAAGCCAGGGAAAAGTCGTAAGTTACAGTGGTCAACACAAGCTCAAGATATTTTCACGTTTTACTCTACAGCATAAAATACATCAGTAAAACCTTCTTATGATTTCTTTTAAAGCTGGTCTTGAAAAAGCGGTTGCTAACATGTTGCTAAATGTGACTACAGAGGTTGTCTGGGACATTAAACATCACGTTGAACTGCCTTCACAGCCTCATTGTGTTTATACGACTGCTTTTGCAAACCATTTAAACTCAAACTTTCAGGGAAAATGTTTTTAAATGAAGACTGAAAGTTGTCAGAAACTTTTAGGGTTAGTTCACTCAAAAATGAAAAATGTCCCTCCATTGACAGTACACACAACTACCTTTGTCACTTCAAAAAAGTTCATATTAAAGAGATTGTTAAACTAATCCATTATGGATTGAGAGGTTTAGTCCAAATTTTAAGAAAAGATTGATCGCTTCATATGATTGAATTTAGGTAGGGGTGCTCCGATCAGGATATTTGGGGCCGATCACCGATCGCCGATTACTGGAAGCTGTACCACCCGATACCGATAACCGATTACAGGGTCTATTTGAAGACTTCTTTTTATCATGTAGCATTACTTATTAAACTATATTTAACAACAATGTACATTAAGTATTACATTTAAGAGAAGACAATGCATAATGAATTGACACCTGTGTATTTATTTGCAAGCAACATGTATTAACATAGCAGCTTGGTTATTGGGAGCAGCTTAGGGCTTGACATACAACTTTCCTGTAGAATATAAAATAAACTTAATAAAAGACAGAACATCTGAGTCTTTAAATTTAGCTTTAGACTACTTTAAACTAAAAACAGCAACAAAAAAGGCTATAGCCAAAATAATGTTTTGAGTCAGTCAGCCATCAGTTTTTCTAATACACTTAAAGGACCACAGGTAGTAAAGTGCACAACAACAAAAAACAAAACAAAACAAAAACTAACAACTTCCATATCTGTATCTATAACTTGGCTTTTTTCTGGGATGCTTAGTCAGATTTTGTAGGCATTTAGAGAGGAAGAGAGAGGTAGAGAAACCTTTTGTGTGTGTGTGTGTGTGTGTGTGTGTGTGTGTGTGTGTGTGTGTGTGTGTGTGTGTGTGTGTGTGTGTGTGTGTGTGTGTGTGTGTGTGTGTGAAGAACCCTTGCAAAATTATTTTAAACAGATTAAGAAAGCCACCACTGGTCACATCTATGGTTAGATTGATTTTTTTTTTAGATCCAGTGAAGTCTGTCCCACCATGTACCTAATATAAATAAATAAAACATCTTCAGTTAACTAGCAGATCATTAATTTAGTTCGCTATTAAATAAGAAATCTAGCGCTATGTGTTTTTGAACTCAAGGTGCGCGCTCGTTGCCGCGGCGATCAGTTGCATGGATACAGTGCTCTGTGCCTCGCGCAGTCTTCACTCGGACGCGCGCTTCAATCTATCGCTGTTGCGGACTCTATTCATTCCGGTGTAATCACAAAATAAAACACTAAAGTATCCTTGCTTGATATAACTGTAACCGCTGATGAACATATTCAGTTTTGATGAGAGAAAAAAATATGTACGAGTGATTTGACGGACGCACGGGGGGTGGGCGGTGGGGGTTGGATACATTTTTGTCATTGGTTGTTGCGTTAAATCTTACTCAGATACAATAGTGCTATTTTCTGATTGGCTATTGTGTAGCTCGACTAACAACACCAGAGGAAACGCGCTTGATGCATGCCGGTTCCACAGTGAGAGCGGCGCGGCCAGAGTTTTGGCCGCTGCGGCATATTAAATATATTACAAATAGTTTTTCAGCGTGAGAAATACAATGTGTGGCGGGAGAGCGTGACAAAAGACCGAAATGAGTGACTGTCACGCTCAATGCTTGACACTTGAGAGCCCTGTTGTAGAATTGCCAGACCGGTGAAGCCATTTTTACCAGGCGTAAAAAAAATTGTCTCGCGAGTTTTGCGTCATCTGATCGGCTTTTCTGGATCGGCCTTTATAGAGACCGCCGATCACACATCCCAAAGCAATTATCGGCCGATTATGATCGGCGACCGATCAATCGGAGCACCCTTAAATTTAGGCTTTTCTTCACATATAAACATTGATCAGCGAACATAAACAGAAGCTCAACTGTACTTGCTTGACGCGTGACAACAAACCTCATTGGTTCTTGTGGAAGCTCAAACGTGCTGCATAACACACAAGAATGAACCTCAATGTTTGAATGAACCTTAGTTCAAACATTTTTGTTTTGAAGTTGAGAGAAAGTCTTACGGGTTTGGAATAACGTGAGGGTGAGTAAATTATGACACAATTTTTGGGTGAGCTAACCCAAAGTTGTGTAGTTCATTTATAGACTACCTTTAACTTTTTACTTCTGGCGATTGTATTTAGACTTAAATTCATAATCATAATGTGTTCACTTGTGATTATCATGATGAATAAAACTTGTTTGTCACAGACCTTATTTATTGCAATAATCCAAAAGCCAATGGCAAAATCCTATTGGGATTTTGTCGAGGAAACCAGGATGATGCTAAATGACAACCTACAAAAATGTGTCTTCACTGCAGCCCTCTATTTGGCAAATACAATTATAGCAAATTGCGTGTGTGTGTGTGTGTGTGTGTGTGTGTGTGTGTGTGTGTGCACGAGTACCTTAGTGTAATTCATAACGGCATCTCTTTGCACTGATCTTTTCTGTCTCTCTTCCTCGTACCGCTGTGCCGCCAGCTGAGCTTCTCGTCTCACTTTCTCCACACCGCCACCAGAACCTGACGCCACACCAGCAGACCGCTGATAGACAGAACCAGAGTGAAACCACTATGTTTTGATTTACTGCATCATGAGGCATGTATATACAGCGAGTCTTACCTGGTTATGAGCGTATGAAGACGTGACCGCTGTATCTGAACCACCGCTGAAGAGAGAACAACAACTGTTAGTGACAACACAGATGACTATTCTTTTTATTTTAGTTTTTATATTTTATTTTATGTACTTTTTGCCCCTTTTATGTTACTTTTCCTTTCAGTATAATTAGTGTGTATAACTGTTTTTTTGCCTAACTTTTTATGTTATTTGTATTATATGATTACATGTACACAACTTATTTAATATTATAATTTATTTTATAGTATTATATATAAAATTGTATACATGTAATCATTTAATACAAATATATATATATATATATTGTTATGACAGTGTAATTTGTTCAGTACCGGTTATTTAAGGAGTTTTGACGTCTTGGGTCATCAGTTCTTAAGTCTCTGGATGGGCTGGTCTTCACAGGTGAACCCTAGAAACAAGTTAAAGCTATCATAAACCCTGGGGTAACTAACAACCAAATCAGAATCAGCCATTAAATACTAATACGCACCTCTCTGGTGATTCGTCTTTCAATGTAGGCCATAAACTGAGAGCTGAGGCTGACTGGCTCCGCCCTTCTGCGGCTCCGCCCATCCTCCTCATCATCATCCCCTGTACAGCTGTCAATGAAGTCTATCTGTTCAAGCTCTGCGTCCACTACAGAGAGGGACAAAAAGTGCTTAAAATACACTTAACCATGGTCAAAATAATTGTAATACACAGCTTCTCGTGGCTTATCATTAGAGTTTAGAGTCCATTTCATAAATGTAAATGTCATCTCACTAGTGCCATTGGTCACGTGAGACCCCGTCCGATGATCCTCGCGTTCTCGTTCTCGTCTCTGTCTTTGCTCTTTGGTGATTTCTGCCACTCTCAAAGGCAAGTCTGACAACTCGTCTGAAGGCTTTAATAAGGGATAGATGGGGGGAAAAGGCAAAACAGATTTAATTAAAAAATAAAATAAAATGAGCAATACATAATGGAGTTGGATAGATTGGATTCTTGATTGAGTGACCTGAAAAGCACTTGCCTCATTTCCTGACCACCTCTTGTCTCCGCTGTCCACACTGTTAAACCCAGAGTCCAGAGCTCCATATGGCCGACCAGAATACAAATCCTCTACACTGAGAGGAGACAGACCAGAGACAACATCATATCATCATATTGCTTCATGAGGAACAAACGCATAGAAATAGTCTACTAAATGTCTGAAATAACTTTAATAAGCAACTCATTTCTAACACACATATCACCCTACAAGAGATAAAATAAAGTAAACATTTCACAATATTTGACAATTTCTGTAGACAATGTGAGTGGTGTTTACCAGGGAGTTGCTTAAGTGGTTTTTAAACACGGCCCAAATGAAAGAAGCCCACTCTCTAATCTCTGTGAACTTTGTTTTCTAGGCTTGAAATAAAAGCCTTGAGTCCTTCTTTCAGTCCAAGTCTGTTTGGTTTTGTTTTATTATTTAAATTCCAAAAAGCAAAAAATAATCTGATAGTTGTGGGTGGTTTCTTAATGGCCCAAATCAAAGAAGCCTATTCTAAAGTCTCTGTGATCTTCTGGTGTCTAGATATGGCTTGGGTCCCTCCTTTAGTGGAAGTCTATGAGATTTTTTTTTTCCTTTTATTTTATTTTATATTTTTATATTTGACTTTTATTGCAACAGAGCAAACAATTGTCTGATTACTCAAAAAAAATAAAAATAACCTCAGACCTCTTCTCAACAAAATTAGCAATCGTATCTGGTGTTTCTGCAATCTCTCCTCTTTTCATACCTTCATTACAATCATTACAATCTTTCATTCAGTCTCTGTCTTTTCCTTCCCCTCCCTTCTTATCTGCAAAATCACCCTGCTCTGTGTGTCCTCCGAGAGATACAGCCGATAAACACTGGCTCAAATTGGATGTGGGTGCGAGTGAAAGCCAGGGAGCACATCAAAGTTTGATCCACATTATGCCTTACAAAACCCTGCGAAATGAAGTACGTTCTCACCAGGATCCAAAGGGCAGTGGTCTTCTGTCGTAGTCTGGAAGGTCTGATGCTGCTTTACATGCCTCCATGTTCAGATATTTAAATATATGGATCTTTCCCTTTATACAGATCTGTAGGAAGATGCAGAAACACATCAATAAACATGGTCCTCAGGATGTGGAAGTCTTCATTTTGTTTTGTTTTTGGGAAGAATACTCAAGACTACAATTGGTGTTAGGGGTGGGAGCGATTTATGACCAAAATCTTATTTTATGTTATAAGAAATTTTATTTCATGGTAAAATATACAATCAATATATTTTTGTTATTAAAAATAAGAACAAAGAAGCAAATGACAAACAATAAGACAAATACAATATAACCAAAAATTTTATTTTCAGGTACAATAGGTTTATTTAACAGAAATTAAATAAATATAAAAATAAATTACTGCATAGTCTTCATTGTATGAATTAAATATAAATTGATACTTATTAAAGCTAGAAAAGTTATTCATTCAAAAGTAAAGCTATTAAAGTTATTTCTTTCTTCTGTTTGATTACCTTTAACGACACAGAGAGCAGCAGGTATATTAGGCTGCTGTCACTTTAAGACCGAATGCACGGATCCTTTATACTGATACACATCGGGTTTCACCCAACTGTTTACTTTCACTTGAGATATAATCGACTGTGTTTACTGACTGTGAATACTCCACCAGATGGGTATTTTGACATCATCGTGTGTGTATTCGGCCATTGAGCACAATAAGCCATGACAGAAAACTGAATTCGCGATCACATGCTGAGAGACGCGCGCAAGCTTACGGTGTGTGTCTGTCAGCGCAAGCACCGCATAGTTCTTTTTTACAGCTTAACTCTTTTTAACATCATGCTCGTCCCGCTCTTTATTGGCTCATTCATGCGTTTCATCATTCTAAAGTTTCAATATTGCTGTAATACGCGTATATTTACATACATACACGATACACGCTATATACACTATATAGCGAAATCTGTAACGAAACACATTTTATACCGTCACTACGATATGTATCGCCATACCGCCCAGCCCTAATCGAGGAGTTTCAGGGAGTTCAGAAACATTGCTTAGTGATATAGAAAATAACTAGTGACTTAGTGAAAAAAACTAGTGAAAAAAAAATCTTATAAATCGTAAAAAGTGCCCTATTTCTAAGTAAAACAGGATGTTTAATGTGGATCAAAACAGGGACATGCGTTACCTGTGCAGGTGGGCTCTGCAGAGGATTGTTGTCCAGAATGATGCTCTGAAGGTGTCTGAGATTTCGGTAGCATACAGGGATTGTCGTTACCTTGTTACAGGAAAAATCGAGCCGGACCAATGGCAGCTCAGCCAACTCTGCAAACCAAATCAACACAGAAATGACACAACGCATCTACTAGAAAACATCACTCATTTCATACAGGTGCAGGTGCCTGTGTTTCTGACCAGGAGGCAGGCGAACGAGGTGGTTTCTGCGGATGTTGAGGTCACGAAGAACTTCCAGCTGACCGATCTGTGGAGGAAGAGTCTGAATCTCATTACAGCTGACGTCCTTGAAGAGAGAGAGAGAGAGAGACAGAGTAATGTGCATGAGTGAGACAAAATGTGAAGATCAACTACAGAGTTTCAGAGAGAACTGTTCCAGAGAGAACTGTTCCACACACCAGTTCAGTGAGCTGTCTGAGTTTGCCCAGATCCTCCGGCAGTGATACCAGCTTGTTATTGCAGGCGATCAGAACTTTGAGCGGCAGTCGGCACAAATGAGCGGGGAGAGTGGACAACTGATTCCGACTGC
The DNA here is from genome assembly GCF_029890125.1 of Rhinichthys klamathensis goyatoka. Lineage (NCBI taxonomy): Eukaryota > Metazoa > Chordata > Actinopteri > Cypriniformes > Leuciscidae > Rhinichthys > Rhinichthys klamathensis. The sequence continues at coordinate 2,464,916 of NW_026606764.1, read as the reverse complement.
AGAGAGAAAATGAGAATCATGGGAATTAAAACCTGCAGGGCCCAAAAACTAGATATAAGAAAATGTCAGTGAAACCTTCCTGTGAATGTCAGTGATACCAATTTGTGGTTGCTAGAGAGTTCTAATTAAAACTAAAACCATAAAAAATTTAGATTTAGATTTAATTTTAACGTATTAGTAATTTTGTTGCGCTTTTGTAATTGTAGTTTTTTCATATTTCTATTTAGCTTTATTTTAGTTTTAGTCATTTTAATACTTTAACATATTTTATTTTGGTTTGTTGCCATGCAACATTTCTAGTAAGTTTAAAAGGGTTAGTTCACCCAAAAATGAAAATTCTCTCATCATTTACTCACTCTCATGCCATCATGGATGTGTTTATCTAAAGAAAGTAAGTAATATACATCAGGTATGGAATGAGAGTGAGTTAATGATGAGAATTTTCATTTTTGGGTGAATTATCTCATATATATATATATATATATATATATATATATACACACTCACCGGCCACTTTATTAGGTACCCCATGCTAGTAACGGGTTGGACCCCCTTTTGCCTTCAGAACTGCCTCAATTCTTCGTGGCATAGATTCAACAAGGTGCTGGAAGCATTCCTCAGGGACTTTGGTCCATATTGACATGATGGCATCACACAGTTGCCGCAGATTTGTCGGCTGCACATCCATGATGCGAATCTCCCGTTCCACCACATCCCAAAGATGCTCTATTGGGTTGAGATCTGGTGACTGTGGAGGCCATTTTAGTACAGTGAACTCATTGTCATGTTCAAGAAACCAATTTGAAATGATTAGAGCTTTGTGACATGGTGGAAGTAGCCATCAGAGGATGGGTACATGGTGGCCATAAAGGGATGGACATGGTCAGAAACAATGCTCAGGTAGGCCGTGGCATTTAAACGATGCCCAATTGGCACTAAGGGGCCTAAAGTGTGCCAGGAAAACATCCCCCACACCATTACACCACCACCACCAGCCTGCACAGTGGTAACAAGGCATGATGGTTCCATGTTCTCATTCTGTTTACGCCAAATTCTGACTCTAACATCTGAATGTCTCAACAGAAATCGAGACTCATCAGACCAGGCAACATTTTTCCAGTCTTCAACTGTTCAATTTTGGTGAGCTCTTGCTAATTGTAGCCTCTTTTTCCTATTTGTAGTGGAGATGAGTGGTACCCGGTGGAGTCTTCTGCTGTTGTAGCCCATCCGCCTCAAGGTTGTGCGTGTTGTGGCTTCACAAATGCTTTGCTGCATACCTCGGTTGTAACGAGTGGTTATTTCAGTCACTGTTGCCCTTCTATCAGCTCGAACCAGTCTGGCCATTCTCCTCTGACCTCTGGCATCAACAAGGCATTTCCGCCCACAGAACTGCCGCTCACTGGATGTTTTTTCTTTTTCGGACCATTCTCTGTAAACCCTAGAGATGGTTGTGCGTGAAAATCCCAGTAGATTAGCAGTTTCTGAAATACTCAGACCAGCCCTTCTGGCACCAACAATCACGCCACATGCCAATTCAAAGTCACTCAAATCAACTTTCTTCCCCATACTGATGCTCGGTTTGAACTGCAGGAGATTGTCTTGACCATGTCTACATGCCTAAATGCACTGAGTTGCCGCCATGTGATTGGCTGCTTAGAAATTAAGTGTTAACGAGCAGTTGGACAGGTGTACCTAATAAAGTGGCCGGTGAGTGTATATATATATATATATATATATATATATATATATATATATATATATATATAAATAAGAGATAATTCACCAGCAGTTGCACGAGCAGTTGGACAGGTGTACCTAATAAAGTGGCCGGTGAGTGTATATATATATATATATATATATATATATATATATATATATATATATATAAGAGATAATTCACCAAAAAATGAAAATATGAACATACTATAACAGTATATAAATAATATTGTAATAAGTGGTTGCTAGGTGGTTTCTTACTGGTCAAAAGAGCCCACATCTCTATGTCTCTCTTGCTGTGCACCAACTGTCAGTAAAATATGGCTTTGGTGAGTTAAGTCAATTACAAAGAATTCCTTGTTAGATGGTTGGAAGCTTTTTTTTAGAATTGCAAAATAATGCATGGTTGAAAATCTCAGAATCTTCTCAAATCATAATTTATAAGAACAAATGGATTTGATTTTTTGACACGAACAAATCAAATTAAAGAGATACAAACAAAAGTTGTGTGCGTCTTTGCATTTTTAGCTTGTGGTAACACACTGCTAGCATTTAGCTGTTGTATCAAACATTTAAAATTGTTCAATATCAATGATTTACAAAATTGAGTATGTTATAAATGTGGTGTCTATGGATTTGACCTGATATTTAGGTAGGTGAGGGACTGTAGGTTGATCAGACTCTCTGGTACTGAACGAAGGCAGTTCTGGTACAGGTTCAAATTCTCCAGCGACACAAACATGCACACCTCCACCGGCAGCTCCGTCAACCGGTTTCGTGACAGATCTGAGGGGAGATGATGGATAGATAGCAGAGAGAAAGACAAAAAGACAATAAGAAACGGATGTCTGGCAGGAGACGAGCTGCACACCTGTCTTTGGTTTCGCTCATCTAAAAGAGTGTTTGACGAGCTCTTGGCTCATTCCTGGACCATTGTGCTGGAAACAAGTCTCTGAAAACCATCTAACATCTGCTCTACTCTCCTTCAGGTTAATGAAAATACACTATTATATTAGTATTAGCCCACATGTTTTTATTTATTTATTACCACTATTAATCTGAATTGGACAATATTGGAAGCAAGACATATTAAGGCTAATTACCTCAAGCCACAATTGGCAAATCGCAACATCTGAAACGAAATGTAGCCTACATTTCCACCTATTTGTGTAATACTTCATACAATACATCAAACATATATATATATACACATTAAAAAAAAATTATAGACAGCAACCTAAAATATGTGATCTCGTACTTTCAGAGCTGCTGACCATCATGGAAATTTCGATTGCACCCTTATTAGGGCTGCACAATATTGACGAAAAATGCGATAACTGGTTAAATAATGCGATATTCGATCTGCGATATGATAATGTTTTAAGTGTGTGAAATAAATTTCTAATATATTTAGAAGCTGAAAATGATAAAACATCATATGTTACACATTCTTCATTTCACACGTCATTTTAACGTCAGTGTAAACCAGGGGGATTAGGGTTTCAGGTAGGCCTATATTAGATTTATTTTCCAACAGAAATGTAATGATCAAATGTAAAATAAATAAAACACTGCTTAGTCTTCTTCACAGTATGAATTAAATACACTGAAGTTAGAAAAGTTATTCAGGCAAAAGCAGTGAGTGATTTTCTCTTTGTCTATTGTTATTTGATTAACATTTATGCACACAGACAGAAGCAGGTTTATTAGGCTGCTGTCACTTTAAGAGCTGAACGGATTCAATATAATGTTACATGCGTGCTTTCTTTCTCAACTGTTTAGTCCACTTATGAAATAACTAACTGTTATATACGTGAATACTCAAGACATTTTGACATAATTCTGTGTGTATTTGGTCATATAGCCTAAGCTGTGGAAGAGAACTGAAATAGGGATTACTTGCTGTCCGAGAGGCGGCTTCCTGTGTGCGCGAGTACTTCGCTTATTGCGCCCAATAAACATTAAGCATGTCACACGTATGTAACAGTCCTGTATCTGTCCAGTCTAAAACTTTGACTTTTTGTAATTTTATGGAGAATTTTTAAAAAATGCAGTTATCGCAAGTCATTGCGATATGTACATATGCGATATTTCGATAGTTTCTATATACAGTATGTACAGCCCTAACACTTATTATCCAGGTCTGTTCAATCACCAGCTAGCAGCCAGCAAGTCACTGACCCTGACCCTCAGTCATTTCTCATTTTGGGGCAAACAAAGTGTTTCATGCATTAATATTTAGGATCTTTTTTTTTTAGAACCAATCCAGAAATCATCAGAAATACAAGTAGGCCTAACTCTATATTTGCATGCAAAAACACACAGACTCAGACTTTAAACCCAGAGGACAAACACTCACAAACACTTATGAGTAAGACCCCATGACCACCAAAAATAGCTGCCAGACTAAAAGCGAGATAAGTGTCCATTTTTCTGTTCTGGCGCACATGAAAGAGGCTAGTATCCTTACTGGTGCTCAAACACTCGTTTCACATCAGACGGCCTAATAACAGCAAAGCATAGAGAAAGACGTCAGACAGGAGATGCTGAACATTTTAAGGACATTTTAGACAACACATGGCAGCTGTGAGCGTTTGTGGCGTTTTTGAATTTTAGTTATGGTTATTGTTAGAACGTTCAGATCTGGTTTGGATTAATCCTTTCATAGAGAAATAGAGAATGTTCACTTTTTAATGCAGACAGGTAATGTAGATGAGAGATAAGGTAGATGAAATGAACTAATTTAATAATTGTTTATCTTTAAAACGGAACTGAATCAACACTGACTGGACTGACTTCAGCTGAACGATGATGACACTATTTTCTTTTAGAGCTGCTGGACAGCCAATGAAATGAACTATGTTTGCATCATTGAATCCTTTTCCTGTTATCACTGTAAAGCTGCTTTGAAACCATTTGTATTGTATAAAGCGCTATATAAATAAAGGTAACTTGAAAATGCAAATTAAAATATTTTCGATAATTCAACATTAAACTGATAATATAAAATTAACCAATAACATATCTACATGATTCAAAGGCGATTATTGTACCATAAAGACACGGTAATACTTTCCATTTCAATAGTATCTCTGATTTAAACCACAATAAAATAATGTAAAAAATTATGAAAAAAATTCTTTGATTTTTCCTGTATTTTCGCATCTCCGTATCTATTAAAATTTTACAGTGATGGAACGAATTGATAGATCCAGTTTTTTAATCAGTTTATTGAAACTAACAGTTCACGGAAATCATCTGATTTGAACTTGTAGCAATGCCTATCTGTAAAAAAAACTCTCTGTATTTTCTGAAATCTACTATATATATATATATATATAATTTAAAAAAAGTTCACCCAACAATTTGTATTTTGTCAGTTCAACAGAAGAGAGAAACTCAGGTTTGGAACAACTTGAGGGTGAGTAAGTGATGCCAAACATTTAAATTTTTGGGTGAACTGTCCCTTTATGAAGTCATTTTAGAACAAATGCATACAAATTAGGGGTGGGAATCTCTAGGCACCTCACGATTCGATACGATTCAGAGGGCTGGGATGCGATGCTAAAACGATTACCGATGCATCTTTTTTGTGTGTGTGGTACTTTTAAAGCAAATTATTTATAATGACCCATAAATAATTTACTTCCAATATCTTTTATTAATAAAACAAATGGAAGTGATTTGGCGAAGTCAACTGTAAGGTTACATTTGCCAGCATATGTCCCAACACTGCAAAGAACCAACAGGAAAAGAAATGTGTGCCTGAAGTAGCATACTTGTAGTAAATGAATGCAAACTATAGCATATTCTGAATATCTTGCATTTAATAATAGACTTCTAACCAACATCCTCCTGTTATGTGCAATGAGCAATATAATCCTTCAGACAAAAAATAAATAAACATTATCAGCAGAGTGGGACTTCATAGTAAAGAGATGGATGAGATGGGAGAGTGTGGAACAACGCAAGATGAGCTGGCAAGACCTTTGGTCAATGGACGAGAGTAGGATCAGTTTCCTTATCAGGTCAACATATGATGTTCTCCCATCACCGCAGAACCTAAACCTCTGGGTAGGAGAGGATCCCTCTTGTCCTTTGTGTGTTCATCACCTGCCACATTAAGGCACATTTTGACAGGATGTAAGGTGGCTCTTAGCCAAGGTCGGTTTACTTGGCGCCATGACCAAGTACTGCGATGTTTGGCTTTAGCATTGGAAGCAGGGTGGGAAATTAGCACCAGCCACCAGCCAATGGCGGGTACTTTTTCAAAGTGGCGGGTGACTTTGCCTTGTATACCAGCCACAGTGGCGGGTAGATTGTATGTAAAATATATTTTTATTGGTTACTACTTAAGACATTCCTTGTAACGGATTGGACAGCTTTTGTCAAAGAATTCTGTTGCTAAGTAACAATAATGCACTTTTGCCGAGTAACTAATTTGATTGGTTTTCAGCGCTGTGCGTCACGGACACAGCGCACGGACACGGCGCTGAACGGACCGTGACACATATAGCTGAGCTGAGGTACAGACGAAAGGAAAATTACAAAAATTTGGCGCTATAAACCCGATGTTAAGAGGCCCGCCACGGAGTCAGCAGTAGCTATGAATGTACAAACTGTTTAGGGCGAAGTAAATCAAAAGAGAAGGTACTTTTCGAACAAGTGGTGCATTGATGACAAAGGGAAAACGAGGGAATGGTTAGCCTACCTCCCCGACGACCAGTCCATGCACTGTACTTACTGTGTATAATAATACTTTATAAATTTGAATTCCGGAAAAAGTGGCTGGTAAAAAATATAAGTGGCTGGTAGGCAAAAAAGTTAATTTCCCACCTTGATTGGAAGGCAAGCGTAACATGACCAGTAAGTTGCCACCTGTTCTAGCAAAACATTACACACAGAAGACAATATTCCTCTGCCCAGGCGAGCAACCACCAAGAAAAGGTGTTAACACCAATTCTCGCCCAGGACAACTGGAAGCTGCTAGGGACTCGAAGATGCTGGCTGATCTTGATCAACGGCTTATTTTTCCACCACTAACCTCTGACCAGATATTGTTTTGTGGTCTGTATCAGCACGCATTGTTCAACTGATAGAGTTAACAGTGCCATGGGAGGATGCGGTAGATGAGGCATATGAGAGGAAGAAACTGCGGTATGCTCATCTGGCCACTGAAGCAGAACAGCGAGGATGGAGAGTCCAGGTTTATCCAGTGGAAGTGGGTTGTCGAGGATTTGTGGCACACTCTACAACCCGGTTCCTCAGAGACGTCGGATTCAGTGGCCAAGAGTTGCGTCGCACAGTAAAGAGCTTATCTGAAGCAGCAGAGAGGAGCAGCAACTCGCTGTGGTTGAGACGGAAAGATTCTAGCTGGCTGTATACAGGCCGCCACGCTACGGTTTCATAGAATTCTTGAAAAACTCGAAGAGTCTGTTGGTTTATTTGTATAGTTTTCATAGTAATTACAGTTATTACGTTCCTGTGTATATTGCGTGAATGAGGGTTGGTGTTTGGGCAGATATTGTGTTTTGCGGTAGGTAGTATGCCATACGGAACCACAGCCACTGAACCTACTTTAACGAAGACAGTGGGGCTCGACAGCCTTAGTCAAACGGGTTGGCGCGTATGGTTTGGTTGCGGAGAGATTGCTAGATTGTGGTTAGGTCACATGTGAACTACGAGGAAGGAGCAACCTCAGCAGCAGGAGGGATGTAAAGGTCAGTTAGCTGGGCTGAGTTGAGTGAGGGACGGAGGGGGGTGACTCTGGGACGCCAGAGTCACTGTCGAGCCCTCTTGAGGTGTCGTGGGCTAGTCCAGTGGTTTTCAAACCTGTCCTGGAGGACCCCCAACACTGCACGTTTTCTTTGTCTCCCTAATCAAACACACCTGATTAGGGCTGCAACAAACGATTATTTTGATAATCGATTAATCTAACGATTATTAGAACGATTAATCGACTAATCGTCGATTATTTCGCAGACTAATCAGTAAGTTTGGAACGATTATTCAGCTTTTCCAATTAGTTAAAACATTGAGTTATACATATTCTAACTATAATATAAAAAAAGAAAATCACTTCAGCTTTTGAAATAGTTGTTTTAATGAACTTTGAGCCAACTAAACAGGTCATTCTCTTTAAGTTTTCAGATTTCGGTCCAACTCAAATCACACACAAATGCTCTCTAAGCATTGTTTAATAGGCCCACTGCTTTTCTTAGAACTGAAACAGAAAAAGGGACATTTACTTCAGGACACAAAGAATGGTAAAATATTAATCTGCAAACAATTATTATAATTATAAAATTACAATCTTTTTTTACATGACAATTGAGCTGACAGAGACGTTCTCATTCCCTTTTAATTTATAGTATGATAAAGTGACTGCCGTGATATTCTTCCTATATCATAGGAAGGATATAACATCTTGTTTTGTAAGTCTTCATGATTATTGAACAAAATACAGGCAAGTGATAAGACTATAATAATACCTAATATACTAATAGTGTTACAATAATAAAAACAGCCCTGACTCCTAAGCTCGATCAAGCTTTATTCTATACAAAATAAGTCATCACATTACTGTAATTATATTACTATTGATAATATTATTACTATTATTAGTAGTATTGCATTCTCTAATAAAGAGAGATTTGCCGCTGGTGGTTAGTTAGCTCCAGCTGGAGAACACTCACTTCTCACCGGCTCCTCTTTTGCCGGGATGTTTCCTCTTGCACCCCAACATTGCACACGACAGCATTCTTGATTTGAAGTTTTGTGAAACTTTCCCAAACCTAAACCTTGCTAGTTCGGATTCGTTTGCACTGTCATAATTCGCGCTGTTTTCTCTTCTACCGCAATAGCATTTGTAAGGGCTGCACTACACTCTAGCGCTACAGCGCCGTAGCGTTCAAATCGCGGGATTGCAGGCCCTTACATTAGGTCACGTGAGATCAAACGACTACTCGACAACAAAGATATTTGTCGACAAATTTTTATTGTCGACGTTGTCGACAACGTCGACTAATCGTTGCAGCCCTACACCTGATTCAACTCATCAGCTCATTATCACAAGGGTTGATGAGCTGATGAGTTGAATCAGGTGTGTTTGATTAAGGAGACAAAGAAAACGTGCAGTGTTGGGGGTCCTCCAGGACAGGTTTGAAAACCACTGGGCTAGCCCACGAAACACTGAGGACGGAAGGTGCCCACTTGAAGACCCTAGAGATGTCCCCTACTCGGCTCAATCCAGACGGTTGTCGTGCTGGTCCACTGGGGAGACCACACTGTAGTTGCAGCCGTTGTGTGTGCTGACGCGCCAAGTACACTGCAGCCGTTAGCGCCGACAGAAGGAGATTCACATCACCATATGAAAAAAAAGTGTAAATGGATGGAGAAGCATAGGTTACTGTAAAGCTACGTCTTAGTTTGTGCTTATCTTAGCGAAAGCAGAGTACAAATCAGCATGAAGTTTTAACATCTACTCTCGTGTAATGGAAATCATTATGCTGTAGCAAAATCACAAACAGCTTTCATACAAAAATATAGAATTATGTACCAGCAGCTTTCATACAAAAATAATGCTTGAGGACTTATGCATTTTCTGAATAATTAGTAACATAAAAAGCTGCTCTTATACACAAATAAATAATAAGAGTCTAAGACTTAGGCTATGACTTGAAATTGTTGCTGTGTATACCACAATCAAAAACAGCTTATACAAAAAAAAGTAAATGAACATCTTAACATACGTATAACAGATCTGTTTACAGCATATTGATGTGAAAACAAAACAATGCAGAAAGCAGCTCTCATACAAAAATAGAAAAAAGGCCACACTGAAATTATGCCAATTTTTCATATGTTAGCTCTTAACGAAGAGGGTGTGGTTTGGATTTCGCGCTCAGCCATCATGCGTCTCTGTTATGTCCGGGCGCTGCGCTTCAGAGTTCTGCCTTGTTTTGCGTTCCGTCAATATTACATTAGAAAAAAAGAAAGAAATTTTTTTTTTTAGAAAATCATTTTTTGACATTAGTGAATCGATTCAGAATAGTCCACGTTTGCATCGCGATGCATCTAAGAATCGATTTTCCCCCCACCCCTAATAAAAATCAACATGTATATTAAAATTGACAAAAGGACAAATAGATTGAGACAGGTTTCCAAATCATATATTGTGTGTCTGTGAGCTCTGTTTTTGTTACACATATATCAGTGGAATCAGAGCTTTGTATTCATGGTCAATGTGTCGATCTGTGGCCTGCAGATGTTTGTCAGTGTCTTGGAGGTGTGTGGATGTATTGATGGCTTTCCAATCCACACTGGATCTATATTTGTAACTGTGCAGCTGTGCAGAGATCCGGGATGGGGAAGACAGGAAGTGCTGCTGACTGTAATGTCTGCTTCCTACACAGAGTGCTACCTAAAACCAGCACACACACACACACGCCACTTTTCCACCGTCGGTGCGAACAGTTTTCAATGCGTAACCGTTCCATTCCATGCCGATCCGGGCCAGCTGGTACGGTTACGGTTTCCACTGTGGGGCTGATAACGGCTGCGCTTTGGAATCTAATACAAATGCGTCAGTCGTTGCCTTGGTTACACAATGGTTTACTGATGTAAATAGCAACCGCATAATGGAGAATGATCAGATATTGCTTTGAATTTTATTATTACTTTGTTTACGTCACTCAAATAGCGTGCTTAACCAGCTACAGAGAAACGGGTAGCCAGGCAACAGCCCTGATAGGACAAGTACATCTCGGAGACGTCTATTTGATGTTTGCATTTACATCTGCAAGATGTAATTTTTTTTAAAGTATTTGCTCATCTGCAATATTACGTCTCTAGGACGTTTCCTGTTAGATGTCATATAGACATTTAGTAGATGTCTTTAAGATGTTTAAGATTTAGAATGTACGTAAAACTGCTTTTTCTAAGATGTTTATCAGATGTTTTTACACAGCAGATTAACAGATCTTTAGCAGCCATTTTAAAAATGTACCTGTGCTATCTGGGAAGTGACCAATCCTGAGTGACGACTTCACTTCACAGATTCTACTAGCACGGTTCGGGACGTTTAGCTAACCGCGCTGAGAATTCCGGGCCGAGAACGGTTTGTAATCGTGCCGTGTCATACCAGGCTCAAGTGGAAATACAACTGGAACCGTTCCTCACCATTCTAAAAACAGTTCGGCCCGACGGTGGAAAAGCGGCTATACACTGGCATTATCCGCAGTTTGGATCCATTATGAAGAACTCAAAACATACAAGCACTTATACAATAAAGTGGGCACTGGGCAGATTATTCAGATGAGCACAAGCATCTAAAATCTGAGAGTGAAGAACATGTCCAGGTCATCTCTCACAGAAAATAAGAAATTATATTTTGAACAAAAAACAAAAAAAAACTTATGTTGTTTAAGAGCAAAGAGTTTTGAGATTCATCCTTGGTCTAATCCTTGGACACTAATTCAATCCTTACAAATGCACTGTAGCAAACACCCTCTAAACAAGCAAAGTCGGATCAGATTATATCAGGCCTAGACAGGATCCAAAACACTTGTCTCTAAGACTTTAAGAATTAATGATCTGTTTATACATGATGCCGATGCTCTAATTCTGAAAACATCCAACATTATGCAACAACAGGGCTGAGATGAGCGAAGACGGAGTGATGGGCATTTACTCGTTTTTTCGTTTATATTTCCTTTATGAGTGTAACCGGACAGCATTTCAGACTGACTCAGTTATCCAGTTCACTTCACTTCCTCAATGCTTGTACACAACAGTCTTCAGTTCGGCCTCAAGGCAAGACAACAGCAGAGACTCACTGGCTGCAATGTTCAATCCAGCATCTCCCTCAAAGGATTCCTGCGCCATTCCTTCTATATCAAATATCTCTTTCATATGTCTTTTCAATAAAACGCACTACAAAATAACTCACCAAATACAAGCAATATACTCCTAGTCTAAAATAAATATCTAACATATCTATATATATATATATTCTCAGCTTTGACAACAATATAGAAGAACCTTTTTTGACTAACAGCTATTGATGTTAAGATGATTCAAAATGTTCAATACAAGAAGTAAAATACATTGTAAATCTAGTTAAAAACAATCAAGGTATGTTTTAGGGAAGTGCATGAGAACTATAGTACTCTGATGTTACAGCGAAGATCGATCATGAAATGATGACCGGTCATTTTACGGGTTACAGCGAGATCTGATTGGTTAGCGTTAGGACAGCACCGGCACACCTACTCACTGTCAGAGAATGGATTTCCATTTCCATTGAGCCTGTCTGCCGTTTTTGTTCAAACCAATGCGAAAATCGTTCCAAATTTTTGTTGTAAATTTTAACCAGATGGAAAATAAGCTACTGTGAACTTTTAAAAACCTCTACACTTCAGATAATAAAGTAGCCTATGTAGAACAGTTTATGGGGCAGATTAAAATACCTACAGTTTTTCATTCTGACTAATCCTTTTCATAAAAATGACACAACTGACAACAAAGCACTAAAAAAAGCACTTCTTGTTTTTTCCATCTCTGTGATGTGTTTGAGAACAGATCACAGGAGTCACACCAGTGCGTTTAAGTGGCCGCCGTATTGCAAGCAAGAGGTTGGCTGCAGTGAACTTCACATGCCTGCTTATATAAGGCCAAGAGCTCCTGTTCAAAAACAAAGCGTGGCGTGGGAAAGTGTGTAATTGCAATGTCTCCAACATTTTCAATGCTATTATTGCAAATCTGACATGACCACAGTCCACAGCACTTTGTGAGAGCTAGCGTTTTTACTAACCACTGTGAGTCGCGCTGTGTGTGTGTGTGTGTGTGTGTGTGTGTGTGTGTGTGCACTTGGATGGGTGAAATGCAGAGCACAAATTCCAAGTATGGGACACCATTGGCTACACGTCACGTCACGACTCATTTCACACGTCACAGACAATGCAAAATCATTTCTAATCACTTATAAACTCTAAAATGAAATAGGGCACAAACGTGTTCTTGACAGGATTAGTGAGATTCACTCATAAAATGTTTGTTCATCTAATTTAAACATGTTTGTTTGTCAATTAAACGCAAACAGGTTAAAATAGGTTAAAGTTTTTAACATTTATCTTTGATTTAAAAAAAATCTCTTTTTAATGGGTTAATTAATCAAATAGCCAAAATAACCAAATAAATCCTAAAGGAGTTGAAACTAGGGATGGGTATTTTTCAAAAATATTGTATGTATTCAAATATTCAGGCTCATAAAAATGGAATATTCGTAAATGACTTTTTTAACGAGAGAGACGTTATTTTTCTTTCCTCATTGTGATTTCTATTGTGGTGGTGATATTATTATGATAACTCAGTTTCATTAATAAATTTGATCAAAAGTAATTCCATTTTGTAAGATCATTTAGATCATGTTTTATCCAAGTAATTCCAAACTTCGCAAGGCAGACGACGACATTGTGATCAAATACAATACACTTGTTAAACACGCAGCGCAGCACAGCGCCACCCAGTGCATTTAATTATAACTGTGAGCTAGTGCCTGGGATTTATCAAGGATTCACAGCATTTACGGCCAGCAAAGCAACGTATAAAATTTAAATAGCCTAGTATTTTTATTTTTCTAACATTACAGATTGAATATTCGAATATTCCACTATTCGTGCACACCCCTAGTTGAAACCATAAAATAATCATTAAAATTTGCTTTAAAAACATTGGAGTCTGGCAAGGGGAATAAAGGGGGAATTTCATCAGTTAACAACTCTTGTGATTAAACAACAAATAACTGTCATATAACTGTTATCAATAGAACAACCTAAAACTTACAATCAAACCTCCATCTAACTGCCAAAGCTGCAAGACCAAAATATTTATTTATCATCTTGAAGGAAACTTTATCAATTAAACAGACAAGACAATACAGCATCAAACACTATATACAACACACGGCACAAATGTATAAATGGGAGTATGAAGTTAATGAATCAGTCTGCAGGGACAATAGCGCTGCGTGTCGTTGAATTGACTGCGGTCCAGAAGGCCTTGTAATCGCTCTGAGAGGGAGCACACCTGTTCTGAGCCTTCTAAGCTGAGGGAAAACAGCGTTCCTTAGCAGGAGACCAATACATTTGGCACAGCTCACAGGACAACACAACCAAAGCAATCAGACGAGGAAATATCTGAGGTCAAATATCACAGAAAGTCAGCAGACAGAGACTTACAAACACTCTTAACAATAGCTGTTTCGCTATGAATTATTCAATACAATCAGCTATCAGGTTTAGCGCTTATGAGGTGGGAAATTCCTACAAACATTTTTTCAATTGTTGGTTGACTGAGCAAATTAATCCACGCGGATTATCAGATCAAATCAGTTATTTGAAAACTTTGAGACTAGAGATGCACCGATTGATCGGCTGGTGACCGGAATCGGACGATTTTCACGTGATCGGCCATAATCGACGACCGGCCAGTGAATCTGACATAATCCGATTTTATGCCAGTCAAATGCACTCGGGCGCCGTATGATTAACATCGCGCAACATCAGCATCACAAGTGCACACAGAACGCACACATGTAGGAAACCTCGTGAATTACGGCCGTTTCACACCGCAAGCGGGAGCAGCACGGTTTTTATTTTGTTCGGCGTGCATGTAAATCAATGAGTGCATTCACACCTGGTGCCGGAGCATCGCGTGAGCGTCGAGCGGGAGCGTCGCGTGAGCAACAGTGAAGCGCGGGTTTCGGCGCCGAGTCTAGTTTTGCTGCGCTCAATTTAAGTGAAAGCACACTTTTGATGGACAAAATAAATAAGATTTCATCCAAAAAGTGCCCAAAATGCACAGAATTTGCATGTCTGGTGTGTTTTAACAAGAACTGAAGTCGGCTAGGCTATGTCAGAAAATAAAATGAAGACTCAAAAATATTTATAGAAAATGTACCCATTTAAACTTGTTTTTATTATTTCCCAATCGTTTCCCTGCACATTCTCCACTTTAGCCTGGCTGGACATGTGTCAGATGAGAGAAGAACTGTTTGAGAAATATAACTTGCCATTGATGTACAAGTGATTGCAATAGGCCTGTGTGTGTGTGTGTGTGAAATATCTTTATATACAGAATATACAGAAGTTTAGTTTGCTAAATATATTTAAAAAAAAATTGTTGGATATTGGATGTGAAAAGAAGGAAATGGTTCTTCCATAACACTGCACTTTAGATGTGTGTGAATTTCCCACACCAGAGGAGTAATTCATATAGTTCTATTTTATAGCGATTATATCAGTTCAAAAAATTTTCTATGCAAAATGTTCTATTAAAGAGATGATAGAAAATAAATATTTGTGTGTGCTGTAACGTGGTTTGAAAAAATGAAATCGGAATCGGCTAAAATCGGTATCGGCAGGTCAAACTCAAGGAAAAAATCGGAAATCGGGATCGGCCTAGAAAATTGTAATCGGTGCATCTCTATTTGAGAGACACAATTGCACAAACAGCGAAAGTGATTCGGCGCTTCACATAAACACGTGTTTTGTACAAGTGAGCTGCACGCTGATTTCCCTCGCATTTTGTTACAGAATTGTCCCAATCGGGCCATTGTTGCATCATTACTAAAGTTTATATGCACAACATGTTAATTGCTTTCGGTAGTACTCGCACTCTGTCTGAGACGATTTTTGTGCGCTCATATCCGGAGAGCACACATATAAAGCCGGCTCTGAAACAGCTTGTGAGTACCAAACAGAGTGCTTTTTTTGTGGCTCATTGCGCTTAAACGGTCTGAATCACACAAAATGATGTCAAAATGCCCGCCTTGTCTAGTATTAACATAAACACAAGTCGATGATGTGTGAAGTGAAGGTAAACAAGTTCAGGAAGAAAACGCATGTGTATCAGTATATTGGATCCGTTCATTAGGCCAGCTCTTAAAGTGACAGCAGCCTAATATAGCCTACCTGCTGCTGTCGGTCATTTATGTTAAGAACCAAAGATAGTGAGAAGAATTCATCTGTACTTAATTTATACAATGAACGATTCAATTTATATAGTTTTCCTGTACCTGAATACTGTTAGACAGACCTTATGCTTGTAATTTGTTCTTGTTTACTTTGTAAATTTTATTCAAGGTTGAAATCAAGCTACCTTGTGCTGTGTGTAAACTGTAAACTCACGCGCAACAAAATTGCCTCATTGTAAAAACACAAATACATAGAGCATACATTTAGGTGAGATAAATACAATTTATCAAATTAAAACATCCCCCCCCCCCCATAAGTCACCTAAGGGGGGAAATCCCCCTATTTTCCAAAAAAAAATTCAGGCCCTGGACTATAAGAGCTGTCATTTTTCCTGCAAGTTTTACAAGATGATTTTACAGTGTAGTTAAACAAAAAAATATATATATATTATTGACATATTGATAAACCTCTCTCAGTCAGAATCAAACGCCAATGTTAAACTGCTATTATCATCGTAAAATGACCTCACTAAAAAAAGAACCATAAACTATCTGGCAGAAACAAAGCTATGGCGCTCACAATCTGTCATTTTCAAACCATAACAAACTCACAGCAAAGCAGTAAAATTATTTTGGGGGCTTCGGAACCAAAAGCTTTCCTTTTTTTCCTGTTCATTCCTACAGTCTGCATTTTTGTGAACTGCCTTTGGATGAGAACGAAATCAGAGATATCTGTGTGGATCCCAGCATGCACTGCACAGACTATCAATATTGACACAGACACGAGATACCATGTGTGCTCAGGATCAGAGCTGTAGTCGTCTTGACCAATTCTTATTTTCAGACCCTTCTTCAACACAATACGAGGAGGAAAACCAGGGTAACACTATGGCACTTGAGCGAAGTCATTTCATAACTAGACCTAGGGTTTGTTAAAGGAGAACTCCGGCGCAAAATGAACCTCGGGTGTAATAACACATTGGTACAGACTAAATCGTTCCCTGAGATTTGTTTTCATGATAATCGAATGTAAAGAGTTTTATCTCTAAAAACAGTTTAGCTTATAACGCTAGTATATTGGCATAGAGTAAGCAAAAAGAGATCGCTAGTTAATACCACTAACAAGGCTCAAATTAGCCCCACACTAACAGGGCAGCATAATGAGGGTCCTTACATGCAAACGAACCACGAGGGTGAGCGAACAGTACGTGTAGATATTGAAGATAAGATAAATTATATATATATTTATATATATTTTTTTTTTTTCTCTGTTGCGTTCAGTGCTTCTCTTTAAAAGTAAAAAAGAAGCAGGAATGAACTATATACATATCCTATATTGGATATTAACATCCAATAGTGTAAATCGCGGCAGCAGCTTCGGGTTGGTAGTCCAAGGCACTGTTGTCTATCTGTGAGTGAGTGAGTCTATCTGTACTTCCGGGGTTCTTCCCACCGGAGCCTCGCTTTCGATTTCAAAATGGCGGCTGCGTGAAATCAGCGGATTAGCTCCTTTACGCACAGTCAAACTACAATAAATGCACAAATAATTTTTCCACAATCTTCTATTGGCAATGGCAATTTGAGATGCTATACATCATGCAGTAAGCATTAATAATAAAAATTAAATTGCAGATATTTGAGGATTTATTTTTATTTACAATTTGTGCAAAACACTGAAATGTATAGCCTAATGAGTAATGAACTTATCTGCATGTAACTAACTAACCATCACCCAGATAGACATTTATTAAAGCATTAACTTATAAGCACTTGTAATGTACAGCGGTCCTGAAAAACCTTCAGACAGATGTACAGCCTGCTCGGTTCCATGCTTAGCGACTCGTTTAAAGAGGTTCTATGATTCTCTCGCATTGATGAGTGCAACACAACTCTTATAAAGGACATGCTACTTTTCTTGATTGTGCTTCAGGGAAAAATAAAGGGGGAAAAAAATAACGTGTTTGAACACGTCTAGAAACACCTAAACCAAGATACCTGCACCTGTATGTGTCAGGTAAGCAAGCTGTTTTTTACCGTAGATAGTTTGATTACAGCAAGTCTTGTTTTCATATGTGCAGAAGAAGCAGGCATGGGTATAACTATTATTTTCAATAAATGAGTACTAGTGCCAATATTGTCCTTCTCGGCCATTGCACACTTTAACAACCAATAGATTGTTTAGAATAATCATTGAAGTGACAGATTGGACATTGTCCAGCTGCATTAGTAATATGATAAGGCACATATAAGCTACATGATTGTATAAATTTAAAAATGTATAAACTATTTAATAAGTCACTAATACAGAGACAATAATCATAATATAAATAATAATGTAAAATAATAGAAACTAAATTCCAAACAATTTTTTACACATTTATCCATTTTCCACAGTATTTGGGAGTCTGCAAATGAAAATACATAACGGCCATTTATGTTTTAGGATGGGGGTCACTTGGACATGGCATCTAAAAGACTGTAAAGGCCCCGATCCACATGATCATCAACATCCTGTCAATTGTATTATTATCTAACACCTTGAATGGATCTAAAATGACCAAACAACTCGAGTTCAAAGCGTTGTCTAAATAAAGAGGATCCCACAAAACAATGACCAAACCTCTTAATCACGTCCTAATAAAGCCAACCAGATGATCAAACTTCTTGAGTGGTTCTTAAAAAACCTAACTTACATGATGAAGATCAAAACCCAATTCCCATAATGATCAAGCCTTAACCAACTTAATCTATTGATCAAACACCTCAATCTGATAAGCAACCTGTTCAAACATCTTAACCTGTCAAACTCCTATAAACCTGATGAACAAGCCCCGTGTTTGGGTAACGTTAACGTTATAAGTTACATGGATCTCAATTTGACAGATGTTCCCTGAAAGTCTAGTGTCCCATCGGATCATAATAGTTTTAACACAACCATGATCTGAAAGTTTGAGGTAATTCTAACTTTAGACAAACCTCAGCTCTGAAGATGAAACGTTTACATTTATTGGTCACAAATGACTGATCATGAGTTCAGATGGGCTAACGTTACCAGCCCAGCACACACCCGTGTGTTTACACCAGTCTAGCCCTTTGTAAACTAGTGTGAAACTCGACCAACACGCCTTTAACTAGCTTTTAGGTCTGTTAACGGTTAACGGGGAGCAGAATATAAGTAAATAGGCTCGGTACCGGCCCGGGTGGTGTCGGTGAGGTCGTGTCCGGAGGCGCTCCTCGGGAACTCCTTCAGTTTCCTGCCGCTCAGGTTAAGAGCTCCAGTGGCCGCCGCCTCGTCCAGCGCCCGATCCAGCGAGCGGTTCCAGGGCGAGGGTCCGGGAGCATTGGATAATCCGTGATGGGTAGTTCCCGCAGAAGCAACTGCGGCGGGATGGCCGACGGTAAAAGAGGGCACGGCGTTTTCCGCGGAGAGCAACACCGAAGCCGCCATTACACAGCTAACACTCCCGCTGGATCCTCACGGGCCCCACACACGAGCGCGGACAGTGGCAGTGCGCATGCGCGGGCGCACAGAGGGCAGAGAGGGGTCTGAAACCAGACAGATCCAACGGAGCACGAGCGAGGACACTAGTGCATGCGTGGATTGAAGGCTCAGCGTTAAAAAGTCCAACCAGGGGTGCGTTTCCCGAAAGCATCGTTAGCCAACTATAGTCGCAAGTTGGTCGCAAATCCCACTGAACTCTATTGGTAACGACGGAACTTGCGACCATAGTTGGCTAACGATGCTTTCGGGAAACGCACCCCAGTCTGGGTTGTAGGGAATTATCCCAAACTTCTCCTTTATTGTGTCCTATTCTAATTTTTATCATAGTCTAAATTCATAAATGCATGCATTAAAGGGTAGTTGACAAGTATCATGAACATGACTTTTCTTAGTAAACAAACAAATAAATTAATATTCTTTTACTTATTTTATTTTTTAAATTCAATTAAAGTGTTCCTTATGTAGGAAAATGGCATGGTAAATAAATGTCAATGCATGATCTGAGATACAAACTTATTCAAGTTTGTTTATATATAGTCAAGAAAAATATGTTTAGATTTGTGGATCTATGATCGATAAACTCTTGCAAGTGTGAGACATATAAAAGTAGTTAAATCAAAAAAAATTATTTACCTATAATAATGTTTTTTAATATATAAATATGCAAACGGCCCCCTACTGGTCAATTATAAAACTGAGAATAGGATTGTCTACTCTATTTTAACCCTTCTAATAAATCATTAAAAATCACAACCTGTATTATAATTTTAATAAAAAGCCATTATCATAAACAACTATTCCCACATTATGCTAACAGCCAAAAAAGATTTACATTTGTGTAATGATAAGCGTTTGTATGTATATGTGTTTTATATCATTCCTATATGAGCCCCTTTATTGATCCACAGAAAAGAATCTAGCTCTATTTTATCCTGATTGGAATCAGTAACAAGATAAATTGTGTTTTAAAGAGTTAGTCTCTCTAAATAAATGTAAGAGTATTTTAAATGATTTGTTTACAGATTTACCTGATTGAAATGGTTTTTACTAATTGTATCATTTTTTTTGTAAATATAAATAATGTATTTATTTTCATTTTTAAATTTTATTTTCATGTTTAACTACGTGTGCTGTCTGTCCTGGCCAGGATGCTCTTGTAAAAGAGATTTTTTTAATCTCAAGAGTTTTTTCCTGGTTAAAAAAAGGTTACAAATACATTTTTACAAAATATTTTAAAGGCAAAAAAAGACATTTTAGATTTAAAAGTATTTTTTTTTTTTTTTTTTATGTTCTCTACACACAACTGAATATGTGGACCTTCATTTCCTTGAGCAAATGGTCAAAGAACACACATTCAGCTCTAAATGTAGAGGAAAATCCAATAAAGGTGCATAGTACCAAATAATGTTAATCAACATGAACTGGTCCAAAAACCTAGAACACAGAAAATACATTGCAGCATTTCTTTTAAACAATCATGTGTTGTTGTTTTTTCCACAGAAAAAGTTGAAAGTCATTTGTAGTCTTGGGTTTATTGCCTCGGTTATGGATTCAGCAGCAATATTGATAGAAGTTCCACATTGGAATGTTTCAGAATATAACGTTCTTCCAGCTTTTGAGTAAGGCACAAGAGACCGTGGTGTTGTGATGAAAAAGCTTGAGACATATAAAGATTAAATAAGAAAGGGGGAATGATCAAGTGATCTTCAGGCAAGCCAGGAGAAGAGACCAAACTGATGACCATTCATTTCACATTCCCATCCTGATGCTCTGAATGATCTGGAATATTGCTGTAGTGAGAAGACAGAGAAATAACATTAGAACACAAACATTTGATCTTCAGAAAATGTAAAGTATCTAAGAATTCGTATGATCTGCTCATGTCATATTTAGTCCTTGCCATTTCACCAGAAGAGAACATAAAATATAAGAAACAACAATGACAGCATATCACATGTTGAATAATGAGAGCAAAGAAATGTTATGGGGTCTTTGAAAAAAAGTGTACGTTGGTTAGAGTACACTAACATTGAATTAAGTGCTCATGCATGTGAAAAACTCTTTTTGAACTTCAAGTTTAAAGAAATAAAAACGAAATGTCTAAGTACAGACATTTCCCTTTATTATTTATCCAATATAACATCACAATTTCTGAATCGTATCGTGTACAAAGAAAACAAGAAATTAAAATTTTGTCTGTGGATCAGGTTAGAAACCTGTCTGCAGCATGAATGCACTTTGTCCTTTTAAACAGAGTTATGAAATTAAGTTCATGTTTGGCATGCTGATGTATTTGATTTTAAAAAGTCATCAGTTACTTAATTCAAAGAGTGATCCTTTTAATGCATTAGACATCACATTCAATGAAAGTGGATGTTTTTCGGATTGTAAACTCACCTGATCCACATACTACAAAGACGAACAAGGCAAGAAGCCACGGTCCCACCACTCCCTTCTCTTCTTGGGTGCCTCTCTGTTGAGAAAATATCAACATTAGTATATTTAGAGACATACATTAGCTAACGTTACTTCTAAAGAAAGCCAATATGATCAACTGGACAAATTAAAGCTCCTCTACATGACTAAACCAATGTCCAGTACAATACACGAAGTAAACCTTTACTGTAGAGCAAACAGCAGTAAGACCTATTTTAGATACATTAAAATAATTACTATAGTAAAAGTCAGAGTGATAAAAGCTGAAAATTACCGTGGATTTGGCCACATTGCCTCTTAGAGTGATGTTCTTGCTGTGTTTCTCATTCGCCATGCGAATCCTCTGTTTGGCCACCATCTTTTACTACTAATTTGATGTTTTTAAAGAAAGAAAGAAGAAGAAGCGTCGAGACCGACAGAGATCCGAGAGGCTGTGTGATCAGTTGACGTGTGATCTTGCCACTGCACTGGTTTAGTCTACGTGTTCATAAGAGGAACTCACTCCACCCACGAGACGTGGACGCTTCGAAAGAGAATAAATGAGTAGAATGGCAATCCGGATGAAAAGGAAATAATAAAATGGGCGGCGACTAACCAGCTGATTAATCTAAACTATATATATATATTCTATTTTAGTTATTTTCAGTGTATCTTTTTTCTTGCCATTGAGTATAACATTTATTTTATTATTTATATATATATTTTTCCGGAGCGCTTCAAACCAAACGCAGAGTTGTTGTCACGTGGTAAATGTTACTTTAATCAGCGCTGGCGGTGTTGGACCAATCACTGCTAGTTAAAAAAAAAAAATATATATATATATATATATATATATATATATATATATATATATATATATATATATATATATATATATATATATATATATTGTAAAGGTTGCTTGAGTAAATATTCATTTGTGTGTGTTAAGTGGCAAACATCGAATAGAATACGCTATTTTTAGCGTAAAAAAATTTCATTAAAACAGATTTACAAATTGTTATGCGGCTAAATGGAACATTGAGTGAATGGCAATGGCCGCCGATCGCCCCCTAGAGGATTGTTGTGTGTTTTACAGAAAATTGTTTTTTGCCCTCACGTTCATCTCAAAAAACACGAGGCTCTTTTTAAAATACCCATTGAGGAAAAACGTCATTATTTTTACGCCGCAATTATTTAGTGCATTAGTCAGTCATGGGAACATATCTGTTCCAAATTGCTGAGAAAAAAATACTGTCATCAGAAACCATTCATCAAAGTTCATTTTTTTCTACGAAGTTGGTCAACACTTGTCCAAAACAAAATTATTGTTATTATTATTTACTAAGCTATATTCGGCTTATTTGAAAAGACAATACACAATCAATATCACGCATTAAAATAGTCTATACAACTGTACTAAGATTTGTTAGGGATAAAAACATAAATAATTCAAATAAATCCTCTCCTGAAAATCGGAAAGAACCGACATTATGTATAAAACCTTTACTTTATGAATTTGGTTTTGACATTTTACACGTCAAACTCTCTAACTGTAGTGACGTCGGTGTTGAACTGCTATGACGTGGTACGTTGTCGTACTTCCGTTTCAAAATGGCGCCCCCCACACCTCATTTAGCAGGTGAGTTGTTGCTCTAAAATGTGTTTTCATGCTCATTTCAGTTGCGTTAAGATAAATAATCAACGTGAGAAGGCAAGCATGTTATGAAATAACTGCATGTCTTTTCTTCTCAAGGTTTGCAGACATATAAAGGCATGAACTCATTCCTGTCATGTGCGCAATTTTCTTAACGTTATTTCAGCGTAATGTGAGACCACGTATACTACGTATCAGCATGTCACATATGAAAATATTAAATACATATATATTATATTTAGCTGATGATCAGCTGATAAATGCTTTGTAGTGCATGTCAACTTAGGTCAGGGTTTGTTGATGATGCTTTTTCTTACTTGAGAATTTTTTTAAAAACTGTATTAGTTTAAATAATTTTCAAGCTGCATCCACCAAACTCAGAAAATCCCTCAGCTTGTTCTGATTTAATAGACTTATTTCCCCCCCCCATGGTTGACCATCAAAAATCCCCCAAAGTCCCACAGACTTACATTGAAAAGTCTATTCATCCACCAGTCCATCTGTCTGTACAGTGCAAAATTCCGATTTATTTTCAAAGTAACCCAAATATTAAATCTACACAAGATTTATAACCTTTACACTTTAAGGCTGAAGTTTGTTTTTGTCAAGCCAGCATACAATTTTTGTTTTCCTTTTCCATTTCAAACAGTCAGAGGATCAGATGGAACGTTGCTGTTGTGTGGACCTCCGAGCTGTCAGGAAAGCTCTGCTTTTCAGAGGTCAGTTATTGCATTTGCTGCACTTAGAAAGATTTTACCATAAAACTTTGTTCGCTTTAGTAACGGTAACGGTTTCATTCGTTTCAGAGATGACCGGCAAGGCAAACACATGACATTCAGCAGTGATGGGTCCCTGTTTGGCTGGTGCAATGGCTCACAGTACGTACTCTGTAATACCTAACACATTTCCTAACTAACCCTTTTTAGTTGACTTAACTTATAGTACAACAGTTTGTTGAACTTAATTGTAAAAATGTAGTATTATGCCTTTGTTACTCAGAAAACCTAACTTAAGATAACTTGATTTGTAGGAGTACCATTTTGTCAAGCAAAAGATGAGTTTCAATCTTATTTCTATGTTTCAATAATTTCCCCCACTTCTGCAGTTATCTATATCTTTAGTTTCATTCAATCTTTTTCCAAAGCATGTTGTTAAATTGGCAATGCAACGGAATTTTTTGAGAGAATATCACAGATGATGACGACTTAATAAATTGGTGTTGTTTCCCTAAAATAATTTCGATTTGATTTGGTAATGATTTATTTAGTAAAACGCATTTAAATCTCTAAGATGGCTGAACTAATTTCAACTTGTCAAATTGAGTTACCCATACTCACATTTTCTGGTTACCTATACAAACATGCAAGTCCTCTCTAGCAAGTTCCTTTAAGCTTTATCGACTCAAAAATGAAGTACTTTCCTTGCAAATTTGAAGGCAATCAGTTTCCACAGCTTTTCCAATAGAATGGATTGACATTTGAGTAAATGTCCTGTGTGTTTTTGGCAGGGTCAGTGTGATCAAAGTTTCCACTGGAGATTTGGTGAAGTCTTTTGATTTACCCAAAACATCCGTGCTGGAATTCTCACCTTTGAATAAAGTTCTGGCCACCTGGCAGCATTATACCAGTAAGCACTTTAAAATTTGATATAATATCCATAATGTTTTATGACATTCTAGCTTTATAATAACTATAAGAAAAAAAAAGTAATTTAAGCAAGCCGGACACAAAAACAGCTTTTATTTTTCAGAAACGCAGGACAACCCTCAGGGAGAGGCAAACCTGCAGCTTTGGGACTTGCAAACAGGCGCCTGCATTAAAGCGTTCTATCAGAAGAAGATTACAGGATGGTGAGCAACTATTGCTGTTCATAACAGTTTATTTGTGTTCTTTCTGTAACTAGCTGCGTTTGCATGGTTAAATCGGAATGAAATCAATCCGATTGATGAATCCGAACATGGTGTTTACATGAACGATAAATAAAGTAATCGGGTTGATGTGCGCGTTTATATGTCACAAGATTCAAATCGGAATTGATTTTTTGACATGCGCACACTGCACGAATATGCCGCTGTTCGCGCATAACTATTCTCCTCTATTGGTTCTTTATTTGTTTTAAACAGCAGACTTAATATTTATCCGTCTCTGGTCATGATTTGGAGACGATGAGCATGAACCGTTGTGCCGCTGCTTATATTGATCACGCAGTAAAACCTCGCGCCCAAAACCAGTCGTCCATGGATGATAATCTGAAACAAGCACTGGTGGGACGTTGTCCTGCTCCACTTCACAGACGCTGTCGCTGAGTGAAATGAGAATTTTTTAATAACGGAACACTCATTTATATTCACTTTATCCAACAGGAAGAACAGCTCGTTCCGTGCGTCATACGTCATTACGCTATTTCAACGTCATTGCACATGCGCAGTCCTTTTAGTTTCGGTTTTCAATCCGATCAAGTGTTTACATGTTATCTCGATCGGATTACAAAAGGAGAAAACCACCCCTTTCAATCCGATCGAAATTTCAATCGGATCGAGCTCAATCGGATCGATTAAGGGGTTTACATGAAGGGTTTTTAGTCCGATTGAGCCGTCAATCCGATTATAAGTGTCCATGTAAACGCAGCCAATGTTAAACATGTTTGTTTGTTGCATGTTTGTTGTCTGTATTTTCACAGGTGTCCGAGCTGGGCAGATGATGAAAGTATTACCGCTAGAAACGTCAATAATGAACTTCACTTCTATGAGAACAACAACTTTGGTAACACCGTGTCTGTTTAATTAATACTTTGTGCATGTTATATTCCAATTGCCTGTGAAAACGTTGATGAATAACATGGACATGGCTTTTTAACAACATCTTTAAAGTTTTAATGTATATTCATGTATGAAGGAAAGTGTCTAGATTTCTTAGATTTCTCATTATGTGTAGTAGTTGGCTGTTTCGTGGGTTCTCTTAAAGGGACAGTTCACCCAAAAATGAAAATTCTGTCATCATTTACTCACCCTCAAGTTGTTCCAAATCTGTATGAATTTTTTTCTTCTGCTGAACACAAAGGAAGATATAGTATTTTGTAGAATGTCAGTAACCAAACAGTTGATGGACCCATTGATTTTTTCCAGTGAGTTTCATCAACTGTTTGGTAACCAACATTCTTCAAAATATATTATTTTGTGTTCAGCAGAAGAAAGAAACTCATACAGGTTTGATACAACTTCAGGGTGAGTAAATGATGATAGAAATTACATTTTTGGGTGAACTATCCCTATTAAGATTCCTGCATTATGATGACAAATTAAAAATGTAAAAATATTTCATGTAGCCTGCATGTGTAATACATGTACAAGAATGACTCAAATTAAATATTTAGTTCTAGATTAAGTAAATATAAAATATCATGGCTTTAAATACCCATTGAGCTTGATCTATAATGTGTTTTGTTGTGTAGAAACTATTGCCAACAAGCTTCACCTCCAGAAGGTGTCTGAGTTTGCTTTGTCTCCTGGATCACAGCCGAGCAAGGTATCAGAACATTTTCACTTACTGCGGCATGTGCTATTTTACTCATACAAATGCGTATTAATCCCTCACTCATTAATTAAGGTTGTCGTCTATGTTCCTGGAAGCAAAGGAGGTCCGTCTTTTGTACGGCTGTATCAGTATCCCAATTTCGGAGGTCCAACATCTGCTTTGGCAAACAAAAGCTTTTTCAAAGCCGATAGAGTGAGCATGCTGTGGAACAAAAAAGGTAGATCATTTCTTTCTGGTTTAACAAATAAGTGGTTTCTCAACATTGATTAACACTCATAAAAGGATGTCATATATGTATTAAAGGGTTAGTTCACCCAAAAATTAAAAAAAAATTCTGTCAGTAATTACTCACCCTCATGTTGTTCCAACCTCGTAAGACCTTCGTTCATCTTCGGAACACGAATTAAGATATTTTTGATGAAATCTGAGAGCTGGATCACTCCTCCATACTAGTCCATAGGCTTCTTCAGGGATTGAACTTGCCGGCCTTGAAAAGTTATTAAAGACATCGTTAAAATAGTCCAAGTGACTACAGTGGCTCAATCTTAAGTTTATCAAGTGACGAGAATACTTTTTGTGCGCAAAAAAAAACAAAAATAACGACTTTATTTCAACTATTCATTTCCTTCTCTGTGGGCCTCGAGTCAGTTCACTAGTGTAATAGCGTAAGCTTCTGTTGTTGTACGTCACACGCATCATGCACATGACCAGCGTCGGCCAATAGTGAGCCTACGTGTGACGTAGCTCTACGGAATCACACTACGTTAACTGACTAGTGGCCCAAAGAGAAGGAAATGAATAGTTGAAAAAGTCGTTATTTTTGTTTGTTTTTGCACACAAAAAGTATTCTCGTCGCTTGATAAACTTAAGATTGAGCCACTGTAGTCACTTGGACTATTTTAACGATGTCTTTAATAACCTTTCGAGGCCGGCAAGTTCAATCCCTGAAGAAGCCTATGGACTAGTATGGAGGAGTGATCCAGCTCTCAGATTTCATCAAAAATATCTTAATTCGTGTTCCGAAGATGAACGAAGGTCTTACGGGGTTGGAACAACATAAGGGTGAGTAATTACTGACAGAATTTTCATTTTTGGGTGAACTAACCCTTTAATGTTTTCTCCTAAAGGAACTGCGGTTTTAGTGACCGCCAGCACAGAGGTTGATAAAACAGGAGCCTCTTACTATGGAGAACAGACTTTACATTATGTCGCCATCAATGGAGAAAGTGCAGTAATTCAGCTACGTAAGTACGACTCATTGAAATCATTGAATTCATTGAAATCACTGACTGGCTAAAAATTGGGTGAATAATATTTATACTACTCTAGTTTTATATATAATATGTAACGTATGTGTGTGTTCAAATTCTGACCTGATAGTATATTTAAGAATGAATTTGAAGAAATATCATATTTCACCGCAAAATCAAAAGAATTACACTAAAGGTTTCCACAAGTAAGATGTTTTTTATTCTAATGTCACAGAATATTTTATATTTCTATTCATCAAAGAATTGTTTCTTGAGAAAAATCAGTATATTAAAATGATTTCTGAAAGATCAATCTGAGACTGAATACCAGTGAGTGTTGGGGAAGTTACTTTTAAAAGTAATGCTTTACAATATTGCATTACTCCCTAAAAAAGTAACTAATTGCGTTGCTTGGTTACTTCTTATGGTAAGTAATGCTTGAATGAATATGCAAATTAGCCCTGCCTCCACTCACTCGCACCAGCTTAGAATACCTGATCCACTCGGTCAACTTAAATGTAGTAAACGCTGCATAAATGCAAGTGGAAATTCTGGTTTAATTCAGCCACATATGTTTGAACCAGACACTGATTCAGAAGAAGTGGATGAGCGAATTATACAGGCTCGTCTACAAGTTGATGTATCAGAATGGTAATGCGTTTTTTGTATTGCTCTCTACTACGTCGGACAAATAACGGTAATTAATACTAGGTTAGCCTTTGGCTTGACTACGGTAGCAAACAGCTAATAATGTGTTGCTAATGCTACACAGACCACGTCACCATCTCAGTCTGCCTTCTAAAAATCAGTATCCTTAGAAACACTTTGAACAATTTAGAATGTTGGTGGAGAAAGGCATATAGTTCATAATAACATCGTAATATACATCATATACATAATTCACCCACTATATTGCTAAATGTACAACATAAAAATATACCAGCTTAACCTGGCTTCTCTTGAGACTTCCTTGCTTCACGGCATAGTAATGATGAAATGCTAAAGCCTGTCCGCATCTTGACGTGATTGGTTTGTGACGTAGTAGAGAACAAGGGTGATGTTTGAGTCTGTTTTTGGTTAACTGCAGTTTTAAGGAGAAAATACTCAGCAATTGTGTTGACTTATTAATTTGCACATGGTTTGTCTTAAAGCATATTTAAAAACACCACATAGACATATAAACAACATTGGTTAATAATGTGAGATTAAATACATTACGTATATTTGTGTTATTTAACTATTGCAGATTTATGTAATATTCTGAGTTTGCATTTCACTGTTTTCATTCTTTTTGAGTAACGATGCTGAAAATTCAGCTTTGCATCACAGGAATGAATTACATTTTAAAATGTATTCAAATAAACAATTTTATTAAATTGTAAAAATATTTCACATAATTTCTGTTCTTACTGTATTCTATCCAATAAATGCAGCCTTGGTGAGCATAAGAGACTTTAAAAAACATTCAAAAACCTACCAACCACATGCTTTTGAACAGTAGTGTATGATTTGCAGGAAATGAAATATTTTTTGTGGGTCCTTTTAGATGTTTTTGCATTATTGTTTCTCATTAATGTAATTAAAATAATATATATTAGTTATATGTAAAAGTAAAGTGTTTATACATAACGTTTGTATTTGTTACACTGCTTTTAATTTATGCTGGTTTTAATAATAAAATGACTCTTAATGATTTTGTTGTATATGTTTTTGTTTATATTTTTGTTGTTTGTGTGTATATATGTATATGTGTGTGTGTGTGTAAAATCATTAATACAGTATATTTTAAAATATACATAAAATCTTTTTTTGTTGTTGTCTTGCACAGCAAAGAGAGGCCCCATATATGATGTATCCTGGAACCCCAACTCTTCTGAGTTTTGCGTGGTTTATGGTTTTATGCCTGCCAAGGCAACTGTCTTTAACAGCAAGTGTGAGTCAGTGTTCGACTTTGGCACGGGCCCCCGCAACGCAGCTTTCTACAGCCCCCAGGGTCATATCCTCGTCCTCGCTGGGTTCGGGAACCTGAGAGGGCAGATGGAAGTTTGGGACGTGAAGAAATACAAGCAGGTGTCGAAACCCCAGGCTGAAGATACCACACATTTCTTCTGGTGTCCTGACGGAGAACACGTAGTGACGGCGACCTGCTCCCCCAGGCTCAGGGTCAGCAATGGCTATAAGATCTGGCATTACACCGGGACTGTGATGTACAAGCATGAAACGCCATCAAATAAAGAGCTCTGGGAAGTGTTATGGCAACCCTTCCCAACTGGAACCTTCCCAGAGAAGCCAGTGAAATACCAGGCGTTGCCAAGTGAGCTTGGCAGCACTGAAGCCAAACCAGCCCAGGCGTATCGGCCACCCGCTCTCCGCAACAAACCCCAGACAGCCAGCTCCAAACTAGTAAGTCTGTGTCATACACAGCCCTGCATCTTGAAAAATATTCTGCTAATTTGCAAAAAAAAGAAAAAAATTGTAATAACAATTTGATGATGCTGAGTTCGAAAATATCAATGTCAACTTTGCATCGCATAGTTTTTTTGTTGTTGTTTTTTTAATGAGAATGCGGATATTTCAACTCAATATACACTACTGTTCAAAAGTGTGGGGTCATTATGCTTTTATAATGTTTTTTAAAACAAGTCTCTTCTGTTCACCAAGGCTACATTTAATTGTATCAAAAATAGATATTACAATTTAAAAAAACTTTTTTCTATTTAATATATATTTTTAAATGTATATTATCCCTGTGATGCAAAGCTGTATTTTCAGCATCATTACTCCAGTCTTCAGAGTCACTTGATCCTTCCATGGAAGGAAACTATGATGCACTACCACTCAAAAGTTTAGGGGACATACGATTTTAAAATAAATAAATACATTTAATAATTAAAATATAATTAATTGTCAATAATAATTGATAATTGAGCGGCAAATCAGCATATTAGAATGATTTCTGAAGGATCGTGTGACACTGAAGACTGGAGTAATGATGCTGAAAATTCAGCTTTGCATCCCAGGAATAAATTACATTTGAAAATATATTCAAATAGACAAGTTATTTTAAATTGTAATAATGTTTCAAAATACTATGGATTTTATTGTATTTTTGATCAAATAAATGCAGCCTTGGTGAGCAGAAGAGACTTGTTTCAAAAACATTATAAAATCATACCCACACCAAACTAAATGCAGCCTTGGTGAGCAAAAGAGACTTCTTTCAAAATCATTAAAAATCTTTTGAACTGTAGTGTATTTATCAGCATTAATGCACGTATCAAAATAACAAAAGCAGTCCAATGTCGAAACTTTTGACAAAATGAAGTATTCAAAATGTATCATTTAACTTTCAATTTGCAAAGTAGAGGGAAAAATGTGTTCAAAAACGTTGTTTATAAATAAATACGCTGCTTTCACAAAATCTGTAATTTTTTGTCGCTGTTTGGATGTAGTAAACCACCCACAGATGTAGCAGCATTTTCTTCTGTCACTCGCCATAATTCTAACCTTGAAATCATGATTAGGCAAAAAATTATGTCATACATGTTTTTCTGGTGATTAAGAGATAATACAAGACCCTGCAAATGGTTGTCGAAATGCACTTCGTATTTTGTGAGAGTGTGACATGCCTGATCAAAACAGGCACTATTTTTTTAAATCAGCACCCCAAAACTAGTAAGAAAAAAGTATAAGTATTCATTCAGCAAATATGATGCAGGGCAGCATTATGAATGTCCCGTGACCAGAATAATGGCAGTAATATTTCTATCCAAGCATGAAGAGGAGCTGCCGCAGAACATGAAACCTGGTGCTGCCGGAGAGAAGCAAATCTCTAAAGCTGCTTTGAAAAACCAGAAAAGGCGAGAAGCAAAGAAAGCAGCTAAGCAGGTACATGTGTTTTTAATGTTCAATAAACTATACAGAGGAATATTTAACTCAAAGTGATGCTTTATATTAATTCAGGAAATCAAGCCTGATGAAGCTCCGCCTCCAGAAGCAGACTCCACCCCTGCCACTCATGTGACTTCTAGCTTTGGAGACCCTGAAACTGACAAAAAGATCAAGAATTTAAAAAAGGTAAATGTTTGGAATATGTTTACAATCAAATAAGATAGGCATATACACACAGATGCAGTCTTCTTGAGGGGAAAGAAACTAAATTCTGCCGTTTATTTTTGACTTGGAATAGAGCACAATTCGACCTACTTTTAGGTTTCATTTTAACCTTTTTTATTTATACACCTATTATGTAATCGGTAGAAAATTAACTTCTTACCTTTATTTTGAGTAAATTGTCTCTTTTCTTGATGGAGTAAACCCTGAAAAGGTCTTATTTAAAAAAAGAAAATCTTTAAAAATGTATTCTGTATGAATACACCAAAAAAATACATGTATATGGGTATGATGCAGTATATTACCTGGTATAGTATAATTATAAATAAAATATGCATATATCCATTATTGATTTATTTGCATATCAGAGTCAGACTTGATGTTTTTAGTTTCATAATGTGATTATTTATCTGTTAGAAACTCAAAGCCATTGATGAACTGAAGGACCAGCAGGCTGCCGGCAAAGTAATGCAAAAAAATCAGGTACTATAGCTTTATAATCTCATCAGCACATCTTAATAAATATTTTAAATTATTTTCATTTGTATCATTGTTTCTGATTTGATTACATCCATTGCAATGATTCATGAGATGAGTAGTTTTTAAGAATTAAAACTTTTCTAAGAACATAAGAATTTTGTAATGCTTAATCGCAAGAACCTTAATAATGATTTATTATAATTTATTTTATTTTATTACAGCTTGAGAAGATGCAGAAGGAGTCCCAGCTGTTGAAAGAGCTTGAAGATCTTGAATTAGGATTGTAAACTCACTTTACCAGTTTTTCACATTGGTCATCAATTTTCAAACATTGCTTTGTCATACTGCTATGAATATGTATAGAAGATGATTCTTTTTTCACGAATTACTCATGAACAACAAATAAAAGACTGTTTTGCTTCTTTGAACATGGCTAAAATAATAAGAACTAAATTCTCAAAAGCAATATTGCTATGCAATGTGACGTACAGCACGGGAGAGCATCCATGAAATACTAAATAAAAATGTTTAAATTCAAACTGCGTGACTTTTATTATGTCGGTTGGGGAGCCGGAAGTGTTCATTCCTGTTTCAGTGTGAAACTGAAGCAGTCGCAGATTTCAGCACAAACGCAGATGAAATTATCATCAAATAAACTGAAGTGGACGAACTAAAACCAGCCGATAATTCAGGTTTGACGAGTGCGCTCTTCATTACACTGAGTGTTGTACATGTGGAGTGTTTTATTGTGTGTTTATTTGTGATATTTAAATGAGCCGGTGAGGTGGTGTTCATATATGTTCGTATAGCACATGCGTGTGTTTGTGTTTCTTTTTACTCATACCATCAGTTGTTTTACGCTCTTTTACTTTTAACTTCTACATAACTATATTTGTATTGATTTCACACGTTTCGATGAGTTTCGGGCTTGTGGCATTAAGCAGTTCAGCCATTTCAGCAGCCACAAAGGCGATGCGTCAGTTTTTATTGTTTTATCTGATAGTTTTTCAGTTGTTTGTTTTTAAAATTGGGCTTTACATTTAAACTTGATCGGTATAAATCAAACATTCCGTTTAGTGTCAGGGAAATGTAGTTCAGTATTCGATTAATTTATAGATCTAGTTGCATTAATGTGATGGTAATACGCAGCCATTTTAATTTTTATTTAAAATGAAAAATGCATTACTTTATGTATTAATTGTTAAGTTTAAACTTAAATGTTGCTCTAGACATTTTTTTATTCTGTCAAATGGATATTCTGCTTTACAAATGTGTTAATACATCAGGATTTGCCTCATATTTTAAAATGATTATGTGACGACATTATTCATGTTGTTTTTGCTGGAGTTCACGTGCAGGCTATGATATTTTAAGATAGGTTGCATGTAAAGCTGGTAAACCTCACATAAAGTATTTAATTTACTTTTGTAAAGACAAAACATTGAGACGTTAAGAAAAGATATATGTGGCACATCTTTCCCCTGTAACTTGTAAGTCCTAGGCTATATCTTGACAGCACGTCAGCACATATTTGAATTTGAGCATGAATTAAGATTTAAATCTAGTTGGTTGTATACGTCATGCATTTGAGAATAAGTATGAAGGTGTCGTTTTGTTTTTCCTCCTGTTTTAGAGTCTGGTACACTTGAATGGACACGGTGCCCACAGGTAGAGAGGTAGAGCTGGTTTCTGCTTTTATTGATCCTGAAATATTGAATTGGACGGGAAGGAAAGCAACTGTCGGCTTAAATTTGTTCTGTTTGGTTGTGATTTGTTTAGTGAGACCAAACCAACTTACCCGAAGCTCCATTATGCCCGTGAAAAAGAAAAGAAAGTCATCCGGCTCAGAAGATCCCAGCATCAGAAAGTGCAAAATCACCAGGTAGAAATATGTCTGTCTTTCTCTCTGCATCTTTCACTCTGCCATACATATTCACTGTATCATCCCCTCAGTTACTGTAGGACACAAACTCCAGGACGGATGGTAAACCCAGAGGATCAGTTTTCTAACAAGAAATGTCTTGCCTGGTTTTACGAATATGCAGGTATGTGTGATTCAATGCTTTCCTTAAAGTCACCATGAAATCAAAAGGGACTGCTAAATCCATAAATCCATGCACATAATTATTTTTTTAATTCATGTGCCTCATAATCTTTAATCAAAATAACTTCCCCTCTCTTGCAACGACATCGCAGCAATAGCAAACCATAACGATCCAATCGTGTCCAATTCCAGATGTACAAAATCCTGCCCTGCATTATTTTTCTTGTTTAAGAAGCCGTATACTTGGATATACGTCATACTACATGCCGACTTTTAACACATGCAGCCAGTTAACATGAAACTGCATTTTCAAATTATTTTACTTCCGTAATGTGACATTTCATTTCTCAGTGAAAACAGTATTTATCAATAAAAAATGAATGTCAGTGCATGATAAATGTATTTGAAATGATTATTGTTATGTGTGTAGGGTCAGATGACATTGTCGGACCAGAAAGCATGGAGAAGTTCTGTGAGGACATCGGAGTTGAGCCAGAAAATGTTAGCAAAATTCATTCATACATTTCATACTAATTCCTGAAGTTAGATTTTAAGGGACAGTCTTCTGTCCAAAATATGAGGAGAAATTAGAAATAATGCGCACTGTGTATTTGTGACCCTTCAGATTGTAATGTTAGTTTTAGCCTGGAAACTTGAAGCAACAAATATGGGATTTTTCACAAAAGAAGAGTGGCTGAAAGGAATGACATCACTACAGTAAGAATGAACTTCACGTCACATGCCTTGCTTGGATATCATGAGAAATCAAAAATGTTTTATGATTTTAGCATTTAACTTCACTTCTCTCTTTACAGTTGTGACTGCACAGAGAGATTACAAGGCAGACTGGATTATTTACGCTCTCAACTGAATGACCCAGTTATATTCAAGAGCATTTACAGATATGCCTTCGACTTTGCCAGGGTGAGAGGCTTTTTTTAGTAGGACGAGAAAAAAAAAAGCACTTCCATTTTAAGATAAATGAATCATTTTAAGATAAATATTGCGTGCATCTTTTTCTATTTTGCAGTGAATTTGTGTCTGCTTAAGGCTGGAATACACTGCACCACTTTTGCTCATTTTTTTGCCCCGATTT
Organism: Rhinichthys klamathensis goyatoka; assembly: GCF_029890125.1. Lineage (NCBI taxonomy): Eukaryota > Metazoa > Chordata > Actinopteri > Cypriniformes > Leuciscidae > Rhinichthys > Rhinichthys klamathensis. Next base: position 2,429,135 of record NW_026606764.1, on the reverse strand, counting down.
GCAGTCTTGATGAGTCTACAATAGTTGCCGAAACATGTTTCGAATATCTTGAGACGATTTTAGAACACGTCGTATAGTGTATGGCGCGCCGCTGCTGAAACCGAAGCTGTCCTCTATCAATACAAATACATTAACAATACTAAAGTAAATAAACAGAACACGCATAACAAATTAGCCTACATTTTTGACTCATCAGCACATATAAAACAACTGACTGCGCCACTCACCTCTAACTCCCGTTGCAATCTGTAAAAAAAGAATTAGTACGAGTCCATCTATACTGACCGTGTCTACCCACCCAAGGCCGCATCTAAATGCGCTTGACTCGTTTTTTTCCCCGTTTGCGACTCAACACAGAGTCGCTACAACAACTACTGCGGTCATCTCCTGCACATCCATGTTTGTTTCATACAAGCAAGGAGGTGCGTGTTTCTGTCTGAGCTGAGGTTGTTGTTTTTGGAAGTCTGGTACTGTATGATCCTCAGTCGTTTATTGTATGATGCCCAGTTTTTTCTCTGTAACCATTTACAAAGTCATCAAGTGTATAATGCCTAGTGTTTAAAAATCGTGTGGTGTGTTCCACTTCCAGCCTTTGCTGATGTTCTTTCAACATGTTCATCTGATTTTGTCTGTAGGATAAAGATCAGCGCAGTCTTGATATGGACACTGCAAAGTCCATGTTGGCGCTGATCCTTGGAAGAACGTGGCCTCTGTTCCCAGTGTTCCACCAATTTCTGGAGGTTTGTCATCTCTTCTCCAAACCAGAGGGTTTGTCAAGCTCCAAAGAGGATGAAAAAACACCATTTAAAGCCAAACTGAACCAATTTTTTTTTTTTTTTTGGACTATGCATTTAAAAACTCTGAATTTAGTAGTATTTGTTCTTTAATAACGTGTCTAACAGAAGTATCTTTCCTCTAGCAATCAAAGTATAAAGTCATGAACAAGGACCAATGGTACAACGTCTTAGAGTTCAGCCGTACAGTTAACACAGACTTGAGCAACTATGATGAAGATGGAGCCTGTAAGTTTACGATTGTCTTGTTGAGCTGCACGATCAATCGCTAAAAGATTGCGATCTCGATTCAAACACAGACGCAATCTTATTCCTACATGATAACGATTCGGCTATGTCTATTCAACCTTTGACAAAGTCATATTCAAATCTGCTCTGCCGCCAGAGAGAGCAGTTGTCATGTATAGGTTACATTAATTAATTTTATCACAGAAGTACTGGGATAAAAGTTCATAGTTCATATATAGACCCTGTCTGATGTCTATGGTAGCGAAAGTAACTTGATGCGTCAAATAAAGATCAGTTGCATCGTTACACCAGTAGGTGGCGACAAGTGACTGTTTAAAAAATGTATTTGTCATTGAATCATTCAAGAGATTCAGTAATGAAACTATTGTTTATGAGTGAAAAGTGGAGCAGTTTTAGGAGTCATTGAATCATTCATTCAAACTAGTTTTTTTTTTAAATAATTCATTCAAATTAATTAAAAAAAAAATTAAATGCACTGCAGCAATTAACATTTTGTCAGAACGTCTAGTAAATTACATGTTATTTTGTTTAGTTGTCTAAAAAAAAAAAATATTCTCAATTTATCCAGAATCTTGCAGCTCTGTTGTCTTGTCATCTGTCCATTCATCTTTCCCAGTTAAATTGCTAATGATCTCTGTCTCTGTGCTGATTTCAGGGCCAGTGATGCTGGATGAGTTTGTGGAGTGGCATAAAGCCAGAAATATTGCATTATAGCACAACCAGACGCTGAATTAAAGCACATCAGATGGTTTTTTTCGGTGTGCCCCAGATGCAGGCAAACCTCTCGAGGATTGCTTCAAAATGTCCGATGCTCAATACGGATCATCACTACCCAGAGACTCTTACAGTGTTACTTAAAAAGGAAAATGGCTCGGAGGAATCACAAGACAAATAAAAGGGGAAATATTTTTTCTTATGTATTGATTTGTTTCAACAGTTCTATTGCCAGTGTTGTATGATTTGTCTGAGAGGGAAACAGTCTTTGTAATTTTTGTCCCTTTCATTTTTTTCCCCTTAAAGTTTTACTTTGTTTATAGTGTCTTGAAAAGGTAATAAAAAAAAGCAGTTGTAAATAATTTTTCTTCTGGACATTAGTGGCATACAGCACTGTTAGAGCATTAAAGCATTATTCAACAATCTAAATGAAGCATGAATAAAAAGATTTACTTTCACACACATTACTACTCAAAAGTTTGGGATCAGTAAGATTTTATAAAAAAATATTTTTAAAGTAAGTCTCTTATGCTATTGTAGACTGCATTTATTTGATCCGAAGTACAGTAAAAACAGTAATATGGTGGAATTGTATTACAATTTAAAATAACTAAATTTATTTAAAAATGTAATGCATTCATGTGATTCAAAGCTGAATTTTCCAATAGCGTCTGGCTGCAGACAAGTGACGTCACTTGCACTCTCGGACTTGCACGCTCAGACACGAGCGCTTCCTCTGCAAGTGACGTCACTTGCACTCTCAGACACGAGCGCTTCCTTTGCAAGTGACGTCACTTGCAATCGACGCCTGCTCTCTACGGTACGGAACGCGATCGGAGCCAATAGTCTTTAAACGAAACCCGTGAAATTTGACCGCGTCAACACGCAGTGTTTGTCCGCGGCAATTTTTTACGTATTTCTTTTGAACGCGTAGACACGCTCATTTTGGTCATTTGTCATTTTGTTGACAGTTTTTTTTTAAATTGCTAAAACACTACAAGTGGAATTTGAGGCTCACTCAGTGAAACCATTCACGCATGTACCCAATCTTTAGACCAAGTCTGCAAAAATACAAGGACATTAGGCTATATGCTTTGCACTCAGTTTGCATTTGAAAAACAAACTATTTGCAAAACTCTAAACACATTTCTCTACATTACACACATCATTCAAAACTAACAGCTCTTGTGTTTCATTTGGGAAACACTGGCATTTAAATGCCACATTAATTTACTGATGACCTACAGCCAATAATCATGTGGGAAAACACTTGTACATAAATTGATCACTTAGAAATCAAAACTCAGTTTTGAGAAAGAAAGAAATTATTTTTACTATTATTATATTTTTAATTATTTTCAAGACATTTTGGACAATTTCCTGCTCCCAACTTTGAACAGTTTGTAGATGAAAAACATCAAGATGATGCATTTTTTTCTTTTTATTGTAAATGTCAATTTACAGTTATTACACACAGTTAATGTGCAAAACAGACAAATACAAGGTACAAATAGACAATATACAACATATATAAAAACACATTAGCACATTATTCACTTTGCTCTAGTGTAGTTCGACAGTTTACCTTTAATTTCATGACATCGACTGCATGTTCAAGAAACATTTGCATGTCATTCATTACAGTAAAGATGAAGCAAAGGGTTCCAGAGCATCGATTCTGTCCTGTGGAAACTCAGCCTTCTCTAATCTCTCAATGGCTTCCGCAACGTCTTGTTCCTCCATACACACTACTTTGGGCAAATGAACAGAACCATGCAGTGCACTAGATTGATCCAAACACCACTTGCTGGCTATCTTCAAATCTGGCATCAATCGACTCTGTGAAATGACACGGAGAACAAGGGATTGCAAGTGACGCCACAGCCGGTAGCGGAGAGCAGGTGTCGACTGCAAGTGACGTCACTTGCAGCGGAAGCGCTCGTGTCTGAGCGTGCAAGTCTGAGAGTGCAAGTCTGAGAGTGCAAGTCTGCAGCCAGACCCTTCTCGAATTTTCAGCATCATTACTCCAGTCTTCAGTGTCACGTGATCCTTCAGAAATCATTCTAATATGCTGATTTGCCGCTCAAGAAACATTTCTTATTATTACAAAGAAAAAATAAAACAGTTGTGCTACTTTCAATTTTGTGTCTACTTTTGCTCAATTTATAGCATCTTTAATAAAAATTAATATTGTTTAAAAAAAGCTTACTGACCCCAAACTTCTGAACAAGTACTGTATAAATCTTTTTGATTACATCTCTAATATAAGCATCAAAATTACTACAGTTGAAAGAACTTGTCCGTATAAACATTTAACTTACAATTTAAAGACAAACACATAATTGCTTGATTTTAATAAACACTTGACAAGGATTTTGACAATGACACTTAAGTCAATTGTCCAATCAGACCCAGTTTTCTGCCAATGCTGATCTCAAAATGAACCTTTTCAAACGTTTTTACAATGATTGTTTCCTCCATTTTACAATGTCTCTTGACTTGTTTGTGAGACTCCTCCTGTAGCTGAAACACCGTTTTCGTGGGAAGGAACATCTGGTTGAGTCGACTGGCTCTCGGCTGACTCTCCAACTGGGTTGAAGTCTGCCTGTTTCATGATGGCGTTGAGTCTCGTCAGTGATTGGGTTCTCAATTTTGGCCTGACCTCGACGCCACCCTCCATTCCAGAGGCTTTGATGTGGCTGTATTGATTCCCTTCTTCATCATAGTTGTACACTTTAATGATGCGGCTCTTCTTCTTTGGATGTGGGCTAACCACTGATCTGAACTCTTGGTTTTGTTCTTCACCTTCACAGCTCTGAGTTTGGTTTGCATCGTCCTCCCCGCCATCTGCATTTTCTACAGCTTCTACATCATTAGCGTTACTGAGTTCCTGATCAACCAGACCAATGTCCACAGTGTCTTCTCCAGTGCTGTGGTTTTTATGAAAGAACACTGTCTCAGGTTGTTCTCTGGTGGTCTGTACGTTGTTTTGTCCACCGATATGATTGTGATTTTCTTTTCTATAAGGTATACAAGCCCTTATTGTTTGTAGACACTTTATTATGTAGGATCTACTGAACGCACCAAGTGTGAAGGCCACTAAAAAGCTCACGATTACAGATGATGACACAGCCGCCGCGAAATGGCTTTCTGACAGCGTGTCGGTGTAAACCTCTCTGGTCTTCCTCAGTTTCTTGATGTTGGGATGTAAGCCCACTACACTGATTCTGTAAGGCACAATTGTTTTGCTCATCTTGTCCAAATGGATACAGAAATAGAGTCCGTCATGGCTGGATGTGGCCCTTGAAATCCTCAAAGTGCCATTGCATGTTTCCACTGGGTCTTTGTTTTGGTGGTTGCAACCGTTAAATAATCCAAAAGGTGTCTGCCACCACTGTGCCAGCACTGCAAAGGGAAGAATACAACAATCAAGAGACACTTTTCAAAGCTTGAAACACTTAAAAATGGAGCTACATTCTTGTTCTTTTTCAATAAATGATCAGTGAAAGAAGGCACTTAACCTTCACAAAATATTCATCCACAACTACAAATATTTTTTATTTTTTTTTATTTTTTGCTTGACATAAAATGTTAACTGAAATTAAATAAAATGTAAAGTTGATCACTTTCATTTAGTTTAATAATTTCATTCACTTGATGTTCACTTGAATATAACAAAAACTGAAATAAAATAGATAAGAACTAAACACATTTAAAATAATTTTAAAAAACCCAAATTATTAAAACTTTAACTAGAATTAAAATGTAACATTAAAATAATTGAGATTTGAATATATCAATGATGTTTTAAATTCATAAAGAAAGAAATGTCGTGCTGCTCACCTTCATTTCCTTCATCTCTGCACTGAAGCACCAGCGTTTCTCCTGAATGAATGTGAAGTGGGTTTTCTGGTCTGACCTGCAGATGGTTTGTTTGACTCAGAGTCTCTGGCGACTGTTGAGAGCTTCTCTCATGAATGTCACTGTGTTCTGTTCTGCTGCTAATAATACATGGAGAGTTACAAAGGAGAATCAAACTCAACAAAGAGCTGATTCTGAACTCCATCTCTAGAAAAAAAAAGAGACGTTCATTAACTTCAACTATACTGCTAGTGCTATACCAATATTATGGCAATAATTTGATATAAAACTGCTCTTTGACCCAAGTCATACAGCAGCCCAAATGAGTACGACTGTGGTTTGTCTTCACAAAACACACACAAAATCTGAAGTTGAGTAAGAAAATCAGAAACTGTTATCATTTGAAAAATTAATTTATAAACAACACAGATATATGACACATATTTATAAGTATCATTCAGATCAGCCCGTCAAATACTCACAGAATGAGTCTTGTAGTTCTCAAGAGTAAAGTACAGTCCTCACATGACAGCCCTTATATTTCATCTCGTGCTCCATGTTTAAAGATTAACATTTTTCTCTTCAATAATAGACAGGATGTCATGTGGATGAGAATGCCAGTGGATTGTCTTAAGGGTTTGAGTTGATATAACAGTTAAAGTCGGTTTATGGTTGAACAAATCTGAGTTTCAGGTAATTAGTAACATTCTTTATCTTTGCCACCGTGATAAATTTATGCAGAGTAGCAAATAAGAAATTGACGAATTGTATCCATTAAATGCAATATAACAGCAGAAAAAATCCATATAGCAGAGAAAAAGGCCATATTTCGGATGAATTGCTGATGAATTTCTCTCTGTGGTGCATCGCTTTAAAAAATTGGGTGACATTAGGGTTGCCACCTATGTCTGATAAAAAACCGGGACATATTACCCGCCCAACTGGGGGGGGGGGGGGGGGGGAGAGAGGGGTGTTTGAAGACCAAAAATGAACGGTTGAACACCAAAATTTAAATTTTAACTGTAGGCCCGCCTATACACCAAATGCTGCGCAAAAATATATCCTATATTCGCGTATTTTCAGATTTTTGTTCATGATTTTTTTTTTGCCCCTTTAATAAGCATTTAAAATATTCACAAATTATATGGATAAAATGGTTTTCTAAGGCCAAACACTATATTTCTAAGGCTATAGATGATTTATAGGCTATTATAAATGTTTCTGAAAAAGTAACGAGGCATTTTAATTGTTTATTAATAAACTAGTATTTTCTAAATCGGCTGCAACATATCTCCATCTCCGCTGTAAAGCAGATGCGCCTTTAGAGAAGAAATTCATATGGATTACATAATCAGACTGTATTTTCTTTTGATTCGAATTTGTTCGTTTAAAAGTGGACATTTCAAGCTTTAGCCTATGGGCTTGTTTATTTTGAGACGCGATCCAGTTCACGGAGACCATAAAAGAGCGCGACTGATTGTTTTATTTTATTTTACAAAAGCACAACGTTTTCTTGTTATTGTGAGTTTACACAAATAAAAGTAGTTGCGAATGATGTATTGTTGCGAATGATGTTTATTTTCTATGACCAGAAATGATAGAGTAGTAGGCCTATTTTAAGTTGTTTCCACTGTTGATAGAAAAACGGAAGTGCTCGCGCCCGCGCCTCGTGCAGCAAGCGCGCTCCACACTCAGATTACATGCGCTTCTTATGCGCTTCTTGAGGCAGACTCGACTCACACTAGCACACACACGCAAGATCTCTCGCTCTCTGCCGTTGCGCGCGCTACACAGTTTGAACATACATATTCACGTAGCCTTTCGAAAACCGGGACATTCAGTGTCCCGGGAGAGTGCGTAAATTTCCCGGGACAGGTTATTAAAAAGAAGGACAATCCCGGTAAAACCGGGACAGGTGGCAACCCTAGGTGACATGCAGATTTGTTCTGAGGAGTGGTAAGCAGGGAAAACAATGCTAAATGCAAATCATGAAACATACGTGGATTGCTAATAGAAAAATATATAGAATTTTAAAAAGGAGAGTCTTTTGTTGTTGAAGTCAAAGGCTGTGTGTAGCCAAATGTACAGTATTTCTGCACAGATTGGTCCACTTGATGCCCTAGCTGCTGTGTAAGATTTGGATCCTGAAGCGTAATTTCTTTCTTTCTTTATGCATTTTGAATTAAGTGAATTTAATCAACTTTATTTTCAGGGTTCATTTACTACTTCACGACAGTTTAGTACACTCTCATCAATAATGAGTATTGGCTCATATTGACTGGCGCTGAGAAAAGTAACAGATATCACGTGACAACACCGCCCTACTTCAGCAGCGGTCTATACAATTTTTTCCAGCAATAATTATGCATCCAAATAAATTAATAGGAACTTTCAGGCTGCAAAACCTATTTTAACTGAATTTCACAGCAATTCAATCGCAATTCCACCTGCTTGTTTTTTTTGGTACAGCAATCCTCATTAAACGTTGCAGCGTCTTGCCACAAGGTGGCAGCAGTAAATGTAAAGATCACCATGGTTTGCGATTGCGAAACTGTTTTGTTTTGTGTTTCTCTTTCATTTGTCGTCTTGCTTTGCTTAGCTGGCAATATAAAACTGGCTATAGAATTAAAGTGAAACTCGAAACAGAGAGTAAAAGGCAATCTTCTTTCAGAAAAGTTTGATTATGTGGCTCGATAACCCTTTTTCACCCTGTATCCCCTCTGATAAATGCGGATGAGTTGCAGAAACACCCGCGACGAAGGCCCCTCCCTCACTCAGACCACAGAGAACATGAAAGACACGAGGAAATAGACACAGTAGCCTACAGAAAAACACTGTCCAGTGGGTTACAGTCTCTGGAGGTTTGAGGGGAAAACTGGTTCTGAACTGTGAATGTCTCTCATCTGTGCATATGAATTAGTAAATTAAAAGAAGCATCTGTTCATTCCTCATTTGAATATCCTCAACCAGCTGGGGAAAACACGAGGAGTTTTGCAGGTAATTTAAGGTTCTTGCAACATTACGGGCTCATGTTTACTGAATTTTTCATTTTTCTTTTCAAATTTGTCACTTTTTGGGGGGTGTTAAAGTGGCTGCACTCAACATCTCACTTCTATGCTGTGTTTTTCTCTTCTTTTAGTGTTTTTGTTGTGACATGTTTTGAGTTTGTTTGCGTGTGGAATGTTGAAAAGGCTGGTTACACCGAAACTGGCTGGAATGAACTTGCTATTTTGATATTTGTCAGGGTTCTATGTTCATAACAATATTAATTATTTTGTGATTTCCTGGCTTGAAAAACGCGTTAATTAAATTAAGTGATTGCAGTCTATAAAATATTTATCATATTATTAATAATTTATCCAGTAATCCCTAACATTTGCCAAAACTATTGGAACCTTGATTTAGTCCATCGTAACATTGTATTACATTTTCTGTACTGAAAATGTTACATTCCAAACATAATGATTTTTCTTAACAAAAAAAAAACATTGTCCTTCCAACAATGAGTTGTTTATGCATGTTCAGTTAGTTCACAAAAAGTTTGTTACAATGGGCCTATGTTTTTATCGTATTTGACACATCAGGCTTTTACGGTTCATATAGTATGATATAGTAAGAATATGGAGGAGAAAAACACCTCAATTTTATTCAGAGGCCAAAACTGAGCAAAAATATGCATTTTGGTGCAGTTGCTGATTTTTATAAGGCCAAAAAGAAAGATGAGATTCTGATGAAAGTAAGATGAATGCATATCATTTGAAATGAGAATGCATATAAATGTCAGTTGTTTACTTTTCACTTTTTATCTCCCTATAATATGTCTTAATATGATATGTAAATGCTTAGTTTTATCTGTAGTTTTTATTGTGGGGGCAAAACATATAATGCAATGCAATATATGATTGAGAGATGGACAAATAAACGTTCCTCAGAAGCCTGATGGATCATATTTGATTTTCACGATTCGATTGAACATGATTTAACATTAAATGTTCATCTAGAAATATTAAGAGAAAAGATCCTGTAGCATTTGAGCAAGATAACATAATTTGATATGATTTTTTTTAATGCAGAGAAACTGATACATTTTAAGTGTCCAGATACTTTCTGAGGCCTTTCAAACTGCCCAAATAAATATGTCACCAATTGAAGACGCACCCTCTTTAAAAACACACCATTGCTGACTCATTCTCATGATCCTGATAGTCGAGAATGAAGAGCCATGTGTTGTGAAAGGGATTTATATTGTGTTTGTCTTCAGAAACCAGGATCTTGTGTGCTGTCAATTGGATGGTGTGGTTCCAGTCCGGATGGGTGTATATGGTGTCTTAAACAGATTAATCTGAGCTTCCTATCGATCTTTCCTATCTCACAGTCGTGTGTAATACTTCTACGGCTGTGTGGTGATGTGAGTGTTTGCAGATCCTGCAGGATGACCCCTGAGTGATAAAAAGCAGAACCATACAGTAAACTAAAGGAGGGGCCAATAGTGTTTGTCAGACATTTTTCCCCCTTTTTGGCTGTTCTGGTTTGACAGTGTGACACTGACTCATGTTTCACTGATCATGTGACTGATCATCATTCTGCATGAATGTTAAACAGTTTTACATTAGGAATAGTTCCTGCCATGTCATTCCAAACCCATATTATTTTCTTGAGGCAAGACACTACAGGCCAAACCCAGAGGCCAGAGATTTCGCTTCCATAACGTGTCTTCTTTCAGACTAGTGGAAAGAACATCCAAAATACACATTTAAGTGTTTGTTTTATTACACTTTATCTATTTGCATTTGTAGATTTCAATTAACCCATATATTTGATGGCCGTAATTTTTGAGACCGAAATCTGTATTTCAGCAGCCATGCTTTACAGGTGTATTTCTATTTACACTCTGAAGGTTTTTACAGAAGGGTTTGTTCATGTATCATTCACCTGATATGTATTTAACATTTTATTCCTAAAAACAAGATTTATTTTTCTTTTCTGAAAGTATTTTCTGATTTATAGAGTGATAAAAAAAAAACTGTAAAAAAACTTTAGCTCTAATATGTCGTCAAAATGAATTTTGTTCTTGGCTTTATCCAGTGTTCAGATTTCTATTCTGGACATTTATGCAATTGAGTATTTAATTAGATGTTAAAACATTTGTTATGTTTAAACATAAGAAATCAGAAACCTTGTAATACAAAACAATTGTCTTGTACTGTGATTAATACACTGGGGAAAGTATGATGATATACTGTATATGCCATAAACCCATATGATTGTCTTTTACACAAAGTGATATGTTTGGGAGAATGTCCAAGCTTCTGGGTTTTCCTTTTGTTTTCTTTTTCCAGAGATTTGCACTGTATGCTGAGCGTCAAACTGTGTTGAATGTTATTCACGCCAGAGAAACACATCCAGAACAGTGTTTCTACATTAGCCTTTTTGTGCTGTTTTATAATGACACTCATAACTCGGTTCTTGTTCTGAATTACTACCCTATTTCCTCTGAAAACAGGCAAATGTAGAAGATATTGCAGTAAAGTAATCCCAGCGCCGTCAGAACATTCCTGCATTCTGATCTTGTGTCTGTGTGTCGCTCCAGACTGCAGGATGTTCTCGTCAGTAAAGCCGTTTGAAGGGCAGCAGTTTTCAGCCCTGAGGAAACAGTGCCAGCAGAACAGGACTCTGTTCGAAGACCCACTCTTCCTCCCTCTGGACCAGTCGCTCTTCTATCATGGAAACCGCATTGGAAAAGTCACCTGGAAGAGACCAAAGGTATAAAGAACCTTGTTACCTGTTTTTAAATACCTAAGCCATGATTGAATAAAGGCTTTTTATGTCTCCAAAGGGAGATATTTTATTTAACAGAATCCCCTTTTCAAGAACTACAATCAATGAATGGCGCGTTTCAACTGCAATGCAAAATCTTATGAAGTCACAATGTTACTAATTTAAATAACGCCCATGGAATGCGCAAAAAAGGGTGAGGCCTGGTTGAGCTGAATTATGCCGAGTTCACACTGCATGATTTTCAAAGTAGTCAGGTCACTGTTCTTTTCAGACTGCACGACTATCTGGGGTAACATTCAGTTGCTGGTGTGTTCACACTGCACGATGGATCGGCGACAGGAGGTTTCACACCGCATGTTTTTACAAAAGAAAGAATCGCCGACAACTTCTGTCTGGTCCGCAAACTACGTTTCACAACCAAACACACGCGAGAAGTGATAAGGAAATAACGCAAGATCACGTGTGCGTGAGACCGAAATTATTAAAAATGATAGCCTGCAAGAAGCTTGCGATCTAAATTGTCTGTGCGCTGATTTGCGGCGAAAAGGAGAGGGGAAAAAAAACATTATGCAGGAGGAAATGGTTGGGGAGCGAGGATTGTGTGTTCTGCAAAGAGAGTTGGGGGTAAATAAATAATTTTGCAATGTGCTGCTGTTGCTGCTGGTCAAGCAAATGTTTGTGCTTTGTTTCTGTTTGATATCATTGTAAATATATCTATTAAAATACTGATATTCTGGTCTATAACTCCTCCCCGAACATCCCGCTTCCCTGTATCTTGCTCTCTCATTGGCTGTAGGTCATCGCCGATGTAGTTTTCAGTCAGAACACATTCACACAGCAGGATTTTGACTCGCTGGCGATTCTCTCAGAATTCACACTGCGTGATTGTTACTCACTTGAACGAGTACCGATTTGCCTATGATTTTGGGCATTTGTCGGCGATCTCCCAAAACCTGTCGGCGAGTGAAAATCGGGCTTAAAATTGTGCAGTGTGAACTCTGCGTTAGAGAAGACAGAGACACAATTTTTTTCCACATTTCCAAACTCATTTGTTTGACCTTCTTAAGGCTGAATAACGTAGAGTGGTTTATTTATTTTAAACCCTGTTCCTGAACATTAAAACCTAAACGTTTATCTGTGTGCTGCACATTTTATGGAGAACAGCTTGTTTTCTGTTGCTTTTGTAAGCTCTAGCTTTTGTAAGGCTGTTCACTGCTCCTTAGGAAAATTAGCCATGATTTTGCAATCCAAAAGAAAATTACAAACATACTGCTCTGAATCGCCCTGTGAAATCCGTTCTGCACTGTCCTCTTGATCGTTTACATTGTCAGGATCTGAATCGGGCTCGAATTGGTTTGAAATTGACGCCATCCTTATGCCTGGTTCAGATTACACGATTTTAGCCCGATTTTGGCACGATCCGTTTGACGTAGGGTGTCGTGGGAATTCGCAAACGACAACGGGCGTCGGGACGCAAGATTCGATCGTATCATCTCGTATAGTGTGTCATAGTGGGCGACAACCTACGTCGCGTCTGCGATGCTTCACGACATCACGACAAAAAGACTAGCATGTTTAATTTTTTTAACGGTCGTCCACGACGGGTTCCGTCACATGTATGAGGTTGACCAATAGGAGCACAGAAGCTTTTCCGTACATAACTTTCAAAAATGGCGAAACGAAAGAGAGACGATTGTGCTACTAGGTGGAGTTATGACATGGAGGAAAGGTTCGTGGAGCTGTGGCAACAGTAACAGAAAACAATATTTTACCTCAAGTTCTCTTTGGAGGATTGACAGCCCATACTGTCCTCTTCGAGCAATCCAGGAACGTGTCCATTTTTGGGTTTTCTTTCTTTTTTTTACGTTTTTCTGAACACAGGACAGCCAACACTCACTGCTTCATCCATTGTTTGTTTCCGGAAGTCACACGCTACTAGTTTCGCCTTCTCGATGACATCACGCGCGTCGTTAAAGACGGCACCCGATGACTGGTCAGGAAGCAACGGGTAGTTTGACATGTTTCTTGTCCACGACACGACAAGATTTTAGGAGTCAAAATCGCGTAATCTGACACAGTGACTATCGTAACAGACAAAAAAGACAGGACATTTCCCGAACAGCTGCCAATCACAAAACACTGGGCCAGCTAACCAATCACAGCACATTTTGTATTTCAGAAGGAGGGGCTTCATAGAAATCGGCGTGTTCTAGCCAGACTGTGGAGAGAGGAGCTGTAATAATGTAAAATATGTGAAAAATAATGCTTTTTTTGAACAATCAAGCATGAAAACATTTTCTAGTACACCCCAAAAACAAAATCAAGTCTTTGTAAAAGGGCATAATTTGACCCCTTTCGATACACCAAGGAATGTATCGAAAGACTTGATAATTAGTGGCCTTTAGTAACTTAATACACTTTAATCAGTTTAGATTAAACCCGTCTCCTAAATAACCTGGATGTTTTCATTAATCATATCTGAGCTCTGTGCTTATGGAAGGTGTGGCTCTTCTGACCATAGATCTTGTGTAACTGGACACCATGTGTAACTTAATACGCATTTAAACTGATGCCAGATAAATGTGTTTGTAGTTAAAACAATAACCTCTACATACAGTCCCCTTCTCGACTCTGTTGTGAATGCTTGTCAATGTTATATTTAGCCAAAGATTATAATAGTTATTGTTTAGAAATGTGCCTGAGTAAAGGTTTGTGTACAGGAATAATTTCCTGTAGCTGTCATGCTGTGTGATAAATGAATCTCTTTTTTCAGCATATAAATAAATCTGAACCAGGATGTATGTAGATAAACAATGCCAGAAATGGGTGGCTCAAAGTCGTTGATAAAATCAGTTTTTATGTGCAATATTTAGTACGCTACCAATCAAGTTTAGGGTCAGTAAGATTTTTTGAAAGAAGTCTCTTCTGCTCACCAAGGCTGCATTTATTTGATCAAAAATTCAGTTATACTGTGAAATTATAGTATAATATTATAACAATAACTGTTTTGTGTTTGAATACATTTTAAAATGTAATTTATTATTTTGATGCGAAGCTAAATTTTCAGAATCATTACAATAAGCTGATTTGCTGTTCAAGAAACTTTTCTGATTGTTATCAGTGTAGAAAACTCATAAACCGAAAGTGTTGTGCTGCTTCATATTTCTGTGGAAACGGCGAGACCTATTTTTCAGGATTCTTTGAAGAATAGAAAGTTCAAGATCATTTAAAAAAAAAGCTGAATTCTTTTGTAACTTTAAATGTATTTACTGTCACTTTTGATCAATTTAATACATCCTTGCTGAATAAAAGCATTAATGTCTTTCCAGAAAAAAATCGTACTGACCCCAAATTTTGAACGGTAGTGCATATTATCAATTCACAAACTTAAGCAACTTTAACCACCTTGCTCAGAAATTCATAGATGAGCACAATTTAAGGAAAAGCCTATAAATAAAAGGTCTTTAAGATAAATTTTGCTGAATTTCTTAATAGTACTATATGAAATGTATTGTTTCTCTTTTTTCCTTACCTTCCTTACTGTTTTCAGTGTCTTCACAGCAGCAATTAGCTAAAGCTCATCACACAAAAACAAGCCTAAAAGATCTTTGTCGATTAAAACTGAACCCAGTCCATTAAAGGCTGTGGGAAAAGTCCTTTTGTCATTCCATGAACTAATTAAATATGCATGAGCTTTTTAAGTAATCCACTGAATGGATTGTCAATGTTAGACAAGCTCAAAGGATGTTTAAGCTAGTGAGCGGCTAATGTAACCTTGTTTGCTCACTGATTTTGATCTGTAGTCTTGGCTCTATTTCGTATGTGATTTATTGTTTTTTTTTTCTACCCGTTTTATCATCCTCCAGGTGAAAATGGTGCTTCTGATGACTTAGTAAAGTAACAGTGACTCTCCTCAGCAAACCGCATGATTTGAGGAATCATTCATGTCAGATATACAAACGTTACACCTCAAAGTTTAATGCTATGAGCAGTAGCAAATACCACTAAACTGTCGGTCACACAGAGCAGTGTGTTTGCGTTTAGGGAGCATTGCTTCAGGACACTCCCTTTTTTACCATCCATCATGGTGAAAATTACGGTGTTCTGTTCGGGCATGTGAGTGCAATGCAGTTAAACAAGTGCAATACAATCACCCGTCCACTAAAAACCTCCTGTGTCATGAACTGTACCGTTTATACTGTTTGTCAGAGCAGCCGGTGGCGAATAAGACCTTCACTCATGAATGTCACATGAAGCAGCTCTTCCTCACTGCAGCTGTTGTTTTCTTTAGCGTCTGAAATAATACTATCTGTTCTGTTAAGGCGGGATGGGAGAAAGAATGCTTAGGGGAAAATTGAATTGTGAGTTTTCTCTGTTTTATGCTATTTATTATTTTATGATTATTTATTTATGCAATTGGAGTTTAAAATGCATTTATTAGAGCTTCAGATTTGCTATGTTTGTTGTTTATAGGGCTACACAAAAAGGGGCAAAAATTATATTGTGTTTATGTATAAATATCATAATAATATTAATAATATAATAGTCATATTTATTATAATTATTATTTGTTTAGGCATATGTTAGGCACAGAATATAAAAACCAGTCAAATATTACCATTGTAATAAAACTAGTTTACTGTAAAATAATACTGTTTTTTACAGAAATACAGTACTAATAATTTATCTTAAATTCATAATTTTCAGAAATTTAAAGCTGCAGTCCGTAGCTTTTTTTGGGGGGTTAAAAATTATCTAAAATACATATTTGAGAAAATACATAACCCGCCAGTGTTCAAAACTATCTGCTTGCCTTAGCTCGATTCAAAGCGGTAAGCTTGTAATAATGTTTCTAATTCCAGTGGTACTGGTGTATTTCCGCGGGAGATTCGAGCATGTCTTTGCGTCATTACGTCACATCTGTACACATAAAGAACGAGTCTCGGCTAGTAGGCTATATTGCGTGTGAGGATGCTGGAGGTGGAGATTTATAGCCTTTTCTCACAGCACTTGATATAATTAAACTTAGCAATTTGATGGCGGATCTAGAATGATTCAAACGACAATCACCAGTGACAACTGGAGACTCAACCGCTGTAAAATGCAAAAGACTTCGGACTTCGGAGTGGCTACAGAAAAAAAGAGACTGCAACCGGACCCATGCGAAAACAAGGATACATATCAGAAGGACATTCATTTCATTTCATTTCATTTATTATACAGGAAAATTCAACAGCAACAGTATAGTTACAGTAAAACGGGCCTGGCTCAGTTTAAAAACTGGTTTACAGCAGGTTCCTGTTCTGCAGCAACATAAAACAATAAACAAAATTTCAGCACATGTATACAAGACATTGTTATTGACTAGATGGATATAAACAAAACATAAAATACAGAAAAACAAGACTAAAAACAGTACATGAGCAATCAATGTGTACAATTACATTACATGTAGTCACGCAATGCTGACGTTGTTAACATTAACAATTTGAGAACAAAGTATAATTTGCACGGTTCTGCGTGATATGATAACTTATAAGCGATTGTTAGATTTAATCAGCGCGATTTACTGCAATGTCAGCTTTAAGCATCAAATCTTTTTTTTTTTTTTTTGGTGGAAAAATCATAGGGAAACCTTAAAGGGATAGTTCACCCAAAAATGGAAATTCTGTCGTCATTTACTCACCCTCAAGTTATTCCAAAACCTGTATGAATATTTTGAAGAATGTCAAGCTAAACAGCTGATGGCATAGGCGTCGATTTCGTCATGAGTCATTTTGTACCCACCACTTTTGGAAACATTGAGGCACGGATGTACCTAATACAAAAAAAACATTCTACAGTTAACTAGCAGAGCATTCATTTATTTCGCTCTTAAATAAGAGATCTAGCGCTAAAATGTTTTGTTTTTGAACTCATGCAAGCTGAGTGCTCGTGTCCGCTGCTATCAGTGTCATGGATACAGTGTTCTCTTGTGGCTTGCGCAGTCTTCACTCGGACGCGCGCTTCAATCTATCGCCGTTGAGGAGACTCTCTATTCATTCCGGTGAAATCACAAAATAAAATGCACACAAACGTGTCCCTGCTTGATATAGACTGTAACCAATGATGAACATATATTTAGTTTTGATGAGAGGGAAAAAAAACTATACTAGTGCGGATTAGAACCCGTAACCTCTGACACGCTTGGCAAAAGATCTACCACTAGACCATTTAAGAACTCAAACAACATTAGCGGATCGATGGATTTATTTACGGGATAAGCAGAGAGGCTGCACAGTTTGACAAGTTTGTACCCAGCACTTCTGAAAATGCACTTCCGAATGCGTCTCTGTCCCCAGCACATTTCAAACCAAACTGACGCCCGTGGCTGATGGACCCCATTGACTTTCATAGTATTTTTTTTCCATACTATAGAAGTCAATGGGGCACATCAACTGTTTGGTTACCAACATTCTTCAAAATATCTTCCTTCAGTGTTCAGCAGAAGAAATTAACTCATACAGGTTTGGAACAACTTGAGGGAGAGTAAATGATGACCAAATTTTCATTTTTGGTTGAACTGTCCCTTTAATGTTTCTCCTTTGTTGGCATCAACACCTTTTAGATAAATAAAGCTTCTTGTTTTTTGCATTTCAGGAAAAAAAAACGTACCCTTAACTAATCTTATAAGTGGGTGTAGTTAGATGTAGATCGTTGTAGATGAACGGAATTAAATTTCAGCAGTACTCAAAGTTGTTGTGCCTCAATGACACTAAACAGGTCAACGCAGAACAGAAAAACATGGCTGGTTTAATTACAGGTGCTCGGTTTTCTTATTTAATAAAAAACACACACTGCCCTGCAGCTGCGGTGCTTCTGTAACTGGACTCTGTTGTATGTGTGAATATGGAGCACTGAATCATGGGAATCTCTTTGTCTCTTTATAACAGGAGCTCTGTGAAGACCCACACTTGTTTGTGAATGGAATTAGTGCCCATGACCTGCACCAGGGGCAGCTGGGAAACTGCTGGTTTGTGGCAGCGTGTTCCAGTCTAGCTTCCAGAGAAGCTCTGTGGCAGAAGGTGAGTTCATGTCATCATTGTTCCCATACTAAAAATATGCATGAATACCATAGTTACCAATCTCTTTTAACTTGACATGGTGTCTTAAAATGAAGTGTGAGATATTGAAAAATTGTTAGAAAAAAATCAGAGTCAGCAACGCCAATGTCATGGGTTTGATTCCTGGAGAATTGATCAAATGTATATCTGGTAAACAATGCAAGTCGCTTTGGATAAAAGCGCTTGCTAAATGCGTATAAATTCAAACTATAGCACAGACAGAATGCAAGAACCCTTGCAGAATGTTTATTTATTAAAATTTCTTGTTTTTATGACAGTAATCGCTAATACCAATTAACCACGTTCATTTGAGCTGAAATAACTCTAGTAACTAAGGTAAGGTGAGGTACTGTATACTTTATTGTACCATAGAAAATGTTGTTTCAGGCTTAAAGCCATGCATGCATGCATACATGACAAAGATGATCAAATCTTGTTGCTATTAGTATCCTCACTGCAGATGGGAGTAATGAATTCTTCTGGCAGTTCAGTTAACACTTTGCTATTCTGAGTGGTTATGTGTAACTATACGCTTAAAACTAAAGGTTTCAGAAGCGGGGGTAGCAGAGATACCACTGAAAAACCATTTTTGGTTCCCCAAAAACACCTTTCACCAAGTGTGAGGAACATTATAGTAATTTATATAAAGGACCTTTTGTGGAATGGAAAAGGTCCATGGATGTGAAAGGTTCTTCTTGAAATCATAGATGCAAAAAAAAAAAAACTTTATTTTTAAGTGTATGGTATTTTGTCTGTATTGATGGTTACTGTGGTAAGTTTTTAAGGATTTGAAAAACTGCTCTGTAATCGGCGATATCAGCGGTTCATCTCAACGCCCACCTCCTTATCAATAGTTTGGTAAATGAATAGGTCAAATGTCCATGAAAGTTAATATTGTAAGAATGAGTACACCGATAAACAAGATGTGGGAAATATCATAGGAGTTATATATAGAGTATGCCAGTGCTCAAAGTGGGCCAATTCTCTGACTGCCCACAAATTTTTATTTTTATTTTTTATTTATCAGATTTGTGTCATTTTTAGCTTAGAGATTCTATTCCCATGGACTGCAGTGTGTGTATGTTAATTTATTTATTGTGTGTGTGTGTGTGTGTGTGTGTGTGTGTGTGTGTGTGTGTGTGTGTGTGTGTGTGTGTGTTTTATATTTGCTAGAATCGTTCAATTTCAAGGTTTCATTACAAAATGTTTTTTTTTCTCTACAATTTGTTTCTTTTAAAAAAACAACACCACAATTTTCCTTACAAAAATAACTGCATAAATTCATAAACACACTTTTGTTGAAAAATGATGGCCTATGATGCACAACATTATGCCATATAATTCAAAACATTACTGATTGTTATTTTAGTGTTATTTATATTATATTTTTGCGTCCGGCCGTCCGCATCCACAGTGAGCTCTCGCATGAGTCTGTTCGATCTGGAGTTCGGCAATGTTGCGTGGTTTCACCATTACTGTTATCGTGAGGAAAGTTTTCCAGGGCAGGCCGGGTGTCCAGTTTGGAGGTGTTGACTGATGATGATAGTGCCGTATTCGCCAACGATGAAGCAGAGGCCACTGATATTCTTATGATATCGCCAGTACAGCCAAACCGTATGGATTAACCATCAATATTGATAAAACAAAAGTCATGACAACGGATGGTTCACTAGTCACTGTCTACCTTAATGGCATCCAAATCGAGCTAGTTAGTCAATGGCTAAAAGACAGAATATTGGTCTAGATTTTGGTCAAATGGTGCTTATGGAGGAAGCATAATGTCATGGTCAAAATAAAAATTCTTATTTTTCAGGCACTTATCATACCAGTATTATATGGATCTGAAACGGACACTGCTGAAAGCAGATTTAGTGATTCCAAATGCGTTGTCTGCGATGAATACTAGGTGTCTAGTATTGTGACTAGAGATGCACCGATTGATCGGCTGGTGACCGGAATCGGCCGATTTTCACGTGATCGGCCATGATCGGTGACCGGCCGGTCAGTCTGACATTTGCCCCACTCGGGCGCCGCATGATTAACATCGCGCAACATCAGCATCACACGTGCACACGGAACGCACATGTAGGAAACCTCGTGAATTACGACCGTTTCACACAGCAAGCGTGAGCAGCGGGGTTTTTTTTTTTTTCAGGGTGCATGTTAATCAATGAGTGCATTCACACCGGGAGCAGGAGCAGCGCGTGAGCGTCGAGCAGGAGCGTCGCGTGAGCAACAGTGAAGCGCGGGTTTCAGCGCCGAGTCTATTCTGCTCGCGCTCAATTAAAGTGAAAGCATACTTTTGATGGACAAAATAAATATGATTTCACCCCAAAAGTGCCCAAAATGCACAGAATTTGCACGTCTGGTGTGTTTTAACAAGAACTGAAGTAGCCAGGCTATGTCAGAAAAGAAAATTAAGACTCAAAAATATTTATAGAAAATAACTTTTTATTCCCACTCGTTTCTCTGCACATGCTCCACTTGTCCTGTTTACCCTGGCTGGACATGTGTCAGAGAGAAAAACTGTTTGAGAAATATAACTTGCAACAAGTGATTGCAATAGGCCTGTGTGTGTGTGTGTGTGTGTGTGTGTGTGTGTGTGTGTGTGTGTGTGTGTGTGTGTGTGTGTGTGTGTGTGTGTGTGTGTGTGTGTGTGTGTGTGTGTGTGTGTGTGTGTGTGTGTGTGTGTGTGTGTGTGTGTGTGTGTGTGTGTGTGTGTGTGTGTGTGTGTGTGTGTGTGTGTGTGTGTGTGTGTGTGTGTGTTGAGAAATATATACTGCAAGGGTAGGCTATATTTATTTTATTTTTATTTGTTATTTATATATTATTTTATTGCCATTACCTGTTTTCATACAAAAGTTTAGTTTGCTAAATATATCTTTTTTTTTAAGTTGGATATTGGATGTGAAAAGAAAGAAATGCTTCTTCCATAACACTGCACTTTAGATGTGTGTGGATTTCCCACACCAGGAGTAATTTATATAGTTCTATTTTATAGCGATTATCTGGTAAAAAAAAAGTTCTATGCAAAATGTTCTACTAAAGAGAAGATAGAAAATAATATATGTTTGTGTGCGCTGTAAAGTGGTTTAAAAAAAGGAAATCGGAATCGGCTTAAATCGGTATCGGCAGGTCAAACTCAAGAAAAATCGGAAATCGGAATCGGCCTAGAAAATTGTAATCGGTGCATCTCTAATTGTGACTGGCTTCGAAATGACACCATCAGACTGAGGTGTGGGAATCAGCCAACCGTCGAAGAAGAAATCCAAAAGCGCAGGGTGCAGTGGTTCGGTCACATATGCTGAATGAACGAACGACGTCTACCATATCGAGGCCTGCGAACTGGAAAGTTCAACAAATGGCACCCAAGAAAACCTGGACAAAACAGATTTAAGTTTTAGTTGATTTGTTCAGTTTTTTAATATTTCTATTTAGCGTATTTTTTTTTTTAATCAGTTTTAGTCATTTTAGTTCATACTTAATTTCAGATATTTGCCATGGCAACATTTCTAATTATTGTTTTTCTAAGTTTTTTATCTAATATTTATATTTTATTGCAGCCTTTTTGATTTTTATTAGTTTGAGTTTGAGTTTTAGTTAACATTAACAACACCGTTGTAGTTTTTAACACATTTTTACTGATGCTTCCAAAAGTTTCACAAGCCATTTTTGCAATATTAACAAAACAATCAGACATGGCGTAAATGCAATGTTAGAATGGCACAGTTTTTTGAACGTTTGTCTGTCTAACAAGTAATACATGTCCTGTTTGTTTGCGTTTTATGAAACATGTGTATCATGAAAAACCCCTCAAACTCTGCTCAAGGTTGTCTTGTTACTGTTTTATTTTTAGTGTTCAGGTGACTCCTCTATAATGTAAGCTCATTATTTCTCACATAATGTGATCTTTCCTCATTACTCGCCGCGGTATCTGCAGGTACATTGTAATCCTTACAAATTGAGCCATGGGATGTGCTAACTGAGCAAATGATGCATTATTAGGACGAGTCTTGCTTAGATTGAATGAGATCGCATTGATGGCTTGTGACTAATTGGAGACTTGGGGTTATCACCTTGGTTTGCTGTATTTTCATTTGTGTCCACACACGATGCACAGTCGTGGACAAACATCAGATCCCACGAGATGACTTGTTTGTTTCCATGCGTTTGCGTTAGTTTTCCAGATCCAAATGCTTGGAAAAGGTTTTTTTAAAGCACTTCCGTTTACTCATGAGCTTACAGTCGTACGTCATCCGTCTGTGTCGCTCCACGTAATTCTCATTAAGGAGCCTCGCGGGACGTCCTGCCTGTCGCTGTCACACTGCAGCGCTTGCAGTAATGCACCTTGCACGGATACAGTACGCTGAGCACTAGAATCGCTCCTTGTTGTGCGTTCTGTCTCTGCTAGACAAGTTGTTTCCTCCTGAGGTCTAATTACTGTCCGCTAACTCTTCCTGCGGTTCCCCTAAAGAGCTCCATCAGACACACTCATAGATCTCATCTGGCCACACACTCATACCTAGTGAACTGCCTACCTAGGCAGAATGTAAAGGTGATAAAGTTAGTTACGCGACGACCTTATGTTGCCATTTAAGATCTCCTTTTGACCATATTCTAAGGCAGCGTCACAATCCCAGAACCCATTGCTAATTAAATTAAAAGAATTGTAGTATTATTTATATACTATTATTATAGTTTTCTTCATTTTTAATTAGCCTATATTTTTTGGTTTTCATTTTCTTTTAATTTTAGTCAATTTGAATGCACTTAAAAAAAATATATATATATTACTACTTTGGTTCAATTTATTTTTTTCCACTGTAGTTTTATTTTACTTCCAGTTAGTATTGTTATGCTTCAACTTATGGTTATTCTGGTTAGTTGCCAAGGCAGTGTTTCTAATGTTTCATGTTTTCAGATTTATTTAATTTACAAAAATGTTTATAATCATTTCAGTTGATAAACCTGTTTAGTACTGCATGAAATATCAATAAAATTGTCCTATTAAAATGGTTTGTTTTTGCTGTCTATTTTTCTTTTTCTTAGTGTTGCATAGTTATCTTACCAGCAGCCATTTCACCCTTTAGCCCAAGAATTTGCCCATTGTCCTCTGTCCATCATCATAGTGTCCTAATCATCCCCATATATACTCATTGGCTTCATCACTCTGTCTCCTCTCCACCAATAAGCTAAATTCTTAGTGGTGCCTAATGTAATAACAAATGATCATTTTGCTGGAAGTGAATCAATCACAACTAACTTTAGCTGGAAATAACATTACTCAAAAATCGCTATAAAGCCAAAACAATCTCTGTTACCGTAAATTGTATGTTTATCTCTGTAAAGCTGCTTTGAAACAATCTCCATTGTTAAAAGTGCTATATAAATGAAGATGACTTGACTTGACTTGGTGTGGTGCAATATGGCTGCCGTTGCATCATCCAGGTGGATGCTGCAGATTGGATGAATAAATGTAATGAATTATTATTATAATTATTAGAAAAATGCTAACTTGGGGATAGTTCACCCATAACAATTTTAATTCTGTCATTTACTCACCCTCAAGTTGTTCCAAAGCTGTATTGCTTTCTTCTGCTGAACACTGAAGGAAGATATTTTGAAGAATGTTGGTAACCAAACAGTTGATGAGCCTCATTGACTTCCATAGTATGGAGAAAAAAAAAATACTATTGAAGTGAGTGGGACCCATCAACAGTTTGGTCATTTTTGGGTGACCTATCCCTTTAACGCTCTATTGGAATCAATTGGGATTTGAGGTCACAGTTTATTTTAAGGTTAAATAGTTGAACTTAGAAATAGTTGAATAATATTAACTTATTGTTACGGTTAAGGTTAGGGTTTGGTTTAGGGTTAGTTACTTTTAATTATGTATAATTCACGGTTATTACCATAGTAAGTACATGTAGTAACGTGTAACTGTCACCTAAAAATAAAGTGAGTCATATTATGTAGGCTTTTTTTGTGGCTTCCTTTTTAAGATTTTTGCCAAAGTCACATGTACTCTTCACAGTGCATGAAACCCTAGAATGCACTGAAATTATAATATATATCAAAAATCCTGTTGTTGTTTTTTGTGTGTTTTTTACCATTAACAAAGCTATAGATGTTCATGTCTGGGGGAAAAGTTTTCAAAGATTATGAGAAATTTACGTTGACATATATTAACATTTATTTCTTTGGCAGGCACATTTAAATGATTACCATTTATTGACTGCTTGGTTGCCTTGGTTCATGGCACACAGAGAACATTTTGGTGGTTGTATGTGTGAGAACCGTTATTTTGCTCGATTCTTTTAATGAACCAGTTCACAAATTGAACTTAACTAGTTCGATTCTTATACAACTCACTATCCTTTCAGTTGTCAGACAAAATTTCAACGGAAACACTTGATGACGTAAAGGACTGAAGAATTGGCTTGTTGAACCGGTTCATTGAAACAAACTGTTAAAAAGAACCCGTTCATGGAAATGAGTCAGACTTCTAGAACTAATGTGTGGCATTTGCCTGAAGGCTGGGCACATTGATTGAATGCCGATATTGATCCAGTTGTGCGGTGGTTAGTGATGGGCACTGGCCGAGTCTGTCTCAGTTGACCTTCCAGTCAGATGCCTTCACCATATCAACAAAACATTCACATACAGAAACAGAATGATTGACAACACAATTTATTTTACTGTAGATTCGCTCTATAAGCATCATACTGGCATTGGATTACATGTGCACCAGACAAAATCATCCAGCAATTGCTTTATACATACAATCTTACTACATTTTTCTGGACGGCAGGTTAATGAAAGCATCATGAAGTTCAGGAAACTACAGAGGACAAGAGCTAAAGAAATGTAAGGTTTTTTTTAACACAAAGGGCTTTCGTTGATTGGTAAAAGAAAAAGGTTTAGACTGACCATCACATAGAGCATCTAACCTGTCTGCGGTTTTAGGATTCGATCTGTCACTTGTTTTTGTTGAAGGTCAAAGAGCAAGAGATTTTCTCTTTCGTCGCCCCCTCTTTATAGGCGAATAGGAAATACATCACTTTCCGCACCTTCGCCAGCTCGGCTATCCTCTCTCCGAACTCCTGGATGTCCGCCTCCAGGCATTTGATGGGCAGATCATCAGGATCTCCGGCGTTCCTCCAGAACTGGCCGATGGGCTCCAGCAGCTGCCTGGTCATCAGGTTGGTCAGGTCGGGCGTCCAGAGCTGGCAGATGCCGGTGACTGTGAAACGGCCCGTTCCTTGCAGGGTCACGTTCCAGTGGGAGAAGGTCAGCTCCTGCTCGCTGAAGTCCAGCTGGTAGACGGACTCGTGCGGCAGGAGAAGCCTCTCGCCGTCCTGCCTCTTCTGACCCCTCTGCTGCAGCGACTGCACCCTCAAACGCATCACCTCCGTCAGCTGCAGGTCCTCGGTGAAGGTCAGCTCCATTTCCGAACCCATGACCCGATAGTCTTCAAGATGAGGAAGGAGCCGTCTGCTCGTGGCTTGTGTCTGTGTGCGACTGAATAAACTCTCTCCTCTTTCAACCTTCACTTTCCATCCCCACCCGCTTCTGTGGCCCCCACGGGCAAAAAGCCTCATTTAGTTGGGGACTTTATTGATTCTGCCTCACATGCTCTGAGCCTCTGGATGAGTTTTGGGAGCAGGAGGAGGAGCAAACCAACCGGAGACTCGCTGTTAGAGTTTGACGTATTGCAGCACTAGGCAACAGATGCTTGCTGCTGTTCAAAAAACTTTAAGGAGTTTTTTTGTGTGTATGTGTGGATAGTTTAAATATACATTGGATTAACAGCATTTATTTATTTACAGTTAACCTAACATTAATGCATCTGAACATTTTACTTTATTTTTATTATTATTTTTTATTCCATTGTCATACAGCAAAAATCCAAATATATAAAAGTTTTGTATTCCAATAGTTTTTTAATCAGCTCAAATGCAGTATAACAAGTACTATGATTTAGAAATTCTTCACGTACTGTATAATATGTTTTTTGCTGTTGTTGTTCTAGAATGAGATGAGTTTAGTATTACGGTATTCTGAATTGCGGGGAGAAAAATATGCCTAAAATGTACAGAAAGTGTCCTTAAAATTTGTGGTGTTATTGATAACTAAAAGTAAACCCATTTTGTTTTCTGTAATTGAAATAAGGCTAAAATAAATATTAGATGAAAAAAATTAAAAGTACTAAAATTACTAAAAACAACTAAATGTTTAAATAGTATATGAATACTAAAATAATAATAATTATTATAATATAATAGTAAAATAACAGTGCTTAAAATAGGGTTAATTTTTTGCAAAACAATTATTCAAGAAAAAAAAAATCGTTTATTTCTTTGATTTTTGAGTGAAATATGACCTGGGCATGTTCTTTCATTTGGTTCACCCATAAGCTCTTGTAATTCCATGCATTTTAATAGTTTTTATTCACCATATTTTTCTGATGTACATCAGGTCTGTCAGTGTAAGGTAAAGTTGACTCCAGTTATAAAAAAAACCCCTGTATTTTGCTGTTTATAGGTTATTCCTGATTGGAAGGACCAGGAATGGGAGAAACCAGAGAGCTATGCTGGGATTTTTCATTTTCGGTTCTGGCGTTTTGGGGAATGGGTGGACATCGTCATTGATGACCGACTGCCAACCGCAAACGGGAAGCTCATCTACTGCCACTCCAACGACAGTAATGAGTTCTGGAGTGCTCTGGTGGAGAAAGCCTATGCCAAGTAAGTACCACGACCAGTATAAACAGAAAGAAAAATGCCTTCTTGAATGAAGCTAGCAGATACTTGGAGGGATATATCAGATATTGGTTGATGATAATAAGAAATGTTTCATATTAGTATGTTTTTTCAATGATGTCCTTCACTAAACTGGTTCGTTTATCTGACCCCTCATTTATCAGGTTATGTGGATGTTATGAGGCTTTGGATGGTGGCAACACAGGTGATGCTCTGGTGGATTTCACTGGCGGTGTATCCGAGCCCATGGATCTGCTGGAAGGGAAGTTTAACCAGGAGGAAGAGGCCCGTCATCAGCTGTTTGAGCGGGTTCTGAAGGTCCACAACAGAGGAGGCCTGATCAGCTGCTCCATTAAAGTGAGTTTGATGTCAAGTCGCATGCATTTGTGTTTCATGCAATAAGAAATGTGATTATGAAATGCATGTTTCGTGACTATACTTTTCAATACAGTGTGTATTTTATTGTTTATTCTGTTGTAATGTCCTGCCTCATAGACGTCCATTATACGTGCATTACTGTAAACACAATTTCGATCTATTTATTTTTATACATTTTATTTATATTTTCTTCAAAATGGGTAATCAACAGCATGCCACAGGTGCTGTACATAGTTTAACTTTTATTTAAAGCTTTTTTTAATTAGTATGCAATGGCCAATTAAAGTTCAACTCATTGAAACTCCTCATAAAACAAATGCATTTGTGTTTAAAGTAACACCAGGTTACTTTTGCTCTCGGGGTGGGGTCCCCCTACAGTTGGGAAACAGTATTGTCCTCTAGACCTCTACTACTGTCGTAAACTCTGTCATCCTACATGCACGTGCAATTGTTGACAACCACGATAGCCCTGAACACTATAGGAGGAGATCACATGCAGGTGTTCTGCTTGCGTCTTGTGTGAAATGTCTTCATCCCAGAATTTCATGGGTTTTATTTTTTTTCTAACGACAAATGATCGCGATGATCACGTTTACAAGCCAGCGTCATTATAGTAGCCTATAACTGAATCTATATGATACTTCAATGCAATGTTTGAGTGGTAGATAATAACCATATATCGTCAATATTATAATATCAAGCTACCATAAATGAATCTGCAAATTTTACAAATCGATTTGCATTATAGCTTGAGGGAAGACAAATAAACAAATATCACAGACATGTTAGGTATCCTAAAATATGATTTTGTACATCTTATATATTTACTTGCAAGAATGTAGCCCCTACCAAACTTGTGCACGCCGTTTAGACATAGGCTTTCATTTGATTTTTTTTTTTTTTTTTTGCCAAGTCCGCATCGGTCGGGCACCCCTCCTCCTCCTTCAGCTCACGCCAGCGAGAAAATGCTGGCCCAATGTTAATCCTCGTTCTGCCTTTAACGCGATCACTTTCTCTTTTTCTCTTTTTGCTTTGCTCCGATAAAACCTTTGCTTTCTTGTTTTTCTGTGCTGCTTAGGCCATGACTATAACATTTGGCTCGCACGTCCGATTTTAAGGAAGTGGTGGTGGAAGTGACGTATATGCCGTAAAGCAGTCGAATTTTGTAGTTCTCTTTGTTCGCCGGTTACTACCCGAAACCCGAAGTTTAAAAGTACGATTAAAAACGCTACAGACCCCGTCAGGCTATGGCAGACGTGTCATTCAACCTATTGTAAGTCGATGTACCATCACAAGAGACGTGGAAGTATATTATGAAGGTTGAAAAGTTACCTGGTGTTACTTTAATGCAATAAGAAATATGATGAACTCAAGTTTCATGCCGTCCGGTGTCATGTTTTCATTCGGTTTGGATTCTCTTTTCTGTAGGCGACTACTCAGGCGGACATGGAGGCCCGTTTAGACTGCGGCCTGGTCAAAGGTCACGCGTATGCTGTAACTGATGTGCGTAAGGTGCGTCTGGGCACCGGCCTGCTGGCCTTCTTCAAATCAGAGAAGCTCTCCATGATCCGCATGAGGAACCCGTGGGGTCAGAGAGAGTGGAATGGAGCTTGGAGCGACAGGTTTGTGAACATCTGCAAGCTGTTAGTGTGTGGTTTATCGTTAAAGCAGACGGTACACATTTAAGCACGTCTGCATGATGTTCCAGCATACATTTGCACAACTACAGGAGACTAAATTCATTAGTGTTTTCTGCATTTGAAATGTCGCCGTTGTTTGTGCAATAGGAAAGGGAACTTGGCCTTATTTTAAGCTGGAATTTCCCCTGGCCTTCCTTGATGTAAATAGTTTGATTTACGACTAGAAACACTTCAAATGATCATCCAAACAAATTTCCCATTTGGTAGAAAGCATTCGCCTAATGCTAACATTTCCTAAACAATTAGGAAGAGAAATGATTTAAATCAAAACATGCTTCATAAATGGAAAAAGGATTAAAGTATAAACGTTATTGTGCACAATGCATAATGCACATGCAACCATGTAAAAAAAATAAAAAAAAGATGCAATGGAAAAAACAGGAAATGTGCTGACACAGAGACGCTTTGTTTCAAACCAACGATTGTGAGTGTTTTAAATGCTCTGTGTGTTTTTGTGCTCATGCTGCCTCCTACTGGAGGACAAGCTGAACATCAGGTGTCGTATTCAGTATTGTAAAGGTGCACTAAATTATTTTTTGTTCATGCTAATACAGCAATTGTCTGAGTTTATTCTGATCATGTTCACATTGCAAGATTTTGGGAGTGAAAACCAGATTTAAATGTGAGAGAATGCCCGAAATCAGGGGTCTTCAACCAAAAACCACTTTTTGGGGACCTTATAACATACATTTAATGCCATATTAATGTATTTACATTCTTTTTTATCATGCTTGCATTGTACTACATTAAAATATAATTATTTTAATGGATTGGCAGAGTCATATTGTTCATTAAATTTTAGTTGTACTAATTACATTTTTATGTAGAAGGGACAATCAATCATACATTTGAAGGAAACCTAATTTTTACAGTATTTTACAAAGCCCCGCACATATGCAGACAATTTTGTAGCCACGAGTTAAGAAATTGTTTCCATTACTTATTAATTTGCTCCCTCGTTTCAGTAAATCGTGGCCACGTTGTACTAATTCGTTTCCTCGTTACTAAAACAAGGGAACAAATTAATTAAACAAGGTAATGAATTATTAATTTGTGGCCATGATATTTTTTTCCCCTGAATCTCATGTGCGGGGATTTTTCTTTAAAACATAATTTGATTTCGATCCCAGATTAATTTGGTGAAAAAAAATTCAAATCTTTAAAAATGCAAAAGCAAACATTTTCAGTTACCAGAGCCATTTGTGAAATGCGTTGTTAGCAGGCATATTTGTCAATTGTATCATTCTTTATTACAGTGGAAATTGAATTACCACACTGTAATGTTGTTGTTTTTTCTGAATCCATTTGTGTTTGTCTCTGAATCTGTAGCTCAGAGGAGTGGAAGAGAGTCAGTAAGAGTGAGCGAGAGCGGTTGGGTGTGACCGTGGAGGATGATGGCGAGTTCTGGTGAGATTAATATCTTGACAGGTTTTGCTGTGTTTCAGGACTTTGTGCATTAAAATTGTGAAGGACAATCAGAAAATCTGTTAAACAAAGGAATATTCTGATCAAATCCAACTTAAGCTTCATCTGTGACATGGTGTCGATTACCACAGAAAATCATTTTGCATCTTTCCGCTTGTCAGTAGAGCGTTAAAAAATGGATTAAAAGCAGAAATGTGAAGCTTGTTAAAGCGCTTATACGAATTCGTCAGTGCAAAAATAAATGTTATCCTCCTGTTCTAGCATCTTTGCACATATCATATGAAAGTTACTGGGTTTACCTGGTTTACATGGTCATGACAGGAGCACTGAAACATTTTACAATATTACATTACATTGCATGTAACTGTTCACACAAAGTTAGTTTTATTGCATTAGTCATATTTGAACGTGCATAACGTTTTTGCGACTATACTTTTCAAAATAGTGTGTATTTTATTGTTTTGTAATATCCCATTTTATTTATTCATTCATTTATTCATTTTTAAAAACTTTAATCGATTATCTAAAAAATGATCTAATCAAATCTTTCTGTAATTAATCGCGATTAAGCACACCTAACATTAAAGTTTTCAATATTTTTTTATATTGTAATAATTTCACATTTAAAGGTGCTATATGTATTTTTTAGCGGCCTCTATCGGTGATGTTTCAGATTGCAACCAATTTTTACAAGAGCGCTCGTGCTCGAACACAAGAGCGAGCACTCATGGTACACGGCCATACTGAGACTTTCAACACACCGGAGAAAGCGTCACACAACATGCTGGAAACTCATGTAAACTCCCACTGCAACGTTACAATAATAGGCTACTTTTATCAGCTTGACGTTGAACTAATGCTCCATGCTCGTACCATGATAACGTTACATTGACTGCATTTAGCCGACATGTGGTGTTATCTAGAATTAGGCATTTCACTAACTATTCGTGTATCTAAAACAAAGCGGAGGTCTCCATAATTCAAACGCTCTGCCGATGTTGATCCGTGTTTTCGTCCTAAGTCGATCCGATTGACGTTTGGACTGACGAGGTTCAGCAGATAAAACTTTTTTTTGTTTTTTATATTTTTGTGGAGTTTGTGTTGGAGTCTGTGTTGTGCTGGAGGCAGGAGTTTTTGGGTGTTATCAGAGTCCATGTCGTCAGCTGCAGGGACGTCACGCCATTTGGAGCAGCCATCTTGACGGAATAGAAAATGCTAAACCACCGGTGATCATACAGCTCGTCGCAAAGTATTCCTATCATGCCCGAGCGATGCTGTGCATTTGGATGCGATCAGATACGTGATCCTACAAAAGGAATATCTTTATACCGTATCCCAAAAGAAACAAAACGGAGAAAAGTGGTTGGCGGCAATAAACAGGCAAAACGCATATGCATTCCTAGATCAGTTAATTCGTTAGGCTTATTATCACATTACATTCTTTCGTTTTCAAATACCAAAAGCTGATCTTGTATTTTATTTGACACTTCTTATAAATCGTTAGAAACACAGGTTGAGACAACAGTCTCAATGACAGTTTATCATACAGTGACAGTCAGTGATACGTATAAAAAAGCATATACCGGTAAGCATAGGCTATTATTTAATTTTTCTTGGATCAAACTAGATTAAACAAATTCGTTAAAGATACACTCAATCTTGTTGGTGATTTTGTTTTGTGTTTTTCCCTGTAAACTCAGTTTAAAAATTATTACTATAATTTGGTGATAAAAATACTTTGACCAACCTTTGCGGTGATGATTAAAAAATCATTTTCTTTTAATGAAACTCCAGTGTAGCGTGATGGGAAGTGAATAAGGTAGCTGTAATGTCACCGAACTCAATGTCAGGAAGTTTTTCTACATATTTAATGCCTGTAAAAAGAACTTGTGGTGCTTCATATGGATATTTGATTCCTAATTCCTTTATCTTCCTCTTGTATATTTATTTTTGTGATGCTAATAATAAGTGCGATGACATGACGTGGTGGGGGAAAAAAATCGATTCTGTTCAGTATCGAGATATTTTGCACCATGATTTTGCGCATGCAATTATATCAATACTGTAGCGCAAAGTATTGCAATATTTAGGCTAATTATACTAATAATTATATTATCAATGGATCTCTGAGTAGCCGACGGATGTATTCCGTCAAAATAGCTGACATGCGGCTAGGGGTCACGTGACTGGGAGATCCCTGTAGACTGTATATAAAAAGGAGAGAGGCTCGGGAGCGCGCATGCACGTCACATCCGATGGATTTTGCAGAAAATCCGACCTGGAGACTTCACATAGAAATAGGAATATTGGCCTTCAGAGGTAATAGCAAAACCCGACAAGTGGATCATTGTAATGTGTGATTACAACCCCTTCACACACAGGCAATAAAAAAAAGGATTCATTTTAGAAGAAAAGTTACATATAGGACCTTTAATCTCCAAATGAATGTAGAAACAACATAAAAACAGTAGCCTATATGTTAAGTATTTGTTTAATGGAATCTTTTTATGAAAAAAGGCCAGTATCACCGATACCAATACTGCTACTGATGGTCTCTATGAGATAATCTATTAGGCCTCTATTAGGCTTTTAAAAAATATAACAACTTTTAAAGTTTTTAAGTGAACTTAAAATAATCTTCACATAAACCCTTTATAATAAATGTCACATTTACCTGTGCCCTTCAATATATCAGGGCTCAATTTTTTCTGTTGACCCAGTCAGACTGGTTCAGATTTAGATTTGCCCATTGTTTTTGAGCCATATAACCTTGTAAACAGTGCTTTAAGATTTTCAGGTAGGTCTAACAGATAGGATATATACAGAAATTACTGCATAAATTATAAATTAAATCTAGATTAATCCTTATTAAAGCTACAAACGTTATTCAGTCAAGAGCAGTGAGTAATTTTCTCTTTTTCCTTTGTTCTTTGATTATCCTTAAAGACAGACAGCAGTGGGTTTATTAGGCTGCTGTCACTTTAAGACCTGACACACATGACTCTGCATCCCTTTTTCTCACAACTCTTTACGTTCATTTAAGACTTCATTCAGCTATTTTATGACTTGACATAATGGCCATTTTTGCATAATTTTGTGTGTTTTCGTCCGTTCAAGCGCTGTCTGAAGCTGCTTTCTGTGCTCACGAGTGTGTGCATGACAGACAGGAGATTGTTAGACGCGCGGCAGTACCGCACTGCCTTCTCTTTTGTGTCTTATCATGCTTGAATGATTTAAAAGCATTTGCATGAATAAGAGCATTATCATATAATGTGACGCTAGCCAAAGGATAACAGAAAAACAGATGTTGCGTTCATTGCCGTTAAATTTTTTTAAAATTGTGCCTAAATGAAATTCATTTTATTTCCAAAATAGATAAGTTGATATTTTCTGTGGTAATCAACCGCATGCTGTACTGCATATTGTTTGACTTTCATTTAAAGCTGAATTTTATGTATGTGAAGTATGCAATCAAGCCTTTTATCTTAGAATCAACTCGTGGACTCAAACTGAAACCCCTCAACTCTTCAGTATGTCATTGTCTTGTTATTGATGATCTTTCTTTATCGTACTGCTGTCTTAATCTTTCCTCTCTCAGGATGGATTTTGATGATTTCTGTAAGTATTTCACAGACCTGATTCTGTGCCGCTTGATTAATACGTCGTACTTGAGCATCCACAAGACCTGGGATGAGGAAGTGATGCAAGGCTCCTGGAGTCGCCACGACGACCCTTTAAGGAACCGATCTGGAGGCTGCGTTAACCACAAAGCCACGTTCCTCCAGAACCCACAGGTGCGACACTCATTCATAAGTGCGTGTTTGTGGTGTAGTGTCGTGTACTGAAGAGCGTCACTGTGTTTTTCAGTACGTGTTTGACGTGACGAAGCCAGAGGATGAAGTTTTGATCTGCCTACAGCAGCAGGACAAGAGAATCCGATCCAAAGAAGGGAAAGGAGAGAACGTGGCCATCGGCTTTGATATCCAAAAAGTATGTCAAGTCCCCTTTATTTGTATAGCACTTTAAATACACATTATTTCAAAGCAGCTTCATAACAGTCATAAACCGGGAAAGAGCAGAATTAATGGCAAATTCAAAATCTGCCATAAAGACATTAGTGTCATCATTCAGGTTGAGTCAGTGCAATGTTGAATCTATTCAGTTCAATAACATTGTAAAGTTCATCAATTATGAAACAAGTTCAATTCAGCTATAAGTAGCTCTACAGAAGACAATGTCATTATTCGACTCGAGTCTGTTCAATAGATATTTAAATGTGCATAAAAAACGAATGTAATGGAAACACAATTACTGCATAAGTCCCTCGATGCGCAACATACTCAAAGGACTCAACAGAGGATGTGATTGGATAACTAGACTAATTAGCGGACCAATCGCATCTCAAATGTTGGTTTGGTCGTTCTGAAATGCATTAGTCAAAGTCTGTCATCAAAATGATTTGGTATAATGACTTCCCAGAAGCCTCTCACATGATTGCATTCCCAAAAACCAGGCATCCAAACGCAAGATAACATGACAGAGTTTATTGCATTTCATCTGCGTGCTGAGACGCAAATAATTAATGATGTACACAGTGGCTTTCCCAACTGCCGCAACTTTTTATTACAGATATTTTGTCAATTTCCCAGGAAGTGATGATTTTGTTCTCTTGAACACATTTGATGGAAACGGTGCTTTATTCACAAATGTTTTATGCAATATTCTAATTTTGCACATATATTAAATTGACAACTTTGGATGGAAACAATGTTCGACTCAGTTCAATAACAGTGTTGATGTTGCAAAATTAGTGTCATTATTCAGCTCAATTCAGTTTTCAAGTTTTGTGCTCACCCAAAAGTGTCAGTGCTGTTAAATCGATAATTTTACTGAATTCGAAGTGTCTTTAACAAGCCGAAAGGTGACATTGGCAAGGAACCCAAACTCCATCAGGTGACAGAAATGGGGAAAAAAACGTTGGGAGTATGTACACATGCACACCTATTTGAGCGAGATGTGTTCTTTAATAGGTGGAGCTCAACCGGACGTACCGCATGCACAGTATTCAGAAAACGGTGGGCAGCTCCATTTACATTAACTCCCGCAGCGTCTTTCTGCGCAAGGACCTGAAGGAGGGCCGCTATGTCATCATTCCCACGACCTTTGAACCCGGCCTGCAGGGAGACTTCCTGTTGCGCATCTTCACGGATGTACCTTCCGGCTTCAAGTAATACGTAATATATTGGACATTATTTTCTTTTTGCGTTATGGATAATGAATGTATCGATGAAGATTGTGTGGTTTTAAGGGAGCTGACAGTAGACGAGCCGCCCCAGACGTGTTGGACGGGGTGTTGTGGGTATCCAAAGCTGGTCACGCAGGTGCACGTCCACAGAGCAGACGGACTCAAGGCTCAGGACTCAGATGGATGTAAGTCATGTCATGTTCTCTCTGTTTTTTTTTACACAATACACCTTATAGAAATGCTCTGGATAACAGTTCTGATCAAATATGATAGTTCTGAACACATTCAAAATTTCCGCCAATTTTTGCCTTCTGCCTATTCAAATCAGGCATGTTCATGATGCATGTAAGAACATCTAAGTTGTTTAAAATGGGGAGAAAAAAGTCTAGTTCAAAATGCATGTGCCAAGTTTTTAGGAGTGTAGTGTATTTGTATTTATTATTATTCATATTTGTTATTATATGCACTTGACATTTTTACACATTAAATAAAAAAGGCTTGTAAATGTTTTAAACATTTTTCAAGCGTTTGCTTTGAAGCACTTTTGAAATTCTTTTGAAACATTTACAACCATTTTTAAATGACTCTAAAATATTGTGTTAAAACTACCAAGGAAAATAATCAAATATTTTTCTGATAACTGAAATGCATGTCACTGTACACTAGCATTCAAATGTTTGGGGTCTGTAATAGAGCCCGACCGATATATCGGCGGATTTTAGGCATTTTCCTAACTATCGGCATTTATAATGGCCGATAAATGAATATTTTAAAAAATGCGGGTGCGGTGATTCATGTAAGGGTGGCGCTGCCAATAAAGCACCTAAAAGCTGTCACAAGAACTGGCAAAAGTAATGATTATGAATACAACAAATATAGCAAGGAGATATTTTAATTGTTTATTAATAAACAAGTGTTTTCCGTCAGTGTCAGCCAAAGATGAAGTTGACGATGCTGACTCGCGATCTTCAGTGAACGCGCGCCAGAGAGAAATGCACATTTCATACGATTACATGAGTCTGTCTGTCTTTCGTTTTGAATTGTTCTGTTTAAAAGTAGACATTTCAATATAGATATATTTCAATTCTCAGGTCTATACGCTGAGTTTCGGTTCATGAGACGAGCTCCAGTTCACCCGCAGGCGCCTCCGTGTCGAGATTAGGCTATCTATCGTCTGCTATATTTCTTATAAATTAAATCCAGGCAAATGGTTGATGAAACATTGATTAAAATTAAGATACAATAAATACAAAACGAAATTCACTTTGAAACGAAAGGTTTTGTGCTTTCTGTTTGATGTCTATGTGAAAGTTTCAAAGCATATTTTAGTGCCGCTTTCAGAGCGCTCACGTCCGTAGTGCTGAACTGTCGCGTCTGTTACATTGTTTTTTCCTCATAAATGCGAACACGAAAAATAAAATAAAATGAATATTTTATGTAGCCTGTGGAGACTGAGAGCCAACCCTTCTTCATCCGGTGGGTAGTAGCCTACCGGGTACTTGTGATTTGCGCTGTGTAATTCACAGAATTGATTTCTCTGCTACAAGCCTCTATCACGTATTGTGTGAGCTTATGACTATTGCAAGCGCGCAGCTGAGAAGTCCTGATTATATTGTCTGCTATATTTAGGCCTACTTCTTATTTATTAAGGCAATTGGTTGATGAAACATTGATTAAATGCGTGGCGCGAGCGATCTCCGACAGTAAACTGATTCTGCTTTATCTAGGGTGAACAGCTGTTGCGACGCGAGCAGTAACGGCCGCGTCCGGTGTAGACACAGTGTTAAAGCTCATTCTGCCTATAACGCTACGTTACAACATCAAGCAATATTCCAAAAATGTATATAATTATAACACTTTATATAGGGCCATTTTGCATTAAGAGTAGCCTAGTTTCACGTTTAGTACATTTTGCTTACTAATTATTTAAAATAGTATAAAAGTACTGTACATATGTAATTAAAAACGTTTTCATTATGATATTATTAATTTTTACTTTAGTAAAAAGATCTGAGTTCTTCCTCCACTGGTAGAGATTAGAGGAATTAAGAGTAAAAATAGAAGATAATAAGGTTTTGTCAGTGACACTTTTTATATATTTATTGATACAAGTTATGACTAAATTAAAAGACAAAGTCATTAGTGAAGATTATGCAACAGTATTTAGAATATAATATAACATGCAATGCAAACTAGTTTGGTTCCAGCTCAGCTGTATAATTCTCATTCTATCATTCCCCCTGCCTCCATTACATATCTGTGTCACACAAGTGTTTGATCACCACATTTGAGTGATCATTGCAAAACGTGTTTATAAAATATATTTATTCTGTTTATAGCTACTGTGTAAAGTACCCATCAAAAGTTTGTACACACCAATAGGAAAGTGTCCAAACTTTTGACTGGTATACTGTACTATAATACACATAAATAATATTGCTACTGTATTATAATATACACATAAATAATATCGGCCGATATATCGGTATCAGGCTTTTTTTACTCCCTAATATCGGTATCGGCATCGGCCCCCAAAAATCCATATCGGTCGGGCTCTAGTCTGTAAGATGTTTTAATGTTTTTTAAAGAAGTCTCTTATGCTCATCAAGCATTTATTTGATAAAAAATACAGTCAAAACTGTAGCCTACTATTGTGAAATATTACAATTTTAAATAACTGTTTTCTATGTGATTTATATTTTCAATTGTAATTTATTTGTGATGCAAAGCTCAATTTAACAGCATCATTACTCCAGTCTTCATATTTTTGTGGAAACTGATATATTTTTTCAGAATTCTTTGATAAATAGAAAGTTCAAAAGAACCGTTTTTTTTTCCTTTCAAAAAACATTTGAATAGAAGTGTACATGCTTTAATCTATCAAATTTATATTATTATAAATACTTTTATTGTATTTATGTGATTTTTTTTAATTGAACAAATCTTGAGATACCATAAAAGTATTCTCATATATATCTTTGATACCATTAAATGATCTGATATTTTAAGAAACTTTGAGACAGTCATAAAACTCTACAGCTGTGTTCTCTGTGATTGTCATTTCCTATTTCAGGATTTGCATGTCACATGACAACTTTTTGAATTTTTTTTAGCTTTTTAATAAGACAGTTACCAACATGTGTATAATTGAAAATAAGTGCATTCAGATCTTGTATTTTGAAATGAATTGACCCAGTAGTTTGTTTTTGAATGGCTGATTTTTTTTTTCTTTTGTTTCAGCGTCTGATCCGTACGTCATCATCAGCTGTGAGGGAGTGAAGGTTCGTTCTAAGGTGCACAAAGACACACAGACCCCAGACTTTGACGTGAAGGCTGTTTTCTACAGGAAGAAGCCAAAAGAGCCGATCTGCATTCAGGTGACAGTCTTTTAGGAATCAGTTGTTGCTTCCATCCACAAAATTCCATTGCGCAAAAATGGAATATCGCATAAAACATTTGCAAATAAAGCACTGTTTCCATCCCATGTGTTTAAGAGAACAAAACTGGAAAATCGGGCTGGTCCGAATACCATTTTTTTGAGCCTCGGAGGGAAATAAAAAAATAAAAATAAACGAGGCTCAAACATCTATTTTGTTTTATTTGAGCACTTCCGTCAATTAAACAATTAACACACTAAAGCATGTAAAGCATTGAAATAAATATCAGTAAATAATGGTAACTTAAAAAAACCCAGAGTTAAATATTTTAAAAAAACATTTGTTTTATATTTCCACACAAAGACACGTGATATAGCCTACCGCTCTGCGCTTTGAGAGGGATGTGGGACACGGGCAGGAAAGAGACCATCTCTTTTCTAATATCTTCATGTTTTCTACTTGTTGTAGAAGGTCTGAAGAGTGGATTTTATCTTCCACAAGGGCAAGGGCTGTGTTTGATTTTGCGCTGACAGAGAAAGCGAAACTAAAATCTCCCGCGTTATAAGTTTATTTATTACAAATAAACTTGACGCGCCTTACCAAATCTAATAACAAGCACAAACTGTGTTAAAAAGAATTTGACGTGAAAAGGTAGGCTATATTTCCTACAGCATTTTTTCTACTTTACCACAGTAAAGAATGCGAATAATAGGCCTAATTAAAAGCGAACCAAAGGAAGAGACGTTTATAATCCCCTGCGAAAATGGGTGAGACGTGAGTGAAGATTTGGGAAAAGAAACAAGAGATTCCATGTCCAGTGGAATAACTAATGGAATAACTCATTCGCTGATAATCGGGAGACGAGATCACAAAATACAAAGCCGACAAAGCTTACATTTCAGGGCTCACGCACAACTCTCATTCGTCATTAATCCAAATGTTTCCATGGCTGCGATGTAACATTTAATTGCTAACCTATTAATTATCTTTTAAACAAAGCTTTGTGCTTCACTCGCTTCATAATATTCATGTAAAACAGTTAAACAGTATTCACATACAAAACAAAACGTGTTTTGGTGGACCACCGCCAGTGCTACTCAGCCACCGCGGTGGTGCGGTTGTCAAGTTTACCGGCACAGCCCTAAATAACGAGTAAAAAGGCTTATATTCTATTTTCCACAATTTAAAAAGCAACGCAGCTTAACCCAAAATACAATCTCATGCAGTTGTGCACTCTAGACAGAGATTACTCCAGTTGCAGGGAACACTTTAGTAGGCTAAGAAGAAGCAAATATATTTATTAAGTATAACAAGGTTGGGCTCCTTCAACTGTCCAGAGACTGTCCATATAGCTAGGCTATATAAGATAATTGTAAAAAAGAGTATTGTATTTTGCCAGATTTTATAGTGTAAACATTGAAGCGCGAATGAGAACCGTTTCGAGGGGGATGGCCAGGTGTGCGAAAAAACAAACAAAAAAAACGAATATTCGAATTCCCAAAATTGAAAATCGAATACCAACCCACCGAACGAATATTCAGGTTCAGCCCTAAAATGCTCTCGTGTTATATTGTTTACATGCCTGGTGTTTGGGAATGCAATCGTGTAAGACCGTTCTGGGAGAAAATGAAACCAAATCATTTTGATGACTGGTTGTTCTGAAATGCTTGAGTCAATCCAACATTTGAGATGATGTGCAATGCGATTGGTCCGCTGGTTAGAACAGTTATCCAATCACATCCTCTATTGAGGCAACGCTGTTTGAGTTATTTGTTGCGCATCAAGGGATTTATTAGGTAATCATGTTTCCATCATATTTTATGCGCATGTCGTCTTATTGTATATCTGCCTCAATTGAGCCCATATGTTTTTTTATGTGCGTCTTGGCGTTTCTATCCAGCATTTGTGATATCCCAAAATTCACATAAAAATAGATGGATGGAAACATAACTATTGTCATGATGAATGGATTTCGTCGTGTTTCCCCCCTCTGTAATCTGCCTGTTATTCTCAAGTCTTTGTTTACTTTTCTGTTGTGCCTATCAGATCTACAACAAGAACCTTCTGAAGGACTCGTTCATGGGTCAGGCGACCTTGAGCGGTGACCTGTCTGACCTGCAGCAGCTTCACACCCTTCACCTGCGGGACAAAGGAAACCGGCAGAACAATGACCTCTCGGGTCTCGTCTCGGTGAGCCTCAGTACCAGCGACGTCCTGACCAACATCTGACGTCACTCACGGTCAACGCTGTTCCTGTGGTACTTTATCTGTTGTATTGCACATATATTTACATAGTCAAGGTTTTCTTTTGGGAATGTTTCTTGGAAGCAAAATGTACTTGTTTACAAGCACTTTTTACACCTTAAAGCTGTCATTTCCTGGTATTAGGTGCTTCCTATTGTGTTTGTCTTGGAAAATATATATATATATATATCGGATATTATAGGACATGCATCTATCACTATATGAAATAGCATGCTGTATATGCATTTATCTAATACCTCTTGTCACTATTCAGGTAAGGTAGTGCAGATATGTAGTAATGAATTTCAGTTTCATTTTTGTATGTTAACATAATTTGGCCAAACAATCAGTAATTGAAGGTAAAGGACTTTTTCTGTTTAATCTCTGTTTACACTAAATGTTTAAATATGGAGGGCATTCCTTTTATGTATTTTTCTCCTTGAAATATTTGCCATAATCTAGTGTTGATTTTTATGAACCTGTGCCAAGTTTGTCAAGCTTTTGTGAAATGAAACATTTCTCCAAATTATGTAGTGTTTTATCAGGTCTTTTCATGTGTTTACCAGAATCCAGGATTCATTTATTTTGAACATGGTCTTCGAAGTGAAGG
Organism: Rhinichthys klamathensis goyatoka; assembly: GCF_029890125.1. Classification (NCBI taxonomy): domain Eukaryota; kingdom Metazoa; phylum Chordata; class Actinopteri; order Cypriniformes; family Leuciscidae; genus Rhinichthys; species Rhinichthys klamathensis. Next base: position 2,386,895 of record NW_026606764.1, on the reverse strand, counting down.
TATCAGACAGACATGTGAAAATAGCTAATGTATAATGCATACAAATCTGTTTTAGAGCCATACAGCTGTTCTATATGATTTTAAACATTAAATATACATATTCTTCTATAAATATTGTTTACTATATGAAATGTTACACCCCTTGAGAGCTTATTATCTACTACACAGTGTAAAGACCAAGTATAGCCACCAAGTGTCAGTATGCATTCAGGAAGTGAGAAGCACGTCACTCAGCTTGTGGGTTTATTCCTTTTTTTCTCCTTTTTTATTAATTGTCTTTCAAATGGTAACATGCAAAACTAATGTACTTTTGTTTTAAGAATATATATATTTATTATACATTTATATAAATATTTAGATTTGGTCATTTTCTACCTCTTCACACACTAATGATAATGATAAACAAACTTCAACAACTAAATGTCATCATAGAGCCAAATTAAAAAATTATCCTGTTTTTTTTCCCTTTGATACAAAATGCCTAGACACTTTTTACATCTGTGCTTTTACATTTTTTACATCTGTGCATTTTACATTTCACATTTTACAATCACTATGAATTATTTTAATTTCATGTCTTACAATTTAATTCCGTGCAGTGCCTGTTGTCTGTTGTTTACAGATGAATAGATGTGCCTTATCAGAACGGGTAAAATAGCCAAAGAAATCTTGATCATAATCTGTGAAAATTTTAGTTTTTTTGTTTTATATTTTGACTGTTTTTCTCACTATTTGACAAAATGAAATAAAGTTTAGAATGTTCAGTTATTTGCCTGTAATTCTTTTTCTTGCACAAGTTTTGAACAGGGTTCCCATGATCATGTAAAACGTGGAAATAAATATATATACAGTGGGGAGAACAAGTATTTGATACACTGCCGATTTTGCCGTTTTTCCCACTTAAAAAAGCATGTAGAAGTCTGTAATTTTTATCATAGGTACTCTTCAACTGTGAGATTTAAAACAAAAATCCAGAAAATCACATTGTATGATTTTTTAGTAATTAATTTGCATTTTATTGCATGACAAAAGTATTTGATACATCAGAAAAGCAGACCTTAATATTTGGTACAGAAACCTTTGTTTGCAATTACAGAGATCATACGTTTCCTGTAGTTCTTGACCAGGTTTGCACACACTGTAGCAGGGATTTTGGCCCACTCCTCCATACAGACCTTCTCCAGATCCTTCAGGTTTCGGGGCTGTCGCTGGGCAATATGGACTTTCAGCTCCCTCCAAAGATTTTCTATTGGGTTCAGGTCTGGAGACTGGCTAGGCCACTCCAGGACCTTGAGATGCTTCTTACGGAGCCACTCCTTAGTTGCCCTGGCTGTGTGTTTCGGGTCGTTGTCATGCTGGAAGACCCAGCCACGACCCATCTTCAATGCTCTTGAAGTTCAAGAGATTTCCAGGACGCATGCGCGAGAACTGACATTCTTCTTCTACTACTATGTACAGCACGCGTCTTCCTCTGCTTGTAAGACGCGCGCTGTGTAGTGTGTAGTAGAAGAAGAATGTCAGTTCTCGCGCATGCGTCCTGGAAATCTCTTGAACTCTCGTCTCAGGCCCACAAGGAAGCAATGGAATAGTCGAATAAAGTCGTTATTTTTGTTTGTTTTTCGCACAAAAAGTATTCTCGTCGCTTGATAAACTTATAGTGGAGCCACTGTAGGCACATGAAATATTTAAACATTTTCTTTAATGACTTTCTGGGCCGTCAAGTATCATTCCCTTTGGCAGCATATGTAGCAGTGATCCACCTCTCAGATTTAATCAAAAATATCTTCATTTGTGTTCCGAAGATGAACGAAGGTCTTAAGGGGTTGGTACAGCATGGGGGTGAGTAATTAATGACTTAATTTTCATTTTTGGGTGAACTAACCCTTTAAGCCTGGACACTGCCCCTACAGTGGCAGCTCCCTCCAGTGCCTTTTTCAGAGGAACGGCAAAACCATCTGCTCTTAGCATTCCCCCATCCAAAGATTATATTGGGGAACTACAGAGGTGCTGGGCTAATCCCAAGTCACTTACTCATCATACCACAGCAAGCAGGGCCTTGGCAGCAACGCACGAACCAGACTCTTATGGCCTGGGTCAGATGCCGAAAGTGGATCTATTTATCGCCTCTTTTATCATATCACCGGAAGAGGCTTGGAGACCTAATGCTCGGTGCCCACGACCTCAGTGCAGAATAACGGACGATCTTCTTAGTCAAGCGTACAATACTGCAGCACGCATGGGTCGCATAGGGAATTCACTCTCCCATCTTATGCTGGCACTATCCCCATCTCTCCAACCTATTGGGGGCGATCCTTCAGCCCAAATACTAAGCGATGCATCATTGTAAGCATTCGCATTCATGTCAAGAGAGTTGGGTAGACTCATGTCAACACTCACTCAGGCACGCCGGCAAGTATGGCTGGCACAGTCTCCATTGTCAGAGGCCTGTAGGAGAACACTTCGTGACCTCCCTGTAGTCCCAGGCCAACTGTTTGGACCAGCGGCACAGCAAACTCTGGAACAGAGCATTCAGACGAATAAGACCAGACAGCAGCTGGCAGACCTAAGAGGAACTCCACCAACATTACAAGTTAGACAAGGGTATGGGGGACGGTATTCTACTCGCTCTCAACCTTTAGTTCGTTCTGGTGCTGTTCAGAGGAGCCAGCCAAGGCAACTAGATCAGCATGTGCAGTACCCCAGAGCACGAGGACAACAAGTATTTCGGGCTCCAAGGGGCAGGGCGTCAGGTCAGCGCCCCCCCAGAGACAATAAAGCCCAGGCTCGCAGGGCATGAAGTCCTGGGGCCAACCGTCGGACGTTTTTCACACCAGCAGCTCAATTTCTGGAAAGATAACACCTCAGACCCTTGGTTAATAGCAACGCTATCTCAAGGGTACAGGCTGCAATTCCGACGACGGGCCCCTGCTTTCAATGGGGTCAAGATGACTACTGTCAAAGACCCCAACAGCTCACTGGCATTGTCAAGACAAGTAACCGAACTCCTAGAAAAGGACGCCATAGAACCAGTAAAATGGTTAGCACGGCTAAATGGGTTTTACTCAGTGTACTATATAATCGCGAAAGAAGATGGCGGCGTAAGGCCCATTCTCGACCTTCGTGGCCTCAATCAGTCCCTCAAGGTTTTACCATTCCACATGCTACGCACAACAGAGGTCCTTCAGGCAGTCAGACCACTACAGTGGTTCACCACAATAGATCTGAAGGACGCTTATTTTCATATCCCAATTGCACCGCAACACAGACCCTTTCTCCGGTTCGCATTTCAAGGTCAGGTCTATCAGTTCCGAGTCCTACCATTTGGGCTGTCCCTGTCCCCTCGGGTGTTCACCAGATGTGTAGCGGCAGCGTTGTCCCCAATACAAGCCAGGGGGGTACAGGTGCTCCCTTATCTGGACGACTGGCTCATCTGTGCTCCATCTCAAGGGCAGGCAACAGAACACCCCAATCTGCTGATTGCCCATGTCACTCAGTTGGGTCTCAGGGTGAATTTCAGCAAGAGTCAGTTGATCCCATGTCAGTCAGTGAAATTCATAAGCATCACTCTAGACTCGAGATCAATGAAAGCATTTCCATCACCTCAGAGGGTGGACAGCATATTGCTCTTACTCCAGTGTTTTCGGAAACAGATCAAGCTGCCATTCAGAGCGGTCCTCAGATTGATGGGCATACTAGCAGCAGCAGCGGCATTGATACCACTGGGCCTACTTTCGCTGCGCCCTTATCAGAGATGGGTAAACAGTCTTCACCTGAACCCCACATGGCACAGGAGCAGGCTGGTCAAAGTTACAGAACGATGCCTTCTTACCTTGAAACAATGGAAAAGGAGGTCATTCCTGACGAAAGGGGTAGCTCTGGGTGTGATTCCCTCTCGCCGGGAGATAATACAGACAGATGCTTCACTAAGTGGCTGGGGGGCAGTGTGGCAGCACAGGATGATCAGGGGATTATGGAAACCCGAGCAAGCCACAAAAGACATAAATACCCTGGAGCTCCAAGCAGTGCAATTAGCTCTGAAGCATTTTGCGCCGGCCCTAAAGAATCGCCATATTCTCATCAGAACGGACAATACATCGGTGGTATATCATTTCAACCTTCAAGGCGGCACGAGGTCCAGTCAGTCCTTGAGAGTAGCACAAGACCTCCTGACATGGGCCTTCCCTCGATTCGCAAGCGTCGGGGCGATGCATATACCGGGAGTGTCGAATGTGGTGGCAGACTTCTTGTCTCGCCACAGACCTTTGCCAGGAGAATGGAGACTCAATCCAGAAGTTGTTCAGATGATTTGGCGACGATTTGGCAGAGCACAGGTGGACCTGTTTGCCTCAGAGACCTCGACCCACTGCCCCCTGTGGTTCTCCTGGACAGAGAAGTCCAGCCCGTTGGGTCAGGATGCGTTAGCACATGCCTGGCCAAATCTTCTACTCTATGCCTTTCCCCCGAACCCCTTAATTCTGCCAACTCTCCACAGAATTCTTCAAGGGAACCACAGGATGCTCCTAGTGGCACCGAACTGGCCAGGGAGACATTGGTTTCCAATGTTATGCAGGCTTCTCAATGGGGAGCCCTGGAGCCTACCCAGGAGGCAGGACCTGCTCCTTCAGTTGCAGGGGCAGATTTGGCACTCAAACCCAGATCGGTTACAGCTCTGTGTCTGGCCGCTGAAGAGCCAGAATTACTGTTGAAGTCTTGTGATGTTAAGGTGCAAAACACAATCCTGAATTCTAGAGCACCTTCCACCAGGAATATCTATGCTTGCAGGTGGAAGCTTTTCACTGATTGGTGTACATCAAGAAGTTTGGTCCCAGACCACTGCCCAGTGCCAATGGTGTTATGTTTTCTGCAGTCCCTGCTAGACAATAACAGGGCTCCCTCTACCCTAAAGGTATATGTGGCTGCAATTTCTGCCCAGCATGTAAAAGTAAATGGTCAATCACTAGGGTCACATATTCTAATCACCCGCTTTCTGAAAGGTGCTCAGCGATTGCACCCTGCTCCAACTGTTAGAGTACCCGCATGGGACCTCAGTCTGGTTTTAAGAACACTTGCACAACACCCATTTGAGCCAATGGAGCATTGTGACCTGAAGTAGCTTTCAATAAAGACTGTATTCCTTTTGGCAATAACGTCAGCCAAACTTGTTGGTGAGCTCCACGCATTGTCAACCAATACGTCATGTATGCGTTGGAATGCGGATGGAACAATGGTGACATTGTGGTCTATGTGACGCTAAAGAGCTGATTTGAGCTGATTTGTGTCACTGTTAAAATAAAAACGGCGAAACTGAGAAGGCGAATTCAAATTAGGTGACGAAGAGCGGCGGAGAATGCCGAGTGAATGCGGAAGAGCGGCGGAGGATGCCGAGTGAACGCGGAAGAAAGTGAAACTCACATGCAGATGCATGCACGCAGAACTAGAGTGCAAAGAAAGTGAAAGACGCGATTGTTTCAGTGCATTAACTACGCAAATTCAATGCACGAGTAATTTCTGCATGAAGATGACGCATGCTAAAAAGTTAAAAGGCTGAGGAGATCGAACGACGGGAAACGCATCAGCAATCGGTCATCTCAGGGACACTGATGGTATGACAATATCTCTCTTTAATTGCGTGAAGGACTGATTATCACTTAAATCCATGTTATTTGACCATTATAATGTACAATATAGAGGAGAACAGTGAATTATGTCATGCTTTGGTTGTTATTAAAGTGCATGGTGCAGTTCTCGTGTGTTCATAGAAAATGCAACTTTGTGTGTTTAGAAAAATGCAACAGTGACAGATACCCCGTTTGTCTAACAATAATATTGTGGATTGAATAAGGAAAGAAAGAAAGCTTAAATATATGAATGAACAAATATTAGGACAGTTGTATGTGTTAAAATCTTTATTTACATTGTATTTGTTCACATTTGAAAGTATAATCAGAAGTAATAATGTATCCTTGTCTTTTCTTTGTTTTTCGTTGTTTTCTTCTTCTCTTTAAGGTTATCAACCTTAATAAATCCTTCTGAAAAGTGATTGGGAGTTGTTCCCTATGTCCCCTGTGGTTGGCTGATGCTCTTTTCGAGTTAGGAGCAAATACTGATGCACAAAATTCCAAAATAACTCAACAGTTGATAACCAGATGTAGCAGCGAGGACGAAGAGATCAACGGCTCAGAAAAGTCCAGAAAAAAAAGTGCTGCTGACGCAAAGGAGTTAAGTGAATAACATCCAAACCAACATGGCTGAGGAAGCTTTAGGAAAAACAGTCGATCAGCTGAAAAAGGAGAGAACCTCCGCAAAGAGCAGTTTCACCAGGCAAGCTAACTTCATCTGTAGAGAAGCGCATAGACTGTTGGAATCCGAGCTCAAAGAGGAATTTAAAAAGTTCTCTTCTGAAGCAAGGAAAGTCTTTGAAACAAATGATGACTACAAAGCTGGATTGCTGGCAGAGATTGAAGCTAATGGAGAAGATGGTGCAGAGGTATTACTTTCCGCACAGCAGGAAGCTGACTTTAAGAAAACTCTGGAAGACTGTGACACAAGGTTTGAAGAAGTTAATCAGGTTGTGCAAGATAATCTCTGGAAAAGATACGGACAAAACGAAGTGTTAGCTGCTGTCTCCGCAGCAGAGAAATCCTGTGAACGCACAGTCACCATACCTGTCGACAGCGCCACCTACGAAAGTTATGAAGTGCAACTAGAGCTCGTGATGAAACTGGTGAAGGAGGCAACTGGAGCTTTGTTAAGTTGGGAAAGATGGACGCCAGCGTCTGAAAGAGGGGATCTAGAAAGTCGTGCACGGAAGCTGAAAGAGGTTAGCAACGAACTTGAAGCAAGAAAGGCTGAATTTGCATGGGCTCGAAGGGCTGCTGAGGATGCGCGAGCTTCAGAAACCAAGTTAAGGGAGAACCTGGATGTAACGGCATCCGCAGCACATGTCATCCCAGTAGTAAGAATCAAACCTACAAGCTTACCCAAGTTTAGTGGTAATAAGAGGGATTTCTACAGCTGGAAAAGGGACTGGGAAAGTCTCCAGAGGCAAGGCGAGCCAACCGGGTCAGCTGAGGTTAAAAAGATCCAGCTCGTGGACAGCATGGATGAGAAGATTGCCAAAGAGCTCAGATTGTCATCTTACAACACTGCTGTTGACATACTCAGAGTGTTAGAAAACCGTTATGGAAATAAAATCGCAATTGCCATGGAAATTGTGGAGGAATTAGAGAGGATCCCTGCTGTGAGAGGAAATCAACCAAGAAGGGTTATAGAATTAATCCAAACGGTGGAAAAAGCACTGGCGGATCTCACAGATCTCGGAAATATTGGCGCAATGAAAAACCCGCTTGTAATAAAGTCGATTGAGAGCAAGTTGCCGGAGTTTGTGAAAAGAGACTGGCTGGTCTACATGACAGATCCTGCAAATGGCATCACACCAGAGAATCATTTCGATGCACTGTTAAAGTTCTTAAAGAGAGAAGAAGAAATTCTTGAAAGACTTGAGCAGCTCAAGATCTCAGAGAGAGCAGAAAAACCAGAAAGGAAATCTGAGAGGAACTTCGCTTTTACCAGAACGACAAAGAAAGTTACTACAGAAAGCGGGTGCATCGTGTGTGGAGCTGAAAAACATAAAGACAAGATTTTCTTCTGCAGAAAGTTCAAGGAACTAAAACTAGCAGAGAAGAGGTCTATCATGAAAAAGCTGGGAGCATGTAAAAAGTGTTTGGGATGTCATGAAGAAGACGATAGGTGTAGCGATAGCTACCTTTGCAGGAACAAAGATTGTAAAAGAGGAGCCTCGTCAGACCACCATTACTTCCTTTGTCCAAAAGAACTCAAGAATGTGAGTGAAGGAAGGGCTGTCTTGAAGGATAGTAAGAAAGGAAGCAGACTGACAGATGAGCAGGAGGAATTCTTGGCTGAGCTCTCTCCAGACTTAGCGGAAAGGTGCAAAAAGGCATTCACCAACAAAGTTAAGATGATAAACTGCTCTGGGACAGACCAGATGGGATTGTTGGATGCGAGTGGGCTGAAAGAGCTTCCTGTTATCATGATGCTGATGGAGGTAATCACAAATGCTGGACAGAAAATTGGCACTTTGATAGACCTGGCCTCAGATACAAATTACATTACCCATGAAGCTGCTGACAGACTCAAGCTGAGAGGTGAGAAAATTACACTGGTGGTTCATGGTGTTGGCAAGATGGCCATTAAAGTGAGCACAAAAAGATACCTCCTCAGGATTCGAGTTAAAACTTCCAGGGGGACGGAGAAGGCTCACCAGTTGATCTGCTATGGATTGGAGGAAATCGCCAAAGTTCACGGAAGGGTAACTCCAGAGCAACTTAGGAAATTCTTTCCAGAGGTGAATTCTGAAGAATTGGAAAGACCAGAGAAAATTGAACTTCTTATCAGCCATCGAGAGGGGAGACTCGCACCACAAAGATTGAAAATTGTGGGAGATCTCGTCCTGTGGGACAGCCCGTTGGGGAAGACGGTGGCTGGAGCACACCCAGAGTTGTTGGAGATGGTGGATATGGCAGCGTATGAGTCTAATACGCATTTTGCTCGGTCCATGAGGACAGCTGCAGTTAGGTATGAGGAAGTCTTTGAGAAGGCTGAAGCTCCTTGTATTACCAAGATGATCAAAAAGGGACAAAATCACGTCGCTGAAACAAAAAGCTCACTGGCAAGTAATCAGGAGTTTCTTGAGTGGTGGAGATGGGACAGCATTGGTGCAGCCTGCGAGCCAAAGTGTGGAGGCTGTCGCTGTGGCAAATGTCAACCTGGAGGGAAGGAGATGACCCTGGTGGAAGAAAAAGAACTTGAGATCATCAGAGAGGGTCTCACCTATGTTGAAGAGGATTCCCACAGTAGGTCCCCGCACTGGGATACAAAGTATCCATGGATGCAGGACCCAGCCATCCTTCCGTACAACAGAAGTGGAGTGGAAAGTGTTTTCCTAAGAACTGAGAAACAACTCAAGAGGGTGCCAGAGTGGCAGAGCATTTATGCAGCTCAAGTCCATGACATGGTGGAAAGAAGGGCGGCAACAAAGCTCACCAAGGAAGTAATTGATAGTTGGAATGGTCCAATTTGGTATGTGAGTCACTTGGTGGCGCCAAACCCCCACTCAACTACTACTCCGGTGCGGCTCGTCTGGAATAGTAGCCAAAAATTCAAAGGACTGAGCATGAATGATCTTCTGCTAAAGGGACCGGATGTACTCAACCCTATCAGGGCTGTCTTGCTTAGATTCAGGAAGGGAGTTTTTGCCGCTCTTGGGGACATTAAAAAGATGTATAACTCTGTGTGGCTGGAAGAGCGTGAAGTACACCTTCACAGGTTCCTTTGGAGAGATACTCAAGAAGAAGAAATAGGCGAGTACGCTATCACAAGAGTTAACATAGGAGATCGCCCTGCTGGATGCATTGCACAGTTAGCTATGCGTGAGACGGCAAGACTAGCAAAGTTTGCTCATTTAAGAGAGGAGCGCAGAGTCCTTGAGGAGGACAGTTATGTGGATGATATCCTTACATCCCACAATGACCAGGAGGTACTGAACGGGATAATAAGTGGACTTGAAGAGATTCTGACAGCTGGCGGTTTTGCACTCAAGCCATGGGTTTGGTCAGGGCAAAGTGGGAGGCAAGGGACTGGTGCGAAAAATCAAGGTCAAGTAATCATCCTCCCAAACCAGATGAAGGAGGAAGACAGCAAGGCTTTAGGCACAGGGTACTTGGTAGAGGAGGACAAACTCCACATAATGACTTCCATCAACTTCTCAAAAAGAAAGCAGAAGATGAGAATGGGTCAGAACCTCCTTAAGGAAGAAGTGAAAGAGAAAACGCCTAACCCTTTGACCAGGAGACATCTGCTAAGCCAAGTTGCTGCGCTCTATGACCCAATTGGTCTTGTCACACCTGCCAAGCAAAAGGGTGCAATTCTTGTCAGGAAGGCGTTCCAAGAGGCAGGAAAAGGGAGCTTAACCCGGCAAACATGGGACCAACCACTGTCTGAAAATCTCAGGAATGAAGCCGTTAAACTTTTTGAGGAATATGTGCAGCTTGGTCAAGTTAAGTTTTGCAGAAGTCTCACACCAGTTGGTTGGAAAGGAAAACCATGGGGGATCACATTTTCAGACGGTAGCGACAAAACCTATGGGGCTGTGTTGTACCTAAGGTGGGAAACGAACCAAGGGATAGATGTCAGATTAGTTGAATCCAAGGCCAAGTTAGCACCGTTGGACCAGAAGGGAGATGCTGTAAAGGCCGAGATATGTGGTGCCGTTTTCGCTGTGCGTCTCAGAAAGTACTTTGAGAAGCATGGACGGATGGAAGTTGAGCGTTGGTTCCACCTAGTAGACAGTCAAACCGTATTGGGGGCCATTCAACGTGATAGTTACGGGTACCAGACGTTCTTCGCGAATAGAGTTGGAGAAATCCAAAAGGCTGGGCCAGTCAATGACTGGTGGTGGATTCCAGGTGACTTCAATATTGCAGATATCATCACAAGGGGTGGCACTCCCGAGGATCTTGATGACGATTCTGTATGGCAGAAGGGACCACAATTCCTTAGGCGTCCTGTAGAACAGTGGCCAAAGAAATCTGCTCCCGAAGTTGCTGCTGATGCCAGGGACAGAGTTAATAAACTTCAAAGGAAGACATTCTCAGCAGTTCTGACAAGAGCGCAAACAAAAAGGGACCTGAGAGAAGCAGAAAAAGGAAGTTTCAAAGTGCCAAGCCTTGAAAGGAGAAATTCAACCTACATTACTTCTGACCAAAGCACCTGCAAGAAGGCAGGAGAATCAAACCTTGCGCAAAACATACCTAGAGGAACACCCGGTGACCTAGTTGTCAAAAAACTAGTGGATGTGGAAAAGTTTAGTAATTTAACCAAACTAGTCAGAGTCATCTGCTGGGTATGGCGTGGTATAAGGATATGGTTGGGAACTCGAAGTCAGAACCCAAAGGATGGAAAATGGGAAGTGCCAACGAAGAATGAAACCAGAAAGGCTGTGCTTACTGTAAGAGAACAAGAGGATGCGCTAAAAGGGCTCTTTCTGGCAGCCCAGGAGGGTGTGACTTTTCCTGACACTACACTTAATAGACTGGCAGTATACAGAGAAGACTCAGGACTTTTAGTCTGTGGTGGCAGAATCCAGATATTTACTGAGGATAAGGTTGCTGTTCCAATATTAACTGACAGTGCATGGGTGTCCACGTTATTGGCCCAGGAAGCTCACGGTGCAAATCATGAAGCAGTAGCAGGAACACTTCTCAGAATGAGAAAGAGAGCATGGGTGATTAAAGGTCGGAGACTAGCCAAGAAGGTAGTAGACAGCTGTTTGATCTGTAGAAAAGCAAGAGCAAAAAGATGTCAGCAAATCATGGGCGACCTTCCTCCTGAAAGGGCAGAGCCAGCTGCACCCTTCGAATTCACAACTTTAGACTTGTTTGGCCCTTATGAAGTAAGGGATGAAGTGAGGAAAAGAGTACGACTCAAAGTCTGGGGAATTGTTTTCTGCTGCATGGCGTCCAGGGCTATGCACACTGACGTTGTAAGTGACCAGTCTGCTGAAGGCTTCCTATTGTCCTACCAGAGGTTCACAGCCCTGAGGGGTCATCCGAGAAGATTGTGGTCTGATCCAGGCTCAAATTTCATTGGAGCTAAACCTGCTCTCACAGAACTCTACGAGTTTTTGGATAAGTTGCAGAAATCCGAGCTGGTGGGAGAGGCTGCCAAACATGGTACTGAATGGTCCTGGAAAATACATCCTGCAAACTCTCCTCATAGGAACGGGGCTGCAGAGGCTGCTGTTCGCATAGTAAAGCAAGCCCTTCATAACTTGGGAGGCAATTGTATCTTCACATGGGGTGAGTTCCAAACCTTCCTCTACATGGCAGCCAATCTGGCGAATGAGAGACCTATAGATGCGAGAACCCAGAGCAGAGAGGATGGCATAGAGTATGTCACTCCCAACTCTCTCTTGTTAGGAAGGTCAGGTCCAAAGGGAGACCCAGGTGACTTTGATTTCGTAGGTTATCCCTATAAAAGATTACAGATCATTCAGGGAGAAGTTAACAAATTTTGGAAGAAATGGAGTCAGTTAGCGGGCCCAAATTTGTTCGTGAGAAGCAAGTGGCACACGAAGGAACGGAATGTTGCTGTGGGAGACGTGGTCTGGTTGGCTGACCAAAACGCATTAAGAAGTCAGTACAAGTTGGCCAGAGTAGTCAAAGTCAATCCTGATCACAAAGGTGTTGTCAGAGACGTGGATGTCAGAGTTTTTACAAACTACCCAGTCTCAAGTATCAAACCTAACATAGCGAAAGTCACAGACAATGGAAAAAGAGTCACCAAAGGTTTGACTAACAAAATTCCTGCAACCATCCTCCATAGAGATGTTAGACGGTTAGTCGTCTTGATTCCTGCAGAAGAACAGCCAGACAAACAAGCAGAGAAGAATGAAAGTGTGACCTACTTGGGTTCGAGAACCAGTAGTTCAAGTGGGAGGTGTGACGCTAAAGAGCTGATTTGAGCTGATTTGTGTCACTGTTAAAATAAAAACGGCGAAACTGAGAAGGCGAATTCAAATTAGGTGACGAAGAGCGGCGGAGAATGCCGAGTGAATGCGGAAGAGCGGCGGAGGATGCCGAGTGAACGCGGAAGAAAGTGAAACTCACATGCAGATGCATGCACGCAGAACTAGAGTGCAAAGAAAGTGAAAGACGCGATTGTTTCAGTGCATTAACTACGCAAATTCAATGCACGAGTAATTTCTGCATGAAGATGACGCATGCTAAAAAGTTAAAAGGCTGAGGAGATCGAACGACGGGAAACGCATCAGCAATCGGTCATCTCAGGGACACTGATGGTATGACAATATCTCTCTTTAATTGCGTGAAGGACTGATTATCACTTAAATCCATGTTATTTGACCATTATAATGTACAATATAGAGGAGAACAGTGAATTATGTCATGCTTTGGTTGTTATTAAAGTGCATGGTGCAGTTCTCGTGTGTTCATAGAAAATGCAACTTTGTGTGTTTAGAAAAATGCAACAGTGACAGATACCCCGTTTGTCTAACAATAATATTGTGGATTGAATAAGGAAAGAAAGAAAGCTTAAATATATGAATGAACAAATATTAGGACAGTTGTATGTGTTAAAATCTTTATTTACATTGTATTTGTTCACATTTGAAAGTATAATCAGAAGTAATAATGTATCCTTGTCTTTTCTTTGTTTTTCGTTGTTTTCTTCTTCTCTTTAAGGTTATCAACCTTAATAAATCCTTCTGAAAAGTGATTGGGAGTTGTTCCCTATGTCCCCTGTGGTTGGCTGATGCTCTTTTCGAGTTAGGAGCAAATACTGATGCACAAAATTCCAAAATAACTCAACAGTCTAACCCCTCATTCCTACCCAAAAGGCTCTCAACTTCATTTAGGAATCAACCAATTGAGTTGGTAGCACTTAATCGTTCTGTGTCTGACACACAAGAGGGCAATCCAATGGAACAAGTATGCCCAGTGCGAGCCCTTCGGGGCTATCTGAGTGCCACAGAGAAACTGCGACGGTCAGACCAACTCTTTCTCTGCTACGGCGAGCCAAGAAAAGGGCAGCCTCTGTCAAAGCAGAGGTTGTCACACTGGGTGGTGGAGGTCATTGTCCAGGCATATAAGGAAAACAACCTGACAGTGCCAGCCGGCATAAAATGCCATTCAACAAGAAGTATCTCAACATCTTGGGCAGCATTAAAAGGTGTACCTCTAATGGACATTTGTGCAGCGGCTAATTGGCCATCCACTGATACCTTTTCCAGATACTACAGGGTTAATGTGGCAGCCCCTGGTGCTCTGGAAGCGGCAGTCCTCTTGGGACCCTCAACTTCAGCTTAAGGTTAGGAGTAGCCTCCTCGTGACCTTGTTGTTATGAGTCATCCAGTGGGAAGCACTGCCTCTGGCGGTCAGTAAGAACGAAATAGAACGAGAGTTACGAATGTAACTACGGTTCTATGAGTTCTGGATGACCGCCAGAGCACCCTGTCACTCGGAGTCTCGCGAGTAAGATTCTGTAGAGACAGTTTGCAGGATGTCACGGGGTTAAATAGAGGGGATCCCCATGACGTACCTGGTCATGTGATGACTTTGTTGTTATTAGACTCGACCTGAGCATGAGCAAGAGAGATAATATTCAGTGGGAAGCACTGCCTCTGGCGGTCATCCAGAACTCATAGAACCGTAGTTACATTCCTAACTCTCGTTCTTGGGATTGTACTCATCCTTCTTCTTCCTCCAAACACGGCAAGTGGAGTTTAGACCAAAAAGCTAAATTTTTGTCTCATCAGACCACATGACCTTCTCCCATTCCTCCTCTGGATCATCCAGATGGTCATTGGAAAACTTCAGACGGGCCTGGACATGCGCTGGTTTGAGCAGGGGGACCTTGCGTGCGCTGCAGGATTTTAATCCATGACGGCGTAGTGTGTTACAAATGGTTTTCTTTGAGACTGTGGTCCCAGCTCTCTTCAGGTCATTGACCAGGTCCTGCCATGTAGTTCTGGGCTGATCCCTCACCTTCCTCATGATCATTGATGCCCCACGAGGTGAGATCTTGCATGGATCCCCAGACCGAGGGAGATTGACCGTCATCTTGAACTTCTTCCATTTTCTAATGATTGCGCCAACTGTTGTTGCCTTCTCACCAAGCTGCTTGCCTATTGTCCTGTAGCCCATCCCAGCCTTGTGCAGGTCTACAATTTTATCCCTGATGTCCTTACACAGCTCTCTGGTCTTGGCCATTGTGGAGAGGTTGGAGTCTGTTTGATTGAGTGTGTGGACAGGTGTCTTTTATACAGGTAACGGGTTCAAACAGGTGCAGTTAATACAGGTAATGAGTGGAGAACAGGAGGGCTTCTTAAAGAGAAACTAACAGGTCTGTAAAGCCGGAATTCTTACTGGTTGGTAGGTGATCAAATACTTATGTCATGCAATAAAATGCAAATGAATTACTTAAAAATCATACAATGTGATTTTCTGGATTTTTGTTTTAGATTCCGTCACTCACAGTTGAAGAGTACCTATGATAAAAATTACAGACTTCTACATGCTTTGTAAGTGGGAAAACCTGCAAAATCGGCAGTGTATCAAATACTTGTTCTCCCCACTGTATATATAGACTTTCAGCTGTTTGCAATGAACAAAGCAAACAAAAGTAATTGAAATAGTTGTGGTTTCCCCAAATTCAATTGAACATGCAACTTTTAATCACTTCTGCAGTCTCAAAATTATTCAACCCCTTCATTGCAAGCATCTTTAGTACTTCGTAGAACACCCTTTTTCTGTTATGACCTGCTGCAAACGAGATGTATAACCAGACACCATTTCTGAGGAATCTTAGCCCGTTCCTCATGAGCAATGGCCTCCAGTTCAGTAATATTCTTGGGTCTGCGTGCTGCAACAGCCTTCAAATCCCACCAGAGATTTTCTATGGGGTTCAAGTCAGGTTACTGATGGCCACTGTAGAATCTTCCTGGACTACTTCTGCAACCAAGCCTTGGTGGAATTTGAGGTATGTTTGGGATCATTGTCCTGTTGGAAGGTCCAATAACACCCCAAGCTTCAGCTTCCTCACTGACGGCATGACGTTTTATCCTAGGATTTCCTGATACTTCAATTAATCTATCTTGCCTTCCACACACTGCAGATTTCCAGTGCCAGAGGATGCAAAGCAGCCCCAGAGCATCACCGAGCACCACCATGCTTAACTATAGTCAGAGTGTTCTTTTCAGCACATGCTTCATTCTTCTTACTCCAGATACCCTATCTATAAGTACACCCGATATTTCCTCCTCCTAACCCTAACTTTGAACTTGCAAACTATGCTCCCAACGGTGTCTCTAGGAACATTTAGTGCCTTTGCCCTTTGCTATATTTTTGTATCCTGTTCCTTGTTTGTGAAGGGCGATGATTCTTACTAACTTTTTGGAACATTCTTTTGACTAAAGTTAGTCGTATTTCTAACATGCAGTCAAATGTGACACTCAACAAACCTAGCCAGTTCAGATATTTCATGTGTTCTAGCTTAAGCACACCTGGTGCAACTAATGAAGCCATTGATTAGTTACATCAGGTGTGCTTGAGACAACACCTGTTTTGCAGATTTGTGCTGTTGTGAGGGATTATATTCAGGGGTGAATAATTTTGAGACTGCAGAAGTCATTAAAAGTTGCATTTTCGGTTGAATTAAACCACTATTTCAATTACTTTTTTTTAGTTGTTCATTGCAAACAGCTGAAAGTCAGTATATATATGTTCATTTTAAATTAATAAGTTAGTTCAAACCTACCTTAATTTGTACTGTATATATACACTTCCAGTCAAAGTTTGGAATAATTAAGGTATTTTTAAGGATTTCTAAAGGATCACGTGACACCGAAGACAGGAGAAATGATGCTGAAAATTCAGCTTTACTTCACAGGAATAAATGACAGTTATTTTAAATTGCATTTACATTTTTTATTAAATACATGTTATTTATATAACATCCTTTTTAAGATAGCAATGAATATGACAGACTTGCACAGAAAATGCATGCACATCTCTGTAAATGTACCACAAATAGGCTTATGTTATGAGAGGCATCCTAGAGAATTTATTTGTCATCTCCAGGTTTCATTGCAGTAAACTTCAGATCTCAAATCAAATGGCCCGGAAAGCAGTGACCTTTTCATCAATAATACAGTTACTTGTAAAACACTGGCTGTTCATTTGCATTGAGAGTTTGATTGTTGGACGTCTTTTTATTTAGTGTATCTCTTGCATGTCTAGAGAATGTTTCGTATTGCTCTCTCTCTCTCTCTCTCTCTCTCTCTCTCTCTCTCTCTCTCTCTCTCTCTCTCTCTCTCTCTCTCTCTCTCTGTGTGTGTGTGTGTGTCAGTGTGTGTCTAACTTCTCGTGACTCGTGAGCCGCCTGCTCCCTCCTGTCACTCATTTTGTGTCTGTCCTGACTCCTCCCTCCCCGTGAAGGATCAGTGACCGTGAAGGAGAGGACTGGAGAGTGTCGCTAACCCCATATTCATCCTCATACAGCAGTGGGGGCAGGTGTCACACTCCGAAGACGACACACAGGCCTGTGCTCTTCATCCAGCGTCATTCTTCATCTCGTCTGACGCACCTGTGGATGTCTGGAAACACACAGAACTGAGTCTTTCCTGCGTTGTGGTGAGTGACCAGTATTTGGTCCTTCATGTAGGTTTAAATCTTATTACTGAAAGCATTTTCTACCCTTTCATTTCACTTTGTTTGTTTGTTTATTCATTACATGTATATCCCTTGTACAGTTAGTTGTTAGTGCTGCTATACTTGTTTATGGATGTATATCAGTAAATAGCACGATGGAGTATTACATTTAATAATGTTTAGCTATGTTTTAATTTAATTTTTGTACAAAAAACATTATTCCCAAAGCATTCTGAAACTCACTATCACAACCTTTACAGTTTATCAGATATGTTTCTTAGATTTATAGAGATGATGACTGTACGCAGTGAAATTGGAGTATTGTCTGATGTATGCTAAATTACAGTGTCTTCTCAAGGACGAGACACAGATTGCATGGAGGTTTGCAAGTTTTTCTTGCTTTTCAGCATTTCGTTTATCCTCTGGCTTGTCAGACTTTGCTCACCAGTTAAGTTTTTTTGGCCAAAAAATGACAGCAACATCTAATTAATAATGCATTGATATTTGAAGCCAGTACAATTTAAGGAACCTGTCATAAGAAATCCACTGTTTGCAGTGTGAATACAGGGTGTAGAGTGTCTGTGAAACCTCTAACTTGTTACATTACCACTGAAAGATAAATCTTAAGATCAGCTGTGGGTTTAAAATAGTCCTTTATTGGTATTTTGGGCATTAAGATTTTTCTTTCTCCACTTGAATCTGTCCTGTCATTGGTCAGAACAGGAATCAGATCGGCACCCTGTGGATTTTGGACTAAGAAGTTCTTAAATTGGCCTGATCCAAATCATGTTTTAAACATATCCTGTGTACACGAAACAAGAAGGCCTCCATCTCAGTAGGAGGCACCACGAGTGTTTTTTTAATGTTAATTACAGTAAAGTTTATTTTACATTGAGTTTTCAACATGTTTGTTCTTTTAGATTTTTATTTAAACAGCAGTTAAATGCAGACCGCTTTTATGTCTGAAGGTTACAGTTGGAAATGATTAATTGATTAGTCAATTGGATTTGGGTTGATAAATTGGTTTAGACGGCATCATCGTGGATGTATAACACAACCCTGATGTAATCAGAGAAGAACCTTTAAGGAAGTTCAGATGCTTAGAAAGTAATAGACACCCCTCCATTTTTTTTTCTAGTTCAAGTCTAAAATGATTTTATTTATAAAATCAAACTTATTTATTTATTATTTAATTTAGTAGAATTTGAATGGTATGATATTCTTATGCTATTCTATGTTGTCATGTAAATGCAGTGGTGCATGAATATGATCATCATTCAGTTGGTACATATCAAAGTACCATGATATTTGATACCATGGTATCGCCACAGTACTTTTTGTGAGGGAAATTAAAATAAATGTGTAGTGTCTCTTCAACAGACCCAGTCCCGTATTTATTAGTTTGTTTAACCCCTCTTCCGTGCATCCAGAGTGTGCAGTCTTTATTCCCAGACGTCAGCTGGTTTAATTAGACAGTAAAATATTAATGTCCTTGTGAATGCAGCTCTCTTCAGCACATTTATCCTGTTCACCCCTGCGTGTCCAGCCCAGATTAACCAGCTAGACGTACAGGAACTACACCAGAGTCTGGACCAGAGTTAACTAAAACATTTTAGTTACTTGAAATAGATAGATAGATAATAGACAGACAGACAGACAGACAGACAGACAGATAGATAGATAGATAGATAGATAGATAGATAGATAGATAGATAGATAGATAGATAGATAGATAGATAGATAGATAGATAGATAGATAGATAGATAGATAGATAGTTAGCCTTGGTAAAGATGTCTTAAAGAGATCATGTTTATCAGGAGGTCATAGGTCAGCTGTTGTCAAAGGGAAGTTAAATAGAGGAAATGTGAGGCAGGTCGTCCACGGCTGAATAATTTAGCATGAGAATGTTTACAGCTGTCTTGTTTGTTTTACCCTTTTTCCTTTTTTATACACTTTAATTTACTGCTCTTGCTTTTGATATGGTTATTTTTTGTTTCTGTTCACATGGTTCTTAAAATCTACAGTGGCGATGTGTCTGCTTGTACAGTAGTCAACATTTGAAGTGGATCAAAAAAGTTCATCAAAGTTGTTCTAAGACAAGAACGGGTATTGTTCAAAATTCATGTATACCTTTGATGAAAGGTTTTGATCCACTTTAAATGTTGACTACTTCAGTGTTGTGTGTCCCATTATCCACATGAAATCAAAATGTCCAATTCTTGTTTTGTTTTTTTAATAAATATTGCAATATTTATTATAAATTATTGATTTATCCGTGCACATCATTATTTATTTATTTTTAAATCATGTGCTCTCATAATCTTTAAACAAAATAACTTCCCCTCCATCTTATAGCTCATCTCTTCTCTGATGATGTGTTTAATGGCGGAGGGCGGGACAACCTGTCACTCACAGGAGATCCACCAATAGCAATCCACAACCATCTAATCAATTCCCCACGGTCAAAATCAAGTCCCGCCTTACATTTTTTTCTCATTCGAAAAGCCGTTTCACTCGTATACATCACATAGGGAAGCAACATCTGTTTCATGCTGATTATATATATACACTCACCTAAAGGATTATTAGGAACACCATACTAATACTGTGTTTGACCCCCTTTCGCCTTCAGAACTGACTTAATTCTACGTGGCATTGATTCAACAAGAAAAACAATGCAACTGAAAGCATTCTTTAGAAATGTTGGCCCATATTGATAGGATAGAATCTTGCATTTGATGGAAATTTGTGGGATGCACATCCAGGGCACGAAGCTCCCGTTCCACCACATCCCAAAGATGCTCTATTGGGTTGAGATCTGGTGACTGTGGGGGCCATTTTAGTACAGTGAACTCATTGTCATGTTCAAGAAACCAATTTGAAATGATTCGAGCTTTGTGACATGGTGCATTATCCTGCTGGAAGTAGCCATCAGAGGATGGGTACATGGTGGCCATAAAGGGATGGACATGGTCAGAAACAATGCTCAGGTAGGCCGTGGCATTTAAACGATGCCCAATTGGCACTAAGGGGCCTAAAGTGTGCCAAGAAAACATTCCCCACATTATTACACCACCACCACCAGCCTGCACAGTGGTAACAAGGCATGATGGATCCATGTTCTCATTCTGTTTACGCCAAATTCTGACTCTACCATCTGAATGTCTCAACAGAAATCGAGACTCATCAGACCAGGCAACATTTTTCCAGTCCAATTTTGGTGAGCTCTTGCAAATTGTAGCCTCTTTTTTCTATTTGTAGTGGAGATGAGTGGTACCCGGTGGGGTCTTCTGCTGTTGTAGCTCTTCCGCCTCAAGGTTGTGTGTGTTGTGGCTTCACAAATGCTTTGCTGCATACCTCGGTTGTAACGAGTGGTTATTTCAGTCAAAGTTGCTCTTCTATCAGCTTGAATCAGTCGGCACATTCTCCTCTGACCTCTAGCATCAACAAGGCATTTTCGCCCACAGGACTGCCGCATACTGGATGTTTTTCCCTTTTCACACCATTCTTTGTAAACCCTAGAAATGGTTGTGCATGAAAATCCCAGTAACTGAGCAGATTGTGAAATACTCAGACCGGCCCGTCTGGCACCAACAACCATGCCACGCTCAAAATTGCTTAAATCACCTTTCTTTCCCATTCTGACATTCAGTTTGGAGTTTGTCAGTCAGGAGATTGTCTTGACCAGGACCACACCCCTAAATGCATTGAAGCAACTGCCATGTGATTGGTTGATTAGATAATTGCATTAATGAGAAATTTAACAGGTGTTCCTAATAATCCTTTAGGTGAGTGTATGTATCTGTGTTTATCTGACTTTCAGTGCTTGACAACAGTAATTACATTTTAATTTAATGTGCAAGACAAAAACAGTATGAGTGTTGCATGAGGAGTTGCCATGTTGCTCCATCAAAATACCTCATCATACCACCTCACATTACTTGAAAGACTATTTGCAATATTTGTACTTTTTTGTCATACAGTATTTGTATAATAAAACAGATTATTAAAAATTGTGAGAACTGAGAAATGGAAAATAAATTAGGTTAGAGTTAAAAAATATCCATATTCTTTCTTTCTTTCTTATTTAAATTTTCAACATTTGGTGTTGACAAAGCAATAAGTCAAATTAAAGTCAAATAAAAAACAAGGTAAATAAAACTCAAATAATCGGTGTACAAATCGAGTAAACAAATAGTATAGACAAGTGAAATAAAGCAAGCAATGGTGTAAAATTAATTTTAAAGAGAATTTGAACGAGTTTCTCAGGTCAAGTGACAGATTATCTGAATCTAATGCTCTGTGCTTCACTGTTTGTTTGTGTCGACCAGAAGCATTTTGTTGGTACAGTATTATGATGATGCACTTTAAAAGAAAGTTTGGAGATGTGTATGTCATGATTATGTTAACAGGCTGTAATGAGTGTTTTGGGTAGCACTAATCTTGATGTGTGGCTCTTTCTCAGGGTCTCGTGTGGTGACGTCTGATGTCCAGGAGGAAACAAACAGCACAGTCATGGTCATTCTACAGCAGGTACACAAACACTTCTGCGGAGAAACACAAAAATGTGACATGAGACATGAAGTAATTTAACTGCGTCTCTCGTGACAGTTTGCAGACTCTGCTCAAGCTGTGTGCGTTCATGTGTTTTGAAAGAGGCGTAGCTTTGGAGAGAGCGCTCTAAAAAGAGGGTGGGATCTCATGCTTTCAAAGCTAGCTTGCTTTAGCTAGTGCCATGCTGGCAGTGGTGTAAAGTATTTGAGTAAATGTAATTAGTTACTGTACTTAAGTATCTTTTTGGCTATTTGTAGTTTTACCGAATATCATAGATATAAGCAACTTTTACTTTCTACTCTCTTACATTTTTGAATAAGTACTCTTTATTCCAATATATTTGTCATGAGTAATGCAACTGCTGAATTCGGAACCGCATACTAACATACTACTCTTACTATATTTGCCAAATAAAGATATGGGGAAAATAGTAAGAGTAGTATGCTAGTATGCGGTTCGGAATTCAGCAAATTACTCCTTACATTTTGCATGGCACCAAGGGGGTAATCCACCAGCCGGAAACTGAAGCTTCCCTTGGGGGCCGCCATTGTAGCAGACCATCACCTGCTGTTAGCATTCCATTGACTCCCATTCATTTTGGCGTCACTTTGACAGCGAATAACTTTACATCTGAGGCGTCCAAAGACTCCATTTGTCCATTATTTATTTCTAAAGAAACACGACAATGTATAAAAGGCTCCATTACTTTGTATCTTACGTTATGGCCCCGTAGAAGCCGTTTTTGTAAAAATAGGCTAACGATTGCGTCATAACCACGGGACTCTCTGTCGCACAGTAGAGAAATTACCGTATAGACAGAAGGAGAAGCTCGCAGGCAATCTTTTACTGTCTATGAGGCAATCGGGTGGACATGGAGGCATGAAGTCAAGGGAGAAGCTCATAGATAGAGAGTTCATAAAAGCAACGGGACAAAATATTTCAACAACAGATTTGTTTCAGATTTCAATTCAGATTTGTCTCGGCACAGCTACTAAAAGACTTACAACTGTCAGAATGGTTGCTCACGTCAAGCTCAGTTTGAGCCTGCGCAGTGCGCTCAGCCATCAGGAAGTGAGTGCTTCTAATGGGCTTCACTTTTCTCCGTTGAAGTCTATGGGGTCGCTGTGTCCATTTCTTTTACTGTCTATGATGGCACCTAACTTTTTCTGCAGTAGTTTATTTCTGCTACAAAACGAGCAATATCGCCATCTACAGGGCATTGGAGGTAGTATATCTTACTTACTCGCTTAATTACTGAGCCCTACTCACCTAAACTAGTCAACAAGGCTATTTTACACGAATGCGAGTGCATTAGCAGGTAGTTTTTGAATCGCAGGTGTTTCATAAATGAGATGAGGACATAGCTGGAGCCGTTGAGGAGGCCGAAACCAAGTAGGCTTTGAAATATTTAATTTGACTTAACATTATTTTATTTATCCATTTTATTGAAGAGACCTTGAAGAGATTTTGGTTTACTTGTGTCCGTTTTGAGCACTTGAGCTTAACTGAACCTGACTGTTTGTAGACGTTTAAGAGACTGTTGTGTCGACCTTGCTTTATTGGAGTTTTGAAATGTTCGGTTTTATTTTGATTTTAGAAAATAACTATCCTCACAAGTCAGCCATTTCTTGTTGTTCACTGGTGTGTCTCTTAGGTTTTGAGGACTAGTGTGTCTCTGAGTCTACATTCAGTATGAGTAAAATACTTAAGTTCATTTAAAACCAGATACTTTACTCAAGTCATATTGGAATTGGTGGTTTGTAACTTGTAATGGTGTAACACTGTAACGTATCAGGGTTTCACTTTATTTTGATGGTCCATTTAACACATTCTGTTGACTATAAGTAAAGTTGCACCTATACGTCTACTAACTCTCATTAGAGTATTAGTAGACTGGTAGGGTTAGAATAAGTTGACATGTACTTGCAAAGTTACTTATATTCAGTAGAATGTCTGTTGGGGGACCATCAAATAAAGAGTTAGCAGATATTAACCAGACAGTTTACTAATACTCTATTGACTGCTAGTTGACATGTCATTGCAAAGTTGACTGGTGAAAGGGACCGTCAAAACGTCAAAAGGGACCATCAAAATAAAGTGTTACCGCTTTTACTCAGGTGTGGTTTTCAGGTTCTCTTTACACCTTCTGCATGCTGGCTGTGAATGTGTTTTGTTCTTTGGTGCCTGTAGAGGTCAGTTTGGGAACATCACTGGTTTGACATTGAGACACATGTAAACACTCGGTCCAGAAATAAAGCTGCTTCAGTGGAGCGGAGAACGTAAATGCTGTTAACTAATTATCTCTAATCTGATCAGGGTCTCAGTACCACATACTCTGCCTCTGCCCTCAGTAATATGTCAATCTGTATTGTTGCGTGTTGTGAATTAAGCTTTCTGCTGTTTGTCTCGTTTACTACTTTATTAGGGCTGCTCGGATTAAAGAAGTTGTTTGCCTGTCTGGATTCTTGAGTTTAGACTGTTGTTTTCCACAATGTTCTAAAGACCCTCTAATTTTGTGATAAATGACAGATTATGTTCTCAGTTCAACGGCTGAATCTCATTACCAGTGCTCATAACCAGCAGAAAGCTGCACAAAACAGTGGTGTAGGCGAGTCGGGGGCTAGTTGTCACACTTTTTACTGCAATGAATACTTCTCAGAGTTGACTTATTTGTGAAGGTCAGTTTCTGTATAAACACAAATAAGGACCACTGATAAGGACCAGGACTAAAAAACCCATAGCAGGGCATGTTGTAAGTTGTCACCTGCTGTTTATTGATGCTAATTTGAAAAAAAAAATAAAAAAAAAATACATAAATATTTATATATATATATATATAATGTATTATTGGCTAATTAATGGCTTTTCAGCTAAATTGAAACAGTAAAAACGATTCATTAAACATGAAAAAATGAAAAAGGTAAATACATTTCTGTCACGACAACTCTCGGAGTGTTTATGGATCTGACAATGTTAATATGTTTGGTCTTGGCGGAATAGATCTGCTACGCTGCTGCTGCTGTTTGTTTTTGCTGCTGCTGCAGAGCAAATACGGGACTTGCTACTGCCAATACATACATGACTGCTGTGAGCAAGTAATGCCGAGTTCACACTACACAAAAGTAGTCAGGTCACTGTTCTTTTCACACTGCACGACTATCTGGGGTAACATTCAGTTGCTGGTGTGTTCACACTGCACGATGGATCGGCGACAGGAGGTTTCACACCGCATGTTTTTACAAAAGAAAGAATCGCCGACAACTTCTGTCTGGTCCGCAAACTACGTTTCACAACCAAACACACGCGAGAAGTGATAAGGAAATAACGCAAGATCACGTCTGCGTGAGACCAGAGTTAAAAATGATAGCCTACAAGAAGATTTGGGGCGAAAAGGAGAGAAAAAAAACAGATTATGCAGGAGGAAATGGTTGGGGAGACGAGGGGAGCGAGGATTGTGTGTTCTGCAAAGAGAGTTGGGGGTAAATAAATAATTTTGCAATGTGCTGCTGTTGCTGCTGGTCAAGCAAATGTTTGTGCTTTGTTTCTGTTTGATATCATTGTAAATATATCTATTAAAATACTGATATTCTGGTCTATAACTCCTCCCCGAACATCCCGCTGCCCTGTATCTTGCTCTCTCATTGGCTGTAGGTCATCGCAGACGTAGTTTTCAGTCAGAACACATTCACACAGCAGTTGGCGATTCTCTCAGATCACGTCTTTGATAATTCACACTGCATAATTGTCACTCACTTGAACGAGCACTGATTTGCCTATGATTTCGGGCATTTGTCGGCGATCTCCCAAAACCTGTCGGCGTGCGAAAATTGGGCCTAAAATCGTTCAGTGTGAACTCGGCATTAGACATGCTACTGCTGTACAATATAGCATACATGAATTACCCGTAGCAGATCTATACAGGTGGAGCTGGGGAAGGTGGAGGGTTTTTGCAAGCATGCTGAAACTGCTACAGCAAATGCTGACCAAGTATTTGAAGGTTGATCAGCAAGCTCATTGGTTACTGATACAGCAGGCACCAATCAGCTGTGTCCTATAGAGAATGGTGTGATTGCAAGCAGATTGAGTTAAGGACCTACCAGCCTGTGCCATCTAGAGTTTCATGACAGAACTTTGTATAAATTGATGTTTTAAACAATTGTCCATTGTTGTGGCTAACAGAAATGACAAAATATAGAAAACAAATGACAGCTTGCCATATCTGACATTCATGAAAGAATTATAAAAATTGTAAAAAGTGACTCTTCACTTATATGTCAGTGTTTTTTTTTTATCACAGCTAATACAAAAATGTTGATGGATTTTTCGTCTGAAGAAAAAAGAAAAAGATATATAGACTTACTTTAATGTTACTAATGTACTTATAGACCGTGTAGATATCTGTGTGACAACTAGCCACAGTCTTACAATTCTTAATTATTTACAAGTCTCATAATTACTTATGTTTGTGCAAATACGGAGAGTTAAATGTTTGGTTCGCGCTATATACAATACTTTGACATCTACAAATCTCTGTCTCTCAACTTCAACTATAGTAACAAGGGTTATTTTTGCAGGGTTATTGTAGGTTATTTTAGAAACATGCTGGTCCATTGGCTCTATATGTCTGTAGGGTCTGCCAGTGCAGTGGAAACCTCATGAACACAGAACACAGAACTCGTCTCATCTGCCTTTCTGTGTCTCTAATCACTGCTGACAGGACCTCATTTTTAGGACAAGAAAGTGGTCATTCACGGGCTGATAAATTCACAGGGGTACGAGGGAACCTCGCCTCTGTCTGCCACAGCGGAACGAATGGTTGCAGTGATATGTCACCTTAAAGAACACAGACTGAAACGAGGGGTTAGCGGTCAGCAGGTGCCGTAACAGGACAGTGTGTTTGGAATGGGGTTGCAATGGAGATGAAGGGGGATAAAGCACAGGAAAGGGATGTGAGAACACGCAGACTGAGTTACAAGTATCTCACATTAATACAGGTAAGGCTGGGGTTTAAAGACGTTAATCGTTTAGTTGCAAATAGGACTTTTAATAGAGTAAACGAGATGCCATTTATTTATTATTTTTATAAAACTGGGATTGACTTGAGAGTGAGAAATCATAAAAGGTGAATCTCATGAGAGCATTGCCAATTTATCTAAAAATTACAGAGAAAAAAATTATAAATGATATTTTGAAGACTTCTTATATCATAATTTAATGACAGTTACTCTAAATAAATACTTTATTCATCCGTAGTACTGCCTTTATGTTGTTTATTTAAAAAATCATGTAATTTAAACCATGTAATGTAATGAGCATTAATCACTGAAATTAATGAGGAAAAAACTCAAAAGCATAAGAAGAGACTGAGAATCTAGGTGAAATTTTTACTTAATCACTATGAAAATAATGTCAAAATGCACAAAATATATATTTTGTATATATACTTTCGATTTTGGGCTTATGTTCTTTACAATCTTTGTGACTGTAAGATGAATTTCTTCATGAATACTACATGAATTTCATGGGGCAACACCTTGTATTTTTACCATATGTTATTTTAGTAATATGTACATATTATTATAGTGTTTATTCATATTTTACATTTGTATAGTTTTTATATATATATATAGATTTTAGTTTTAATTTTGTTATGTGGTTTCATATAATTTTTTTCTTTCTTTTTTTCTTTAGAAAAAAATCTATTTAGCTTTAATTTATTTTTATTTTAGTTTGAGTAACTTTAGTATTTCAACCTATTTTATTTCATAGAATATATTTAATTCTTCTAAGTTTGTTTTTTATTTATGTTTTATTATTTCAGCTTTATTTAAAATTAATCAAAACCATTTTTAATAGTTTAAGTTAACAATAACAATACTGATTTTTACATAAAAATTCTGGCTCTTAATTAATTAGCATTGATTAATGAATGCATTCCAGTCTGAGGTACGAATATTCCAGTCTTTTAAGTGCCCATCCAATGACATCACCTGTTTCATCCTCCACCCACTCATAGAGAATGGAAGGTGGGCGGGGACAACAGAACAGACACTCCCCCTGAGTGAGTGAGTGAGTGAGTGAGTGAGTGAGGGAGTGAGTGAGTGAGTGCAGTCATGCATGCAGAGCAATGTTGTTCTGAGAGGACAGATAACATAACCTTGGAAACATGCTTTACATAAATACGTGCTTTACGTCTACACTGGTTTACAGTAACAGCTTATTAGGAGAGTGTTTAATGGTTTAACTGCAATAGTGGTTTAATTGCTTAGGCATGTCTTATGAATATTGCTGTAATGTCACAGTTTGGCAATGACACTGTGCACTGAGGCGGAACATTTGGCAGCGTTTTAATGGTGTTGCAGTGAAACACCAGCTGTCCTTTAGAACATAAATTATCCTTGTTTGTTTGACCTTTGCCTAATTTTGTCATCTAAATGCTAATTAATACCAATCCAGACCAATTTTTAAACTGAATGCCAAGGCCAAGATGATTTACTGTCATTTTTCGTGTTTGCCAAGACAAGCATCTATTACTGCTCATGTTCTGGGTTAGCAGTCTTTTTTTACAGTCTGGTTTGAACCATAGATAGTATAAGAAGGTTTGAACAGTTCTTTTTTTCCTCAAAAGTTAACCAAAGACTTATGGGACATGCTAACAAGTTTGGCATTGCCTGACAATGCTTAGAAAATATGAAAATGTAGACTTTATAATGCGTTGAACAAACTCAATTCTAAATGTTTTTAACTCCTCACAAATTTAAAATGCTTTCCATTTTGCAAAGCATACGCATGCATGTAAAAAATAAAACGTATGACCAGTTGTTGCCAAGAGGGGGCGATCTTACGTGTAGAAATTGAGCTCAGTCAGCTCACATAAACTCGATGGGTTTTTGGTTAACAACATTAGGCTAACTGATAAACTGATGCTCATATGCTTCTTTGTTTATCGTTTGTGCTGCCGCAGCCGCTCACTAATGTATTTCAGATTAGGTTGCAGAGTGTTTTTGCAGAGTGCACACATCCTTTACACCTATTGTAGTAACTGATAGCACCGCATTATTGTTTTATCGGGGGATAATGCATAATCTAACTAACACAAACGTCATTCGTCTTGTTACTGGACGTCGTGCTGATCGTTTGCACTTGCTGAATAATTTACCTTCGCTGCTGCAGTCTCATACACCTGCACGGCTATAAATGTTCACCGCCATGTTTTCATCTCATTTGAACTGGATGGATCATCACCCAATAGTTCAATAGAAGAAGCATAGCAGGGATAATTAGAGGTCCAGTTTCTAAATGTTCTTCAATGACCGAGCTTTGTTTCAGGAGTTGTTGTGCGCCTCATTGTGCTTTTTTTTTATTGTAGCTTCAATACCTTAAATGTCATAAATAATACATTGCAGTCAAAATAATCACTGAAAAACTCGCTTGTGAACTCGATTGGACAAACCGAAATCATTGAGCCAATTCATTATTTTCGGTCATTGTCCTTTATGTGTGAATGTAAGCGTTCAAAAGTCTGTGGTGGTCGGTAAGCTTTTTGATGTTTTTGAAATAAATCTCTCTATGCTCACGAAGACTGCATTTTTTAAAGCAAAAATACAGTAAAATTATGAAATATATTGCAATCATAATTTAAAAACAACGGTTTTCTATTTAATATATTTAAAAATGTAGGCTAATTTATTCCTGTGATGTAAAGCTGAATTTTCAGCATTATTACTCCAGTCTTGAGTGTCCTTCAGAAATCATTCTGGTAACACTTTACAATAAGGTTCATTAGTTAACAATAATACCTTATGCTAACACGAACTAAGAATGAACAATACTTCTTCAGCATTTATTAATCTTAGTTAATACAAATTTCACCATTTACTAACGTCATTAAAATCAAAGTTTGTATTTGTTAACATTAGTTAATGCACTGTGAACAAACAATGAACAGCTGTATTTGTATTAACTAACATTAACAAAGATTAATAAATACTGTAACAAATGGATTGGTCATTGTTAGTTGTAAATACATTAACTATTGCTAACTAATGAACCTTATTGTAGTGTTACCATCATTATAGGCTGGTTTCCTGCTCAAGAAGCATTTCTTATGTTGAAAACAGTTGTGCTGCTGTGTAAATGAACAATATAAACTCATTACTATAATATTATGACAATTTAATAGAAATTATTTGCAGTCAAGATAGGAACCCATATTGGTTTGGTGACGTTTGATCTATATCTTACACACTTTGCTATAAAAGCTGTATTGTCAGTAAACTATATTCACAAAGTATTTACTCTATTATTTTTTAGTTTCTGTTTCTGCACTCAGACTTTCAAAGTCTTGCTTTTCAATGAATACTTAAGCGTGCCACATTTCTTTCCTAGAGTGCTCTTGTTTTAGCCTCTGATAGTCTGTTAGGAGGTTTGATAATGAAAGACACAGAGGAGGAGTGAGCTAACAATGCAGTTGTTGTCTTGGCATGAATTATTGAGCCGTGTGTCGTTGCTAGGATTGTATCAGCGATGCTGGCTGGCAATGCTGCCTTCTCAGACGTGACAGCTGCGGCCAAACGGTGTTGGGTTCTCCCTCTACCTGTATTGATTTGCCTTTGGGGATATTTAGTTAATTAAAAAGCGCCATATTAACTGGGGATCCACCTCCACACCCAATGCAATGACCAACCCTTCCTCAATTGAAAGACAGGGACAGACACCATTCACACCATATACACAAGCAGGAGTGGAGACAGTGAGACAGCAGAGAAAAAATGACTTAAAGAACAAGAAAGTGAATGGAGCAATAAATACAGAGAGGAACGTTCCACACAGGATCAGGCTTTGGGCCTCAGATTTGGTTTCCTTGTGCAAATGATGCCCTAGAGGAGCCTGAGACGTTTGTGTGTTTCAGGACGTAGTGCAGACAACTTGGACTCCTGTTTTTGTCTCTACAATTATTTTTTTTCCTGTTGTCGGACCGGAAAGGAAACTTTTTTGTGTGTGTGTGTGTGATATCCTGGGTCTCTGGACGGCTGGTTTTATGCTCACACACCTGCTGAGGAAGTGAGGGTGTGGATGTGTGCGCGGTATATCAAGACGTTCTCGGTCTGGAGTTTTGCCATTTGCATGGATTAGAGTTTGATCTCGTTAGGATGTACAAGCGTCGGGATTACGTCGAACTCTACGAGAAGGATCAGGCAAAGTGGGCCTTAGTACGAAATGTCAACACTGTGTTCAAACACAGCACCCTATTACCGGTATGTGTGGAGAGTTGCCAGTTACGTGCAAATGCTTACCATTCATTTAATGGTGTCTTGTTGGAATTATATTTTGGTGGATTTACATTTGAATTCAGTTTGATTTTGATCTAACCCTAAGTAGTAAAGTGCGTTCAGTGTGTGCATGATGTCCTGCATGATTTGTCAAAAAATGCGCCTTGTTGAATTATACTTAAGTTCCTCTATTTCAAGTTGCTTTGGATAAAAGCATCTGATGAATGCATACATAAATGTTGTTGAGGAGCTGGTTCTTTACTAAGTGATCAGACTTGCAGTTTTGCAGCACTTTCTGAGTTACATCATTCACTGATGATGTCACTGAGTCTCAGTCTTCGGTTTTTGAATGAAGTGATGATGTCAGACTAATGTCATTTACAAATAATAAACTGTGATGCAGGGTTATTAACTGAAACTAAAACCATAAAATAAACATAAACTGTAAAATATAAAAAACGTAAACTTATTTTGCCACGGCAACATTTCTCCTTTAAATTTAGTTTGACTTGAAGTACTAAAATGACTAAAGCTGAAATAAAAAATAATAAAAATATATTTAGACTACTAAAAATTACAAAAACACAACAAAATTACTAAAATGTTAACTAAATAAAATAAAATGTATTCAAAATATTAATTAAAACTATAGGATCTCAATCAAATCTAAAATAACACTTCTCTGATGCTTGATGTTGTGAAATGTGTTTCAGG
This sequence comes from Rhinichthys klamathensis goyatoka, assembly GCF_029890125.1. Taxonomy (NCBI): domain Eukaryota; kingdom Metazoa; phylum Chordata; class Actinopteri; order Cypriniformes; family Leuciscidae; genus Rhinichthys; species Rhinichthys klamathensis. The sequence goes on along the minus strand of NW_026606764.1, from coordinate 2,355,108 downwards.
GCGACTATGTCTGGCTGGACCTCAAGACAGGCCGGGAATTTGAGGTCCCGATCGGAGCCGTGGTGAAGCTCTGTGATTCTGGTCAGATCCAAGTCTTGGATGATGAAGGAAATGTAAGTTATTGATCATCTGTTGGGCTGAAAAGCTGCTCTTCTTCTGGCTGATCTATATGATTTGTTGCATTACATACCTGTGTGTTTAATTTCATATAAAGAAGACTAGACATGTGACTTTGGAACTAATAATTATTCTGAAGTTCTTTGGTGTGGTTTTTTTTGTGTTTTCTTTTCCATTGAATCTATGGATCTGCATTCTTTTCAGGAACACTGGATCTCTCCCCAAAATGCCACCAACATCAAGCCGATGCACCCCACCTCCATCCACGGGGTGGAGGACATGATTCGACTGGGGGATCTGAATGAGGCGGGGATCCTCCGGAACCTTCTCATCCGCTACAGAGAACATCTCATCTATGTAAGTCCTGCTGTCCATTCAAAGACTTTGAAGGTCTATGTTTTGTTGCGTAAGCATACAACTAATGCAAAACTCCAGATCAGATGTGGAGGTCCAGTTTTGTGATTAATGGAAAGTATGTTTTGAATAGGTTTCTATTTTGAAGGTTTTAGATTAGTTAATAAATGTATAAATGTAAATGACCTGAATAAAATTATTATTTTATTAATAAAAGAAAGTGAATTAAAGAAAAAATTAATGATGCATGTCCTCTAATTTAATCAGTTACTCGTGTATATATATACACTATTGGGACACCCCTCCAAAACATTGAATTCAGATGTTCCAATCACTTCCATGGCCACAGTTGTATAAAATCAAGCACCTAGGCATGCATACAGCTTCTACAAACATTTGTGAAAGAATAGGTCGCTCTCGGGAGCTCAGTGAATACAAGCGTGGTACCGTGATAGATTTCCACCTGTGCAATAAGTCCGTTCGTGAAATTTTCCTAACTACTAAATATTCCACAGTCAACTGTTATTATATCAACTTTGTATTATAACAAAGTGGAAGCAATTGGGAACAACAGCAACTCAGTCACGAAGTGGTAGGCCACGTAAAATCACAGAGCGGGGTCAGTGCTGAGGCGGGTGCGCAGAAGTCGCCAACTTTCTGCAGAGTCAATAGCTACAGACCTCCAAACTGAACTCAAGAACAGCTAGAAGAGCTTCATGGAATGGGTTTCCATGGCCGAGCAGCTGCATCCAAGCCTTACATCACCAAGTGCAATGCAAAGCATTGGATGCAGCGGTGTAAAGCACGCCGCCACTGGACTCTAGAGCAGTGGAGACATGTTCTCTAGAGTTACCAATCACGCTTCTCTGTCTGGCAATCCGATGGACGAATCTGGGTTCGGCGGTTGCCAGGAGAACGGTACTTGCCTGACTGCATTGTGGCAAGTGTAAAGTTTGGTGGAGGGGGGATCATGGTGTGGGGTTGTTTTTCAGGGGTTGGACTTGGACCCTTAGTTCCAGTGAAAGGAACTCTTAATGCTTCAGCATACCAAGACATTTTGGACACTTTCATGCTTCCAACTTTGTGAGAACAGTTTGGGGATGGCCCCTTCCAGAATAGTTAAAGCTGTTATAGCTGCAAAGGGAGGGCCAACTCCATATTAAACCCTATGGATTAAGAATGGGATGTCATTAAAGTTCATCTTCATGTAAAGGCAGACGTCCCAAAACGTTTGGCGATATAGTGTATATATATATATACTTTTTAAATTACAGCAGAAAAAAACACTTGCAGGCTGGCCAACCAGGTAAACCAGCAGAACACCATCTTGCGTCACCAGTGTGCCAGTGAGACTAGTTTAAACCAATCTATGTGTACTCTATATATATATATAAAATAATTGATAATGGGATATTTCAGTTATTCATTGTGAAAGATTTGCTGCCCTATTCTATGACTTAAATTAATAAAAAAATAATTATCCAGGTCCACTAATTTGATAAGTTACTCAATACCAAATGAATAAATACATTTCAAATATATTTTACACAACTATTGTCAAAAAAATATATATAATTGGAATAAATAATGTGGTATTTCTGTTTCATTATGGTCATCGCAAAGACAAAAACAGTTTGTTGCCCTGTTCCATTCATTAAATCCATAAGAGCCTTTATCTACCCTGTTTTTAATAACTCCCCTTTAATAACTCCCCTCAGTTATTTGCTTTGGTTATATTCTCTTCTCTTCTCTTTCTCTATATGAAGACTAACTGTGGTGGTCGGGTGAGTACGCAGACATCATTTTCACACGCATGGCTGCTCGCTGTTCATTGCCTCACTCTGAGTGAGTGTGTTTTCATTACGATTCTCCATTTCAACATGGCTCTGACGTCTGCGGTAACAGGACATTGATACATCCCACTGTAACAGCACCCTCCGAAAAGCAAGATGCCCGTGCACTCTCCTCTCATTGTCATATTCACTCGCTCTGCCTCGTAACCAAAATGACTGTCTGTCTTGTGCCGTAACATGACTGTTGATATCTGCATGTCCTCTACATGCACTAACCTGTCAATATTGCATAAAAGTAAAGAAAAACAAGTGGTTTATTTTTACCTCATATAATTATTCTGCAGTGTTGTAATGTCAAGAATTACATTCCTAAGAGGATATTTATTATTTTTTACGTCGTTTGGTCCATTAAAGAATAAAGAAACAAACATTTCCACTCAAGTTCCTCTGCTTCAGCTCTATTTCTGTATCCTTCGTAGACGTATACCGGGTCCATCTTAGTGGCTGTAAACCCGTATCAGCTGCTGCCCATCTATACGGCAGACCAGATTCGACTCTACACCAATAAGAAGATCGGAGAGATGCCTCCACACATCTTTGCCATCGCTGATAACTGTTACTTCAACATGCAACGCAACAACAAAGACCAGTGTTGTATCATAAGGTGCGCAAACCTGTAAGACTCTGTTAGCAATGCTTGGTGTGAGTGCTTCCATTAAAGCTTGATGGGGAAGACTTATGTCTGCCTATCTATTATTTAGGAACTGGATATCTTCAGGTTAACCCAAACCCTTTTCTTGAGCCTAACCCTATTACCCTAAGCCTTACCTTACCTGACCTAAAGGCCAATCCTGATCCCGACCCACACATTACCCAGGTCATTTTATACCTAACGCCAACTTTGATCTCACTTCTACCAGTTTAAAGTACAGGACAATATTTTTGATGCCGTTGACAGTGCTACTATGGAAGCTTGTTTCCGCCACAGAATAAAACATTTTAAAAGATAATTGCGACTTTTTATCTCACAATTGCAATTGAGATATAAACATGCAATTCTGAGAAAAAGTCAGAATTGCAAGTTTATTTCTTGCAATTGCGAGTTTATATCTCACAATTCTGACTTTATAACACACAATTGAGACTTTATATCACGCAATTCTGACTTTATAACACAATGCAACTTTATATCATGCAATTCTGACTTTATATCTCGCAATTGCGACTTTATATCACGCAATTCTGAGATACAAAGTCAGAATTGTGAGATAAAAAGTCAGAATTGTGAGATAAAAAGTCGCAATTACCTTTTTTATTTTTTTATTCTGTGATGGAAACAAGCTTCCATATACTCTAGTCCCAAATGTGGGACTTATCTCAAATATCTACTCCTAACCTTGGTAGCAGAAAGTGCATATCAGTTTCCCAGAACAAGGTTTACCATCTAGACTCTAGAGTCTAGACACAACCCAACCATAAAGGGGAATAGTTCACCCAAAAATGTATATTATGTCATCATTTACTGACCCTCAAAATGTTTCAAACCTGTATGAATTTCTTTCTTCTGCTGAACACAAAAGAAGATATTTTGAAGAATGTCGGTAAACAAACAGTTAATGGACCCCATTGACTTCCATAGTATTTTTTTTTCCCCCAATACTTTTCCCAAGTCAAATGTTCTTCAATCTAAAACATTGTTCTGTTGAGAAGAGAAGTGTTGACTGAAAGATCCTTTGGGGAACTATAAATGTTTAAATGGCATCGCTGCAAAAACCCTGTTTGGAACCTTTATTTTTAAGACTGTATGTCTATATTTTCCCATCAGTGGTGAGTCTGGAGCAGGAAAAACAGAAAGTACCAAGTTGATTCTACAGTTTTTGGCTGCTATCAGTGGGCAGCACTCCTGGATTGAGCAGCAGGTGCTGGAGGCGAATCCCATCTTAGAAGGTAAGAGAACCGGGGCCATCTTGAGGGCTCTGAGCTCTTAGAAACCACATTTCTGTCAGAAACAAGCAAATTACATTCTGGTTTGTTTAATGACTTTAACCAACAGCCTTTGGGAATGCTAAAACCGTCCGTAATGACAACTCCAGCCGTTTTGGGAAGTACATCGACATTCACTTCAACAAAAGAGGAGCTATAGAGGGAGCAAAGATTGAACAGTACCTTCTGGAGAAATCCAGAGTGTGTCGACAGGTATGAACAAGTTTGAATCCGAATTCTTTGGCTAATATATTACTGTTTAAAAGTTGTTGTTTTTTATGTATTTGAAAAAAGTCTCTTATGCTCGCCAAGGCTGTTTATTTGATTAAAAATACAGTAAAATTGTGAAATATTATTTTTAAATAACTGTTTTCTATTTGAATATATTTTTAAAGTGGAGTTTATTCCTATGATGGCAAAGTTGAATTTTCAGCAGCAGAAATTATTCTAATGCTAATTTGCTGCTCAAGAAACATTTCTTATTATTATCAATGTTGAAAAGAGTAATGCAGCTTCATATTTTTGTGGAAAACATGATATATTTTTTCTCAGCATTATCTGATGAATTTAAAGTTCAAAAGAGCAGTTTTTATTTGAAATAGAGATATTTTGTAACATTATAAATGCCAATTGAACGTCATTGATAAATACGACTTCAAACTTTTGAACAGTAGTGTATGACATTTCAAAACATTGCATTTTGGTTTCAGAAAGGTTATGTTGGAGTACACATTTCTAGAAAAACATAGCCAAAGTAGTCTAGACTTCTGGTTTTAGAGGGATATACACACATATATATATATTTCATTTATTGATCCTTATGCGACTTTCTAGGGTCATAGGTCATACTTGCCTGTTAGGTTTTCTCAAAACATCATTATAATTATAATTATAAACATTCTATTTTTACGATTAAAATGAAATCAGTTCAAATGGCAACATTTGTGAAACTTTTTAAGTTCTATAAGTAGCATCTTTTCTCCCACTCTTGCAGGCCCGTGATGAGAGAAACTACCACATTTTCTACTGTATGTTAAAGGGAATGACTCCAGACCAGAAGAAGAAACTAGGCTTGGGTAAAGCCGCAGACTACACCTACCTTACCATTGTGAGTGATGATCTTCACTGTTCTTTAATGCTTTAATGTTCTTGCTGTGCAGAATACATGTTGACAATGTACTTCAGATATACAGATGATATAACCTTGACCTGTCATAACTCAGGGAAGCTGCACTGTTTGTGATGGTCGTGATGATCAGAAGGAATACTCAAACATCCGTTCGGCCATGAAGGTCCTCATGTTCACAGAAAAGGAGAACTGGGAGATTTCCAAGCTGCTAGCCGCTATTCTGCACATGGGCAACCTGAACTACGAGGGTGAGTTTGCTTGGACAGATGTGTCTAATAAACTCATTTTGGCCATCACTTTCAGTTCAAAATAACCTGAAATTTTGTATTTAACAACTTATGGTGTTGTAAACTTCCTCCTCAGCTCGCACGTATGATAATTTGGATGCCTGTGAGGTGGTGCGTTGCTCAAATCTCACCACTGCTGCTTTTTTATTAGAGGTATGACACTAAATCATAAGTCATGACATGGCTGCTGTTATGGTGATTTAGATGCATTTTAATAAATAAATAAATCAGTCTTTGTGGTATCTGACATTTGTATGGAAGCTTGTTTCCGCCACTGAATAAAAAAAATAATTGCGACTTTTTATCTCACAATTGCGAGATATGAAGTCAGAATTGTGAGAAATAAAGTCGCAATTGCGAGATATAAAGTCGCAATTCTGAGAAATAAAGTCGCAATTGCGAGATATAAAGTCGCAATTATGAGAAACAAAGTCGCAATTGCGAGAAAAAAAGACAGAATTGCGACTTTTTATCTCATAATTCTGACTTTTTTTCTCACAATTGCGAGTTTACATCTCGCAATTCTGACTTTATAACACATAATTGCGAGTTTATATCTCGAAATTCTGACATCTTTTCTCAGAATTGTGCAATTGCGAGTTATCAGGCCAATTCTAAGGGGGGAAAAAAGACTAACCTTTTTCCCCTCAGAATAGTTTATATCTCACAATTCTGACTTTACAACACGCAATTTCGACTTTATATCACGCAATTCTGACTTTATAACACGCAATTCCGACTTTATATCAATCAATTCTGACTTTATAACACGCAATTGCGATTTTATGTCACGCAATTCTGACTTTATATCAATCAATTCCGACTTTATATCAATCAATTCTGACTTTATAACACGCAATTGCGATTTTATGTCACGCAATTCTGACTTTATATCTCGCAATTCTGAGAAATAAAGTCAGAATTGCGAGATGTAAACTCGCAATTGTGAGAAAAAAAGTCCGAATTGTGAGATAAAAAGTCGCAATTACCTTTTTTATTTTTCATTCTGTGGCGGAAACAAGCTTCCATACATTTGACTGTTCTGGTTACTATGTATTAGCATGCTAGTACAAGAATGTGCAAGATCAGGTGTTTGTGTGCCCTCTAGTGACTAACATGGAAAGATAAAATTACTGTGATGGATTTAAGATTTCTACAGGGTGCAAAAAGTACAGAGTAAAATTAATCTTCACATGAATTCAACATTTTTCACAAAGAAATTGTATGCTTAAGTTAGAAAATGACTTTTTGACAGCTGAAATTCCTGTATTATTGTATGTTTTCACAGGTGGACATGAAGGACCTGATGAATTGCTTGACCAGTCGAACCATAATAACCCGTGGAGAGACGGTGTCCACTCCTCTCAGTATTGAGCAGGCGCTGGACGTGCGAGATGCCTTTGTTAAGGTAAAACCATCTCACATTTTCATCTACATACTTAATCCTGTTCGGTAACAGCATCTAACCAGCTGTGTGTCTCATAGGGTATATATGGACGCTTGTTTGTGTGGATTGTTGAGAAAATCAATGCAGCCATTTATAAGCCTCCATCCCTTGAGCTCAAAGTGGTGCGGAGATCCATCGGCCTGCTCGACATATTCGGCTTTGAGAACTTCACAGTTAACAGGTAGAAAATATCACACACACACTTACATTCAGCGCAAATCCTGCAAAGACCTCATTATAGTGTCCCTGTTACACATTAAAACAATTTTTTTTTTCAAATTGAGTACTTATTCACTTACTTGTACACTAATCCTAATAATCATGCATATGATGGTTCATCATGACTACTTTTTAGTCAAATTGTAATCAAAATGTTCCTTAATGCACTTTCCTGGTCTAATTTTGTAGAATTCATCAGTGCATATTATTTAAAACAGAAAAAAATTGCCTTCATAAATTCTCATTGAAATTTAAATATTTCTGAAGCTCCAACTCTAAAGCAACTTTCCTTTTCAGAGAATGTTGCCTTGACTTGACTTGTTGGCTTTGAAATGTATATTTAAAAAGAATGAATATATGAAATATTGTTAAATAGACCCGGTTTCACAGACAGAGCTTAGATTAAGCCCAAATTAGGCCTTAGTTCAAATAGTAAGTAGCTTTTATGAACGTGCCTTAGAAAAAAACATTACTGGTGTGCATTTTGAGACAAAACAATGGCACTGCATATTTTAAGATGTTCCAGTGCAAGTTGCTTTCAACTCAAACAGCTCAAACATGCATTTAAGTCTGGGACTAAGCTTAAGCCTTGTCTGTGAAACACATCGTTTTAATTAATTATTACTTGAGTTGTATGAATAAAATGAATAATAATTAATATTTTTTTTATATTTAATAAAAATTTAAATAATCAATTAATACATTTAATTATAATGAATATATCAATCATTATTGAATATATTAAATTAATAATGATATGCAAAAATAAATCATATGTAAAAATGTATAATAAATCAGTTAATATATGTATTATGTATTAATTATTAATAAATATTTTCATTTGCTTTAATAATACTTAATATATTTAACAATATTTCCAAAAACTACATTAACCAATGAATTTAATACGAATTAATATATAAATTAAAATGTAATTATTAAATGAAGAATAATTCTATTTAATAATTTATATATTTAATAATGTTTAATAAATGTAATAATATCACACCCAGCTATTGTTTAGACATCTCCTGATATTGTACAGTATCTTCGTAATGCATGTATTTGAATAGTGTGATTGGTGGCCCTCATGCAGCTGTATCTCTCCTCCAGCTTTGAGCAGTTGTGTATCAACTTTGCCAATGAAAACCTGCAGCAATTCTTCGTCCGTCATGTTTTCAAGCTGGAGCAGGAAGAATATAACCTTGAGAACATTAACTGGCAGCACATTGAGTTCACTGACAACCAGGACGCCTTGGACATGATCGCCATAAAGCCCATGAATATCATCTCTCTCATTGACGAGGAGAGCAAGTTTCCCAAGGTGAGAGAGATTGCTGACTTGTACTGTACGTCCACATACTGTATCCTGTGCTCATGCTGAACGTTTCTTTTTCATATCTCAGGGTACAGACACCACCATGCTGAACAAGCTCAACTCTCAACACAAACTCAACACCAACTACATTCCACCTAAAAACACTTATGAAACACAGTTTGGCATCCAGCACTTTGCTGGTGTGGTCTACTATGAGACCAAAGGTAGGTATTCTACTCACTTGCATAATTGTGTTTCACCTTGTGGAAAATAAAACATTGCAATCTTCAGTATACTGTATATACTTGAGCCATCAAAAAACTTCTAGAAACCACCCAGAGCATCCATGCACTCACTGACGTAGTTAATAATAGTTATGTGCATGATAATAAATGTAGTGTGTTTATGTGTCTCTGCAGGTTTTCTGGAGAAGAATCGAGACACCCTGCATGGTGACATCATTCAGCTTGTGCACTCCTCCAAAAACAAATTCATCAAGCAGATCTTTCAGGCGGATGTTGCTATGGTAACGTCCACATCTCATTTTGGTCTTTACTGTAGTCTTATAGTCTTTACTATACACTCTAGATTATTTCAACACTCCCTCGGAAGGGATGATACCACGATACAGTGATGGTATCAGATGGTAATACCATGCTAATTTGATATTGTATGATTATTATAATTATATATCATCTTTGGTACTTCAAAAAACATGCTGTTACCACAGTACTCTTTGAGCATCTTTGAATATTAAAAATATATTAGGGATGCAGAACGAGTCTGATACCGATACTGTCATTTTTGATACCTGTATTTTCACTGCATTTGTCATTTTTAAATGTATTGGTGGAGAAACCAAAAGAATATAAATCATATTAGTCGGCTAACTTATTTGGCTAACTTAGTTGGCTTAGAAGTTATTTTCATGCTTAATAAAGCCTTCTGTTACTTTCACTGGTCATATTGCTCTATCATATTTTATCTTTCATTTAATAGTAGCCTACAGCATGTATTTAGAGCTGCTCCAGCAGTGCTCAGTGCTACGGATTGGGTCAGTGGTACAAATGTTTAGACACAAGTCAAATATCAATTATTTAATATATGTTTTAATATTGCGGTCGGATGGACTAGTTCCCATACATGCTTCCCTCTTTCTTTCTGTGTTTGTGAAATGTGGTGCCAGTTTTTGTGTGGTTATGTGTCTGCTGACAGTCTTGGCAAAGCAGGTTCACTCCATAAGGTAAAATCGTGGTATGCGACTAGTAGTTTACACTAACTAATACATAGTTTATGCTGTTAACAGTAGAGACACTGCACCTGCTTCCAGTGTTTCTGCTAATATGACATGTGAATGAGAATTACTAGCGCTTGTCCATTAAATTGGTTACAAATAAATGAAGTAAAAATCGATTTAAAATTCAGAAATCATTCTAATATGCTGATTCGCTGCTCAGGAAACATTTCTTATTATTATCAACGTTGAAAACAGTTGTGCTGCTTCATATTTTTCTGGAAACTGTGATACAATTTTTTTGAGGAATAAAAAAGTTCAAAAGAACAATCTTTTGTAACATTATAAATGTATTCACTGTTACTTTTGATCAATAAAGTTTTGATCAAGTACACAGACTTGAAGAACTCTACTCACTCTTTTCAGCAACTGCCTCATGCTGCATCCAAAATCGCATACTGTGTAGTAAGTACTACATTTGTTTTTAAAACTTACTTCGCGACCGTTAAAAAAATAAGTTCTTTATAGTATGAATGTGTGTAGTATGAATAAAATTCGGACGTACTACATCCTCCATGTTGTCATTGTCATGTGACCTCGCTTCACTTCCGTTCATAAATCCCCTCCTGGGATAGTAAAGTGTCCACCGTATGCACACTTAAGAATTTTGCTGGAAATAGTAGGTCATCCGGGTACTTTTGGCCTACTGTTTTATGAATACTATGAATTCGGACATACTACTTGGCTCACATACTGTTTTTCGCCTATTATATAGTTTGGAAGTAGGCATATTTGGATGTAGCATCAGTCTTTTCTTAGCAACTGCATAACAATCATCAGAACACTTTGATAACCACATAGCAACTTCCTGGCTAACACCCACAACAACCTAGCATGGGAGCAGGTTGGCACAGAGAAACACCACTAGAAGTGTCTAGCTATATGAGCCTAAAATGTCATTGACTTTTTTTAAGACACAACCCAGTTTGAGCTTTAACCCTTTCCACCTTTATTTGTTCTCCTAAGTAGACAGAAATAATATGACCTGCATCTGTCTAGAAAATACAGTATATCTGTCCAACACAGTTCCTGAGGTGAGACCATTTCCCGTTTCCCGTTTAAGGATGAAAGAGCTCTGAACGGAGAAAAACAAAGGCAAATATTTAAAATCAAAATGAACCCAGTCATTTCTTGACAGGTTTACCCTAAAAACAGTCCTGACCTCTGCTGCTCACCACTCTTCCTGGCCTTCTTTTTAAAGTGTGTGTGTGTGTGTGTGTGTGTGTTTCCTGATCACAGGGGGCGGAGACCAGAAAACGTTCCCCGACTCTGAGCAGTCAATTCAAGCGCTCTCTTGAGCTGTTGATGCGCACGTTGAGTGTGTGTCAGCCGTTCTTCGTCCGCTGCATCAAACCCAATGAGTTCAAGAAACCCATGGTGAGTTAAACCAGCATTACTTTAGAGCTACTGTAGAATGCTAAATCATAACTAGTTACACTTTACAATAGGGTTTCATTTGTTACCTTTATTTAATGCAATAGCTAACATGAACTAACTATGATCAATATATTTTACAGCATTTGCTAACGTTTGTTATTGTTAGTTTATAAAAACAATACAATTGTTCATTGTTTGTTAATCTGAGTTCATTAACGTATGTTAACTGGTACAACTTTTGATTTTAAAAATGTATTAGGGAATGTAGAAATGAACATTGACTGAGAATAAAAAATGCTGTAGAAGTAATGTTCATTGTTAGTTCATGTTAGCTAATGTAATGTAGGAATGTTGACAAATGAAACCTTACTGTAATGTGTTAACCCATAACTTAACTGATGATATTGGAGAATAAAAAATACGGATGTCAACAATAATATATTGGAATGTTTTTCAATTTCTAAAGGGACTCTTTTATTGAATGTTATTTAAGGATAATATCTTTTGTATATTTATTTATTGCTGATTGATTTGCTATTTGTCTTACTGTTTAACTGTTTGGAAATACATTATAATAAGTTTAAACATAGCAGAATTTGTGGTATATTAAGTGTCTTGTATTTCCAACTCCAACTTTGAAGAGATTTTTATGAGATAATCTCTCCATCTTTCTCCAGCTCTTTGATCTTGAGCTGTGCGTGAGGCAGCTCCGGTATTCTGGGATGATGGAAACCATCCGGATTCGCCGGGCCGGATACCCCATCCGCTACACTTTCGTCGAGTTTGTGGACAGATACCGCGTTTTGATGCCCGGAGTGAAACCTGCTTACAAACAGGTGAGTTAATGAATTCAGTGTCTCTAGAATAGGGAAATGCAGTGTGCTTCAACTAGTCTTTGTGTAACACATGTTTTTGACCTTAATATCATTTTATTTCGTTCTAATAAAGGCCTTGTGTTGGTTAATGGAAAGTGGGCATAACATTTTTAAAATTTTACTGTTCTCAAACAAAAAGGTCATTCATTTTTTAATCTTGTAAAAACAAAAAAGTAATGACCCTAACATAATATTTTACACTTTCTTTTAAGTTTAAGTCCTACTATAAATTAAATGCATTAATAATGAATGTGCCATTTTTTTTTCAATACTGCAGTGTGATGCCTATATATATATGTATACACACACAAACACTACTGTGTCTAAATTCTAAAATATAAATATATAAATTTATCTTGGTGTTCACCAAAACAGTTCGTCATCTACTCTCATATTATAATGCTTTCTTGACCATTTTTGGTCATTTTTTCCTTTAGGAGGACCTTAGAGGAACCTGTCAGCGTATCGCTGAAGCCATATTGGGCCGTGATGATGATTGGCAGATGGGAAAAACAAAGATATTCCTGAAGGTACTTAAATCTTATTATAATAAAATATCTTATTATAGAAGTACCAACTACTTATAACAATAAGACACCATTTGTGAAATGCTCTTCACAATCAATAACAGAAGGCAATATTTAAATAATAATTAAAAAATATGATTCTTTACTTAGGTCATGGAAAAATAAGCTCATCGTTGTTGCTGTTAAAAAAACATGTCAGGGGATTTTAGGCAGTCGTGTCAAACGTAGACAGTATTGACCTCAATATTCGTGTGTGTTTTTCTGCTGCCGGAAACGCTGCCCTCAGCCAGAGGTCAAAGATCAGGAACTAGCTTGTCCATTACTAAACTGCCAGGATGAGTTTTCCAGGGATTAGGTTTTATCACACCTTCCAGTTCTCTAAAACAGGAAATCCCACTCAGCAGGAAGGAAGAGAGGGCAGTGTCAATACACGTTGACAGGAAGTAACGACACCAGCAGGATCAGCACAGATACAGATCAATATGAGCCTTATTAATTGATCTGGTGATCAATGGAACATCACAGTTGTGTGTTTAAGTTTATAGTTAGTTATTGTGTCCTTTAAATACTTCTCTACCTTTGTCAGGACCACCATGACATGCTGCTGGAAATCGAGAGAGACAAGGCCATAACTGATAAGGTCATCCTCATTCAGAAAGTTGTCAGAGGATTCAAGGACAGGTACGAATGACTGCTGATGTTTAGTTTGTGTTGCAAGAACTCTGGGGGAAAATGCTAAAAATGAATTACACCCACTGTTTATTTGCATTTGTGGTCTGTGTTGTTTGATACACTTATGCAAATCAGATAACAGCCCAAACACACCACAGAAACATCATCTGGTCATCATTTGATGAATTCCTGCTGCCTTGATTGCTATAAAATGTGACAAATACATACCTTTAAATAAAAATACACTGTAATTTATGCACTGTACTGGTCATCTAGCAGTTTCATCATTGGTAGAATATACATTGGTGTAAACTATTTCAATACAAGCATTTCAGTCAAAAAATAAATAAATGTATGCAGAATGTCAAACCTTTAAAAATGCAACCCACAGAAACAGTTTAAATGTAGCCAATCTTTCAGTCAATGATGTTGACCCTTTTTGCAGGTGGTTTGCGATTTAGACATGTTTTTGTGCTGAAATGTGCTTCAAACACAATAAAAAACATTGTCATCTTTCCCACAGATCCAACTTCTTAAAGTTGAAGAAGTCCGCCATGTTGATCCAGAAAACATGGAGGGGTTATAACTGCCGGAAGAACTACTCAGCGGTTGGTCTCAAACATTCTCATATACTGTACAACTATAATGTGCAATTGTTGCCCTCCAGTATCATAACACTCATTTCCTGTCTCGTAGATGCGCGGTGGTTTCTCACGTCTGCAGGCATTGTATCGATCTCGCAAACTCTACCAGACGTACCATGTTACGCGACAGAGAATGATCCTTTTTGAGGGCCGCTGCAGAGGATACCTGGTGCGCCGGGCGTTTCGACACCGTCTTTGGGCCGTCATCACCATCCAGGCGTATACGAGGGGAATGATCGCCCGCCGACTCTACAAAAGACTCAAAGGAGAGGTGAGTACGACCGGATTTATTTGTAGATAACGATGTACGGTTTTACGATATAGAAAACGCATCACTCTGTTTTTCCATCCATCTCAGTACCGGCGGCGTTTGGAAGCGGAGAAGATGCGATTGGCTGAGGAGCAGAAGTTTAGGAACCAGATGAGTGCCAGGAAGGCCAAAGAAGAAGCCGAAAAGAAGCATCAGGAAAGATTGGCACTGCTGGCGCGAGAGGATGCCGAGCGCGAGAAGAAGGATCGAGAGGAGGCGCGGAGGAAAAAGGAAATGTTGGACCAGATGGAGAAAGCACGACATGAGCCGGTCAACGACTCTGATATGGTGGACAAGATGTTTGGCTTTTTGGGAACCACAAACTCATTCCCTGGTCAGGAGGGTCAAGCGCCTGCTGGGTTTGAGGTGAGGATGTGGATCTGTGGCTTTTACAGTCTAAACTAGGTGTGTTTGACTTCATGCGGCACTGGGTCTACTTGAAGCAGTGCATGCCAGTTGGTCATTTTGTTCGCCATCACAGTACCTCGGGAGCAGTTGGCTGGCACATTCTTCGCACACTGCAGAAGTTTCATTTCTTATTCAGTATTTTTGTCTTGTTTTTCAGTTCAAATATCTAAACATTCTTAAATCAAGGTACATTTATTTGAGAAGCCAATAAGATAAGATTGAAATAAAATATTAAGGATCGTTTTCTGGAAAATGTATCAAAATTAAGCGAGTTTTTGCATAAAACAAGAAGTTTATTTTTTTTCTCCTCTTTGGCTGATATTTTTCCACTGGTGCTCATAAATCCATATTTTTATAATTTTGTAATATTAATGTGGTAACACTTTACAATAAGATTTCATTAGTTAACATGAACTAATAATGAACTGCATTTTAACAGCATTTATTCATCTTTGTTAATGTTAATTTCAAAATTTTCTAATACATTATTACAATCAAAAGTTGTATTTATTAACATTAGTTAATGCACTGTGAGCTAACATGACCAACTGTATTTTTATTAACTCGTTAACAAAGATTAAAAAACAGTAACAAATGTATTGCTGATTGTTAGTTCATGTTAGTTAATACATTTACTAATGTTAAATGAAACCTTATTGTAAAGTTAATGTTATTTTATGCCATGTTTATCAAAATAAATGCGATAAGAAGTATAGACTCCCCTTTATTGGTATTTAAATAGCATATAGGCTTATGTTCAACTTTATTCGGTAACACTTTGCAATAAGGTTCATTAGTTAACATTAGTTAACAACATTAGTTAGCATGTACTAATAATGAACTGCAATTATACAGCATTTATTAATCTTTGTTCATGTTAATTTAAACATTTACTAATACTTTATTAAAATCTTGTTAACATTAGTCAATGCACTGTGAACTAACATGAACAAACAATAAACAGCTGTATTTTTATTAAATAATGTTATTAAAAATTAATAAATACAGTAACAAATGTATTGCTCATGGTTAGTTCATGTTAGTTAATACATTAACTAATGTTAACTAATGAGCCTTATTGTAAAGTGTTACCCTTTATTCTTGTATATGCAGGTGCTGTATACTGAGCAGTACATAAAGTATTAAATGAAAAGTGTTTACATGAAAACACCTGAAACATCTGTGTATTTGACAAATATTGCAGCTAATCTACTTAATCTGCAATAAATTAGGCAAACACCATGCCAGCATCCCTACGGGAACCAGAAAGTGTCCACAACTTCACGTCTCCGTTTTCATCTCCTCCCCGACTGCTAGCAGCAAATCTCTCCGATTGGTTAAATCCAGCCGTAGCCCATCACACCTTTTGTTTCCAGAGACACAAGCTGAACTAATTAACCAGCTGATTAACTGATCCCTCACCTCATTAATGAGTTGATTAACTAAGCTCCGGTGTAATTGTGTTTTCCTCAGGACCTGGAGCGAACGCACAGGGAGCTTGAGGAAGAAGACCTGGATGAAGCTCTTCCTCTCCCAGAGGATGATGTGGAAGACTTGTCGGAGTACAAATTTGCCAAGTACTCTGCCACATATTTCCAGGGTACGACCACTCACACTTACGTGCGCCGCCCGCTTAAACAGCCGTTACTGTTTCACGAGGACGAAGGAGATCAGCTGGTATGTGACCTTTGACTAATGACCCTCAAACGCACTTTAGATGTTAGAAAGTTGTCTAATGTTGCCTATGTAATGATGCTGTCTTCTAAGATACCTGCATTTTTAAAGGAAACATTGAATTGCATGTATCCTTCACATAGGATTGATCTATCTGTCTGTCTGTCTATCTATTCAATATTTGTATATACTATACATGTACACTACCGTTCAAAAGTTTGGGGTCGGTACGATTTTAAATACTTTTAAAAGAATTCTCTTCTGCTAACCATGGCTGCGCTTATTTGATTAAAAATACAACAAAAATCGGTTATAGTATTAAATATTATTCCAGTGTAAATCAGCTGTTTTCTGTGTGAATATATAGTAAAGTGTAATTTATTCCTGTGATCAAAGCTGAATTTTCAGCATCACCAGTGTCAGTGTCTTCAGTGTCAAATGATCATTCACAAATCAGTATAATATGAGGATTTGATGCTCAAGAAACATTTATTATTATTATCAATGTTGAAACAGTTGTTGGTCTGTCAGTTGTACAGTTTTTTTTTTTAGGATTCTTTGATGAATAGGAAGTTCAAAAGAACAGCATTTGTTTGAAATAGAATCTTTTGTAACATTATAAATGTCTTTACTGTCCTTGATAAATAAAAGTATTGATTTCTTTCCTCCAAAAAATAAAAATAAAATTCTCACTGACCCCAAACTTTTGAACGGTAGTGTATATAAATACTATACAGGTCCTTCTCAAAAAATTAGCATATTGTGATAAAGTTCATTATTTTCCATAATGTAATGATAAAAATTAAACTTTCATATATTTTAGATTCATTGAACACCAACTGAAATATTTCAGGTCTTTTATTGTTTTAATACTGATGATTTTGGCATACAGCTCATGAAAACCCAAAATTCCTGTCTCAAAAAATTAGCATATTTCATCCGACCAATAAAAGAAGTGATTTTAATACAAAAAAAAAAGTCAACCTTCAAATAATTATGTTCAGTTATGCACTCAATAGTCAATACTTGGTCGGGAATCCTTTTGCAGAAATGACTGCTTCAATGCGGCGTGGCATGGAGGCAATCAGCCTGTGGCACTGCTGAGGTGTTATGGAGGCCCAGGATGCTTCTATAGCGGCCTTAAGCTCATCCAGAGTGTTGGGTCTTGCGTCTCTCAACTTTCTCTTCACAATATCCCACATATTCTCTATGGGGTTCAGGTCAGGAGAGTTGGCAGGCCAATTTAGCACAGTAATACCATGGTCAGTAAACCATTTACCAGTGGTTTTGGCACTTTGAGCAGGTGCCAGGTCGTGCTGAAAAATGAAATCTTCATCTCCATAAAGCTTTTCAGCAGATGGAAGCATGAAGTGCTCCAAAATCTCCTGATAGCTAGCTGCATTGACCCTGCCCTTGATAAAACACAGTGGACCAACACCAGCAGCTGACATGGCACCCCAGACCATCACTGACTGTGGGTACTTGACACTGGACTTCAGGCATTTTGGCATTTCCTTCTCCCCAGTCTTCCTCCAGACTCTGGCACCTTGATTTCCGAATGACATGCAAAACTGAGCAACAGTCCAGTGCTGCTTCTCTGTAGCCCAGGTCAGGCGCTTCTGCCGCTGTTTCTGGTTCAAAAGTGGCTTGACCTGGGGAATGCGGCACCTGTAGCCCATTTCCTGCACACGCCTGTGCATGGTGGCTCTGGATGTTTCTACTCCAGACTCAGTCCACTGCTTCCGCAGGTCCCCCAAGGTCTGGAATCGGTCCTTCTCCACAATCTTCCTCAGGGTCCGGTCACCTCTTCTCATTGTGCAGCGTTTTTTGCCACACTTTTTCCTTCCCACAGACTTCCCATTGAGGTGCCTTGATACAGCACTCTGGGAACAGCCTATTTGTTCAGACATTTCTTTCTGTCTCACCCTCTTGCTTGAGGGTGTCAATGATGGCCTTCTGGACAGCAGTCAGGTCGGCAGTCTGACGCCCGTTTCACACATACTCCGTTTGCAGTGCGTATGCGGTGCGTATTTTTTTCCGTACCCATGTTAACAGGTTAGAGCTTTCACACTGCACGCGGATGCGGTCCGTCGATCCGTTCCAGTTGCGGTGCGTATACAGCAGTGCAGAGATCGTTTCCGCACCGAGTCTATTTCTGCTGTGCTGCAAACGCTGAATTAAAGTGACAGCGCACGGTTCGTGGTCAAAATGAACACAGACTGACCTGAATATGTAGTAATTTCACCATAAATGCATTTAATTCAATAAAATGTAGTAATCTCACCATAAATGTATTTAATTAAATAAAATGTAACCATAAATGCATTTAATTAAATACTACTTTGTTCACAGTCATCTTTTTACTTTAAGACCGGGGTAAAGCAAAGAAAGCTACAATTTACTTCAACAAGGCCACATAATGAACGACACTCGTCTCATTCGTTGAGGTGGAAAAACAAGTTATTTGTGACATGCAAGATTTATTGTATACAGATTTGAATTATGCAAAAGAAAAGGTATGAGTCTGCTGTTTTTGTCAATTTTAAGTTTTAATTTAAAATGTTTGCGATTTTAATATAAGTACATGGTTAAATATGTTACCACTTGCTTGAGCAACTTAATATAGCCTATAATCTAGGCCTATATAAAAGTAATGCATTGAATAATACGTTGTTTAAATTGTGTTTTAAACGTGAATAGGCCTACAAAGAGAATTGCACTGGAGGCAAAAACTTTTGCTGCTGATAACTTGATTTGATTGATGATTTTTTGAAATACAAATAGTGAGTAAATGTGTTTGTGGTACTGCCGCGGATCAGTTGCGCACTGCAAACGCACGCAGCATATGTGAAAGCACTATAGCGCGTGCTGCTCCTGTACCGCACCGCATACGCACTGCACACGGAGTATGTGTGAAACGGGCGTTACCCATGATTGCGGTTTTGAGTAATGAAACAGGCTGGGAGTTTTTAAAAGCCTCAGGAATCTTTTGCAGGTGTTTAGAGGTAATTAGTTGATTCAGATGATTAGGTTAATAGCTCGTTTAGAGACCCTTTTCATGATATGCTAATTTTTTGAGACAGGGATTTTGGGTTTTCATGAGCTGTATGCCAAAATCATCAATATTAAAACAATAAAAAACCTGAAGTATTTCAGTTGGTGTGCAATGAATCTAAAATATATGAAAGTTTAATTTTTATCATTACATTATGGAAAATAATGAACTTTATCACAATATGCTAATTTTATGAGAAGGACCTGTATATAAAAACTTTATAGCTTTCTTAAAACGAATGTAAATGTATATTTTATATAAATATACATATTTTAATAAATATAAATGTATATAAAACTGTGAACATAATATATTTATATATACAGGTCCTTCTAAAAAAATTAGCATATTGTGATAAAGTTCATTATTTTCCATAATGTAATGATAAAAATTAAACTTTCATATATTTTAGATTCATTGCACACCAACTGAAATATTTCAGGTCTTTTATTGTTTTAATACTGATGATTTTGGCATACAGCTCATGAAAACCCAAAATTCCTGTCTCAAAAAATTAGCATATCATGAAAAGGGTCTCTAAATGAGCTATTCACCTAATCATCTGAATCAACTAATTAACTCTAAACACCTGCAAAAGATTCCTGAGGCTTTTAAAAACTCCCAGCCTGTTTCATTACTCAAAACCGCAATCATGGGTAAGACTGCCGACCTGACTGCTGTCCAGAAGGCCATCATTGACACCCTCAAGCAAGAGGGTAAGACAGAAAGAAATTTCTGAACAAATAGGCTGTTCCCAGAGTGCTGTATCAAGGCACCTCAGTGGGAAGTCTGTGGGAAGGAAAAAGTGTGGCAAAAAACGCTGCACAATGAGAAGAGGTGACCGGACCCTGAGGAAGATTGTGGAGAAGGACCGATTCCAGACCTTGGGGGACCTGCGGAAGCAGTGGACTGAGTCTGGAGTAGAAACATCCAGAGCCACCGTGCACAGGCGTGTGCAGGAAATGGGCTACAGGTGCCGCATTCCCCAGGTCAAGCCTCTTTTGAACCAGAAACAGTGGCAGAAGCGCCTGACCTGGGCTACAGAGAAGCAGCACTGGACTGTTGCTCAGTTTTGCATGTCATTCGGAAATCAAGGTGCCAGAGTCTGGAGGAAGACAGGGGAGAAGGAAATGCCAAAATGCCTGAAGTCCAGTGTCAAGTACCCACAGTCAGTGATGGTCTGGGGTGCCATGTCAGCTGCTGGTGTTGGTCCACTGTGTTTTATCAAGGGCAAGGTCAATGCAGCTAGCTATCAGAAGATTTTGGAGCACTTCATGCTTCCATCTGCTGAAAAGCTTTATGGAGATGAAGATTTCATTTTTCAGCACGACCTGGCACCTGCTCAAAGTGCCAAAACCACTGGTTAATGGTTTACTGACCATGGTATTACTGTGCTCAATTGGCCTGCCAACTCTCCTGACCTGAACCCCATAGAGAATCTGTGGGATATTGTGAAGAGAAAGTTGAGAGACGCAAGACCCAACACTCTGGATGAGCTTAAGGCCGCTATCGAAGCATCCTGGGCCTCCATAACACCTCAGCAGTGCCACAGGCTGATTGCCTCCATGCCACGCCACATTGAAGCAGTCATTTCTGCAAAAGGATTCCCGACCAAGTATTGACTATTGAGTGCCTAACTGAACATAATTATTTGAAGGTTGACTTTTTTTTTTGTATTAAAAACACTTCTTTTATTGGTCGGATGAAATATGGTAATTTTTTGAGACAGGAATTTTGGGTTTTCATGAGCTGTATGCCAAAATCATCAGTATTAAAACAATAAAAGACCTGAAATTAGGGATGGGGCCGATCCGATCCAGTATCGGTATCGGGACCGATACCAGCGTAATTCACGTATCGGATTTTCCCGATCCAACCTGCGGAGATATCCGATATCCATGAGCCATGTCTGCGCTTTAACGTAGTCTGCTGAAACGACTCCAAAAGTGATTCCCGCGGCCCGCCGGCTAGTCTGCTAGCTGGCTGCAAACTGTGGGTTGGATATCCTGAACGGAGGTGCGGCTCAATGAGACACAGAGACCCCCCCTCAGGAAATCCATTCCGCAGTTTGCAGCCAGCTAGCAGGATAGCATTGAGCTGCCAACATGTTCGCTGTGTGGAAATCCTATGGTGGAAATACTTCACACTGGAAACACCACAGCAGAGCAAGACAGCAAAATGCAATGTTTGCAAAGCCGTATTAATTAAACCATTTGTCTGTGATGCATGTTTGCTATTCGCAGTCCAGAAGAGAAAGAGAGAGATCTCTCATGGGCCTTTCACACAGGACGCGGAAAGCGCTGCGCTGCGCTATGAAACCCATTCATTTCAATGGCTTGCGCCGCGCGAAGACGTTTTGTTGCTGCGTCGAGCAAAGCGCAAGCGCAGCGGTGCGCACCATTGACTTGCTCGCGCGCACGCCGCGGTCAAAGTTCAAAATAGTTTAACTTTTGCCGCTGCGCTCTGTGACGATTATCAGCGCGGCCAATAGAAACGGGACATCCAAACAAACACGGAAATCAAAATGGATGAACGGCTAGTACTGTGTGTATCGGAATTTCCTGAGCTCTATGATACAAGTTTGAGGTCGTATAGGGACATCGGCAGAAAAGCTGTGTCATGGAGACATATCTCCATTCAAGTTGGCATGTCAGGTGTGTTTTAATATATATATAATTGGTTCCTTTGTGTCAGCTTTAATGTTTGAATAAATGTTTTATTCTAAAAAAGAACTGAGCTCATGATTCGTGTGTTGATTTCTTCTCATTAGCAGGACTAGTGCTATCGCTCGCTTCTTAGCACGGGACAGATACATAACGTTAGTTTACTGCTGACCGAAAGGAGGAACAACAATCAAAATAACTATACTTATTACTGACATATAGAACTCCCGCTTAAAAGGTTTTTGAAAACTCCGCCTACTTTGCTCTGGCATAGCGCAGCGCAAATCGCGTTGTATCTGAAGGGCAACGCTGAACCCAGCGGCCAGCGCAGCGCAGCGCAGCGCATTCCGCGTCCTGTGTGAAAGCCCCTTCAAGCGGTGCCACAGCGCGCACAACACGACAGCCCATCAGCATGATCGGTGATTGTTGTAAAATGCAGTCTCTACTGTTGCTAAATTGCGGGACGCTTTTAATAATAAAAAAAGCTATTAAAAGCACAAAAATCTGCGCAAGAGAAGCTGTTCCCGCGTCGCGCGCTCCGAAACAGACCGCAACGAGACAAGCACATTATACTTTGGGCTTCATATGCACGTCTAAACGATCAAATGTAGCCTACACAAAAATGTCAAAATGACCGGCTTGGAGATTCACTTAAACAGTTTGTCTAAAATGGACGTAGTTATGGAAATAGTTGGGAGAAAATATGGTGCACTCGTTCTTAAAGGGGAAGCAGTCTAATAAACATGCTGACGATTGCTCCATTACTGAGAATCAAACAACAAAAGGCAAAGAGAAAATCACTCACAGCTCTTGAATGAATAACTTTAGCTTTAATAAGCATAAATCTATCTATGAAAAACTTTGCAGTGCTATTTTACTTTTGATTACTTTATTATAATTATTTTTAGACCATACCTGAATATTGTTAGTAGACCTGAAATTAAAGCACTGTGTAGGCCTGTATAATGTGTATCTTTGTTTAATTGTCTATCTTTTGTTTATCTATTGTTTAATATATATATATATATATATATATATATATATATATATATATATATTGACATACATGCATACATACGTACATATCATACTTGCCTGTAGAGAGGAGTTTATTTCAGCATCATATAAAATCAACAATAATGATAATAATAATATTAAAGCAAACACAGCTCTGGTATCGGAAAAGTATCGGTATCGGCCGATATCCAAATTCAGGTATCGGGATCGGATCGGAAGTGAAAAAATGTGGATCGGTGCATCCCTACCTGAAATATTTCAGTTGGTGTGCAATGAATCTAAAATATATGAAAGTTTAATTTTTAACATTAAATAATGAACTTTATCACAATATGCTAATTTTTTTAGAAGGACCTGTATATATATATATGTGTGTGTGTGTGTATAATATATGTGATAAATATATATATATACAATATACGTATATATTCAATATTATTTAGTAATTGAAAATGACTACACATATTAAAAAACTATAATATATATATATATATATATATATATATATATATATATATATATATATATATGAAAAGCTATGTATAAAAACAGTAACAATTCACAATGAGGTCTCATTTGTTAACATTAGTTAATGCATTAACTAACATGAACTAACAATGAACAATACATGTGTTACAGTATTTAATAATCTTTGTTAATGTTATAAAAATACTGTCGTTCATTGTTTGTTCATGTTCATTTTTTTGTAATGTATTAGTAAATGTTGAAATTAATATTAACTAAGATTAATAAATGCTGTAGAAGTATTGTTCATTCTTAGTTCATGTTATCTAATGTTAACTAATGAAACCTTTAATGAATTTTGTCTAAATAAAATATAAATAGCAAAATACTGAATATTTAAATATATAATATATTTAAAATATTTACATGTACTGTAGTATATATTAAATTACATACCAATTATATATAATTATAATATAATATATAATAAATCCATTTTTAATAAATATAAATGTTTTATATATATATATTTATATATATATACACACACAGTGTATATATATGTATACACAGTATTAGAACATATATACATTTAAATGTTTTTTTAATAAATATTGTCTAAATATTGAATATTTTTACTAACTTGTGAAAGACTTGTATGGCTTAATATGATATGATATGATATGATATGATATGATATGAATGAGATTTAATTGTTCGTATATAAATGTTTGTGTACTCCTCGTCCTGCAGGCTGCTCTGGCCGTGTGGATCACGATTCTCCGGTTCATGGGTGACCTTCCAGAACCCAAATACCACACGGCCATCAGCGACGGCAGCGAGAAGATTCCTGTCATGACCAAGATCTACGAGACGCTTGGCAAGAAAACCTACAAGAGAGAGCTGCAGGCTCTGCAGGGAGAAGGAGAGGTACTGGAGGCAAAGAAAGAGTGAAGGAGAAGATTACAAATACACCAGGAACATTAATGCACGTTTTCATGATTTATAAGTCACTTTATGCGTCCATCTCTTACAGAACACTCACATTGACAGTCACAAAAAGAGCAGTGTGCGTCACAAGCTGGTGTCGCTCACCCTGAAGAAGAAGTCGAAGATTACAGAGGAGGTGAGTGATGCTGTTACCATGATGATTTTATCATGGTACCCTTCCTTATTCCTTTCTTTCCACAAGCGCTCTTTTGGTTTTTGAACTCAGTGACCCTCTTAAGACACTGATTTCACAGGTATGAGCCACTGCTATGCAGATATTCATTCCCCTGTCAGCAAAGGAGGTTATTAGGTGTCATGAACTTTCCTTCCACCAAACAGATGTGAAAGAACCAATCGGCTATTAATTGCACAAAAAATAACAATTAACTAGATGAAACCACAACCACCAAATGTGGGTCACTGGATAAAAAACTTTAGATCTGTCTTTAAATGGACACATGACATTTTTATACAAAGGTAGACACCTGTTATTATGTATCTTGATGCATTGAAAATGAACTGATCTGTATGGAATTTGGACCCATTCCCCTGCTGAACCTTTTATTTAAGTCTCCTACTTCTCCTACTATACATTTTCAGTGTTTAATGGTGACAATTATCACGTCTGGTCTAATGTTCCCCTTCTTACTCCCTAGCCTAGACGTTTAATAGCCAAAGAGTTAATAGCCTTAAACGTAACACCATCTCATCATGTTTTTTGTGTTTTCTTCTATTTCTTTTGCTCCATCATGCATGCTGGGCCACTGCTATTGTCAATGAATGTTTAGCTCATTATTTGCAATTTGTATCAAATTAAAGTTTAAAAAGAATAACCAATCAGCTTCCTCAGATACAAAACATCTTGACTTTAAAGAAGACGGATCGATTTAGTAACGTTGACATCTACCGTACAATAGCTATTAAACTTCTTTTAAACTGACTTTTTAACATGTTCATTTAAATTAGTGTACAGTTGCTATATTAATGCTTCATTCATTCATTCAAATAAATGTCCATCTTTGTTGTGGCTATTTTGGTGGATTGCATTTATATTTCCAGTGCTTTATCTGATGTATTTTGTTCATTTCAAACCTGATCCTGATTTAAAGTATTTTCCTCTTTTTTCTCTCTCTCTAGGTGACGAAGCGTCTGAATGATGGTGAATACACAGTCCATGGAAACAGCATGCTGGAGGACCGACCCACATCCAATCTGGAGAAGCTACACTTTATCATCGGCAACGGCATCCTTCGGCCAGGCTTGAGGTCAGACACTGGATATGAAAAAATATAATATAGATTTAATCACCCTCAAAAGAAATGTATATGTATACACACACACACACACACACACACACACACACACACACACACACACACACACACACACACACACACACACACACACACACACACACACACACACACACACACACACACACACACTATATATATACATATATATATATATATTAGTGTGTGTGTGTGGTTCAGGTATTCCCTACCCAGGTATTCTTTAACCTTGAAAGGACATGTATAGTCCCCATGAGGAAAACGCTGGCTTATAAATCATACTACATGTTGTTTTTGGAAAATGTAAAAATGCAGAAGTTTTGTGTGATGGGTAGGTTTAGGGGTAGGGTTAGTGTAAGGGGATTGAATATATCCCTGTTTGTACAGCATAAAATTCATTGTCTATGGAAAGTCCTCATAAAACATGTAAACCAAGTGAGTGTGTGTGTGTGTGTGTGTAACAACAACCCAAACAACCCTAAACAATCCTCTTCCTGCTGTTTCTTCCAGAGATGAGATCTACTGTCAGATCTGTAAGCAGCTGACCCAGAATCCCTCTAAAAGCAGTCACGCCCGCGGCTGGATCCTCATGTCTCTGTGTGTCGGCTGCTTCGCTCCATCCGAGAAGTTTGTGAAGGTGAGAAATGCTGCTTATTTATAAACTCTTTTCTTTTGTCACTCTTCACATTATCTTCTCTTCTCGTTTCCTCTTCTTACATGTAGCTTTATCTGTGATCGGTGCATGTGTAATATTTCAACCACAGACAAATGCTTTAATCATTTCTGGTAAATATTTAGGTACTTACTAATATATGGGTACATTTATTTGACCATCAGAGACTCAACATTTGATATTGAAGATGTATTTTTTTTTGTTCCCCCTTGAAATAGTGATAAAAAATAGCATTGTGAGTTTTCAAGGTTAAAAAATTTCACTGCTGTCAAAATGTATTATAGAAGTACATGTGCTTTGACTTTGCCAATATGTTCCTTGCCAATATTTTTGCCGAAACCAAGATATTTTAATGTGAAAGCAGCTTCTGACACGCTCTAAAGTTTCATTAAGCTACATTAAAAATAATTTGAAATATATATCTGTCATCTACTGTTTTGCGGTGTGTATAACACCTTTAACCTTATTATTTGTTATTCTCAGGTTAGGTAAAGTAAATCGAGTCTGGCCTAAATTATAAGCATTTTAAATTACTTACACTTTGGTCTGAAGACTTCTCTGTGGTACGTTCTTGCTTAAAGTCAAGTCAAGTCAAGTCAAATATATTTATATAGCGCTTTTCACAATACAGATTGTATCAAAGCTGCTTCACAGTATCAATCAAAACAACCTAAGAGTGTTTGTTTATTACTGGAAAAAAGACATCCAAGCTTGGTAGAGCTAGTCAATGGTATGATGGGTCATTTAATTTGAAAATCCCCAAACTGAGCAAGCCAAAGGCAACAGTGGCAAGGAACCGAAAAACTCCATCAAGTGACCCGATGGTGTCCTAAAACTCCATCAGATGACCCGACGGAGAAAAAAAAAACCTTGGGAGAACCCAGGCTCAGTGGGGGCCAGTTCTCCTCTGGCGTTTATGAAGTAGAGGCCGAATTTACAGTAACTGTAAGATAAAAATTTTATATGAATGCCTGACTAAAAAGATGCGTCTTTAGTCTAGTTTTAAACTGGGAGAGCGAGTCTGAGCAACGAACAATATCAGGAAGGCTATTCCAGAGCTTCGGAGCTAAATGTGAAAATGCTCTCCCTCCTTTGGTGGATCTGGATATCCTAGGAATGACCAGAAGCCTCGAATTTAGTGATCTTAAAGAGCGCGATGGATTATAGGGCGATAGAAGATCCGTTAAATAGACTGGAGCTAAACCATTTAGAGCTTTATAAGTCAAAAGCAATACCTTGTAATTAATACGGAACTTTATAGGTAACCAATGAAGTGACGATAAAATCGGTGTTATATGATCATATTTTCTTGATCTAGTAAGAACTCTAGCGGCTGCATTTTGGACTAACTGTAGCTTGTTTATTGAAGATGCAGGACAACCAGCTAATAAAGCATTACAGTAATCTAGTCTCGAGGTCATGAATGCATGAACTAACTTTTCTGCATCAGAGTCTGATAGCATATTACGTAGCTTAGCAATGTTTCCAAGGTGGAAAAAGGCTGTTTTTGTAACATATGAAATGTGCTTTTCAAAAGACAGGTTGCAGTCTAATGTAACACCCAGGTCTTTTACTGTAGCGGATAAAGTAACAGGGCATCCTAATATGTTAAAGTCGTGCTGTGAAAAGTTTTGTGGACGGTTTTTAGAACCGATAAGTATTACCTCTGTCTTGTCTGGATTTAATAAAAGAAAATTACGCGTCATCCAATCTTTTATATCTTTAACACACTCTGTCAATTTGGATAATTTAGCGTATTCATCTGGCCGTGATGAAATATATATTTGAGTGTCATCAGCATAACAATGGAAACTAATTCCATGTTTCCTTAGAATATTACCAAGTGGCAGCATATATATTGAGAATAATAAAGGGCCTAACACAGATCCCTGCGGCACTCCATAGTTTGCCGAAGTTACGATCGATTTTTCTCCATTTAAGTAGACGAAATGGTAGCGTTCAGATAAGTATGACCTGAACCAGCTTAATGCTTGTCCTTGAACACCAGTGTAATTTTGAAGTCGATCTAAGAGTATTGTGTGATCTATAGTGTCGAACGCAGCGCTAAGATCGAGTAAAACTAGTACTGAGATACAGCCTTGGTCAGAAGCTAAAAGTAAATCATTTGTGATTCTAACAAGCGCAGTTTCAGTGCTATGATGTGGCCTGAATCCAGACTGAAACTTTTCATAGATGTCGTTTTCTTGCAAGAAAGAGCCGAGTTGAGCGAACACAACTTTTTCTAATATTTTAGACATAAATGTAAGATTTGAAATGGGTCTGTAGTTTGCTAGGTTATTTGGGTCTAATTGTGGTTTCTTAATAAGAGGTTTTATAACTGCCAGCTTGAATGTGCTTGGAACATGACCTAAAGATAAAGACGAGTTAATGATATTGAGAAGAGGCTCTTCCACTACAGGTAACACTTCTTTCAATAGTTTAGTTGGTATAGGATCTAATAAGCATGTTGTTGTTTTAGATGAAGCGATAAGTTTATTTAACTCTTTTTGTTCTATGGTTGTAAAGCATTGTAATTGTTCTCGCGGGGTGATAATTGCGACTGAATTACAAGGCGCGAGCAAAGATTGAGCGTTTACGATTGTGGTTCTGATGCTTTCAATTTTCTCGGTGAAGAAGTTCATGAATTCATTACTACTAAACTGTAAAGAGGTATTTTGTTCAGGCGACGTCTGTTTATTTGTTAGTCTAGCCACGGTATTAAATAAAAACCTTGGATTATTTCGGTTGTTTTCTATTAGTTTGCGGAGATGCTCAGCCCTGGCCGTTTTAAGGGCCTTTTTATAACGTGACATACTGTCTTTCCACGTGATTCTAAAGACCTCTAAATGAGTTTTTTTCCATTTACGCTCTAAATTACGGGTCTCTCTCTTTAAAGCATACGTAGTATTATTGTACCATGGTGCAATACTTTTTTCTCTGACCTTTTTCAATATAATGGGTGCAACAGTATCCAATGTTCTAGAGAGAATGGAGCACATAGTGCTAGTTAATTCGTCTAATTCATCTGTTTGTTTGGGTTCGGGCAGCAGCTGAGTCAGATCAGATAAGCTATTTGAGAAATGATCTACGGTGGATGGAAGGATTGTTCTACCTGGTCGATAACGCGGCGCAGCATGACATATTATAGGAGTGAGTAGGCCTAATATACAAGTTACCATGTAGTGGTCAGTGACATCATCACTTTGTGGAATGATATCTATATCGGTTGGATCGGTTCCGTATGATATAATTAAATCGAGTGTTTGATTAAGACGATGAGTTGGTCCGGTGACGTTTTGCTTGACTCCGAAGGAGTTTAATAAATCTGTGAACGCAGCCCCTAACGCATCATTTGTGTTATCTACGTGTATGTTAAAATCTCCAACAATTAATGCTTTATCGACCTTGACCAATAGATCTGATAGAAAGTCTGCAAACTCTTTTAGGAAATCGGCGTAAGGCCCTGGAGGTCTATATATGGTAGCCAATGCTAGAGATAATAGGGATTTTTTTCTTACATCTAAGAGCGTAACATTTAACACAAGTACTTCAAACGAATTAAACCTGTGACGAGTTTTCTGAGTAACATTAAGAATATCTCTGTAGATTGTTGCAACACCGCCGCCACGACCGATCAGACGGGGCTCATGCTTATAACAGTATCCTGGTGGAGTAGACTCATTTAGACCGAAATAATCATTTGGTTTAAGCCAGGTTTCAGTAAGACACAGAACATTGAAATTATTATCTGTGACCATTTCATTTACAATAACCGCCTTAGGTGTGAGCGATCTAATGTTTAGAAGACCTAGCTTTATGAATTGTTTTTGTTTTTGTTCACTAATAGCGAGATTTTTTGTTTTAATAACAATTAGATTTTTTCTTGATCCCGCGGTAGATTTATTATTTGATCTCAGTAAACGAGGAATAGACACAGTTTCTATGCAATGTTCTACACTAGTAGTAATATCGATTAGATTGGTGCAGTAGAGACTGTGATTTGGATTTTTGGTTACTAGTCAAACGGTCTTTAACATCTTGGAGATGTTATCCGACATAAGATCTGCTCCGATTCTACTTGGGTGTAAGCCATCAGCGCGGAAAAGCCTCGGTCGCACCCAAAACAGATTCCAATTATTTACAAAGAGCAGTTTCTGCTCATTGCACCATGACAATAACCATTCATTTAGCGCGAATAATCTACTGAACTTTTCATGCCCTTGTCGGTACGTAGGAAGCGGTCCAGACACAATAATCGATGTTTCAGGCGATGTTCTGCGTACCGTATCAATAAGGCTCCTGAAGTCTTTCTTCAGAACCTCCGTCTGTCGCAGCCTAATGTCGTTAGCTCCCGCGTGCAGCACAACAGCTCCGACGCGCTCGTCACCGTTCAAGATCTCAGTTACTCGCGCAGTGATATCGAGAACACGAGCACCAGGAAAGCAATGAGTGTGCACTAGGGCTGTAACGATACGCGATATAAAATCGAAATCGCGATACTCAGGTCCACGATCCTGTATCGCGATGTGAGAAGGCAGAATCGCGATCACACCCCTTCCAACTCCCAGAGTTATCCTTCCTGTCCAGAACCAGGGCTCGAATTTCGGCGCGGGATTGCGGGTATTGCGCATAATTCTAATCATTCCCGCAGGTCTCCCATTTATAATGCGGGAAATTCCCGCAATCGTAATCCACACAGATAATAAAATCAAATCATTCTTTTAACAACTATCTTCCAGACGCAATTTCACAAACAGCGTGAGTGTTCAGCGGGGCCGCGCGTCTTCTATCTCTTCCAGGGGCGGAGTGGGACCAAAAAATCTACCGGGAAATTTCGTAGACCACCGGCCCTCGTCGCCGGCAGGGCCGGATTAAGAGCCCCCTGGGCACAATGTCTTGTAGGTCCCCTCTTAGGCAGGCCAAATGTATATTTTGTCCAGGGACATTTTAATACGGCATTTACAGTTTTACTGATTTAAAAGTAACTTTGTTGTACTATGCTGGAGTAAAGTTCATAAATGGTCGTTCTTTCCCATAGGAATTTTTAAAACTATGTTGGGTGGACCTCTGTGCCTCTAGGGGGGTTCGGGGGCATGCTCCCCCGCAAGATTTTTTTTTACATTTTAAGGTTAAATGCATCAATCTCGTGCTCTTTGAGAGATCAAAATTAAGAGCTTCAACCCATGAACTGCTCGTTGAACAAAGAAAAAGCATTGATTTGTACCAGGACAATAAAGAGGGCATCTTTTTAGTTATGAGAGTCTCAGTCTGCATTACATTATCAATGATGTTTTAGGATGCCAAACAATTATTATTATAATGTAATAATGATTTATATAATTATTCCTATGACGTAAAATCCATTTAGCCTATAAATGTACTATATAAATGAAAATGAATATTTCAAAGTATATTTTAGCCTACATTACACTATAATATAGGACAATTACAATATTTTTGTCCTTATTTCTTCATTTGCAAGAAATAAACCCTTGAGCTTTTATTTAGGAGAAAACACCAGATAGCCATGCTGATCGCGTGAGCAAAGTAATCACGCAGCACAGACAGGATGCCTATTCTTAAAGTCTTGTGCTGTTTTATAAAGACACAAAGCCATATCATGGTTTCAATTTTAGTTCGTTGGCAAAATATAACGCTAGAGACCTTAATGTTAGGTTATACATTTTACATCTTTACATATGTGTTGGGAAAAGGGAGAAGAGAGAGTTCGGCAAAAGGCGGATTCGAACTCGGGTCGAGCGCATCAAAAGCTGCTTTCAAGCACTTCACGCCCAACGACCTACGCCACTGTAGCTGTTTCGTAACGAGTGTCTTTTTGCATTAAAGACAGGCACTTAGTGCAAATATACTCTGTTATAGAAAATGTTTAAAAAAAAATGTTTTCTTCCCCTCGCTTGGGCCCCAAGTGCGCATGGCGAATTTGCAATGAATATATTTTATCAGACCGGCCCTCGCGGCCTCGAAACAATACCGGCCCACCGGGAAAACTCCCGACTCTCCCGATTGCCACTCCGCTACTGATCTCTTCTCATAATGTGTTGCGCAAGGCAGGCATCAAGCGCTGCGGCGATAATACACACTCGCGTTTTGGAGTCGGGACCATAGACTGTAAGGTCGGGACATGACGGAATATTCACTTGCACAATCGGGCCAGCAGTGCATCGTGACTGAAGTCTTTTTAAGTCTTACCAGTTTAAACATTCAAGCGATTTTAAACTAATCAGTGCTCGCGCGCTCTCTGAGATTATTTTCTATGCGCACATTCATAGAAAATCCGCCTCAAAAACAGCTAGCTAGTAACTATTTTTCGCGGATTATATTGTTTTAACACGCAAAATTGTCAATTTCGGTCTTTGTGAGTAGGCTATACTCTAAATATAGTCGGTTTTGTCTTTAATAAGCATAAAACGCATGCCATAATGAACACAGGATACGTGCACTAGCTCTTAAAGTGAACGCAGCCATATGTGTCTGTCATTAATTTTGTTGTCAAAACAACAAAAGATGGCTTTAAGTTAAAGGAATCAGGATTAATAGCCTATGTATTTAATTTATTCAGGACTAAAATACTACCCAGTGTTATTTTCCATTTGATTACTTTATTGAGTATCTGTATATGAATAGGCTACTAGTGTTAGACCTATTCAAAAACTTTTCTCTTTAATTGTCTTTATTTGTATCTTTATTCTATTGTATTTATTTGTGCTACTTTTTTCAATTTAATTAAACAATTTAAATCAAGCTTCCTTGTGATGTGTAAATTCTTAACAACAATAGGCTATTACCCCATTGTAAAAATGCAATGAGCGCAAACATTTAGGCAAGGTAAATGTAATAATTTTGTTTGGAAAAAATGCCCCCCCTTTCTCCCCCTCAAATGATAAATTATTTAAAATTTGGCAATTTCAGCATTATGGACGTGAAATTTGCAGCCAAAACTTGAAATATAAATTCTCAGAAAGTGCATTAAATTAATCCTCAATTGACCGGCAACACGTCCAACATGCAGAACATGCACCATCCGGAAATCAATTTAGTTGGAGTACAGAACACAGCCCAAAAGCAGCAGCCTACACTGCCTAGTATAGTATAATAATTTGCATAGTTATTATTGTTTTTTGGTGTTTAGATTATACAGGTTTTTCCTAATGTTATTTAATAAAAATACCGGTATTTTTTTTCTTCTCTCAAAATCTCTTTTTTCCACCACAAGCCCCGCCCCCTCAAGCCCCGCCCCCGTGATAGAATCGCGATACGAATCGAATCGTGGGTCAAAAATCGTGATACGAATCGAATCGTGGGTTTGGTGTATCGTTACAGCCCTAGTGTGCACCTTACTTTTACCTAACGTAGCATGGACGTGTCGGACCGTGGAATCGCCGATGATCACAGCATCGTGTTCCGTTTCACGAAGAGGGGAGAAGCGGTTCTGGGTGGAGATCTCGAAAACCGGGAGGGGCGAAAAGATTCTTGTCCTGGCTCGCGGCTTCCGCGGAACCACCCAGGCTTCGTGGTGGTGTGTTGGAGCCGGAGTGAATGAAACCATGGCTGATCGTGACCTGGACGCTCGGGACCAATGCTGAGAAACGCGTGGAGTGGACGAGGTCAGGGACAGCGGGTTACTAACGTTAATCACTGATCCGTGTGCATCAGCGCGTGATGTTTCAAGAGCTAAACGCCGGTCTCTCAGCTCAGCTTGTCTCTCTAGAAGGTCACGGATCTGTTTTTCTACTGCCTCTAATTCAGACTGCACCGCGAGCAAATCAGATTTGTTCTCATCTGCACCAAAAGGTAAATAACATACATCTGATATATTCGCCATTTTAACAGATGGACAGTAAGTTAGCAATGATGCAACCAGTGATGCTATTAATATTTATAGCACTACTAATTTATGACTCGAGTCTTAGGTATAATAAATAGTCTCTGGTATAATCCGTCTTTTTAGTGGAACGAGTGTAATGTAGACGCAGGATAGACGGGAAAATGTTCGTTTGTAAATGAGTAAGAACGCGTTTGGCAATCGATCGCAGGGCGAGCAGCAGTGAAGCAGTGTCTCGCTCTACAACCAACAACAAAAAGTTCCAACCGTATTTGCGGTTAGTAAGTGAGTGTAAAGAACGCGTTTGGCAATCGATCGCAGGGCGAGCAGCAGTGAAGCGGTGTCTCGCTCTACAACCAACAACCAAAGGTTAAAGCCTTACTAACGAGGCTTTGATTTTTAGTGTTGTATTTTGTAATCAATTAAATTTTAATATCAATATTATTTTTTTATAATAAACAAAAATGTAAAGGCAAAAAAAAAAACGATTTAGTATAACAACATTATTATATTGTTCGCACAATTTACTTAAACCAAGGGAACGAATTAGTAAATCACCCCAGTGAGTTTTCAGTGGTTAATTCTGACCAATTATGATTATGATTATTGAAAGTTCAGTATGTCTTCCTGTAGTACCTGAGGAACTTCATCAGTGAGGGTCCTCCGGGTTACGCTCCCTATTGTGAGGAGAGACTGAGGAGAACGTTTGTGAACGGAACAAGAACACAACCACCATCCTGGCTAGAGCTTCAGGTATCAATAACTGATTTAACTGATGATATCTGCTCTATTAATAACCAG
Organism: Rhinichthys klamathensis goyatoka; assembly: GCF_029890125.1. NCBI lineage: Eukaryota > Metazoa > Chordata > Actinopteri > Cypriniformes > Leuciscidae > Rhinichthys > Rhinichthys klamathensis. Next base: position 2,319,881 of record NW_026606764.1, on the reverse strand, counting down.
TATAGTTCTGCTGCTTTTTTCCATGCTACAAAAGTTGACAAGTGACTCTGTCAAACTCCAGGCACAATAAAAGCTGTCCATATGATGTCTTCTTTTGACAATTTTATCCAAGGCCACAAAATCAAAGAAGCCGATAATGCTACCTGTGACGTTTATGGACGGAACCACAAAAACACTTTTGACGGACTCTGCGACCACAGCCATGGAGCTCTGCAACGCACTGTCCGACAAGATCAGCCTCCAGGATCGATTCGGCTTCTCGCTGTACATTGCTCTGTTTGATAAGGTACACGCACTCACAACCAAGATCGGTTTGGTTCAGTTATTGTGTTCTGTTGTTCATTTAACCCTATGAAACGTATTCGGTTACCTAACGTAACCTCGGTTCTCTCTAGAGAGGGAACGAGTATTGCGTAAGTTTAGCTTACGCTACGGGTAAAGTTCATCTTTGCTCGAGATATTGAAGCCAAAATTATCCTTAATTTTGTATATATTGTCAACGCAGTGCAGCAGCTGCAGACCTAGAGCAGGCTGTCTAGCGTGCTCATTGGCTGCCTTGCGGCAACTGCAGCAGCCTACCAGTGAGCCTGGCGTGACGTCACGCCCAATGGTGGCACTTCGCGCCCACTACGCGTCACAGCCCGTGCAAGGGGGTGTGGCTTAGCGTATAAAAGCGCAGGAAGCACTGGGCCCAAACGAGGAAGCGTTCTGCCAGATCGCAGAGGCTCCTGGATCTGACACCGCCCTGGCGGTTCACGTAGGACACAACCGACATGTTGTCCGAGCGGACTAGAACGTGTTGGTCCTGTATGAACGGGAGGAAGCACTTCAGCGCGTTCTCGACCGCCAGCATCTCCAGACAGTTTATGTGAAGGCATTTCTCTCGGTCTGACCACAGGCCAAAGACCGGTCTGCCCTCGAAAAGGCCGCCCCAACCTGAGTTCGCTCCCATTGTCACCCCCTGCTGGTACCAATTGGCCGCTAACCAGGGCTGCAGAGCTGAAATGCAGCTCTGAGATATCCTGATCCGCTTGTAGCCACGCGTCCACCCCTGACGGGGTACGCGGGCGTTCAACCAGCGTTGTAGCGGGCGCATGCGCAGTAAGCCCAGCTGAAGCACTGTTGCAGCTGAGGCCATACAGCCCAGCATCCTCTGAAATTTTTTCAGGGAGGCGGTTCTGCCCTTCTGGAAAGATACGGCTAGGTGTCGAACACGGCGCGCGCGCTCTGTCGACAGCTGAGCCTTCATAGCCACGGAGTCCAGTTCCATCCCTAAAAAGGAGATTGACTGGCTGGGCTGTAATGAGCTCTTGGTCCAGTTGACCGTGAGACCCAATCTTTCCAAGTGACTGAGAAGCATAGTTCTGTGAGATACGAGCTCTATCTCTGACTGTGCTAGAATCAGCCAGTCGTCCAAGTAGTTCAGAATTCGCACACCCTGACATCTGAGGGGGGCGAGCGCCGCGTCCATGCACTTCGTAAATGTACGGGGTGCCAGGGACAGGCCGAACGGGAGGACGGTGTACTGATATCCCTGGCCGTCGAAGGCGAATCTCAAGAATGGCCGGTGACGGGTATAATCTGTATCTGAAAATACGAGTCTTTCAGATCAAGAGATATAAACCAGTCCCTCGGGCGAATTTGCACGAGGATCTGCCTGGTTGTAATCATTTTGAACGGTCTCCTCATGAGAGCTTTGTTCAAAAATCTCAGATCTAATATAGGCCTCAGGCCTCCATCCTTCTTCGGTACGAGAAAATAACGGCTGTAAAAGCCTGACTCGCTCAGAGAAGGCGGCACTGGTTCTATAGCTCCTTTGCACAGCAGTTTGGCTATTTCTGCGCGGAGTAGATGTGCTACTTTCGCGCTCACTGTCGACTCGGTCCGAGCGTGAAAACTCGGGGGACGGCGAGCGAACTGTAGTGCATAGCCCTGTCTTATTGTGCTCAGCACCCACTCTGAAACCCCTGGAATGGCTTCCCATGCTTGTGCATGTGTGGCCAGGGGGAGAATGGCCTCCGGGTTCCGGTCGCCGCACATCTCGAGAAAAGATGAACTTTACCCGTAGCATAAACTAAACTTACGCAATACGAGAGAACCTCTCGTAAGAGAACTTACTGGACTGAAGCATCTTAGGTTTACTTGATTATTGAACCTTTTTTTTCTTTTTTTTAAATCATGTTAAAATGTGAGAATCAAATATAATCTATCAGGAACCTTTATTTGTTCGTCCCTTAATCATTATTGCATTGCATTGTATGTTTTAAAACTACAGAGGTTTGATCATAAAACTAAATATTTTAAATATTTATATTTAAATATAACATTTCAATATTTTATTAAGAATATTATTGGCAGAAACGCAAAAAATGCTTATAAATATCAGCTTTTATTCTAAGTACTTGCTATACTTTTATAAAGATCTCACTGATTTATATTACAAGTTATCAGAATCTTACTTTTTGGCCATATAAATATCAGCATCTGCACTAAATTGCTTGGGGTTTTTTTTGTGCTTAATAAAATTCAGGTGTTTTTCTCCTCCATATTCTTACTATATCGTACTATATGAGCCATAAATGTCTGTTTTGTTTTTCCTTTAGATTTTTTACAAATATTTTGTTTAAAGTTTCAATAAACATATTCTGACTGTTATTTTATGTCAGGCTTTACAGGGTTAAGAACGTTTTTTTGGACTCTATTTGTGTCAGGTTTCCTCTCTGGGCAGCGGTAATGATCACGTGATGGACGCTGTTTCCCAGTGTGAGCAGTACGCTAAAGAGCAGGGCGCTCAGGAGCGCAACGCCCCCTGGAGGTTGTTCTTCAGGAAGGAGATATTCACCCCCTGGCACGACCCAGCGGAGGACGCCGTCGCTACAAACCTTGTCTACCAGCAGATCGTGCGTGGCGTCAAGTTTGGCGAATACCGCTGTGATCGGGTATGAACCTCAGACACAGAAAACAAGCCAATAAATTGAGTTATCATTCACACTATATTTCTAAGGAGGGAATATTCTCTTTCTCTTTTGCTTTTTGTCTGTTTTTCTACTCTTCTGTTTCTCCTTTTCCTCTTTTGATGATCTTTATTTGTCTTCGCACATCTATTTTTCTTGCACTCTTTCTGTATCTTGTATCTTCCGGGAGGAGGAGGATCTAGCGGAGCTGGCGTCACAACAGTACTACGTGGACTACGGCTCTGAGATTCTTGTGGAACGCCTGTTAAGTCTTATTCCATCCTACATCCCGGACAGAGAGATCAGCTCGGCCAAAACCGTGGAGAGATGGGCTCAGCTCATAATGGCTGCACACAAAAAGGTGGCAAAAGTTCATCTCAACTGTCATATGAATGGACTTAAAGGAATTGTTCACCCAAAAATGTATATTATGTCATCATTTACTCACCCTCAAGTTGTTCCAAACTTGTATGAATTTATTTCCTCTGCTGAACACAAAAGGAGATATTTTGAAGAATGTCGGTAACCAAACATTTTTTTCCCCATATTTTTGGTTACCAATATTCTTCTAAATGTCTTCTTTTGTGTCCGGAAGAAGAAACAAACTCATACAGGTTTGGAACAACTTGAGGGTGAGTAAATGATGACAGAATTTTCATTTTTGGGTGAACAATCCTTCTCATGCCCATTCACACCAGGGATGAGTCCACACCACAACTATAACAATGACGGGATAGAGAAACAATATAGTTAGAATCACTTTAACAATGATTTTTTCCAGCTGATGAATGATAAATCATTGGCAGCCAATCAGAATCCATCCTGCTTTAAAGAGCTTTAGCATTTATAGTTATCATTCTTGGTGTGACCAGGCCTTAGATGTGATATTTGGAATGGAAGACTAGTCTACTGCATACTGCGTTGTATATTCAGTATTGTATGCCACCTGCTATTTTTTTAAATAGCATGCAGTATGACATGATAAATGTTTTAAAGAGTAATGTGCTACAGTATATTGTGCCACATGATTTCACTAATTGCATTCAGCAAGTGGCGTCCAGTCGAGAAAATCTCATAATACTTCATATTTCATATTTCACCCCCCCCCCCCCACCAAAAAATTGTTTTATATATATATATAGTATATATTAAATGAAGAGAATGAGAATTAAATTAGCTGTCACAAATAGGCTTTAAAACAGAAATCTTAAAAAAGGCTTAAAAATCTACAGAAAACGTAATTTTTGCATAAAGAAATGAAAGCCTATTTTAGGGCCCAGGCCATATTTTAGGCGGAAAAAAAAAGAAATTATATTTTGCATTAAGAAAAGCTTATTTTAGGATCATTAAGATTTTCTATATTTGTGTCATTTTTTTTTAAGCTGCAGTCCGCAGTTTTTCCTCTTTGTCGCCATTTCTGTTCGAAATCTGCAATTGCAGTCATTCGCGGAATTATCAACTTTAAGTGAGTTGTGCCTCGGCACGGCACAGCGCGGATGAATCCAATGTTTGAGGAGAGTGTGCAGCTGTCAGTCACCGCCGGTGTGGATACTGGCATTCGCAATCACAGATTATTCTTTTTGGAAGTATGACCAACATAATCATTTTCACTGGAAAATGTAATCTGAACAAGTAAGTAACATCCACTTTTGTTCTGGTTCTGACATTGCAGTAAATCTTGCTGATTAAATCTAATGACTACATGTAATGCCCTTCCGATATTATCCTTGTTTTCGCATGGGTCCGGTTACAGTCTCTTTTTTTCTGTAGCCACTCCGAAGTCTTTTGCATTTTACAGCGGGTGAATCTCTAGTTGTCACTGGTGATTGTTGTTTGAACCTTTCTGGATCCGCCATCAAATTTATTAGTTTAATTATATCAAGTGCTGTGAGAAAAGGCTATAAATCTCCACCTCCAACATCCTCACACGCAATATAGCTTATACTAGCCGAGACTCCTTCTTTATGTGTACAGATGTGACGTAATGACGCAAAGACATGCTCAAATTTCCTGCGGAAATCCACCAGTACCACTGGAATTAAAAACATTATTACAAGCTTACCGTTTTGAATCGAGCTAAGGCAAGCAGAGAGTTTTGAACACTGGCTGGTTATGTATTTTCTCAAATATGTATTTTGGATAATTTTTTAACCCCAAAAAAGCTACGGACTGCAGCTTTAAGAAAATTGATTACATTTGAGAAAAAAATCTCATTCTCTGTATAAAATAACGCATATGAGAAAAATTATAAAATCTTTTTAAAAAATTGTTAGAATTTTGGGGATAAAATGTGTCCTAGACATGTTTTTGTTAGACTAGCAATTTTTTGTCTTAACTTTTGGCAGTTCGGTCAAATGAGTCAAGAAAAATCCTTTCAGTGTTATCCTTTCCTGTGTTATAAAACAACTGCTGATATTATTGTCGGTTCATTCGTCACAATGGAAACGGAAAGTCATTTCAGCACATTGCATTGTGGGATACAGTATCTCACAGTGTATTTCGGTTGAATTCTGCACATTTTTGCTGATGTACTGTAAGTATTTAATGCAAATAGAAAATAAACACCATGCACAGTATACACACTGCATACTTCTTTCCTTCAAAAGTAGTAGGTAGTATGCCATTCTGAACTCAGTCATCGGGATGTATTTGAATTGTCACACTACAATCAAAGAAGTTTTTAGGGGACACACCTTACAATAAGGTTCCATTTGTTAACATTAGTTAACTATATTAGTTTACGAGAACTAACAATGAAAAATACATTTCAACATTTACTAATACATTATTAAAATCTACATTTATGTCTGTTAATATTATTTAATGATCCTCAGCTAACATGAACTAACAATTAATTTTAAAAATGAATAAAAACTGTAACAAATGTATTGCGCATTGTTAGTTAGTTTGTAAAATGTTAGCGTTGTTAGTAACACATTGTGTTGTGTGTGTAGGGAATCTACACTCAGAAGAGGGTGGACCCTCAGAAAGTGAAGGAGGAAGTCGTGGATTTTGCTCGTTATAAGTGGCCTTTGTTATTCTCAAGATTCTACGAGGCCTTTAAATTCTCAGGTATTTCTTGCGCAATTTATGTCACATTAATAAGGTTCTTGTGTTTTGTTCTGCATGTTTACAGATGGCTTTGATATATTGAATCTGTTTGAAGGTCCTAGCCTACCCAAGAATGACGTGATAGTGGCTGTAAACTGGACAGGCGTTTACTTTGTGGACGAGCAAGAGCAGGTTCTTTTGGAGCTTTCTTTCCCAGAGATCACCGGTGTGTCCAGCAGCAGGTACGGGTTTCACTGAGTCTTGTTTGGAGGTTTGATATGATTTGAGCTTTGAAGATAAAAGCCTCTGTGTTTGCCAGAGGGGGGAAGCTTCAGGCCCAGAGCTTCACGTTAGCCACCATCAAAGCAGAGGAGTACACGTTCACCTCTAATAATGCAGAGGACATCCGGGACCTGGTGGTCACCTTCCTAGAGGGTCTCAGGAAGAGATCCAAGTTTGTTGTGGCCTTACAGGACAACCCCAGTCCAGGTTAAAGAAGCACAAACACATCATATCAATGGACTTTTACACTTTTTTTTTCTTTCATTTAAACGAATAAATCTTTAAAATACATGTCCAGATTAAATTTCAGCCAAAAATCAATAGAAAAAAATGAAGAAATTATATTTCGCATAAAGAAAATAAAGCCTATTTTAGCGCCCAGAAAGAAAAATATATATAATTCTATCTTTCATTATATATAATTCTATATTTCATCCCAAAATCAAAAGAAAAAATTAAGAAATTTTGCATTAAAAATAAAACCTATTTTAAGGCCCATTTTATACTTAAGACCAAAATCAAAAGAAAATAATATGAAATTATATTTTATATGAAAATATAAAGATATAAAGCCTATGGCCCATTTAAAATAAATTTTTTGCAAGCCTATTTAGGGCCCAGATCATATTTTAGTCCGAAATCAAAAGAAAATGGTAACACTTTACAATAAGGTTTCTTTTGTTAACATCAGTTCTCTATATTAAATAATGCTAATATTTTGTAATATATTATAAAATAATAAATAAACCTATTTGGTCACTCACAATACATAAAATTGTATTTTTATTTTGTTTTTTATTTATTTTATTTTATTTCTGACTGACATTTTTTTGACATTTCTTTAGCATCACTTACAGTCGTTCTCTTCATTCATGTAACTCATTTCTCCTGATCAGCTGGCGATGATTCGACGTTCATGAGCTTCCTAAAAGGCGACCTCATTCTGCTGGACCAGGACACGGGCGAGCAGGTCATGACGTCAGGCTGGGCCCACGGGATCAACGACAGAACCAAACAGAAAGGAGATTTCCCTGCCGACTGTGTTTATGTGCTGCCCACAGTCGTTAGACCTGCACCTGAAATCGTGGTACTGATTTTTTTTTAACATTATGTTTAGAGGTCGTTGCATATTTATAATTTCAGTCTTGTATGATTCATGTCTCTACTTAAACCTTCTCCCTTTCTCTGTCCCTGTCTTGTGTTCTCTCTCTCTCTCTCTCTCTCTCTCTCTCTCTCTCTCGTGCACTCTCTGTGACTTTACGGCTCAGGCTTTGGTTACCATGACACCAGACCAACGTCAGGAGTCAATCCGGATTTCCCATGTCCCTATAACGGAGACGGAGGAGAGGATAAAGCCGTATACTCTGGAGGAATTCTCATACGACTACTTCAGGTGAACAGACACCACTTCTGTCCCTACATCGTCTCGTCATCGTCTGTTTTAAATAATAAAATTCATAGTTATGCTGCAATCAGGACTCTTACTTAAAGTCTTTACTTTTGATTTGATTTTAAAGGCAATGCAAAATTGTCCTGTGATAATGTTCGTTGTTGTGGGCAGGAAGAAGACAAGGAATCGCTGGCTGGAACTCGGTAGACTCTTTATTGACTTCAGTCTAAGCACAAAGTAAAAGGCGGGGCTTTTAACACACCCAAAATAAACATAAAACGCGTGTCGTCGGTTTTGTCATGCAGTTCCTCTGCGCGTGCTCCGAGTCCCAGCGTGTGCAGGTCTCTCCTGTCACTGCTTCCTGCTGGCTTATATCCTGTCCCTCCACCCAATTACTGAAACAAGAGACAGGTGTTATCACTTGACCCACTTACAAGTCCTCGTCCTCCCACTCTCTCTCCCGTCACAGACTTCGCTAAACCACGCCCCCCTTGCCACATGTCCCTATTTACTTTCTTAATACATGTTCCTGGTCTTATTGTGCACTATTCATCATTGCAGGTTTTTCTAAAGAAAATACAATTTAATTGAACAAAGAAATCAAAGAATATACACAATTAACTCATTCAAATGCGTATACATGACCCTCATTGACCCTGGACCCTCTCCACTCATCCAGGCCTCCTCCCAAACACACTCTCAGTCGAGTGATGATCACCAAGAACCGCGGGAAGGACAAACTGTGGAGCTGCACTCGAGAACCCATCAAGCAGGCCCTTCTGAAGAAGTGTGTGGGCCATGAGGAGCTTTCCCAGGAGGCCTGCATGGCTTTCATTGATATCCTTCAGAAAACAGACACAGATGCATGAAAAATATAATTCATATCTTTCTTTTCATATTTTGGGCTGACCTGGGCTTGAAATAGGCTTTATTTTCTGTATTCAAACACACACACACACACACACACACACACACACGTGTGTGTGTTGAATTCAGAAAATAAAGCCTATTTCAATAGGCTTGATTTTTTGTTTTTCCTGAAATATGACCTGGGCCCTAAAATAGGTTTTATTTTCTTTATGTTTTTGTTTCTTTTCATTTTGCCCTGAAATATGACCTATGCCCTAAAATAGGTGTTATTTTAAACATTAAATATTAAAAATGTTATTTTGCTAGAGAGTAATGTGATTTAATTTGGTTTTATTCTTAAAGTCCCCCTGAGGTGAAAATCCAGCTTTTAATGTTGTTTATATGTCTATGTGGTGTTTTTAATATGCTTTAAGACAAACCATGTTCAAATTAATAAGTCAGCACCATTGTTAAATATTTTCTCCTTAAAACTGCAGTGAACCAAAGCCTGTCTCAATAACGTGGTTTGTAATCGCTGGTGTTTCTGACGTCACAAACTACCTTGCAACCAATGTGTACACGTCAATGTGTGATCGTCTGAGCTGGTGTGAGTGAGTGGAGGCGGGGCTAATTTGCATATTCATAGAACTGCAAACACTAAGTGAGGAAAGTGTGTAGAGTTACATTCAAGATTTTTTTTTTTAAACATGTCATTTTGGTGATTAAAAATGAGTTTTAAGGGATAACATTGTTGACTACAGGGGGACTTTAACACTAGAAGCTCATGGGTATTATCTTCTTTCTGAACGTTAATCATCCTTGACCTGCTCTCCTGCACCTATAATGAAATATATGGGCGATTATCCATCTAAGCGGACTCGTTCTGTGAACGAGCTCACGGATCAGATCTTCGAGAGTGCGCTGAAGGCGGAGCCTCTTAAAGACGAGATTTTCTGCCAGATACTCAAACAAATGACTGACAACCACGTCAAGTATGTCCCTCCTTTACAAACATAGCCAGACGCTGTGATTTCTTCCAATGAGCTCTGCCGTTTTAAAAGATGTCAGGCTGCATTTATTTGATAAAAAATGCTGTAATATTGTGAAATATTATTGCAATTTAAAATAACTGTTTTCTATTTGAATACAGTTTAAAATGTCATTTATTATTGTGATGTAAAGCTGAATTTTCAGCATCATTACTCCTTCACATGATCCTTCAGAAATAATTCTAATATGCTGATTTGCTGCTCAAGAAACATTTCTTCTTATTATTATTATTATCAATGTTGAAAACAGTTGTGTTTTCACAACTAAATCGCCCAGCTGTGCTGCTTCAGATTATTTTTTTTTTAACTGTGATACTTTTTAGTATTCTTAGATTAATAGAAAGTTCAAAAGAATTTCAAAATAGTAAAGACCTTTAGAATGTTACAAAAGATTTGTCACTTTTGATCAACTTAATGCATCCTTGCAGAATGAAGGTTTTAATTTCTTAATGTCCTCAAACTTTCGCACAGTAGTGTATGTTCTGCTCGCTGTCATTCATATCAGCTGTTGATAGTTTAACTGCAATGTTTTGTCTGTTTGTGTAGGTACAGTGAGGAGAAGGGCTGGGAGTTGCTTTGGCTGTGTGCCGGTCTCTTCCCTCCCAGTAACGTCCTCTTACCACACGTCCAGAGGTTTCTACAGTCGAAGAAACATCACCCGTTGGCTCCTGACTGCATGCAGAGACTGCAGAAAGCTTTACGGTGACGACACTCCCTCACCTCACGTACAATTGCATGTACTGTACATGCACAAACAGGCATGCATATATTGTATCTAGAGCCTATTTATATCGCAAAGATAGTCGTATCTGGAGTAGCATGTCCATGTCAGAGGCATTTTGTCTGTCAGAGAGAACAGTAAATGTAGTGTGCCTGGTTTGTTGAACTGGCTTAGAAGGGCACTTCTAAGACCGCTTATTTATTTTATTATATTTTTATTTCTTTATTTTCAATTCTTTGACAGTTTAGAATGGTTACAGCTGTCGTCTTCCTTCATATAACTTATTTATCCTGATGAGCTGGTGATACTTCACTGCTTTTGGAGAAGCAAAGACAACATAAACTCTCAGACATATGGTGCATTCAAGTCATGCCAGAAAGATCGCATTTACGACTTGAATGCACATGAACACCAAATTCGACAAAGCCATGATTATGTGTTAATTATGGAAACTCACAAAGTAGGATGTGTGAGTGAAAAAACATGGCAGAAGCAATGGATGCAACTTCTGTGGTTGAAGGTAAATTTGTAAAAAAAAGAAAAGAAAAAAAAAGAGAGAGTAAAAAAAGGCCTGGTGTGCATTTTTGTGTTCTTCACTTTGTAGTTTATTTTTGTTTGTAATTAAGATATTGTTCAGCAGTGTTAGGTGTAATTCATTACTGTAATTTAATTATTCCCTTGAAAAAGTACAGTAAGGGATTACTCTTAATTTTTCTGTAATCTAATTAGTTACTTATGATGTAAATGCATTAAATACTGTATAGACTAGAAGAATTCTATATAAAACAATAGAGGATTTAACATCAAAATAACGTCTAATGTTAAAATGTATGTTTTTAATGTTACCTTCTCCCTTTAAAAACATTGGTAAGTTCAAGAATAATTCATGCAATTTTATATTATTTGAAAGAATTAAAAGAGCCGTTTCATGTCTATCTTTGTATTGTTCAACTGGTCGAGATTGATATGGGATTTACAAAGTAATAAGTAATCCAAGACTTTGTAGAGGTGGTTATTTGTACAGTAATCTTATTAGTTGTAATTTAAGATGTAAATAGCCGCTTGTAATGAATCACTTTTTCACTAACCATAAAAGTGGTTGAACAAGTGACTTGAACACACCTGCTGTCGTAATTACGATTTAACAACTTGAACGCCAATACTCCTAAAATGGCTCTTCCTGAAGCTTACGCATTATTCCCGAAGGCTCCTTCCCCTCCGATTATGTTCTGTAATTATTATGTATATATCTGCAGTGTGAAATGAAGCACTTTTGTCTTGATATTGTGTCCTTTTTATCTCTTTCTTTCACACTGTTTTTCTTTGTCTGTCAGCTCCATTCTGAGCTTTATTTGGGATGTTTTCTAGTTCTGATGAATATGACACGTCTGTGTGAGGAGTTTTATAGTGTGAATGTCTCATCATGGATGCCGTATGTGTGTGTTTGTGTGCAGGAACGGGTCCCGAAAATATCCCCCTCACCTGGTCGAGGTGGAGGCTATTCAGCACAAGACCACACAGATCTTTCATAAAGTGTACTTTCCTGATGACACAGATGAGGTGAGATATGCTTTCATATGCTTATGACTCATCAAATATATTGGGATGAGAATGTTTTATGAATGCTAAAGTCAGCTTCACATTTCTGCTTTTAACCCCGTAAAGCCTGACATGAAGTGAAAATCGTACTAATTTAAAAGATTTTTCTTTAAATGGATACATCAGGCTTTTATGGCTCATATAGAATCATATTGTGAGAATATGGTGAAAAAAGACAGCTCAATTTTATTCATAGGCCCAAACTGAGCAAAAATATGCAATTTGGTGCAGTTGCTGATATTTCTATGACCAAAAAGTAAGATGAAATTCTTATCACTCTCAATGTGAATCAACAAGATTTTTAGAACAATATAGCGACTACTTATATAAAATGCATATACATATCAGTTGTCGCTTTATATCTGCCAATAATACTGTATGTCTTAGTTGATATATAAATGCTTAGTTTTATGATCAACAGAGAAACAATGCAATGCAATATATTGATGACTGAGGGATGGATCATATTTGATACTCGCATATAACATGATTTTTCTGTGTATGGATAATCAAGTAAACATAAGTTGCTTCAGTCCAGCAAGTTTTCATCATGAAATATTACTAGCAATATAAAAGTTATTTTTTACATTTACTTTCACAGCATACAAACGCGTGTGAACCTTTTAGAATTACACTAAAAGACCTGTTACTTGCTAATAAAAGTATAAACTATCAATCAAACGACAGAAGGTAGAAGTAGATTGTGTAGAACAGGCTTTTCAGCATCATTTTGGTCATGTTGCTGATTTAGAAGCCTTAGAATTTTGTGAATCAACTATGATACATTAGGTTTTATAGGGTTAAACCCTCCCGGAATATTTTGGATACGGTCTTTGGATGGGTAAAGGCAGACTGTGAAGGTTCCCGTTGTCTGTTTTCAGGCGTTTGAGGTGGAGTCCAGCACGAAGGCCAAAGACTTCTGCCTGAACATCTCCACCAGACTGCTGCTCAAATCACCTGAAGGCTTCAGTCTGTTTGTCAAGATCTCCGATAAGGTAAACATCACACTGTGAGGAAGAACAGCATCTGTGGGATTTCAGTGGGATTTTGCTCATGTAGCACATGTTCCCTAATCTTTTGTCCTTGAACAATCTTTCATGCCTAACCCAACTCTAACCATTAACTAGGTAGGTTATGGGAATACAATAGTATACAATTCCTATCAAGATGTATTTCATATTATTTGATCTGGTTTTGTGCATTATAGGTGATAAGTGTACCTGAGGGTGATTTCTTCTTTGACTTTGTCCGCCATTTGACAGACTGGATCAAGAAAGCAAGACCCGCTAAAGAAGGTACAACCGGGAATAACATCTACTGCACAATTATGGTTTACTCTGTCATGTGTACTCACAAAACATTACATTTGGAATTATTTGAATGTTCGGGGTTAGTAAGATGTTTTTATGTTTTTGAAAGGGAAAAGCTTAGGCTGCATTTATTTGATCAAAAATATAGTAAATACTGTTCTCTATTTGAATATGTTTAAATGTCATTTATTCCTGTGATGCAAAGCTGAATTTTCAGCATCATTACTCCAGTCTTCAGTGTCACATGATCCTTCAGAAATCAGTCTAATATGATGATTTGCTGCTCAAGAAGCATTTCTTATTATTATCAATTTTGAAATCAGTTGTGCTGCTTCATATTTTTGTGGAAAACGTGATAAAAAAAATTCAGGATTGTTTGATTCATAGAAAGTTCAAAAAGAATAGCATTTATTTGCAACGTTGCAAGTGTCTTAACTGTCACTTTTGATTAATTTAACACATCCTTGCTGAATAAAAGTATTATTTTGTTCAAAAAAAAAAAATTCTGACCCCAAACTTTTGAAGTGCAACGGTTTTACAATCGCCGTATCCACTGCCAAAGTGTAGTTTTGTATTTTTAGGAAAAGGGTAGCAGAATGAAAGCCTGCTCAGTAAGTAAACACTGTAACATAACGGGTCTTCCTCTGGTGTTCAGGTATAGTGCCTTCATTGACCTACCAGGTGTTTTTCATGAAGAAGCTGTGGACGATCACAGTTCCAGGCAAAGACTCCTTCGCAGACTCCATCTTCCATTATTATCAGGTGAGCTTCATAAACATCCAAATACTACATCATGAAACCACAGACACTGGGATAAAACCCTGAATTATATACATCAGCTTATCTTTATAACACTTCCCATGTGAAGGAACTTCCTAAGTATCTCCGTGGATACCACAAATGCTCCAGAGAAGAGGTTTTCCAGCTCGGCGCTCTGATCTACCGGGTCAAATTTGAGGATGACAAATCCCACTTTCCCAGTATTCCCAAGATGCTGAAGGAGCTGATTCCTCAGGACCTGATCCGCCAGCTCTCGCCTGACGACTGGAAAAGGGTTTGTCACACTTTCAATGTTCTTGGCTGTGTGCGTCCTTTAAATAAACATCCCTGTAGTTGTATTGACTAAATATACATCATTTTTATGATCCGACTGGCTCGCCCTCATCTGTCCCTCCTCTTGTTGCAGTCGATTGTGGCGTTCTTCAACAGACAAGCTGGGAAATCAAGGGAAGAAGCCAAGCTGATGTTTCTGAAGCTCATTTTCAAATGGCCCACGTTTGGTTCAGCCTTTTTTGAAGTGAAGGTAACTGTGCTATATTCACTTGTGGTTTGGAAAGCTGGTATTTTCCTACTTGCTATAAGCTTTTTGGAGCTCAGTGTTCAGTATGTCTTTTTTTTCTTTGGATGGACCAATCAGTCTCTTGATATTTTAAATTTTGCTCCCGTAGCAAACCACCGAGCCACACTTCCCCGAGATCCTGCTGATAGCCATCAACAAATATGGAGTCAGCCTAATCGACCCCAAGAACAAGGTGTGTTCTCGCAACTTATATAATGCAATTAACGTCAAGCACACAAAACATGCGCACACATTTGGATTGGGGCCGAATGAGAGGAAGTGAGTCCATGTTTATTTGTATAGCGTATTTCCACATGCCGATAGTTTCAGTTTCTCCTTTAAATTCACTTAGGCTTGGTATTTATAATAAATATCATTTATAATGAATGGCACTATAATTTATGTTTGTTTTGTTCTTATATTTTTCTTTCTTGTTCAGTTGTGAATACTGTTAAATTGAAAGGATTTGTTGTTCAGTGAGGGAAACTAAAATACATGTTTATAGGATTTATAATGTTTGTAAATCACAACATATTGTTAATATATATATATATATATATATATATAATAGTATCTCGATGATACTAAAATAATAGTGATATAGTATACTGATATATTAGTGCTGTCAAATCGATTAATCGCATCTAACATAAAAGTT
Source organism: Rhinichthys klamathensis goyatoka (assembly GCF_029890125.1). Taxonomy (NCBI): domain Eukaryota; kingdom Metazoa; phylum Chordata; class Actinopteri; order Cypriniformes; family Leuciscidae; genus Rhinichthys; species Rhinichthys klamathensis. The sequence goes on along the minus strand of NW_026606764.1, from coordinate 2,304,679 downwards.
TGTGTTTACATAATATATGTGTCTGTATATATTATAAAATGTATATATCATATATGTTTGTGTGTGTGCATGTGTGTATATATATATATATGGACCAATCAGTCCATAGGACCGTGTATATATATATATATATATATATATATATATATATATATATATATATATACAGTAGTCAACATTTGAAGTGGATCAAAACCTTTCTTCAAAGTCATACATGAATTTTGAACAATACCCGTTCTTGTCTTAGGACAACTTTGATGAACTTTTTTGATCCACTTCAAATGTTGACTACTATATATATAGTATATACACAGACATATATGATATATATAAATATAACTATGACTAATAAAAAATACAAAAAACCGTAACAGTGTCTTTTTAATGTGTATATAGTTTTTAATATTTATTTAGTTTTAGTTTCTAGTATAAATTTAAACTAAATGAAAATGAGAAATGTTGCTTTGGCAACTAGCTGAAATAAAACAAGTTTAGGAATAAACTAGAATGCATTGCAAACAAACTAAGTGTAGTTTAATAGTATACAATTAATACTATAATAGTATATAAATAATACTATTTATATTTAGTATTATATACATACTATTGTATGCTTTTATTTTATATTTTAGTTTTACTAAATGTATGTGCATTTGTCATTTTTATTAGTTTTTTATATTTTATTTGATTTCAAGCAACAGTTATTTTAATGGTGTGTGTCCAATGTTTTTGCTCTCCGTACTGATCCCAGTGTGATGCTTGCGTTTCCTGTTTTCTTGATCCGCAGGATATTTTAACCACGTATCCCTTCACGAAGATTTCCAACTGGAGCAGCGGGAACACGTACTTCCACATCACTATCGGGAACCTGGTTCAAGGCAGCAAACTTCTGTGTGAGACTTCACTGGTGAGAGAAACTCTACTTAAGCCCTGTTCACACTACAAGCGACAAAGCGACACAATACCATTCATTTCAATGGGGAGCGGGCGATTTCCGGCAACACGCGCGACAGCGAACGTTGGCGACCGGATGGGGCGTGTCTGGTGACGCGACAAAGTTGAGATCTGTTTAACTTTATGCAAATGAAGAGCGAATTTCAGGAGCGACAATATGGAGCTAGAAATGTGTCTTTATTACATGCGAGAAAATAAATGATTTGAGAGGGAAAAAAAAGTTTGAGAGAAAAAGTTATCACACTGATAGCAAAAAAGCATTTCATGAGAGAAAAAATAATATTTGAGAGAAAAAGTTTTCATACCAATAGCAAAAAATGATATTTGAGACTAAAAAAAGTTTTGAGAGAAAGTATTTTCTCATAGAACATAAAAAAATATAAATTTGAAATTTTTAAAATTATTTCTGAGAAAAAAATCTCTCTCAAAATACTTTGAAAAAAATCTCAAGTATATATTTTTTGCTATCAGTGTGAAAACATTTTCTCTCTAAAAAAAAGTGTTTCTCTCAAACCGCTTTTCTTTGCTCTCGATGCAATTTTTTGCTCTCGTGTCAGGTTTTTGCTTTAGCTGTGAAAATTGTGTCATGGGCGGGGCCACTTTTTTTTTTTCCTATTGGAACGTTCCTATTGGCCAGTCGGTTTGAGCATCGTCTTGTCTTGGGAGTCGAACTGAATCATTACACCATTGTTCGCGTTCGGTTCACCTAGATAGATGCCGCCTCTGCCTTAGAGTTTAGATTCTCTGCCCGAGCCCGAGCCGATATTTCCCGTCACTATCCTCGGGCCGGGCCGGGCCGGGCCTTTGATCTAGAGACGTGCACTCCCAACGCAAAAGAGTGCGGCGCGGGACTAGATTTGATGGCCGAGTGCGGGCTGTAATGCACTCACTCTGTGTGTGTGTGGGTTGCGGGAGAATAAACCGATTCGTGGGACTCCCGCAAACTAGAAATATCTATGAATAAAACATAAAAATGAATATATTTTTATTCATCTGTTGCAGAAAAGCAACAAGAACAACTAAAACAAAATACAAATGATTTACAGGCCAGAGTTTTGTTTTATAACATGTTTGCAGCGTTGAGCGATGTAGCCAATCACAGACATATGTGTTGATTTCTTGAACGCAATGGCCAATCAGAAGTATTCAAGATAGATTCACCGCTCAAAACTGACTTTTTGTTCAGAGCTGAATTCTGTATGCTGGCAAATCCTCTAATTATAACAAACAAAGTGTATATATTATGAAAGATTCATTGTGCAGTCATCTTCATTGATAATAATAGAGATGTGTGAGATCGCGATGAACTGATGTCAGCTTTAGGAATTATTAAGGGAGCGCACTTTGCGCGCATTCAGTCATGCCAAACCATGCACACAGTAGCCTGCTTGATTTTATGTTATAACAGTGGTTTGTGTGTTAATGCTTTAATAACACATAATTTATCAGGAGCATGTATGCTGATGTGTATGATGGCGACACGTAGGCTAACTTGAAAGTATTTGGAAGTGCAGAACAGAGGAGGAGGAGAAAGTAACATGGAAAGTAGTTGAGAACGTCAGTTATAACGACCCACTTATTAAAATGGTCGGGTTTAAATCGGGCTCGGGCTCATAATTATAGTTAATGTGTCGGGCCGGGCTCGGACACAACGTGCACGGGCTCGGGTAGGGTCGGGCTTGATTTTTTGGGGCCCGATCTAAGCTCTAAGTTGAGCATGGACACTCCAATGTTTGAGTAAGATGATGACACACACAACTCCTATGTTAGGAGTGGCTGAGCAAGTTCAGCATCACTGAAGATTAAACATTAAAAATAGCACTCATATTCATGAATGAATGTGCATTATATTATTAGCTTGCTAATCGCTAGTAAAGCTAATTATTAATTAGCCATCATGCTAGGTAAACTTGCATGAGTGCTATTTTTTAATGTTTAATCTTCAGTGATGCTGAACTTGCTCAGCCAGCTACCCATCGAGTTGTGTGTGTGTCATCATTTTACCTAAACATTGGAGTGTCTGTGCTCAACTAAGGCAGAGGCGGCATCTATCTAGGTGAACCGAACGCGAACAATGGTGTAATGATTCAGTTCGACTCCCAAGACAAGATGATGCTCACCCGACTGGCCAATAGGAACGTTCCAATAGGAAAAAAAGAACGTGGCCCCGCCCATGACACAATTTTCACAGCTAAAGCAAAATCCTGACACGAGAGCAAAAAATTGCATCGAGAGCAAAGAAAAGCGTTTTGAGAGAAACACTTTTTTTTAGAGAGAAAATGTTTTCACACTGATAGCAAAAAATATATATTTGAGATTTTTTTTCAAAGTATTTTGAGAGAGATGTTTTTCTCAGAAATAATAAAAAAAAAATCAAATTTATATGAAATTAATTTCAATTTTTTTATGCTCTATGAGAAAGTACTTTCTCTCAACTTTTTTTAGTCTCAAATATTATTTTTTGCTATTGGTATGAAAACTTTTTTCTATTATTTTTTCTCTCATGAAATGCTTTTTTGCTATCAGTGTGATAACTTTTTCTCTCAAACTTTTTTTTTCTTCTCTTAGATCATTTATTTTCTCGCATGTAATAAAGACACATTTCTAGCTCCATACGACAACCAATAGGAGTGAAGTCAGTGGAGCGCGTCACTCTTGAGAAGCTCATTTTAGCAGTCAGAAACTGTCCTTATCATATATCTCCGTGTACATACAGTGGTATTCACCGTACCGACTCCGTGCCTGAATGGTTTCGGGAACCCAGATAGACCGGTATTTGCCCGTTTGCTGCAGTTAAATAGCTGCGATGGCAAAGAGCACTCACTGTTTCATGTTCATCTTTAATATAATGCATTTTATGTACTGATTCCATTTATATTTCGACTTTTCCTTCCACAATGTTTGTTTGTAGCGGCAAGAAAACGTATTTGTTGTCTACAACAGAGTAACATCCGTGAATGTCACTCACAAACATTACCAGGCAACCAGTAGTGGGAACGCCCTCCAGCGCAGACACTGGCGACCTGCAGCGACAAAGTCGCTTGTAGTGTGAACGGGGCTTTACTCTACATGCAACATAATTATTAGTATGATGCAACTGTGCTGCTATTTGCCTTTTTTAACGAGGTTCATATAGTAAATAATTTATTAAAGGAAATTTGTTTTCTTCATAACAGGGCTACAAAATGGATGACCTGTTGACGTCCTACATTAGCCAGATGTTGACCACCATGAGCAAGCAGCGTAACTCCCGCGGCCACAGCAAGTGAACGTTTGATTGGCGTGAGGCGGTGGAGCTGGTGCGTCTGCTGCGCCCTATTGGTCGGCCCTGTAGCTGGGGGCGGGCCTTCGCGTCCCAGCTGTGGCGAATGAGCCGCACCCCCTCTGCCAGCTCCCAGGGCTCCGTGTACCCCGATGAAGACTCTTCTTCATCTGCCTCCAGTGAGGATGACTACCTCTGAGCAAAGCTGAAGGGACTTTGCCTCCTTAGAAATGGCGTGAAGAACCTGATTTATGTGTCTTTTGTTGGATGGTTTGCTCCAGAATATGTGTTCTACAGTATGACTTAATGCACAATTTAGGTACCATTTAATACGTTTTGTGAAATCCAGCCAAGTCAAACACGAACTGGAATGGCTTCGCTACATGCATCGCAAAGCGTTCATCAACATTTTGGAATTTTCCGCTGTATTCCTCACAATCACTGCAGTGAACGAACAGTATTTGGATTCTTTAGGTGGTAAACAACACTGTTAATGCACAAGAAAAATACTTGCCTGAGTTTCTAGGGGTTTTGATAGAATTCGAGAATTCTGTGATTTCAATTTAAGTTTTTAAAATATTGTTAAACTGCATGCCTTACTACTATTTTTTTTTTTTTTTTTTGAATATTGGTAACCGTTTTTACAGGCTTGAAAAATTGTTACATGTTCAACATTCATGCAGCTATGACTTGTAGTGTACGTGTACTTTAGGAAGGAAAAAAGAGAATGTTAAAATTGCATCCCTAGAAACAAGTCGAGAACTGTTTCAGATCGTATTTCTCCCATTTCAAGCAAAATAAAGAAATTATATTTTGCATACAGGAAAATGAAATGTTTTTAGAAAGCTAGTTGTAGAAGTCTATTGGTTGCACTGCCTTTGATGTATAATATAAAAACATTAAAAAGTAATAAAAAAAAGTGCATTTTATAGTGCATAAAAATGTCCAGAAGCACTGGGATTCATTGAGATAAAGAAAATTAGTAGGCATTACATAGCGTATACCATAAAAAAAAAATCTTCATGCTTTTGAAAACAAGATTCAATGTAAAAATGTAATTTTGTCTTTCTTTCTTCCTTTGAAATGATTTTGGGTTGAAATGTGACCTAGACATGTTTCCACGAGATTCGCCCAGTAGCTGATAAATAGATACGATAGAATGACGCCGTAGTTTTCCATTTTTGAAACTGTTGATGCTTGTGTATATTGGAAGAGTAGGTTTGATCTGTTAGACTTTTTCTTCAGTTCATTTATGGCCTTTATTTGCACCAATATGTCCTTCAGCACAATTATTTGACTGACTCACTGTGACATCAGAAACTCACCTGAACTACAGAGCACGTCTGTTTCTTGTTTTTCTGTGGTGATTAGCAGATAAAGTTCTGACTACTGTTATTTTGCCATAAATAACCTCTTTTATGTAACGCACCAGTTTAGTTATGAATAAAACTTTATATGAAACATTCCTGTAAAAAGTGCAGCGTTTATAACATGGGTTCAATATTTCTGTGATGTGATGCTGATATTCTCACATATAGATCGAAACCTTTTGTAAAGATACGTATTGAGGCATATCTTGAGTCTGCTAAAAATATTTTTATTTAGGCTAGAAGTGCTGATGATAGAGTAACAAAAAGAGACAACAAAGAAAATCTGATAATATCAGATCAGAATATTATTTAAGGTCAGTTTACAATCATATTTACAGTCTTGAGTTACATCGAAAGATTAAGTAAATAGAAATCACGCTAGGCATTGCATTTTATACAGGCAGGAATGTTGCAGCATCCCATGAAAAGAGCGAGAAAACATGTATGCAATCCAGCGCTCACTGTTTGAACATGCTGCATGTCTGCGGTACGATGAGCTCACGCATGGCCACTTCCAAAATAAAGACATTTCCAAGTTCATCAGTAGCCTTGTGTTATCAGAGGCGGATTAAATAGAGCACTTCTATACAACTCAAGAAGTTGCGTGCGAATTCACTTCAGCAATTCCACTGTCAAAAATCCCAACATCAAAATCTTTCACATTCAGATTGTCCGTTTGGCTTGTTATCGTCTTCCTGATTGTAAATGTTGGTCAAATTTGTCACACCATGCAATGGATCTGACATCTTAAATATTTCCAAAACACTCTTTGCGATGTCTATTTTACCATGCGTCGTTCTGCAGTAATCAGGCTTGCGTTGAAAAATAGGCAAATTCTGTCTTTGATAAAAACGAACTTCACAGAAGCAAAAGAAGCTGGATGATCGATTCATCTTATGCCACCAATTCAGACAATAATTGGTCAAATACATTTGATATTTTTAACAAAATATCACTAACATATGTTTTCTATGAATTACCTCTCAGAGTACCATGTAAACACCATGGTACATGAATTTCAAGGTACTGCCAAAGTATAAACCCCAGAATATATGTATACTGTGTGTGTATATATATATTGCACGATGATGCTGATATAGCGATGATGCTGACAGCGCTGGAGCTCAAGGTGGTCTGCAGGCTTTATGCCTTCCACAGATCTCTCCGTTGTCTTTTCAGATGGGCGGTTCCTCAGAAATGGTGGGCAGATTGGGAGTGAGGGGCGAGCTCTGAGCCTCTCCACGGACACTGATGCTGGAGATGGACCAGACGTCGCTCAGCTCTGCCGTACAGGGGAGGGAGAGAGACGATAGCGGCTCAGTAATGAGAGTGATGGAGGGTCAGATGGGTACGGGGAAGCCATGCACAGGGGGAACATGCACAGGGTCCAGGGAGAGTGACGGCCCGTCAAAGAACAGAGGGTTCCAGCGGATGCCTTGGACCTCAGAGTGTTCTACAGCACAGAGAGTCACATTCAAACAGCGCCACAGGACACAGAACTAGGGTTTCTGGGACGGTTGCTGGAAAATCGGACTAATACGATTTTTTTCTACTTCTCCTTTGCTTAGAAATGGTTTACTATTTAAATCAGGGATTTCCAAATCTTTTTTTTTTGTCATCTGAACCACTTTGAGGTAAAATATTTACATGTAGCCAGGATTAATATCGTTAACTATTTTTTTTTTAATCTGTTAATTGAAATAGCGTTGAAATAAAATAAAATATAAATAATAGTTAAAATGCTAAATGAAAATTAGAAATCTTGCCTTGCCAATAAACTAAAATAAGTTTAAGAAATAAATAACTAAACCTAACTAAAAAAAATATATATATATATAAATTAAAGAAATATTAAATAAAGAAAAATAAATAGCCATATTAAAATAATAATAAAATGACAAAAGCACAATGAAATTACTAAGGAAATTAAACTAAATTAACATGAAAACTAAAAACATCAGTCAATTCAAAATATTACACAACTATAATCAAACTAAAATGAAATCTCAAGGTGGCTTCAAGCAGTGTTATTTTAGTTAAGTAAATTTTTTTTTTTTTTTATATTTAAAAAAACTATTTATTTTTTTATTAATGATATAATAATTATTCTTCAACTAATGAAACCGATTTAGATTTTAATCCCAGACTTTCATGCAAAAACTATTTTATATAGTTTATATATCTAGTCTATATATCAACTATTTTCATATTTATAATAATATAAAAATATTTCATATGTATATAAGCTATACATAAGCTATACATACATGTGTGTGCGTGCTATATATACACACACAATATATATACACTACCGTTCAAAAGTTTGGGGTCAGTGAGAATTTTATTTTTATTTTTTGGAGGAAAGAAATCAATACTTTTATTTATCAAGGAATAATTAATTTGATCGAAAGTGACAGTAAAGACATTTATAATGTTACAAAAGTCTTTTGAACTTCCTATTCATCAAAGAATCCTAAAAAAAAAAAAAAAAACTGTACAACTGACAGACCAACAACTGTTTCAACATTGATAATAATAATAAATGTTTCTTGAGCATCAAATCCTCATATTAAACTGATTTGTGAAGGATCATTTGACACTGAAGACACTGACACTGGTGATGCTGAAAATTCAGCTTTGATCACAGGAATAAATTACACTTTACTATATATTCACACAGAAAACAGCTGATTTACACTGGAATAATATTTAATACTATAACTGATTTTTGTTGTATTTTTAATCAAATAAGCGCAGCCATGGTTAGCAGAAGAGAATTCTTTTAAAAGTATTTAAAATCGTACCGACCCCAAACTTTTGAACGGTAGTGTATATTATATGTAATGTGTACCGTGTACTAATACATATTGCATATCAACCATAACATACACACAAATGAGTACACAAGAACATTCTGGCTGTGTTCAGAATGGAAAGCGTAGTATACACTGTGTACTGCTTTTTTAAAGCACCATGTAGCAAGGGTACAATATGCAACAATAGAAATAATTCATCAGAAATAAATATGCTTATTTTGAATTCAAATTTTTGTCATTAGATAAAATAACTGGCAAGGAGGATGAGTTAAAATCGTGTTTGGATTAGGTTGACCAAAGATACAGTATCACACACACACAGTGTGCTCTGTTGTATATTGCAGATTTGGCAACAGTTGTATGATCATCTGCCATTCTGAAAATAGCCACCAATCTGTACAGCACATGCAGGACGACGTGCCAAAACCATGGCCAATGAGAGACTTCGAGCCAAAAATGAACAACTTACCAGTCCTGAACTTGCTGTACGGTCCATTCTCATTGACCTGTCTACTACCGGACCAGAAGGGCAAACCTCGCTCACGCCACCTGGAGGAGGAAACATCACACGCGGAGTTTAGCAGAATGTTGGCATGGTTCCCTTTTTAAGCCTTCAATTTGAATTCTGAGGAAGAACATTGGAAAAGACGTGGAATAACATGCTTTTAATAAAATGATGGAGAGAAATCTCTTATTAATCTAACAAATAAACAGTGGCCTGAAAATAGAAAACCAAAGGTGTTGGTATAAAATGGTCCTTTTTCCCGAGGATTGTTAAATTGTTAAAATGCTTTTTTGAGGCTATAATGTTACCCATAATCTATGTTTTGGTACATACTGCAATTGATGCAATTCTAATCTTGCATACTCTTTGCGAGATATTAATCAGATATTATGCAAATTTGATCTGGAAGATTTTGAACCTGTTGAAAGCCCTATTTGAAAACAGATCTGAACTTAAATGGTTGTAACTCATGAATGCATTGGAATACAGACTTAGGTTGGTCTCTTTTTAAAGAAGACTAAAGATTATTGCAGAAGTGAAAAAAATTCAAGTGTAAAAATGTTACTGTAAAGCAAATGCACAGAACTAAACATTTGATATTTTACTAAATAATTTGTACTCTAAGGTTGCTAGAAAATCAAAGCCGCATGTCTAACCAAGTTGTGTTCCAAATTTGAAGTTGCGATCACAAAAATTGAGCATCATCTATCCATCATCTATTGTGTTACCTTGGAAGCAATACTTTGAAGTGTTTGAGCTTTCGAATGATGCCTAATTTAAAATGATTGCTAAAATATGTGATTGGGAAAAAAGCAATAAAAAAAAGTGTGCCAATTGTCCCAATACTGGGACATTGCCAGTTACAGTACCAGACTGCAAATACTTGAACGTGTCATGCATGCATGTTTGAAACTAAACAGCAGGTTAGTCGAAGCAGAACTCACCAGTGGAATATGAAAACAGCAGTGATGAAGAAAGCAGAGACGATATCTGTCAGGATCCACATCAAACTGTATTCGTCTGGAGTCTGCGCCAGGATGTGTGAGGAAAAGAATCGTCACGGTCCTTTGAATGATAGAGTTGAATATTTGTGATCTCAATGCTAGGCTCAACTCACCATGAGGAACAGGGGGCGCTGCAGTTTCTTAAGGATGTGCAGGGCGTTGGTAGTGACCGAATGAACGCCGGCGCACCACGCCAGTGAATATAACCACGGCTGACTGATCACGTACAGGTTAGTGCTGATGTTCACAGAGGCGTACTTTCTGAAATCAGAATCACATTCACGGGAGGTTCAGGTTAGTGGACCGCGTTAAGAAGTTTCAGACTTTAATTGTAAAGCTTTTCTCTGCAATGCACCAGAAGATTACATTAGAAGACGAAAAGCAAGAAAAACATCTGATGTGAGTGTGTTCATTTGTGCTCTCAAGGTAGGCTTTGCTTTAAGTAGAATACTATTTAACAATATTTCTTATTGTGTGTGTGTGTGTGTGTGTGTGTGTGTGTGTGTATATACACACTGGAATGCTTGAATCTGATTGGTTTACAACGTTCTATGGTGTGCAAGTATTATCAGGGAAACGCACGGCTAAAGTAGTTCCAGGCAGGTCTTGACTCTTGACCACATTATAGTTCCGTCTCACCTCACCAAACCATTTCAGTTATTTAAAAGGTCTTTGCAGCCTACAAAACCAAAACGACACTGACAGAGCAAATAAATATAGTAAACAATAGTACGGTGGCCGAGACAGCTCAACGCGCTGCAACTGAAGCAAACACATGCAAATAGAAAAAAACACGTGCAAATAGAAAAAAAACATCTTGCATCAGTTTCACAACACACGTGTACTCCAAATCCAGAAACGCGCTGCAAAAGTTCACAACACAACCAAATACATAAACGCGCTGCAAATAACACAGACCACAACGGAAATGTTTCCAGGGGAACCAAATAAGTAACGATCCCGGCTGGGACGTCCTTATTGCTCGTGAGCTTCCCTATGCCATACTCCCTTCGAAGGGGAGACGGCAGAGCCCTTAAAGTGGGACTTTGGAGTGAGCAGGGCTCTAGTGTGCTGTTATGTAGCCGTGTGGAACGCACTTGATGAAGGAGCAACGAAAGACAACATAATTCCTCATTATTTTCACCTGGGATGTTCCCATGACAACGCAGCACGGCGTCCATCAGCTGAAGAGCTGTTCTTACCACAGAAATATAATGCTGTTAACATAACGGATGCAAATACATTTTTATTTTTACTTTACAAAAAAGCTTTTAAAATATGCGTGTATGTGTCTCAACTTTAAAACTTTGGACCCTACATTACCTAAAATTTCTTATGAAACTTTTCTTTATGAAACAATTTGTACAGTGTAACTGATGATAGATAAATATCTTTCCTTCATGTTCTTCTTCTCTATCTTTTTTATGTATTTATTTTAGTTTTCAGCTCATTGTTCTTTTCTCATTTGTATTCTGATGACATTGAACATATTGTTAATACATTTTGTACATTGTATACAAGTTGTATGTCATAAAAAAAAATTAATCTCTGTATGTTTTGCACAAATAAATAAATAAAGTAGAATTTTAAGCTGTAAGCACCAGCACACATAGATTTATGGATATCTATGCCAGCACGTCCCAGACGGGTTCGTCACTTATTTGGTTCCCCTGGAAACATTTACGTTGTGCTCTGTGTTATTTGCAGTGCGTTTTCTGTATTTGTGTTGTGAACTTTTGCAGCGCGTTTCTGTATTTGGGTGGTGTTGTGAATATTTGGAGCACACGTGTGTTGTGAAACTGATGAAGATGTTTTCTTAATTTGCGGGTGTTTTTTTTATCTGCATGTGTTTTTTTCTATTTGCATGCGTTTTTTTCTATTTGTATGTGTTTTCTTCTGTTGCAGCGTGTTGAGCTCTCTCGGCCACCGTACAATAGGATAAAAACAACAAATTATTTCCATGTTTTTGCCACAAAATTGCGTTTTATTATGCACCGACAGCACATACGCTCAAACACTCAAACACACACACACATACAGTACGAACACAGAAACATGTTGTCAGCGCTGCTCTGACGATTTTATCAGTAAAATAGTTTAACAACTTAAAAGCTACTGTTCTTGGAGCAGATACACTTACAGTTTCACTATTAGTAGAAACACTGATGCCGAACACTGTTGAAGACGCACAGACTCAGGTAATTCACGTACACTTGATCAATCTCTCTCTCTCTCTATAACTGCATTAATAACGGCATTTGCGCTAAAATGACGTTTTGGAATTAGCAACAGAGGCTTGGGACTACATGCATAAGAAATTAGTCCTACACACAAGAGCGTTTTAAGGACAAAAGCCTGACAAATGTCTTGAAATACATCATCTGAACATTGTGAGATGTGGTAGCCATAGTATAAGCGGAATAATTGACTCCGGGCCGTTGAATTATTGAAAAATTATGCATGCGACACAACCTGACATACCTGATCTGATCCTGTGACATGCAGCTGTAATGGAGGTTGAGTCGGACTATATGTTCCTCCTGCAGCTCCTCTATAGACGCATGATCTCCAGACGTCTGCTGCAACTCTGGATCCAGCTCCTGTACCACACTCCTCTGATCAGCCGGCAGCCACAGCACCTACCAGAAAATAGGCCCAAAAACACACCATAATACATCATAAGGCACTCTTTCAGCTCATTTTTTCTATTTTTTTTATTATAATGCCATCGTTTAAAGTCAGCATCCAACTAGGGTTCATGAACTACCTGACTGGAGTTAATGAAGGACTCGTTGTGTATGACCTCCAGGGTGCGAGTGATCCACGTGTCCCTGTACGGGTGGCCTCGGGGTGGACGTCTGAGGTCAAAGATCACCAGTCTCTCATGCTGAGCGGCCAGATTCAGGAACTCTTTCAGTGTTGGTACAGTCTGGTTCTGGACCTGAACCCTCTCATCTAGATCGAGAGAGGAGGCTGTACTGAAAGGATCCCTCTGAGAGGAGATAGAGACCGAGAAGACTGGTTAACTTGAGTTTTTACACCTCACAGTCTTGCCAAATTAATAAGGCATGCAATCTGACAACAGTTTTATAGATCAATTATGAGATCCAACATCTCAGGAGCTTAAAGATGTTGCATTATACACATTTAAACTACAATCCACATGTATTTAACTTGATCAAAGCCATGAATAACTCCCTCTATTGAACTTGAAACTGGGTGAGGTTGAGCATCGGCAGCAGTCATATGTATTTTAGGGTTGGAACAGTGGTGACGCAAGGCTCCTCCTGGCAAAGCCTAATTCCAGCTAGAATCCTTTAATCCCAATTGATTCCACACAGGGATTTAAGAGGGATTTTTAATTAAGGGGCCAAGAACCAAAGCATATATGGATCTGCACTGCATTATCATTTTTTGTTATAGTATGATGGGGTTTTATAAACCATGAGTTGTTTTTAATCTGTTTTTGACCACAACATCCTAAAAGAACCCATGCGATTTCTCTAAAAATACGAATATATTCAGTGTGTTCTCTAATAAAATGGATTGTATTATCCATAATTATCCTGAAAGAATAATTTGTGACTGGAAAAAACATAATATAATATCCAGCTTTGAAGAAAAACTCAAAAAAAAAAAACAACAACACACAAATATAACACATACCAAAACAAAACATTAACAGCAAAAGAAAACTAAAGCTTTGGAATAACATAGTGCTTTTACTCTTTCTGCAGTATACACTTATTTTCTGCATATTATGTTTGCATGAAAAAATACTGCATTGTAACGACTACGAGAATGAACCAAACACAATTGAAGCTTTTAAGGTGATTGTTCATACATAATCACACAAAAGAGGCTTCACATTCCAGATTCAAATCACCAAACCCAGAGCCATAAATCACCCACAGGCTCCAGAGAGTCTGCAACCAAAAAGACTTTTTATTGTTTAACTAAAGGAAGAACGTTGTCAATGTTTTATAATTCGGCAAGACAGATCTGTTCAGAAATGGTGAAACAAGAGGCCCAATCAAGAGGTCACCTGTATGGGATTAATATCCTGCCATGATTCAAAACTGAAAATAAAGTTCTGAAAGGTTGAAACTAAGTGTTCGAAAACTCAAAATCTTACAAAAACAAGTTTTGCAAGATCGAAAAATAAGATTTGCAAGCTTGCAAAATGTAAAAAAAATTTAAAATATCTCTGCAAACATTATGTTGTTTTTGAGATTTCCTTCTTCAGAACTGCAACATTTTTTTTACGATGTTGCGCAAACAATTTTTCAGAGTTTCAAATTTGTCAGTGTTCTCCCACTGTATTAGTTTGTTTTCCAGGTTTGCAACCTTGTAAATGGTGATCTGAAAACTGGTGTGCGAATGTGTGAAAAAAAGTTTTGAAACTCTGAAAACAGACTTTTGCAGGCTTGCAAAGGGGTAAAAAAATGTAAATCTCTGCAAACATAATTTTGTTTTTGAGTTTTCCTTCTTCAGAAGTGCAACACTCTTTTTTACGGTGTTGTGCAATCATTTTTTCAGAGTTTCGAATTTGTCACTGTTCTCCCAGTGTATAGTTTGTTTTCCAGATTTGAAACCTTGTAAATGGTGATCTGAAAACTGGTGTGCGAATAGGTGAAAAAAAGTTTTGAAACTCTGAAAACTGAGGTTCGAAAGGGCGAAACTTATTACATTACATTACATGTGCACTCCTATTGCAGACTATTTTTTCAGAGCTGAGTTTACAACACCCAGTTTGCGGAGATACGCCCACACAGTTGCGAGCTTGCGACTCACGTGATTTGTGGCAGCTTTGTCACGCAGTTCTGCTCTGAAACTCTGAAACTCAGACTGAGCGAAAATGAAGCTTCGCAACCTCGCAACTTAAAAAAAAGCCTGGAGGGAGGGCCTTCTGCTCTTGGCCAATGCTTTGCTGTCTGCTGACGTACAGTCCAATCACAAGTCGTATTTACTGGAAAGGTGGGATTGACCGACTGCTCCGCCAATGACGAAAGCGTATGGAATGAATATAATATATTCATGCATTCTAGAAACGGAGCAATGAATGCACGCGTGTCACCTGATCAAAAATTGCACATCTTGTTGTATGCACAAGTTCTGAGCAACATTAATACAAAATCGAGGTTTTGTATTAACAACTATATGGCTCTAGTTGTACAAAATGCTGCACATTCATGTGATTCTGGATTTTGCGCACACATTGTATTGTATTAGTTTAAATGTAGTGACGCACATTTATGAATTTGTCAAATAGATGTGTAGTTGTGCCCACATTAATAAGCACCAGGCCTATTCATTTGTAGTTGTTTGTGTGTGGGTTGTGAAATGCTTAAAAGAAAGTCTCAAAATCCAAATGAATCAAATGAGATTGACTCAGAAAAGACGTCAATGAATGCACGCGCGTCACCTGATCCACACATGCACGTCTTCTTTGTTGGATGCGCAAATTATGAAACACTAATACAAAAGAAAACATTTGTATTCACAAAAATGTCTCTATTTGTACAAATTGCAAATCTTGTGCGATGTCCTAAACTGCCGAGATAATCACACAAGCGTGCCGTGGCTAGACGTCCACAAATGACACATCCGATACGCAAACGAATGACTCATTTTAACTATTCACTTTAATGAATAACCTGTCCAACACTGAACTCACGAGACCTCTGAATCGGTGTATAAAAAATCGGTAACACTTATAGATTAGTTAACATTTAGCCTACTATCAACAAACTGCACTTCTACATCATTGTTAATATTAATGTAAATATTTAGAGAGTCTGTATAGGCCCACTATATGTGTTGTAGCCATTAAATAAGCGCATTTAGTTTCATTTTTGTTAAAATATTATAATGTTATTTTTTTCACATCTATGCTGATTATGAAAATTGAACAGCGTGAGTAAGATGGATGCGCAATATATCGGAAGATATGATGGGTCAGACATGATTTTGACCACTAAATTAAGTTTTGTTTTGTAGAAAGCCTTTCTTTAAAGTGAATTTCGTTTTGTATAAATTGTATCTTAATTTTAATCAATTTTTCATCAACCAATTGCCTGGATATATAATAAATAAGAAGCAAATAGCTGACAATATGATCATGGAGGCACGGGCGCGATTGCATTGCACATGAGCTGGAGCATCTCATTATAAATTTTGCTCATTTAAATAATAGTGTGTGTGTGTGTGTATGTATATAGCCTGTATATATACACTCACCGGCCACTTTATTAGGTACACCTGTCCAACTGCTCGTTAACACTTAATTTCTAAGCAGCCAATCACATGGCGGCAACTCAGTGCATTTAGGCATGTAGACATGGTCAAGACAATCTCCTGCAGTTCAAACCGAGCATCAGTATGGGGAAGAAAGTTGATTTGAGTGACTTTGAACGTGGCATGATTGTTGGTGCCAGAAGGGCTGGTCTGAGTATTTCAGAAACTGCTAATCTACTGGGATTTTCACGCACAACCATCTCTAGGGTTTACAGAGAATGGTCCGAAAAAGAAAAAACATCCAGTGAGCGGCAGTTCTGTGGGCGGAAATGCCTTGTTGATGCCAGAGGTCAGAGGAGAATGGCCAGACTGGTTCGAGCTGATAGAAGGGCAACAGTGACTGAAATAACCACTCGTTACAACCGAGGTATGCAGCAAAGCATTTGTGAAGCCACAACACGCACAACCTTGAGGCGGATGGGCTACAACAGCAGAAGACTCCACCGGGTACCACTCATCTCCACTACAAATAGGAAAAAGAGGCTACAATTTGCAAGAGCTCACCAAAATTGAACAGTTGAAGACTGGAAAAATGTTGCCTGGTCTGATGAGTCTCGATTTCTGTTGAGACATTCAGATGTTAGAGTCAGAATTTGGCGTAAACAGAATGAGAACATGGAACCATCATGCCTTGTTACCACTGTGCAGGCTGGTGGTGGTGGTGTAATGGTGTGGGGGATGTTTTCCTGGCACACTTTAGGCCCCTTAGTGCCAATTGGGCATCGTTTAAATGCCACGGCCTACCTGAGCATTGTTTCTGACCATGTCCATCCCTTTATGGCCACCATGTACCCATCCTCTGATGGCTACTTCCACCATGTCACAAAGCTCTAATCATTTCAAATTGGTTTCTTGAACATGACAATGAGTTCACTGTACTAAAATGGCCTCCACAGTCACCAGATCTCAACCCAATAGAGCATCTTTGGGATGTGGTGGAACGGGAGATTCGCATCATGGATGTGCAGCCGACAAATCTGCGGCAACTGTGTGATGCCATCATGTCAATATGGACCAAACTCCCTGAGGAATGCTTCCAGCACCTTGTTGAATCTATGCCACGAAGAATTGAGGCAGTTCTGAAGGCAAAAGGGGGTCCAACCCGTTACTAGCATGGGGTACCTAATAAAGTGGCCGGTGAGTGTATATATATATATATATATATATATATATATATATATATAATTGCGCAGCTCCCCCTGTCAATGATCTAGCACCCCCTCAGCACCTGCGTTAAAAATTATCTGGCGCCGCCCCTGAAAAGGCCTGTTGAAAGGCCTTTGGTTGTGGATAATAAAACATTTCTGCAACATTAATCAAGTTCATTGATAATTGTGCTTGCACGTGTTAATCATTTTGATACTATATTTTGATATAGCACTTTGGCCAACAGCTGTTTTTTTTAAATGTGCTCTATAAATAAATATGACTGACTATATTCATTCCATACGCTTTCGTCATTGGCGGAGCAGTCGGTCAATCCCACCTTTCCAGTAAATACGACTTGTGATTGGACTGTACGTCAGCAGACAGCAAAGCATTGGCCAAGAGCAGAAGGCCCTCCCTCCAGGCTTTTTTTTAAGTTGCGAGGTTGCGAAGCTTCATTTTCGCTCAGTCTGAGTTTCAGAGTTTCAGAGCAGAACTGCGTGACAAAGCTGCCACAAATCACGTGAGTCGCAAGCTCGCAACTGTGTGGGCGTATCTCCGCAAACTGGGTGTTGTAAACTCAGCTCTGAAAAAATAGTCTGCAATAGGAGTGCACATGTAATGTAATGTAATAAGTTTCGCCCTTTCGAACCTCAGTTTTCAGAGTTTCAAAACTTTTTTTCACCTATTCGCACACCAGTTTTCAGATCACCATTTACAAGGTTTCAAATCTGGAAAACAAACTATACACTGGGAGAACAGTGACAAATTCGAAACTCTGAAAAAATGATTGCACAACACCGTAAAAAAGAGTGTTGCACTTCTGAAGAAGGAAAACTCAAAAACAAAATTATGTTTGCAGAGATTTACATTTTTTTACCCCTTTGCAAGCCTGCAAAAGTCTGTTTTCAGAGTTTCAAAACTTTTTTTCACACATTCGCACACCAGTTTTCAGATCACCATTTACAAGGTTGCAAACCTGGAAAACAAACTAATACAGTGGGAGAACACTGACAAATTTGAAACTCTGAAAAATTGTTTGCGCAACATCGTAAAAAAAATGTTGCAGTTCTGAAGAAGGAAATCTCAAAAACAACATAATGTTTGCAGAGATATTTTAAAAATTTTTACATTTTGCAAGCTTGCAAATCTTATTTTTCGATCTTGCAAAACTTTTTTTTGTAAGATTTTGAGTTTTCGAACACTTAGTTTCAACCTTTCAGAACTTTATTTTCAGTTTTGAATCATGGCAGGATATTAATCCCATATCACCTGACCCCTGCGACTAACAGACTATGTCTTTCTTAAGGACCAAGGTCCCATGAGAGATGAACAAAACAGCCTTCAGCAGGAACTATCCCTGACCTCAAACTGGAATGGCTTAAACCCCATAAACTTTACACACTTAACATATCAAAATCCATAAAACTCATCCCAGAACAATTCTCAATGGATTTATAATCAAACATCATGCAACTAAGGCTTATAATCAATAAAGTATTGTTTGTATTTGAAAGAGAAGCATTACTTGTGTTATGTGCTTACGAATTTATTGTCTTGAACTTCGATCTAAGCTACCTATGCTTTTACCCTTGAATTATTTCTTAATTTAGCTGTTAGCTATTAGTCTTTCTTGGCCAGGAAGATATTATATTTCCTAGAATTAATAATTGTTTATGCTTTCGGTTCATTGGATGAACTGATAAAATGATCATACTATTGATTCTGCTACAGTAAATTCTGAAAATAATTAAACTATTAATTATTGATCATAATCCGTTATGAATAATAATTAGTTATCTTTATACGGGCGTATAAACGCTACAGCATCCACAATGCATTACATACACTCACTGGCCACTTTATTAGGTACACCTGTCCAACTGCTCGTTAACACTTAATTTCTAAGCAGCCAATCACATGGCGGCAACTCAGTGCATTTAGGCATGTAGACATGGTCAAGACAATCTCCTGCAGTTCAAACCGAGCATCAGTATGGGGAAGAAAGTTGATTTGAGTGACTTTGAACGTGGCATGATTGTTGGTGCCAGAAGGGCTGGTCTGAGTATTTCAGAAACTGCTAATCTACTGGGATTTTCACGCACAACCATCTCTAGGGTTTACAGAGAATGGTCCGAAAAAGAAAAAACATCCAGTGAGCGGCAGTTCTGTGGGCGGAAATGCCTTGTTGATGCCAGAGGTCAGAGGAGAATGGCCAGACTGGTTCGAGCTGATAGAAGGGCAACAGTGACTGAAATAACCACTCGTTACAACCGAGGTATGCAGCAAAGCATTTGTGAAGCCACAACACGCACAACCTTGAGGCGGATGGGCTACAACAGCAGAAGACTCCACCGGGTACCACTCATCTCCACTACAAATAGGAAAAAGAGGCTACAATTTGCAAGAGCTCACCAAAATTGAACAGTTGAAGACTGGAAAAATGTTGCCTGGTCTGATGAGTCTCGATTTCTGTTGAGACATTCAGATGTTAGAGTCAGAATTTGGCGTAAACAGAATGAGAACATGGAACCATCATGCCTTGTTACCACTGTGCAGGCTGGTGGTGGTGGTGTAATGGTGTGGGGGATGTTTTCCTGGCACACTTTAGGCCCCTTAGTGCCAATTGGGCATCGTTTAAATGCCACGGCCTACCTGAGCATTGTTTCTGACCATGTCCATCCCTTTATGGCCACCATGTACCCATCCTCTGATGGCTACTTCCACCATGTCACAAAGCTCTAATCATTTCAAATTGGTTTCTTGAACATGACAATGACTTCACTGTACTAAAATGGCCTCCACAGTCACCAGATCTCAACCCAATAGAGCATCTTTGGGATGTGGTGGAACGGGAGATTCGCATCATGGATGTGCAGCCGACAAATCTGCGGCAACTGTGTGATGCCATCATGTCAATATGGACCAAACTCCCTGAGGAATGCTTCCAGCACCTTGTTGAATCTATGCCACGAAGAATTGAGGCAGTTCTGAAGGCAAAAGGGGGTCCAACCCGTTACTAGCATGGGGTACCTAATAAAGTGGCCGGTGAGTGTATATTCACAATGATTTTTAATGAATTTTTATTTTAGTTGACTCGTTACTTGATCCTACTGCCCAATGTTAAAACATGTTTTATTAAATATAGTATAATATTTATATATTCACATATATAACATTATTATTTTAAATTAATTTATATTATATATATTTTTTATTAAAAATTACAAAATGCAAAATAGCCATAGTTATATATTCCAAGGAGATAACTGGATGCCACTTGAAGGGGCAAATCTTATTTATTATCTACGCCAGATAATTTATCCCAGTATCAAATATGAATGTAAGCAGTTTCCTGTACCGTTTTTTAGCAGATATGCTTTAATGTGATGACATAAGAAAACACATCTGCTGGACGTGCTGTGTACTTAACTTCATTAACTGATCAACAATTTTAGTGAGTCAAAAGCATACAGCACAACCAGTGAAGCCCAAATGGGTGGTTTTCCAGTTGTTCGTGATTCGTAAAATTAGAGGTGATTGTGGTTTTAATTTCCACAACTCTTCTCCTCGTATATTTTGACCTTTGTCGAGTACCTTAATTATTTTTTGTGGAGCACGGATTCTTCAACCAAGAAAATAAAATGAAACCAATAGCCAAGCAGATCTCAATCAATCACAGACACTAATAGCAGAGGTAGCTAAGAATCGAATCTTCGTTAAATAGATTAAAGACAAACTTCTCTATGTAATAATGATAGACCTGCTGCTCATACAAGCTCATCATTTAGAGTGTGTTGAAGTGTTTAATAGACAGTGTCTTGGTGCCCTGGATATTGATATTTTGTTATTAGGGGTCCAATCACCCAAGGTAAATTGGCTCTTACGAACCGGTTCTTTCTTGCGTCCATATTTTGTTTTTAATAATAGTATAGATGTAGTATATGTGTAACAGTATAGATGTCTGAATGCTTGCTTGCTTTGGTTTTACACAGTCCTCATGCCACCGTATAAATAATTGTCTAGACCACCCTGGAAAGTAGGCAGTATACAGTAAGCTAGTATAGCATTATACACATAGTCTAGCCATCAATATATTCATATGACTGCTGGTTCATGAGCAGGAACAGAAGGTTCTGGATCATTACCCGAAGAAACCAGGATCCAGCGCTGAGCATCTCCAGCTCTGCCCAGGTGAACATGGCCGCCGGGTCATCCGTCCGGTTGGGAAACACTTCATGCGCGTTGGTTGTCCTCCTCAGGGTGCTGTCATGCATCAGGAACGGGACGCCATCATAACTGCAAAGAGGAATATTGTTTTTAGCATGCTCAAATGGGATGGCAGCTGTTTTTCCATTTTGCAATACACTTCAGTTTGTTTTAGATCAATTTTTTCCCATCTAAATTATGACAAATGGATTAAAACCAACACAATGATAACGCAAAGTATTGTGTTATTTTAGAATTATTTTAAAACATTACAGTATTCATTTTGTCACGTCTGTTTGTGGTTTTGTTCATGTTTTCTTGTCTTTAATTTTGAATTTCTCTTAGTCATGCGTTTCCCTTGCTCCTCATATTATCGTGTCACGTGCTTCTCTTGCTTCATGTGTGATGTTTCCATTGGTTGTTCTAGTCATGTTGTTCTCTGTTGTGTTTTGTCATTGGTTCATTGCTTTTAGGTGTGTCTTGTTAAGTCCTTAGTTTTTAGGCTTGTTCGACTTCATACAGCGCTGCACAGACCGATTGGCGGCTGACTTGAAGCAGTGCATGCCGGTTAGAAATTGTGTCCGACTTGAGACAGCGCCGACGCCATGTGACTGTGACGTATGCCATCAAAGTAGCGCAAGAGCGATTCGAGAGCAGCCGGAGGACTGAGCCAGCGCAGCTTCTCAAGAGCGGCTGCACGAGCTCTGATGACGACACAGCTGTTCCAGGATTAGCCCAATTCACCGCATGACAACGATCACGTGTTTCGTGTTTGTTCGAACACCTTCAGTTCCACTAATGCTCACTAATCAGTTTTTTTAAGACAGTAAAAGCAATTTTCATGTAGTTGCGATGTTATATTGTCAAGTCATCAAACCTGCGTAATATAAGCTGCAAATAGACAACATGCTCCCTCATCTTCATCCATGCTTCCTAGGGAGCGCGCTAACAGGATTAGTGTTCAGCTAATCACCTTAACCTGAGAGCAGTGACTCATCCAGGAGCGGTTAGCATCAGATCTCCATTTATACGCCTCTTGGCTAGAGCAGACCTTTGTCTAGAGGAAATGACCTTGTGAATGAACGGCCCATTGGTGGTTTGTTGATGTATTTGAAGAAGCAGTAGATCACAGAAATGTCATAGGGCTGATAGCACAGCCGCAGAATGAATTTGAAAGGAGGTTCCTGGGTATTTTATGTACCATCAACATTAGCTTTGTGGTCTGTATAGGCTGCACCATAACCTTAAATGAAACCTCATAATTGACTGATCCGAAAAACTTTTCATAGACAGCAAAGCAAATAATGCTGCTCACTTGAAGTGCACAAGAGACTTGACTGACTCACAACGGATTCTTAGTTTTTTTGCTAAGATAACAATGTAACAATTTACAAATGCAACATTAATGCATTAACTAACAATGAGCAATATATTTGTTACATGATTTATTAATCTTTGTTAACATTTGTTATACAATTATTTTTTTAATTTAATTTTAGAGCGTTAAATACTTTATTAAAATAGAAAGTTGCATCTGTTAAGACCAATGTATTAGTAAATGTTGAAAACATTTAATCAATAATAATAAACATAACCAAACATAATTAATGATTTAATAGTATTTTTAGTTAAGGTGCCCTTTTTCAGTGTAATTATATAATTACGGAATACTATTAATTGACAACATATACTTACTATATGATTTGGATTAGGTTTAGTTGCTTATAATTATGCATAATTTACTGGTATTACTATAGTAAGTACATGTAAGATGTATATCAGGGACTAATGCTAACAAATAGAAGCTCAGTGCCCACTGTTTGTATTTGTTTTGAGCCTATGCTTTATTTTTCAGTTATGCACTTTATTTAGTTTCTGCTCTCGTCTTGATCTGGTTTGTTTAATGAATATAATTGTTTTATTATAGTGGACGTGCCTTTTGTGTTTAAGAGTAAAAGCTTTAAGTTAATAGTCTATTTGTGTATCAGCCGCGAAGCTGAGCTCCTATGTTCAGCCTCGCTCTGTGCGAGGACATTCACAGAGCGGCTGAAATGATAGTGTCTGACAGTTATTATAACATATGACAAAAACCATTGTCTAAATTATGTCGCATATTCCTCAACAGTTCTTGTGCTGATATCACTAGTTGACATAGTACTATTTTCGGAAATCATAGGCTAGCTATAATATTGCGCAGTGGCACGTGATGCAACGCTGTCAGAGCCGACCGACTCGAGTGTGTCATTTCAGTGCAAAATAATTAGGTCAAAAACGATTTAACATACTTCAATAGCCTACTAGTTTTTATGTTTATTTATAATTCATTTAGGCAAACAAGGCTACCAAGTAGGCTACTGTGCAGCTAATTTATCTAACTTTTTTTTTCCGCGTTTTTTCCGATTTTCTTTGGTTGATTACAGCCCTACTTAAAGCCAAACATTTTCTTAAATCTTTGCAGTGTACATAACAGAAGTAGCAAAATGATTACATTTATGCATTTGCCAGAGACGCTTTTATCCAAAGCGATATGTATTGCATTCAAGGTACACATTATATTAGATCATGCATTCCCTTGGAATCAAACCTAAGACCGTGGCATTGCAAGCACCACGATCTATAACCACTTGAATGCCTAGGAATGATAATACTGCTACTATGTTAGAAGCCATAAAAGAAGCATAACTTCTTAAAACTTAAAAGGCTTTTATACAAATACAGTAAGTAGGTATGTTAAAGATGCTCACCTGATTGTGACGTCTGTCTCCAGCCCCTCTCCTCCTACTTCTACAGCCTTCTCAAAGGACATCTGGGTATTTTCTGGTGCAAGCTGTTTGAAAAGAATCAACAACGTCAAACCTTTCGACAACCATTTTGAGTCTTAACCATTGTAATCGAATACTTTTTTTTAAAATTCAAGTTATAATCAGAATTAAAATCTAAGTCGAGTTTACTTTTGAAAGATAAGTCAAACAGACATTGATTTTAAATGGCATGCTGACTTAAACCCACACAAAATCCACATGTGCTCTTTCAGTATTACACAACAGGGATCTTAAAATATCATGAGGTAAAAATACCACACCATGGGTGCTCCTCTATGCCCAATGAGGGTGGGTGCTGGCCCCAGCGTGCCCTCCACTTTGATGCAGGGGGAATACATGCCCAACGGCACCAGATACAGGGTGAAGAGAACCGCCAAGTACAAGCTGAGGATAGCCACCTGCCTCACTGAAACACACAAGATACCCCTCAATGAAGAATATATGCAAAAACTTAATGCAAGACAAATCCAAATGTTACAAAAACATATTGCAACTTTTGCAATATATGATGAACCGAATTATAGTTATTAGGGGCTTAATCTAAGAGCCTTATATACTTCATCTTCAGGTGGGAGACTATGGCAGCCCTTAGAACTGTTTAGGGATGGTCTCTCTCAATATTCCAGGTGCCATTTTTGGGGGCAGTGTCTTACAACCCTGTAGTGCCACCAACAGTTTCATAAAAATTTTAGCTCATAACCAGAATTGAATGTCCCGGGGGGGGGGGGGGGGGGGGGCCTTCCTTGGGACCTCTTGATGGATGATTCTTGACATTGTTATCCTGGAATATGGCCATGATGAGCTACACACACTCCATCAATTAGGGTTAGAAGAACAGTTGCCAAACATATAACATGCTAGAAACATAATCACAGCAATAATGATCCAGTCATAGACTTCTAAAGTATTTCACAATTTAAATCCAAACAGCAACTTTTTTAACGCCGTGTATATATA
Source organism: Rhinichthys klamathensis goyatoka (assembly GCF_029890125.1). NCBI lineage: Eukaryota > Metazoa > Chordata > Actinopteri > Cypriniformes > Leuciscidae > Rhinichthys > Rhinichthys klamathensis. The sequence continues at coordinate 2,279,337 of NW_026606764.1, read as the reverse complement.
TAAATAATGATGCCATTTTCAATGAGCAGGAAGCTTCAGTATATATATATATATATATATATATATATAGCAGTCAACATTTGAAGTGGATCCAAAAAGTTAATCAAAGTTGTCCTAAGACAAGTATGGGTATTGTTCAAAATTCATGTAAAACTTTGATGAAATGTTTTGATCCACTTCAAATGTTGACTACTGTACACACACATACATACTGAAGCTGGTTAAATACAACCATCATTTGCAAAAGTTTCTGATCTAGGCAAAATGCCATCAACATATTCCCCATCATAGCCAAATCCACAAAGGCACCCTCTTCATTGCCAAATACATAAAAAAAAAAACATCATACCGGCCAATACAATACACTACAATCATTTAGCAGCCTGAATAAACGTTAGTTTAATTTAGTGAATTACAGAAAGACAATAACGCACTGACGGGGTCCACTTAGTTACTGCAGCACCCGTTGGGTCGCCTGTAATGAGAGTTTATGTCACCTCTACACTGGCACGGCTCATCTCAAGAAGAGAAAGACGTTGTCTTTGTGAGAGAGGGATGATGGGACGAAGAGACGTCTCTGGGTGGAGGCGAGCGTCACACAGCTGGTGTGAGTTCAGCCTCTGTCCTGCATTTGTCTGTCTGACTCATTCGTCGAGCTTTCAGTAAAGCGCAGAGAGAGAGAGAGCCGCAGACATGACTCAGCCGAACATCAGCCAGATGCAGAGAGTGAGGAGAGAGAGCAGGAGAAAAGCCAAAGGGAAAGAAGAAAAGGAGGGGAGGGAGGAGCAATGCTTTCGAGGACAAGCTCTTGGTTTTTATGAGTCTAACACCACAATGAAAAGAAAGGACAGATGCAGCAGCTGTGTTAATAACAGATAATGAATGGATTTGAGTCACTGACACCAACAAAATGACACCATTTCCATTGACTTGAGAGCAGGAATGATGTAACTGACTGTAGTGCTATGGTATAACCTGCCCATAACCAACATGGACATCATGGTTTTTGTTTACAAATTATTTTACTGGCATATCATGGATAAAATGTCCCTTCTACCCCGTGTAGTTATCTAAAATGAAACCATTTCAAATAACAGAAATTATTTTAATAGTATTTTAAAATGAACATTATAAATGTTGCCTTGGTAACTAACTAAAATTAAATATGCTTTAAGTCTGTAAAAACAGGACCCAATGTATTGTGTTAATTTGGATGAATTTTCCAAAATAATTTTAGGTTTTATACCTGTATTTTGAATTACACATTGCATTGTGTTTCAGGGTTAAACGAAATGTCCGTAAACTGAACAAATAATCGCCTTTCTAATGTCCTCTCATTTTAGTAAATCGTGGCCAATATTTACTAATTCCTTCCCTTGTTTTAAAGTGAAACTTGCGCATGTCATGATATAATAATTTTGTTCCCTCATTTAACTAAATTGTTAGCACGATATACTAATTTGTTCCCTTGATTTAGTAAGTCGTGGACACATTGTACCAATTCGTTCACTCGTTTTGATTTAACTCTAAAAAGGGAACACATTATTATATTGAGCGCACAATTTAGTAAACCGAGGGATCAAATTATTATATTGCGTGCACAATATACTTAAAACGAGGGAACTAATTAGTAGAACATACTGACGTATTAGTAAGTAGTGGGAACGATTTGTTAATTTCTTTAAAGAGTTAGTTTACCAAAAAATGAAAACTCTGTCAATGATTACTCACCCTCATGTCGTACCTAAATCCAATCTGTTCATAGTATAAAGCAATCGAGTCTCTTTAGAAAATTTGGACTAAACCGCTTGATTCATATGGATTCATTTTACAATCTCTTTATGAACTTTTTGAAGCGGCAAAGTTGTAGTTGCGTAGCTGTCAATGGAGAGCACAGAACTGGCTCAGATTTTATTCAAAATATCTTCATTTGTGTTCCGAAGATGAACGAAAGTGTAATGGGTTTAGAACACGAGGGTGGGTGCATGATGACAGAATTTTCCTTTTTGGGTAAACTAACCCTTTAATATTTTCCTTGCATGTCATGTGCGGGGCTCCGTACTAGATAGCAAAATGTCTGAAATCACTTCCAGCACCTTAAAATATATGGATGGGGAAATGAAAGTGGCTTGAGTTGATGTGCAGCACAACATCAAATAGGAAAGAGGTGTCTGTCAAATAAATGCTTGCTTGAGCAATGCCGTGCAACACTGGGCGATTATAATGAGAGCAATCTAGTTTTGTTGCATCAATTTAGCCAGAACAAGCTGCTTTTTTGTAACTACGTGGTGATTACAATCACCATCTATCCATCTACCTATTACCATTTCAATCGTATTCCAACTCTTGGTGATTCTATGGCCATCTCTTGCCATAAGCGAGATACTGTCCATGAATTTTCTTGGCAATGATTTTTCCAGGGTGGGTTGCTAGGTCTTTCAAAGTCAATCTTCCCCAATCCTCCCAATTACATGGCTTGGTACTCACACACACACGCATTCACACCTACAGACAATTTAGCACCTATACTACATGTTTTTTGGATTGTGGGGGAAACCGGAGCACCCGGAGGAAACCCATGCAGACACAAGGAGAACATGCAAAGTACTACCCACTGAGCCATTCTTTCAAATCCACTGATGTTAGTGTGGTATCTGGTTCGAGACTAGCAGGTGTAGAGGCCATTTCTTCAGCCCAGAATCTTTTTTTGGCAAAAACAACTAGAAGATGTGTTGGTTGAAATAGGATATGACCAGAATCACAATGCATTTTCATTTGTTGCCAGCAAGCACCAAAAAGGATTACGTACCTCTCTTGTTCATGCGAAAGAAGTGTAAGGCTATTGGCCAGGACAGAAGTGTCATTAGGGAAACTCCGCCCAGGTGCAGAAAGGGTGCTGTGATCTGCACACAAAAATGGAAATACATAAATGCGCACTGCATGAACTGCACTTGATGTAAATTGGAAAGCTAATTCGACTGTTTGTCCCAATCGCTGTGTCGGGTGAAGAGACCCACCTGAAATGAAAGGAGCAGCGTCGTCCATTCTTTGCTCCATAAGTCAGAGAGCACAGCTGTGGCACTGATAGAGAAAGCTAGAGTCAGCAGGATACCAATCTGTGAAAAGTCACAAAATACAAAAACATATATATATTTTCATCTAATATACATATATAATAGCAGTTTATATATATAAACTAAAGCAAAATAATAATAAAAATAATAGTAAAAATTACAAAAGCACAATTACTAAAATGACTCAAACTAAAATGAAAATAAAAAAATAATAGTTGATACAAAATATAAATAAATATTAAAATAGCAAATAAATAATCCTAAAATAAGATGTAGTGTTTTTTCCTTAATCATTATAGCACAGCAAAACCTTTCTGAATGGCATTTTGGCTGATGTTGGAGCGTTTAAAAAACATGTCAAATTAATTCACTGTAGGTTCAACGCAATCTGAATCATATCAAGCTGTTTCTCTGGTAAAGCAGATATGGAATGAATACAAATGTGCAAGATGGGGTGTCATTCACAGTAAGAGTGAATGATGAAAAGACCGTTTTCTTTGATCACCTTGTGGCTCCAGTGGAGGTAAAGCCTCTGTCCTTCAGAGAGAAGGCACACCGCTAGGACCTGCCAACATCAAGACCACAACATTAATTATGAGGACAAGCGGAGGCTGAAACGCTTTGTTGTTGTTGTTCAGTGTTCTCACCAGCAGGAGGGCGATGTAGGTGAAGAGTGCGGCAGCGACCACCAACAACACCACTGACCACGGGAACCAGAATCCCAGGTTCCCGAAGTTAAACCTGCAGAAATAAAGATGAGATTTTTTTAAATAATAGATTTTAAGTTTTGTTTTGTTTGAGAATATCAAAATCAATCAATCAATTAATCCATCCCTCTGCATCATTCTCATGGATTAGTGCCAATTGTATCAGGATTGTTTTTTTTTACCATATCATTTGAAACCCGAATAAGTATAATCATAATGGAATGATTAAGAACTGTTAGCAATAAGCTTTATGCAATTTTGCATTATGCATTTTATTCAATTTTAATATCTGAATGTTAGTGAGAAGAAAAATAAAACCTTTTAGTAGTATGTGAATGCATGAACTGATTAAATGTCTTGAATGCATTGCAAGTTTATTTAGATAAAAGTGTCTGCCAAATATGTGTATGTATACAATAAATATATAAATAAATTACATGAATAAATTACATAAATTACATTTTGTATATCTTTTTTTTAATTATAATGTTGTATGTGTGTGTGTGTGTGTGTGTGTATATACATATACTGTATGTATATACAACATTCAAATATAATGGAAATTAATAGAGGCATGCAAATTCCTAATATTTTGATGAAAATATATTTTTTAAATAAAATGTGCAGTGTTTTTCTTTAAAAAAAGAAGTTTCTATGCTTTCTATAATGTAAATCAAATCAATCAAGAAATGTTATTATTTCAATGGTAAGTCATATGGACACAGAAATGGCATGGTTTTCTTTGAGCGACCCATCTAATTGTGTGTCTGTCTGTCCATCCCGATACACTCACCAGTCAAAGTCATTGTAGTCATTCTGCGCCTCACTCCAGAAGTACAGGAATATCAGGGTCAGGAAAAACGTTACGATGAGGAGAGCGAAACTACCACACTCCAACTGCAAAACAGAGCCATCATGAGCCGTGATAACACCCACACCCCACCACAGTTACTCAACAGTGTGAAAACTCAAGAGCAGGCTCAAATTAAAGCACCACATGAGGCTAACACAGACTTTGAAATTCAAACAGTTGCTTTCGAGCTGTACAGGACGGCCCGGCTCAGTGTGCAGCAATAATACAGTGAGTCATCCGGCTGGTTTTAAATGACTCAATGAATGATGCTTTCTGAGTCATACTGCAACTTATCGGCATTGAAAACAGCTCGGTTTAGAAAGCGGCCCACCAGCTGAACAAGAGCTGCACTCGCTGTGTTCAAGAAAACTAATCAGCACATACAGGAAAAGTGCACTGATAAGTGCTTTCTATTGAGCAGCACGAGTGGCTTCAGCAGACATTCTGGTTAAGGGGAAATTATTCACAGATCTTCACGAAGCAAGCCCCTTGAGAGAGAACAATATGTTAGAGAATGGAAACACTTGATAAATGTGGTGTACTCAATACCAGCATGCACTGGGTTTATTCATCTTAATGTCTGTGCATATAATGGTAATATATCAACATCAGATTAACATTACATTTGCATTTACTGAAGAAAGTTTCAACACCAAGGAACTTTTCCTCAGCGGTCGCCCTACAGGTTGGAAGCGGAATTGTCCATCACCGCTGTCGTAAATAATTTAGCCTTCCGCAGCCTACGGTCGCACGCGCACGCTCGCTGTTTATCCAGCACCGGCTTTGGAATCAACAATGGCCACAGACAATTTGAGGATGTGGTGGGTGAAGTGACGTATGCCGTAAAGCAGTCGAATTTTGTAGTTCTTTTTGTGCTCCGGTTACTACCCGAAAGCCGAAGTTACATAGTGCAAGTAAAAGCGATACAGACCACGTCAGGCTATGGCAGACATGTCATTTAACCTATTGTAAGTCGATGTACCATCACAAGGGTCTTGGAAATATATATTATGAAGGTTGAAAAACTACATAGTGTAACTTTAAGGTAGCAAAGGAATAGAGATTGATTCCTAGGGAATGCTTGAACCGATTAAATGTAAGCTTAGAATACAATGCAAGTTGCTTTAGATATAAGCAACTACCAAAATTCATAAATGTAAAACGTAAATGTACTGTATTTGGACTATGTGGTGATTTTGGACACATGAATACAAAGTGAGTGCTGGGACAAATGAGAAAACTACAGTGAATGCATGACATTTTACTTTCAATAAAAGGAAATTCTTTCTTTAATATATTACATTCATATGGAATTAAGATGAAAATCAATTCTTGATATTTAATTCAAAATATATTTTTTTAATAAACTCTATGCGCTTTCAAAAGCAATATATGAAGCAGTTATTTTAGTGTATTATATATTCATTATTACCATTATGTTTAATTTATTTTTCTTTCATCTTTAGTTATTTATTTCCAGTTAGTAATTTTAGTGCTTCAACTAAGTTTTTCATCTAATATTTATTCTTTATTTCAGCTTCATTTCAATAACCAAAAATGTTTTTAATAGTTTTAGTTAATGATAATAGCCCTAATGGGAAATAACTCAAATAGTGCTCTTTAAGCATCTCTCAATCAATGTTATGGGCTAACAGTGTGATAATCTAATAAGAATAAAATACATATATAATAAAAAATACAATATTTGAAAATAAATATTGTATTTTTGCCTGTGTCCACCTTTTACTGAACTCACTAGATTGCTAGAATTATTTTATAATCTGACCAAAATAATGAATCTTATAAAGCAGAATTATGTTGATGCCTAATCATGCCATCTAGGTAGAAAGCACACAATGGCCCGGTTTAACAGACAGGGTTTAAGATTAAACCAGGATTAGGCCTCAGTTCAATTAGGACATTTAAGTGGCTTTTATTAAAGTGCCTTAGAAAAAAAAAAAACATTACTGCTGTGCATCTTGAGACAAACAATGGCACGGACATATAACATATCAGAGCAAGCTGCTTTCAGTTAAAACAGCTCAAACATGCATTTTAGTCTGGGACTAGGCTTAAGCCTTCTCTGTGAAACCGGGTGCATGTTTTGGAAAACAACCTGCATGTAAAAAAAGCAAGCAGTATGAGGGACTTCAAGCATCTTTTCTCACCCGACTACAGCAGCATTCCCCCGGCTGGGCTTTGGCACGCTGGTAGCGTCTCCACTGGCAGCCGTACAGGCCGGCCAGACACGAGACAAACGGCTGGTGCTCATAGCGCTGCAGCAGCTGCCGCCGCACCACCTTTAGCTTCCCCAGCTTCAGTCTGGACAGGCTCACCGGAGAGCGGCCCATAGATCAGCCGCTCCCCTGCATGGAGCGGCCCGGAGCAGACGGATGGAGACAAAGAAAAAAATCTGCAAGAGACAAAGAGAGAGATCGTGAAGATTTGTCTCACTGTTCTCCAATTATATTGAATCCTATGGAGTGACATATCAAGCTACAGCGAGAGAAAAACCATCACTCTTAATAATTACATTGACAATTCCTCCAGTCACATGTCACCTCTACTGTGTTTCCTGACAGAACGAGGCCTGTTTACAAAGGACCCTTCAAAAACCTTTAACAAACAGCACTCGTGGCACAAATAAACTACAATCTCCAGGGGCCTCCCATGGGCTCCTGCCCTGCCAGAACACTCACATCTTCTCCACATAACCACACAGATCACAGACGGATGTTTACACATGAAATCACCGATTCTTCTTTTTTATGGAATACTGCATTCTATTATAAATGATTTATCAGTGCACACCATTATTTTTTTTTACATCTCTCTCTTCTCTGATGATGTGTCTACTGTCGTGAGGGCGGGACAACCTGTCACTCACAGGAGATCCACCAATAGCAAACCACAACCATCCAAACAATTCTAATCAATGCAATCAAATAATCATGTTAACTCGGGGTTTACACATGTACAAATAATGTTCAAAAGGGTTTTTTAAAGAAATGTATACTTTTTAAAAGAAAATTAGACTTTTATTTAGCAAACATTTGTTACAAAAGATTCCTATTTCATATAAAGGCTGTTCTTTTGATTTATCAAAATATCAAGCAACAACTATTTTCAACATTTATATTAATACGAAATATTTCTTGAGACGTAAAATATTAGAATGATTTCTGAAGGATCATGTGACACTGAATACTCGAGTAATGATGTTTTGCATCACAGGAATACATTACATTTGAAAATATATTCAAATAGAAAAGAGTTATTTTACATTTCACAATATTACTTTCTTCACTGTATTTTTGCATGCAGCCTTGGTGAGCAGAAGAGATACATATCTTACCAACCCAAAACTTTTGAATTAGAGTACATAGTAAAACAGTGAACCCAGAAATAACCATTTCAAGTAAGAAATTAAATACAAAGTTATTCATCCAATTTACTGTTGCTTATTCATTTACATTTCTTGTTTAGACACTGCACAATGGCTCGACTCGATATGGACTGGATCATTTATCATCTTTGTCCCAGACTGGGCGGTCCGATAGAGGATCTGAAAGGGGAATTCAGTGGGGAATAATGTCTGACCCGCCTCTGATCTCCAAACAGAAGAAGACCAGCTTCCCCTCACAAAGCAGCTAAACCGGTTAGTAGATATTAAGTCGGCAGATTATAGTAAAAACAGAAGAGATGTGATCCAGAACGCTCACTGCTCAAGTAAATCGAGACAAAACAGATACTGATAAACTCTAGCAAAAAAAAAGAGAGTAGGCTGTATTACTAAATCTGTTTTATTTCTTGAGTCAGAACAACAAACATAGTTTTCATTTAACACTCTTGATTGCACCTTTAAGCACACAGTGAAGTTGTCATTAGTTCACTTCATGAATAAGGAGATCCCAGAAGCATGACAGAACCGCGTGCTTCGCTCTGCTGGGATGTCAGTGGTCAGCGTACAGCGTGTCGTGGCCTTCAGGGTTTAAACTTCAGGGAAGCGAGAGACATGGTCTTTGGCTCGTGTTGTAGTAGTTTGATGTCGAGGTCGGCTCTAATGAGAATACCTGCACTTAAGCCCCGCCCTGACTGGCTGTTGTCATGGTGATGACTGTCCTTGAGTGAAAGTGTCCCATCAGGATGTGTATCCGCAGAGGGAAGCGTTACAATAGCTTCTTTATTGCTTCACTCAACATCCTTAATGCAACTATGAATCGTTTTACCCGTTCAAAACCTGGCAGCTCTGATCTATCAAATGGAAAACAGACATTTACTCCCAGTTTTACAGCAAAAAAAGTCATTTCTTAATACTTTTTTGTCTTGTTTTGGAGTAAAAACATCTATAAAACAATGTATATCCATAAAACATGAAAAATTTAGTTGATAAACATGATAAATTTAGTTGATAAATTTAGTTGATAAACATGATAAATTTAGTTGATAAATTTAGTTGATAAACATGATAAATTTAGTTGATAAATTTAGTTGATAAACATGATAAATTTAGTTGATCTGCATGAGATCTTAAGACTCGTTTTAATAGAACAAACTTTTGTGAAGCTTATGCAAAAAAATCATAATAATACATATATTTTTTCTTATATATATGTAATATATATATAGTAATTATATTAAGTCAAATATGCGCTTTTGACTTTTTGCGTCACATCTTATTATGACACAATGTCAGTGATAAAAGATTCATAGTCATTCACTTTTATGTACACAAGGCATAATTTCCTGTATGGTAAATATGATGTAGTATCCACAATGCAGATGAGATAACAGACGAAATTAAGTTTTGCTGTCACACGCTGACAAAAATCTAATATATCAAGTATATAAAGCAACATCATAAAAACACTGTTGTTTGATTGGCAGATTGTGAATATACCCACTGATTAACTCACTGATGTAGCCATTAAACCAAACAGTAGCCTGTGAACGGCAGCCCTTTAAAAGCACTATTACAGGCTGCAAGAATAAATAAATGACTCGGGTTTTTAAAAATATTCTAAGAATGTTTTATAGTTTGTCAGTTTTATTCTATTTTCCAATTTTATTTAACGTAATATAAAAATAAATTAAGAAAAAATACTATATTAATACTACAGTAATATTGTGAAATATTATCACAACTGAACTTACCGTTTTTGTTTTCTATTGTAAGATTTTAAAATGATTTTTTTCTGTGATGTCAAATCTGAATTTTCAGCAACATTACTCCATTCTTCAGTGTCACATGATTTCAGAAATCATTCAAATATGCTGATTTGCTGCCTTAAGAAATATTTCTTATGATTATCAATGTCGAAAACAGTTGTGCTGCTTCATATTTTTGTGGAAACCAATCAAACCATCACATGATACATTTTTCTATTATGAATAGAAAGTTCAGAAAACATTAGAAACATTATATGTCTTTGCTGTCACTTTCTTTTATCAATATAAATAGTAATAATTTTCAATATATATTATTATATGTATTATTAACACTTTAATAATAAAAAATATTATATATCAATATAACACAATATTATATATTGTTATTATATTTTATATATTAGAATGATTTCTGAAGGATAGTGTGACACTGAAGACTGGAGTAATGATGATGAAAATCCAGCTTTGCCTCAAAGAAATAAATTATTTTGTAAAGTATATTCAAATAGAAAACCATTATTTTACATTGTAATAATATTACACAATATTACCGTTTTTTTTCTGCATTTTTGATCAAATAAAAATGTAGGCTTGATGAGCAAAGAGACTTCTTTCAAAAACATTAAAAATGGTAATGTTTCCAAACTTCTGACCGCTACGTATCGTATAGCTTCATAAAATCTTTTTTTTTAATGTAATATGCATTATAAACTAAAACCCTCGACACAGAGGAGACACCGATAACAAGTTTGTTATCTGAACTTCATGGGCGCAGCCTTATTGCGATTTTCTAGCAATGAACACGAAGACTTACAGATAGTCATGAGGTTAAACAATGTTTAGATCAGCAGCTCCTGTCTTCTCATTAGCTAATGGAAGATCATGCCATCTTAACTGCGACCCAGAATACACAGCGCTACGCTGCTCATTTCTGAATATCCGACCCACATAAAGCCAATTTCCTCATTTAGACGCTACTAAAAAAACTGAAACCATAAACAGCTCCCTGACACAACGTAAAAAAAACTCCTATTGAAAGTGTTAATTTGACAATGAAATGTAAAGTAAATATTACAACATCTTTGTCATGCCCTTTGACCGAGATATATGCAATTATGGCACAGTAAACCTCAGCAGTAAAACATTTTCCTCGCCTATCTAGCATGCAAAGTAACTTTAGCTGAAATTACACAGTAAAACCGCCATATAAAAATGTATTGCTGACATGACAAGCTTAAACAGTCCTCAGACCAACAGTCAAGTGACTGAAACAGATCTCAGTCCCATCTCCACCGGTAAACTCATATTAACAAGAGTCTGAACTCTAAGGCATTTGGATTGTAATAGAAATGGTACTGGTTTTCTGTGCATGAGTTCACAAGTCTTTAATATGGAATGACTGAAGGAGATTGAGTTATGCGTCTAATTAATCAGAGTAAAAGCATTCTCACGCGCCGTCTCGACAGGGTGTAAAACTCAACGCAGCAGAGAGAGGCTGCGCTTCATGCTCGCCGAGGCACAACGCTTTGTTTAGACATAAATAAACAATGCACACAAATAATGAGTGCCGTTAGTGGCAGCAGGACTATTGTTCATTCTTGCCCTGAATCACTCCATGCACTCTGAGTCTCTCCCTCCAAATTCAATTTAATAAAAGGCTTTATTGGCAAGACTAGGCTACTAGAGAAAAGCATTGCCAGATTTTAGTTTTCTAATATTACTGTATGATTTATCTAATGTAGTTTTGTTTATTTCATCCAAAGCAGTCCACATTGCATTCAAGGTATATATTTTATCAGCTCATGCATTCTTTGGGAATCAAACCCATGACTCTGGTGTTGCTAGTGCTATGCTGGGGTTTTATACACTGTCAAAAAGTTGCTGCCTTATATTTTTAAGTACAATCAACATGAATGTTTAAGTAATTTCAACTTAAAGTACATTAAACTGACTTAAAAAATTAGTTGAATATTGTATACCTTAGAAAAAAATTGAAAATTGCCTAACTTATTTGATGAGCAATGTAAAAACAAATGTTGTCATAACTTTTTGATCATATAATTTTAAGTCTAGCCCTATGAACCTGCCAGGGTGTTTTTTAGTACCTATTGTGATTCTATGGAATTGCTAGTTAGTTGGGGTGTTTTGAGTTGTTGCTAGGTGGTTACTTACTGGCCCAGCAAGTCGCAAGATTTGAGATGTTATTCATGCCAGTGGTGATGTGGATTCAGTTACAGTTACATGATACTGGGGGTTAGAGGTGTATTCAAATCACTAAACCCTCAATATGAGCAATAGTCATGCTTGACTTAGCAAATGGTAGGCCTGCGAAAGAAAGAAAGAAAGAAAGAAAGAAAGAAAGAAAGAAAGAAAGAAAGAAAGAAAGAAAGAAAGAAAGAAAGAAAGAAATCCGTTTAACACTTTGACCTGATCTCTCTCTCACACACCAGCACTTAACTATATCTATATAAAGAAGGAAATGACCTGTTCGGCCAGATACAGACAATCCTCTTACCAGCCGTACGTCAAACCTCTGGCGCCAAACCATTCTGAATTAAAACACCACGAACATGGATTGATTTATCCCATTTTGTCTGCTCAAACAGTTAAGTGTTATATTCTTTAAAAATATAAAAAATTATAGTAGGGTGGTATCAAATAGTAAAACTGGTATACACATGGTAAGTTTAGTTACTGAATAATTACCATAGTAGCCTAGCCTACAGCAGGGTATAGTTGAAAACCCACAGAACTTCTACCAGGCCTATAGCATGTCCAAAAAACGCTATAACAGACTAAACTGATCACACATACATACACATTTGTTTTCTCTGTATTTCCAGAAGCATCTGAACACTGTACCTGCTCTATTCAGTGACACTGTCATTCATTTTCTTTGACAATAAACACCTGATTGTGACTGACATAAAACATCAAGAGTTCGAACAGTTACAGGCTCATCGATGACGCCGCTGATCATTACTGAAAGACACGTAGTTTCACTCACCAATCTTTCAGTGGTTATTCCGGTTATAAGTGATCATCGGCCGTAGTATCGAAAGATGATATCAGCTCCGAATCGATCAGAGGACCGTTGAAGCGTCTCTGTGTGTGTGAACAGCAGCTGCTGAACACCTGTTACTCACACACACAACACACTCACAATAAACTCCGCCCACAGACTCTCTCTCTCTCTCTCTCTCTCTCTCTCTCTCTCTCTCTCTCTCTCTCTCTCTCTCTCTCTCTCTCTCTCTCTCTCTCTCTCTCTCTCTCTCTCTCTCTCTCTCTCTCTCTCTGCATGTATTTTTTTGTTTGTTTGTTTGTTTTGTTTATCTAACATGGTTTATATTTCACATTTCACATGAAATGAGACACGGGTCAGAACTGAACTGAGCTGGATGTTGACACCACTAGCTGAATTGAACTCATTCCATAATTGAGAAACTGTTCACAGTTCTTGAACCAAACTGAATCAACACTGAACTGACTTCAGCTGAAACACTCTGTATTGTGTAAAGCGCTAGGTGACCTGACTTGACTAAACTGCAGCAAAACTATATTGTTTTTGTCACTAAATCGGTTAAAATTGTGACTGTTTGTCTGTGAAGTTTTATGTAAAGAGAATATTTAGTTGTCAATATTAGTGTAGGTTTATTTTTTAGAAGCAGTCACAATGGATATAAATTACAAATGACAGCTTGCCCTGACCTCAAAAAAGTTCAACATTTTTGTTAAAACACATCATTATAGTGACTCTTGTCTTACTGTATGCAATGATGTGATCATATTGTAATTTTAGTTTACCAAAAATAACCCTACTTTACATGTTTGAAACAAACCAACAACAAACAAAACCACAGCTATAAACCAAGCATTTATGCAACTGGACTTTTGACTGAAAATCTCATAGTTATGAGATCTTGTGATAGCTTCCCTATGTGACAACTAGCCCGGTCTGCCTTATATATAACATTAAATATAAATAAACATGTATTCAGTGCCCCATTCACCTTGTCATACTGTATTAGACTCTTTTATTGTGCAGAATGAATGAAGCGTTTCAGTGGCGATCAGAGCAACAGATGGTGACTGTATAAATTACATCTCACGATACTGATCATATGCCTTTAAACTGCTGTTCTCACTTCAATATTTCATTACAGTGAAGATTACAGTCATTGCAGCTTTTAGCTTATTTAGTTAAGCCCTGTGTGTGTGTGTGTGTGTGTGTGTGTGTGTGTGTGTGTGTGTGTGTGTGTGTGTGTGTGTGTGTGTGTGTGCGTGCGTGCGTGCGTGCGTGCGTGTGTGTGGTAGCCTGATCTCCCTGAGACAGGAAACTCAATCTATGACACTTTTAGTGTATAAAAATACAATAGTCTTCAAACTAATACTGCTTGTAAACTTATACACTGCAGTCATTGAGTATAACATTCTGGCTCAGTTGTATATGGGTCATGCTGGTACTTTTAAAGCAGGACATTATAGCAATCCAATTTCCAGTGGGACAATCGTGAAGAAAGCTAATAATATTTTCTGGAATAACAGGCTCAGTAGTGAAAGGATGAATAAATATTGTTCCAGTGATATGATTTAAACCCTGTGTGAATCCTTGGCTCTGAAAAACTGCTCAGCTCTACTTCTGTCTCAGATCCAGTGGCTTGAATTTGTAATGCGTTTATGACGAAACTCAGCTGTGACGCAGGAAGTTTAATTTTCTCATATTTGCTCTCAAATCTGCATGTAAGACTGCACTGTGCTCACCGGGAGGTTCCTCATCTTCCTGTTCCCAGATATGACATATCTCACAGATGCACCTCTGATGATCTCAATGGCTTTGAATACAGACCTGAGTTTCCATTTAATAAACTATCCATGTGCTTCATGCCCATACTGCCCTACAAAGCAAAAAGGCAGTTACTGCCTTTTTGGTCAAAAATGAGTTATTATCATTTTCATGACATTCAAGGCATCCTTTGTTATGTGACAAAACATCTTATCTCAAATGTGTGTCGTTTTGGAGAAAAATGGTAGTCGTTTGTACAGTAACTGCAAAAAGCCCTAGTGAAACAAAGCAACATCCATTACTGTATTCTTGTTATGTTTTACCTAACAAAAAATAACCGTGTTTCTGCGCAGTGTAGTTACTGTTGCCATGGTGAACACACAGCTGATTGGCATCCTCACGGGACGATTTTAACATTTGCGATTTCACCCTTCTAACTTCACACAAATTTTGTTTGAGATGCAGTTTCCCCTAATTGTTCCCCTACCAAACTAAACTTTAACTTGACAGAAATATATTACTGTTGTACAGTAGAATTTAGAAACGTCTCAATGTAATAATAATACTAACACCAATACAAATAAATTAAGATTAAAACTTAATTTTTATTCGTTTTAATTTTAACAGTAAAGCTCATTGTGCAGCATGTTTGACCAAAAATGTTTGTTTAATTTCATATGATTAAAAGAAATGTAATTAATAATATATTAGAATTTTAATATATTTTATTTTTAATATTCATAGAATATTTTTAAAATATTCTATAAGTTTAATAATAGTTTATAATAAAAGTTTCATGATTTTTGATTACTAATAATTTACACCACGTAGGCCTATCCGTAACACACCCGCTCCGCAACACTAGTATTGCAACACAAAAATGTTGAAAAAAAATGTTGTCCAAATGGTTCCAATTATTTCAAATACAGTGTATCTAACACACCCAGAGCCCAAGTTGTGGCAAAATAGTTTTTGTAGAATCTGTAGTTACTGCCTTTTTCCTTGGTATGGTGCCACGTTTTTGGTAAGTAATACAAAGCAAGAATACAGTAACTGCAAAATAGGGGTAAAATATCAAATTAAATATGAGGATTGATATGTACAAAGAATAAGCTAATATAAAGTAACAAAACAGCCACATGTCCAATAATCTACCTACAACTACTTAGGCTGGATGACAGGATAACTTTAAAGTCATTTTTCTCTGTTCTGCACTCTGCGTAGTTACTGCCTTTTTGCTTTGTAGGGCAGCATAAATCAGTGATGTATCGAGGGGACAGTGGGGAATAAATGGTGAAATATAGCTTGATTCAGTGCAATGGGATAATATGAAGTCAGGCAATAATAAATTCTGACTTTATATTTCAGATTTCAAAATGAAACGACAATGACTATACATTATTTTTTCACTGAAACCGCTTGTTTTGTCACCATAGCGAACAGATATATACGCAGCTCAATGTGTGTGGCAGAATACAATAGTCCACATATGACAGCTACAGAGATGGCAATTGATCTAGATTGTAGGGTAGGAGCTCACTTAATTGCATGGTAACATAGTGGCGAAGGCATGGAGCTATAAAGCTCTGCGGTTCCACACAGCGCTGCCTGGAAACAGGATGCATAGATCACAGTCCTGCCGTATCACCACAGTGCCCTTGAGCCCAACACTTAACCCTGTGTGGCTCCGCTGGGGCGGCCCCTGCTATTAATGCTGTACAAGACACACGTGACAGAGACCATCTGTGAAATGACAAGCAACTGCACACATTACATCATTCAGGTGTTGCCCTGCAGGTCAATGTTTGGACTGAACAGGAGGGAAAACACCTCACTGCAGCCAAATGAATGAGACACGCTTCTGCAGTTGTGAGCGTCTTCTTACACATATACATATATATATATATATATAAAACTAGAGAGAGAGAGAGAGAGAGAGATCTATCTATCAGTTATATGGATAGATAGATAGATGGATGGATGGATGGATGGATGGATAGAATAAACATAAAAACAAACAAATAAATGAATACATTTGTGTTGCTCCAAGAAAATGTTTCTAAAAAATATGATGCATAGACACGTATAACCCAATCAAACAGCACACAGTGATCCTTCATGTGAGTGTGGCGAGAGATGAACAGCTGCGCACGTCACTGTGAGCTCAAAGGCTCAATTCCTTCTCCCCGAAGAGTGGAGAAACCTTGAGAAGTAATAAGCAGAGCGAACAGGCGTATTCCTCCTTTATGAAAACCCTCCTACGCTCATCAGCTGCTGACATGACGGATGGAGCTCAACTCACAGAGGAAAGTTGGATAAAAGAAAGATGCCCTTCACCTGACTCATACTGTTCTCTCATAAAAGCCAAGCTTGGATGCATGAGAAACTGCTGAGCATTGAATATTATTAAAGCATTCATCTCATATTCATTTATAAACTTGCATAATCAACAATGATAAACGACAAATTCTAAACTTAAATTGATTGCATAATTCATAAAAATAATGTGGTCACACTTTTTTTTTACAGTGTTCATACAGGATGCTATTATTAATTACAATGGCAATAACAATACCTCTACGTAAACACATTAAATAGACAATAAAGTGTGACCATCATTGCATATTCAAATATTGCATAACAACCCCTGATAAACAATCCTAAATGACTGCAAACTAATAAACACCTACATATAATTCATTTAAGCAACATTTTGTGGAGCTATTCCTTATGGACACTAATGTAAAGCGCTAGCAAACATTGCACATGCAACATTCCCATAGAGTTGAATCCAGCAGTTTGAGAGTATATGTCATGAAAGGCTCACCTGATGTTGCAGTGTGTCTCTGCTGCAGTGAGCGCATCTGTGCATGTGTTCAGCATCAGCACCACAACACAACACGCTGTGCCTCTGAAGGGTGAAGACACACGCAGCGCTGTTACACTGACGCGTGGAGCTGAAGGTTTCACATTACCGCAGTGTCTCGACTGCCTGACTGCAGTGCTGCTGATGCAGGGACTCCACTGAGCTCAAGGGTATCGATCACTCTTATGTAATTCAGCTCTCACAGTGCACAATGCCTCTCTGGCAAGAAAAAAAAAGATTTTGGTTGTAATCACCTCAATGCATTCTGACGGGCATGTAGTCAAATCAAAAATGATTCAGAGACCAGATATCATTTTTGATATTTTTTTTACTAGTGGGTGCAGGACACTACATTTATGTAAGTGAGGATAGTCAAATAAAGTAAACTGTGACTGACATATTATACCCAAAGATTCTTCATACAGTGGACTACCAGTAAAATGTAGAAAAATTTGGGACTAAAAATTATTGAGACACTTTGACCTGGCCATGTTTTGTGATTTTTCTTTAATTGCTAACGCGACCTTTTTACACCACAGACCAGAATTAAGCATTGCGTGGTAATTGGTTGACCTAAATTGGTATTATCTAAAAGCTGACAGCTATTCAACCTTATTAATTTGTGAGTCAGTCTAAAAGAACGATGGCCAAAACCAGTGAAATATCTACTGATTTGATAACTTGTCATATTTTATTACCATTTTCTAAACTACAGCGAATAAACTGTGATCATGTGAGAAAATGTTGAAGGTGTCTGAATAAATTTTGGTTTGACTGTATGTTTGTTAGTGTGTGATGCACTATATAATACATATTTACTTAATACATATTCCAATGCATTATACCCAGTCCTAAATCCTTCTAATATCAGTCAGTTATAATGCATATAATTGTTTCATCATGTTCACACTGATCCATTTGTACCTAGGCTTTTTATTGACTGTTAGATACAAATAATTATTTTCTCATAAAAAGAGCTACTGTATGAGCTCAACTCCCCAAATCCCAGATGTTTCATGTTTTGAAAGGCTACTTAGATGCTTAGACTTGTTGGTTAATGCAGAAAGCAAGCATGAATTACCATTGGTTGGTTTAATCCATTAAATTCAACCGTGTGTTTGCCTTTCTCTTCTTCATTATTCATTTCTAGGAATATATACAGTTCATGCAGTATATTTCCATCCAGTCCTTGAAATGCTTACCCAACCTTAATGTTTACAGTATCTCTGCACTGGAAACTGTGTGGGTTTATGAGAAGTCTGTGTGTTCTGTAAATAAACAGTGTATAAAGAATAATACAGTGATTCTAGCCTCATTTGAGCTAAAAAGGCTCGATGTTTTCAGTTTTTCAAGTAGCCTATGGTACCAGAAAACACTCTGGGTTCGGGCCAAATTCCGAGCTCGGAGCCCTCCCCCGGACAGCACGCCAAATAAACATAAATTACTAAATCTGAACTCGTGAATAGATGGATATAATAATTTTAGTTATTATGTCACCTCTCGTTTGACATTTGATGCAAATGCAATGCGATTACTTGCAAAGAGTTCCAACAACGCACACACAATACAATGTTTTACAGCTTCTATATTATTGTACTTTCTAAGCAAACCTCGGTTACACTGAAACCACACTCCGGGCATTTCCTTACAGCGTCACTGGAATTAACTGGAATCTTTTGTCTTTCCAGTGTTGTGTGTGTGGCACTGGCAGATTTCCAAACCATTAAATGCCACCTCAGCAGTACCTCGGAAATGATTGCACCAAGAGGAAGGAGAGAGAATCGACAAGGGGATGTTACAGTCACTCCTTTACATAAACGCACGTGAGGAGGGGGCACTGCTGTGTTCCTACTTGACAGATAATAAAAAACCTCGCTGAGCCTCATTCCCTCTAGACGATCTGCAGTGGTGCAGAGGAACACAAACACCCGATTCACACTGGACACGCAAGCAGAATAGAAGCAACGTAGACACATAGCCTACAATAGGCCTATATACATATAAAATGCTGTATATACAATCACCGGCCACTTTATTAGGTACACCTTGCTAGTACCGGGTTGGACCTTTCATGTTGTTTATGCCAAATTCTGACCCTACCATCATCAGACATGGCACCATTTTCCCAATCTTCTATTGTCCAATTTTGGTGAGCGAGTGCGAATTTTAGCCTCAGTTTCGGTCACCGATGAGTTCTTCTGTTGCTGTAGTCCGTCTGCTTCAAGAGTGGACGTGTTGTGCATTTAGAGATGCTCTTCTGCAAAGCTTGGTTGTATCGAGTGTTTATTTGAGTTACTGTTGCCTTTCTATCAGCTGAACCAGTCTGGCCATTCTCCTCTGACCTATGACCTCAACAAGGCATTTTCACCCACAGAACTGCCACTCACTGGATATTTTCTCTTTTTAGACCATCCTCTTTAAACCCTAAAGATGGTTGTGTGTGAAAATCCCAGTAGATCAGCAGTTTCTGAAACACTCAGACCAGCCCGTCTGGCACCAACAACCATGCAACGTTCAAAAACACTTAAATCACCTTTCTTCCCCATTCTGGTGAGTGGAGGTGAGTGCATGTAGTTTATAAAACTGATCTTAAAGTTAGGAAATAATTCTAGTTTTAATCATTTAAAAAGGCTTTTGAGGTTTGGGCAAAAGACTCATGGCAATTATGGGGTTTTGTGTATTTTATTTAGGCAATTTTTTCACAGTGCTGAAAGTCGTATATATGGCCTGTGAAACAGAACACCTTACTTGTATGATTTTATGGTGAAATGTGTTATTTTGACCATGCACTGTGGCTTTAATTCGCATTTGTGTGAATAGCCCTAACTCCCACACTGCACTGAAAAAAATAGCTGTATTTTTGTTTGTGTGTATAATTTTCATTGTAAATTGCTTGTAAATTTAACAAATCATTGCAAAGAATAAGCCAGTTAAACTTATTAAATTTGATATTTTCAAGTAGAAAGACTAAAATAGTTTTTACTAAAATAACTTGGTTGTCGTGCTGGTCCTGTAGTTGCAGCCGTCGCGTGCGCTAACGCGCCAAGTACACTGCTGCCGTTAACGCCGGACAGAAGGGGAGTCACACCACCTTATGGAAAGAAGCGTAAATGGATGGAGAAGCATAGTTTACTGTAAAGCTACGTCTTAGTTTTGCTTATCTTGGCGAAAGCCAAGTACAAATCAGCATGAAGTTTTAACATCTACTCTCGTGTAATGGAAATCATGAAGATCTGGATACATCCAGTGACTGCGGTGAATAGTGCTGCTGGCAACCAGGGAAATACCTTGTGACAGCCTGGAGAGACAGCTGACAGGAGGAAAGAGACCCCATTGGGGCTGGTAAGGGTTAGCAACCCTTGTCGGCAGTATCCAGCTCAGTGTTTACAGGATGCTGGAGACACCCGCCCAAGGCTTCTGAGAAATTAAAGAGAAAAATACCCCTAGAGTCTGCAAAAGCGGGGGCGGAAGATGACTCAATGTTGGACAACATGGTTAACGACTTAGGAATGGAAACGGATATGAGTGTGGAGAGTAAGACTAGTTCAAGATCTGCAGTAAGTAAAGTCATTGAACTCCAAGTTTGTGTCTGTGGCTGGAGCAAGGCGACAACGGTCAGGGGTTTGAAGGTTCATCAAGGGAAAATGAAATGCTTGAGGGAGAAGGGACAAGGGCCTCGCATTGATCAGTACTTCTTACGAAGTCAGTCAAGTCAGTCGAATGAAATCCAGCGACAGGAAGCAAACCACAGCTCGCAGGATATCAGCACCCCTGTCATTGACGAAAGGAGGGCTTGCACAGTTAGTGATGAACATATTCATACTTGTGAACCCGGTCAGGCTAACCAGCATAAGAGAGAAAAGAACCTCAACGGGCATAGGCCTGGAGTTAGATGGCCAAGAGCTTGTGAGAAAACTGCATGGGACACGGTAAACACAGATCTATGCTTTGCATTGGAAAGATTAACTGGTACAGTTGAAAAGAAGCTGGATAAATTTGGGGACATCATTTACGCATATGGAAGTGAGAGGTTTGGTGTGGAAAAAAGGAAGGAAAAAGTACAAACTACTCCTGGAATGTCTAGACGGCAGCAGAAAATTGAAGGGTTAGTTAGAGAAAGGAGACAGCTGAGGAAGCAATGGAAAAGAGCAGAGCAAAGTCAGAAGGTGGGACTCAATCTCTTACAAAGGGCCATAAAAGATAAGCTGGCAACATTACGCAGAGCTGAGCGCCTACGGAAACGCTACAAAAAGAAGGAACGTGCGAGGGCGAATTTCTATAAAGACCCATTCAAATTCGTAAAGAAGTTATTCACCAGTGAGAAGAATGGCACTTTAAAAACATCTAGGATTGAGCTAGAGAGATATTTGGAGGACACGCATACAGATGCAAAAAGGCACGAGCCTATGTCAATTCCATCAGACATACCACCTATCAACCCACCAGAATACCAAATGGAGGTCTGTGCACCTAAGTGGAAAGAGGTAGAGCAGGCTGTGAGAAAGGCAAGGGCTTCATCATCTCCAGGGCCTAATGGTGTTCGGTACAGAGTGTACAAGAGTGCTTCTGGAGTTCTGCGAATTCTGTGGAAATTGATAAAAGTGGCATGGGAAAAACAGGTTGTACCTAGAGCATGGCGCAGAGCAGGTGGAGTCTTTATACCTAAAGAAAAAGATGCTACAAGCATCAGTCAGTTTCGTCCTATTTCACTATTAAACGTTGAGGGTAAGATTTTCTTCAGCATTATTGCCCAGAGATTGTCCACCTACCTGTTAAAGAATGGCTTCATTGACACCTCAGTTCAAAAAGCGGGCATTCCAGGGTTCTCAGGATGCTTCGAACACATCAATGTTATCTGGCAACGAATTCAGTCAGCTAAAAAGGAGAGGAAGGAGCTCCATGTGACATTCCTGGATTTGGCTAATGCATATGGTTCAGTGCCACATGAGCTTCTTTGGGCAGCATTTGATTTTTTCAGAGTACCAATGTCAATAACACATTTAGTGAAAGCCTATTTTGGAGATTTGCAATTCAGTTTCTCAACTCCAAAATTCAGCACTGCATGGCAATGCCTAGAGGTTGGAATAATGGCAGGATGCACCATTTCTCCACTGGCTTTTACCATGGCGATGGAAGTAATCATGAGGGCATCAAGATGGGTAGTAGGAGGAGAGCGCTTGGCTTCTGGGATGCGACTACCACCAATCAGAGCATACATGGATGACATGACAACCATGACTACAACAGTAGCCTGCACTAATCGGTTATTGGGGAAGTTAACAGATAATATTGAATGGGCACGAATGAAATTTAAGCCCTCTAAATCAAGGAGCATCTCGATAGTTAAAGGAAAGGTAGTAGATAAAACATTCTTCATTAATGGTGAGGCAATACCAACAGTTTCTGAGAAGCCAGTGAAGAGTCTTGGGAGATGGTACGATGGGGATCTAAAGGACACAGTTCGGGTGGGAGAAGTTAGACGACAAGCAGTTGAAGGGTTGAAGAGCATAAACAGCTGTGCTCTACCTGGTAAACTAAAACTCTGGTGCTTTCAGTTTGGTCTACTGCCGAGGTTGCTGTGGCCACTGACCGTGTACAACGTTTCTTTGACAACAGTGGATAAGCTGGAAGCGTTGATAAGTTCATACATCAGGAAATGGTTGGGAGTTCCACGCTGCCTCAGCAGAGTAGGACTTTATAGTAAAGGAATATTGCAGCTGCCAGTCTCTGCTTTAACCGAGGAGTTCAAGTGTGCCAAGGTCAGACTGGAAATGACCTTAGTAGAGTCACGCGACAAATGTGTAAGGGAGGCAGCCCCTGTGTTAAAAACTGGTAGAAAGTGGTCAGCAAAGAAATCTGTAGTAGAGGCAAAGGCTGCCCTTCAAATTAGGGATATCGTGGGACAGGTACAGCATGGAAGAGGGGGTTTTGGGCTCAGTTTAGCTCCTCCTAAATGGCACAAGGCAGGCCCAGCTCAAAGGAGGAAGCTGGTAGTCAACGAGGTGCGACAGCAGGAGGAGAGGATGAGGTGTATAAAGGCCATTTCCCAGGCCAAGCAGGGAGAGTGGATGAGATGGGAGAGTGTGGAACAACGTAAGATGGGCTGGCAAGACCTTTGGTCAATGGAAGAGAGTAGGATCAGTTTCCTTATTAGGTCAACATATGATGTTCTCCCATCACCGCAGAACCTAAACCTCTGGGTAGGAGAGGATCCCTCTTGTCCTTTGTGTTCATCACCTGCCACATTAAGGCACATTTTGACAGGATGTAAGGTGGCTCTTAGCCAAGGTCGGTTTACTTGGCGCCATGACCAAGTACTGCGATGTTTGGCTTTAGCATTAGAAGGCAAGCGTAACATGACCAATAAGTTGGCTCCTGTTCTAGCAAAACATTACACGCATAAGACAATATTCCTCCGCCCAGGCGAGCAACCACCAAGAAAAGGTGTTAACACCAATTCTCGCCCAGGACAACTGGAAGCTGCTAGGGACTGGAAGATGCTGGCTGATCTTGACCAACGGCTTATTTTTCCACCTGAGATTGCCACCACTAACCTACGACCAGATATTGTTTTGTGGTCTGGATCAGCACGCATTGTTCAACTGATAGAGTTAACAGTGCCATGGGAGGATGCGGCATATGAGAGGAAGAAACTGCGGTATGCTCATCTGGCCACTGAAGCAGAACAGCGAGGATGGAGAGTCCAGGTTTATCCAGTGGAAGTGGGTTGTCGAGGTTTTGTGGCACACTCTACAACCAGGTTCCTGAGAGACATCGGATTCAGTGGCCAAGAGTTGCGTCGCAGCAGAAAGGAGCAGCAACTGGCTGTGGTTGAGACGGAAAGATTCTAGCTGGCTGTGTACAGGCCGCCACGCTACGGTTTCGTAGAATTCTTGAAAACTTGAAGAGTCTGTTGGTTTGTTTGTATACGTTCCTGTGGATATTGCGTGAATGACGGGTGGTTGGGCAGATATTGTTTTGCGGTAGGTGGTATGCCATACGGAACCGTTGTCCACTGAAACTGCATATTAACGCACCAGTGGGGCTCGACAGCCTTAGTCAAACGGGTTGGCGCGTATGGTCGGGTTGCGGAGAGATTGTGAGATTGTGGTTAGGTCTCAGCAGCAGGAGGGATGTAGAGGTCAGTAAGCTGGGCTGAGTTGAGTGGGGGACGGAGGGGGTGACTCTGGGACGCCAGAGTCACTGTCGAGCCCTCTTGAGGTGTCGTGGGCTAGTCGACGAAACACTGAGGACGGAAGGTGCCCACTTGAAGACCCTAGAGATGTCCCCTACTCGGTTCAATCCAGACGGTTGTCGTGCTGGTCCTGTAGTTGCAGCCGTCGCGTGCGCTAACGCGCCAAGTACACTGCTGCCGTTAACGCCGGACAGAAGGGGAGTCACACCACCTTATGGAAAGAAGCGTAAATGGATGGAGAAGCATAGTTTACTGTAAAGCTACGTCTTAGTTTTGCTTATCTTGGCGAAAGCCAAGTACAAATCAGCATGAAGTTTTAACATCTACTCTCGTGTAATGGAAATCACTTAGATTTTTTTTTATATATATAGTGAGTCCCAAGAGCTCTTACCATGGAGCAAATGGACAGTAAATTACCTTATAGATCATCTGTAAAATAACCCCCAAAAAGTAAGCAGTAATGCCAAAGAAGCAACCAATCTCCTGCGTTGCATAAGCAAGAATGAGCCATTCAGTCTGGTCCAGTCCACATCCCAAAATCCATTTCACAGACCCAAGAAAGCAGCTTATACATCCAAGAGCATTAATAAGATTGTTTCTAAAAATAGACCAATCTTTCATTGGTTGTTTGGGGAGGTCAGAGATTAGCGTGTGGTGCGTTTTGCGTCTTGCAATGTTGTTGATTTTCAGATCAGGATTATTGAATGCCATTTCATTGCAACAATTCACAAAAACTCCCTCTCAGAGAGGCTATAAAAGAAAATTCTCCTATAAAGGGCTTTTCTCTAGTGATCATGCTTCAAAAGTGTAATTCTAGACAGAGATGATGATTTTGTTAAGCCTTATTGCCTCAAATACAACTAAAATGCATATACTGAAAGGATTGCTCAAAAACTGTCATTTACTTTATGATGTTCCAAACTTTCAACCATGTTGTCAGGCTTTAACAAAAGTAGTTCAGGTTGATCATGTCATCTCTTTTGGGAGTTTCACAGTGTAAATCACCATTGTTGCATAGAAAAAAAAGAGCAGCTCACTTCAACATCTCTTTTTGTGTTTGACAAAAGAAAATATGGGTTTGGAACAACATGAGAGTGAGGTTAAAGACGGTTCTAGGGTGAACGATTCCTTTCACAGTCCAGCTATTCTCACAAAAAGCCAACAGTGGACAGAACATTTTGTTCAAACACTAACCAATTCACATATGGTTTAGCAGTGTTTTATAACAGTGAGTGGGGTCTCTGGTGTTCTTTCCAGCTAATCATCTCACAAGCGTAACGGAAGTGCAGTAATCCTGAAATGAAAACCTTAAAACCTATTTGACCCTACGGTTTATGGGTTAAACACATCTTTGTGCATAATAAGCAGAGTACAGAAACATACTTAAAACCATTCAGTTAAGTAAACAGTTACTGTGTTCAGAGTAGGAAACTAATGCATTGCTTACTTTTCAGTACTTCATGCACTGTACTGTATAATAAAAAAACAAAAAATAAATAAGGTTACACTTTATTTTAGGGTAATCATGTTACAGTGCAAGTATACATTTAAGTACTGAGTAATAATAGTAGGACACTGTAAAATAAAGTGTTACCAATAATCCTCCTCATTAATACAGATCTCAGAAATAAATGGGTATTTATTTTTTGAAAATCAATTTACAAATGTTTTAACTTTTACAGGAGGGATGTAGAGGTCAGTAAGCTGGGCTGAGTTGAGTGGGGGACGGAGGGGGTGACTCTGGGACGCCAGAGTCACTGTCGAGCCCTCTTGAGGTGTCGTGGGCTAGTCGACGAAACACTGAGGACGGAAGGTGCCCACTTGAAGACCCTAGAGATGTCCCCTACTCGGTTCAATCCAGACGGTTGTCGTGCTGGTCCTGTAGTTGCAGCCGTCGCGTGCGCTAACGGGCCAAGTACACTGCTGCCGTTAACGCCGGACAGAAGGGGAGTCACACCACCTTATGGAAAGAAGCGTAAATGGATGGAGAAGCATAGTTTACTGTAAAGCTATACGTCTTAGTTTTGCTTATCTTGGCGAAAGCCAAGTACAAATCAGCATGAAGTTTTAACATCTACTCTCGTGTAATGGAAATCACTTAGATTTTTTTTTATATATATAGTGAGTCCCAAGAGCTCTTACCATGGAGCAAATGGACAGTAAATTACCTTATAGATCATCTGTAAAATAACCCCCAAAAAGTAAGCAGTAATGCCAAAGAAGCAACCAATCTCCTGCGTTGCATAAGCAAGAATGAGCCATTCAGTCTGGTCCAGTCCACATCCCAAAATCCATTTCACAGACCCAAGAAAGCAGCTTATACATCCAAGAGCATTAATAAGATTGTTTCTAAAAATAGACCAATCTTTCATTGGTTGTTTGGGGAGGTCAGAGATTAGCGTGTGGTGCGTTTTGCGTCTTGCAATGTTGTTGATTTTCAGATCAGGATTATTGAATGCCATTTCATTGCAACAATTCACAAAAACTCCCTCTCAGAGAGGCTATAAAAGAAAATTCTCCTATAAAGGGCTTTTCTCTAGTGATCATGCTTCAAAAGTGTAATTCTAGACAGAGATGATGATTTTGTTAAGCCTTATTGCCTCAAATACAACTAAAATGCATACACTGAAAGGATTGCTCAGAAACTGTCATTTACTTTATGATGTTCCAAACTTTCAACCATGTTGTCAGGCTTTAACAAAAGTAGTTCAGGTTGATCATGTCATCTCTTTTGGGAGTTTCACAGTGTAAATCACCATTGTTGCATAGAAAAAAAAGAGCAGCTCACTTCAACATCTCTTTTTGTGTTTGACAAAAGAAAATATGGGTTTGGAACAACATGAGAGTGAGGTTAAAGACGGTTCTAGGGTGAACGATTCCTTTCACAGTCCAGCTATTCTCACAAAAAGCCAACAGTGGACAGAACATTTTGTTCAAACACTAACCAATTCACATATGGTTTAGCAGTGTTTTATAACAGTGAGTGGGGTCTCTGGTGTTCTTTCCAGCTAATCATCTCACAAGCGTAACGGAAGTGCAGTAATCCTGAAATGAAAACCTTAAAACCTATTTGACCCTACGGTTTATGGGTTAAACACATCTTTGTGCATAATAAGCAGAGTACAGAAACATACTTAAAACCATTCAGTTAAGTAAACAGTTACTGTGTTCAGAGTAGGAAACTAATGCATTGCTTACTTTTCAGTACTTCATGCACTGTACTGTATAATAAAAAAACAAAAAATAAATAAGGTTACACTTTATTTTAGGGTAATCATGTTACAGTGCAAGTATACATTTAAGTACTGAGTAATAATAGTAGGACACTGTAAAATAAAGTGTTACCAATAATCCTCCTCATTAATACAGATCTCAGAAATAAATGGGTATTTATTTTTTGAAAATCAATTTACAAATGTTTTAACTTTTACAGGAGGGATGTAGAGGTCAGTAAGCTGGGCTGAGTTGAGTGGGGGACGGAGGGGGTGACTCTGGGACGCCAGAGTCACTGTCGAGCCCTCTTGAGGTGTCGTGGGCTAGTCGACGAAACACTGAGGACGGAAGGTGCCCACTTGAAGACCCTAGAGATGTCCCCTACTCGGTTCAATCCAGACGGTTGTCGTGCTGGTCCTGTAGTTGCAGCCGTCGCGTGCGCTAACGCGCCAAGTACACTGCTGCCGTTAACGCCGGACAGAAGGGGAGTCACACCACCTTATGGAAAGAAGCGTAAATGGATGGAGAAGCATAGTTTACTGTAAAGCTACGTCTTAGTTTTGCTTATCTTGGCGAAAGCCAAGTACAAATCAGCATGAAGTTTTAACATCTACTCTCGTGTAATGGAAATCACTTAGATTTTTTTTTATATATATATAGTGAGTCCCAAGAGCTCTTACCATGGAGCAAATGGACAGTAAATTACCTTATAGATCATCTGTAAAATAACCCCCAAAAAGTAAGCAGTAATGCCAAAGAAGCAACCAATCTCCTGCGTTGCATAAGCAAGAATGAGCCATTCAGTCTGGTCCAGTCCACATCCCAAAATCCATTTCACAGACCCAAGAAAGCAGCTTATACATCCAAGAGCATTAATAAGATTGTTTCTAAAAATAGACCAATCTTTCATTGGTTGTTTGGGGAGGTCAGAGATTAGCGTGTGGTGCGTTTTGCGTCTTGCAATGTTGTTGATTTTCAGATCAGGATTATTGAATGCCATTTCATTGCAACAATTCACAAAAACTCCCTCTCAGAGAGGCTATAAAAGAAAATTCTCCTATAAAGGGCTTTTCTCTAGTGATCATGCTTCAAAAGTGTAATTCTAGACAGAGATGATGATTTTGTTAAGCCTTATTGCCTCAAATACAACTAAAATGCATATACTGAAAGGATTGCTCAGAAACTGTCATTTACTTTATGATGTTCCAAACTTTCAACCATGTTGTCAGGCTTTAACAAAAGTAGTTCAGGTTGATCATGTCATCTCTTTTGGGAGTTTCACAGTGTAAATCACCATTGTTGCATAGAAAAAAAAGAGCAGCTCACTTCAACATCTCTTTTTGTGTTTGACAAAAGAAAATATGGGTTTGGAACAACATGAGAGTGAGGTTAAAGACGGTTCTAGGGTGAACGATTCCTTTCACAGTCCAGCTATTCTCACAAAAAGCCAACAGTGGACAGAACATTTTGTTCAAACACTAACCAATTCACATATGGTTTAGCAGTGTTTTATAACAGTGAGTGGGGTCTCTGGTGTTCTTTCCAGCTAATCATCTCACAAGCGTAACGGAAGTGCAGTAATCCTGAAATGAAAACCTTAAAACCTATTTGACCCTACGGTTTATGGGTTAAACACATCTTTGTGAATAATAAGCAGAGTACAGAAACATACTTAAAACCATTCAGTTAAGTAAACAGTTACTGTGTTCAGAGTAGGAAACTAATGCATTGCTTACTTTTCAGTACTTCATGCACTGTACTGTATAATAAAAAAACAAAAAATAAATAAGGTTACACTTTATTTTAGGGTAATCATGTTACAGTGCAAGTATACATTTAAGTACTGAGTAATAATAGTAGGACACTGTAAAATAAAGTGTTACCAATAATCCTCCTCATTAATACAGATCTCAGAAATAAATGGGTATTTATTTTTTGAAAATCAATTTACAAATGTTTTAACTTTTACCTATAATTTTTATATATTTGAAAGAAAATCCTCATTATGTCCAGACTAACATCCAATTATATTCTCTCTACAATCTCATCCAATTATAATTATAATAAATATCATTTATTATATTTATTATTTATTTTAAAAAGTTATTATTTATATTTTAATAAAAGATTGTGTGAAAAAGCTTACATTTTTAATGAATAGTGAATTTAATCACTTTTTTTACTCTTATATTTGAACTTTTTGGAATTTATATACTAAATGAATCTTTTTGATGAAAAGATTTGAAAGTTATTAAACATGACTCGCAGACGAGAGCATTGCATTATGGGATACAGCACATGCAGTGTGCCATTCTGAACACAGACAGCAACAGCAGTTACAACAACAACAACAACAAAAAATCACCTGGACACTGCGATTAATTCTGAAGTTTATTCGTCCCATTTCATTAAGAATTTCGATTCGTAAAAAGGCCTTATAAACGGTTTATGGCTCGCAGAGACACTGACTGCTTACAGGAAAGATTTTCTTCATAAACAAATCCCATCAGTCCATTGAAATGGCAATAGATTGCATCTTCGTGGGTTGTGCCATCTTCGTACTATTCGTTTAAGGCCAAAGGGTACATGAACGCAACATCAGAAAATTTCAATTTCATTAATGTTTGTGGCAACACAAACCATCTTAAAGCACAGAATGCAGTGAGGTTTTGTTTCATTTCCGACATGTGGAGGGTTAATGGGACAGAACGGACCTCAGGTGGTCGTTTCAAAACTGCATCTGAAATGCAGTCTCTTCATGCACAGGCATCCTTCATAGTACCTTAAATCAATAGTCTGTTACAGATCATTAAGTTTCAATATCAAAAAAACGTGTATCGGACGAGATCTTTCTGTCGATGAGATCGCGGTACAATCGTGCCACGCATCAAGTCGCGATCTCAGCTAATCTATGAGCCGACACACGCACATACGCACTCTCACACATACACAAACACTTTAAAAAAAACATTGTAAAATGAACAAACAAATAACCGACAAGAAAACATGAATCATGTTCCCATGATTTGACAGGCATTCAACACAAAATCAAACAAAAGAGCAATAGAAAAACTGACAGTGAGACCCAGAGAAAGTCAGCCAGGTGAAACACGGGGGCAAATCCCCCATAATGCTTTGGGCCTGACGCACCGTGACCCTTTATTTTTCAGTGATGTCATCATTCAGAGCCTTTTCGGTGACCACAGCAGTGACTGCAGACACCCCTCGGACCCCATCACAGCAGCACTAGAGGACGAGGGACGGATGAACCCTCGGCATGAGAGCTCCTGACCAGGGCGAGAGAGAGAGAGAGAGAGAGAGAGAGAGAGAGAGAGAGAGAGAGAGAGAGAGAGAGAGAGAGAGAGAGAGAGAGAGAGAGAGAGAGAGAGAGAGAGAGAGAGGGCTGACGGGACGGGGCGGAGGACAGGTGGGGCCGGGGGTCATCCCGGGGGGCTAGCGGTTGTTCTTGGCCGCCTCTTTAGCCGCTATGATCAGTGGAGTGAGGCTGGACAGAGGCTTGGCCACTTTCAGGAACTGGTGCTGCAGGGAGAAGACAGAGATGTCTCTTATTATTCTCATCAAGGCTGCATTTATTGGATAAAAAAATACAGTAAAATCAGCAATATTTTGAAATATTATTACAATGTAAAATAACTGCTTTCTATTTGAATATATTTTAAAATATAATTTATTCCTGTGATGCAAAGCTGTATTTTCAGCATCATTACTCCAGTCTTCAGTGTCACATGATCCTTCAGGAATCATACTAATATCTTATATTTATCAATGTTGAAGACCATTTTGTTGCTTCATATTTTTGTGGAAACTTTAGTTCAAGATTCTTTTATGAATAGAAAGCTCAAATAAAGAAATCTGTAACATAATAAATGTCTTTACTGTCACTTTTGATCAATTTAATGCATCCTTGCTGCATTAAAGTATTAATTTATTTCTTTAAAACAACAACAAAACTTGATCCCAAACTTTTGAACAGTAATGCATATTGACAAACATGTTAAGGGTTTTATGTATTAATTTTAAAAATGTAATATTTATTACGTTTCTTTTACTGTCCATACATCACACGCATTTCAAAAAGTGTTTAAACTTTTTAAACCTGTGGCAACTAGAGAGTGAACTGTGGATTTCAGTTCTTATTGTAAAAAACCCGTTTTATTTTCTGCTCCCACTCACTCTAATGACTGAGATTTCCAGCAGCTTTTCACATTATTTACATCACAAGTTTCTTCATCCGCCTTATTTAATGCAATTGAGTCATGTAATGTGTTACACAACATCACTACTGATGCTCTCATACTTTCAGCTTCTGGGGCTTTTCTAGAAACTTCTGGCAGCACTTTTATTCCAACCAACAGACGTGATTTTTCTAAATCAGATGTGAGTGTGGGAGTGACATAAGAGCAGGAGGGAGAGATGCTTTTATGGAGACAAGACTGAATGAGATTTCCAGAAAATCTAATATAATTTGAGAGAATATATCAAAAGCAGCCTTTCAATTCTTTAAAATGTTATAGAAGTTATTGCTACACATTAAATGGGTCAAAAATGCTCTCTAGCTAGGCAGCTCACTAGGTCTTGAAACACACGTGTAATGTATGAAGGACAACAAATGAAACTAAAAAAAAAACAATCAAAAGATCAGTTAATCAAATAAATGTTTTATCAGTTAATCAGTAACTAAATACAATTAATAAAATACATGATAAAAAAACTAAATAACTTTCTAAATTGACAAATACAATAATGATTTATAATAGCCAAACAAATGATTTGAAATGCACTTTAAAATCTTTAGAAAAAAAAAATGTAATTTGCATTTCTTAATCCATTTGCTCCTCATCTATTTATTTGTTAGCCATGAAAAGTTCTTAATTAATGAACTGATATACCTGTATTTTAAGCCACTATTCACTGATCTATAAAGGTCAAGCATTAAACATTGATACTGGAAGGTAACTTTGTTTTTGTAACATTGACAATCCATAAATAACTCTAACACACACACACACACACACACACACACCTGTAAGAGCTCCTTGGCCGAGTCTCTCTTCTCCACGTCCATTTCCAGACAGCGGTTTAAGAAGTCACGAAACACGGAGGAGAGTTTCTCTGGGTTCTGCAGTTCTGGAGTTCCATTGGTGGCGATGAGGTACAGAGCCTGGACAACAGCAGGGGTTAAAGGTCACACAAAAATCATGAACATTAACTACAGCACCAGTTGCTTTCATTTAAAAGGCTATTTGAACTGTTCTTGTCTAAATTAAAACTTAAGGAATAACCATCCAGAGGTTTCTGAATCTACAAACAGTCCAATATTTGCTCCATTGTGCAGTTTGTCTTATGCTACAGCTTTACATTCCTCTAGTCCAATTCATTTATTTACTTATTTGTTTTATTTTTCCATTTTGGATGTAAACTGCTACATTTTAGCACCAGGGAACAGATATATTATTAAAATATTATATACATTTAAATTGTGTTTTGTTCCACTCTTTAAAAGGTAATAAAGACAATATTAATACATAAAAAAATTCCAGCATTGACAGATTTAGCATCTTTATTAGTATTGAACAGAATGGGTTTTTCAATGGCATCTATCTATTTAAAAAAATCTATTTCAATCATGTGTCTTAAAACCTATGTGATTTGCTTTCTTGCCATGTAGGCTTAATGTAAAATATAACAGTATCACCATGTTTTTTTTTAAACAAGCCATGGTAATACTGTAGTTGTTGGAAATACCATGTACAAAGACTATGGGAAATGGCCCGGAATGGTTACCATATTATGAACCATGGCAGTACCTTAGTGTACCATGTAAATACCATAGTTAATGTTAATCACTCAGGACCATATATATATATATA
The DNA here is from genome assembly GCF_029890125.1 of Rhinichthys klamathensis goyatoka. Lineage (NCBI taxonomy): Eukaryota > Metazoa > Chordata > Actinopteri > Cypriniformes > Leuciscidae > Rhinichthys > Rhinichthys klamathensis. The sequence goes on along the minus strand of NW_026606764.1, from coordinate 2,245,586 downwards.
TATATATATATATATATATATATATATATATATATATATATATATATATATATATATATATATATATATATATATATGTAAGCAATAAGGTACGAGAGGCTGTGCTGTATCGTGAATAAGTAACGGCTGGAGGGCGTTGTTAGGCACGACGCGAAGCGGAGTGCCTGCAACCCCTTCAGCCGTTACTTATTCACGATACAGCACTTGCCTCGAGTACCTTATTGCTTTTATAAAACGGTTGCCACACAATAAAAATATTAAAGCCGAAAAATATGTATCTATGCAACTTTCATGAAGTAAAATCACTAAAAGCCTGCCTTCCGCTGGAAAAAATAGTCCCGGAACGTGAACAGCAACAGAAGTTACATATATTATTTCGCCAATAGATGGCGGCAAAGACTGTCTTTATGAGTGAGTGAGTGAGTGAGTGAGTCTGTAGAGAAGGCTTTTGAAAGGACTCGAACTTGTGATCACGGAGAAGACAGACGCAACTGACAGATGACTAACGTTATGCACGGAAAACCCCATGACTGTTAAAAGGACAAAATATGCAGCGGACATTCAAACGCATTTTTTTATTATGAATATAGGACTGACCTGAAGGAAAATGCTACGTCTACTGTAAATGCAGGTACACTCGCTTACTCGATCTCTCACAATGCTCTGCTCTAGCTTTAAATGAACAATATCAATGAGATGAAACATCTGTTTAAGTTGCTAAGAGTGGTTGCTAGGGGTGTTGTGTAGTGATACATAGAACCGTTGGGTGAAGCGGTCATAGCCGTGTTTTATCGTGAATAAAGCACAGCTATTGACCAATCAGAATCAAGGATTGGAACTAACCGCTTCACCCAACGGTTCTATGTATCACTACACAACACCCCTAGCAACCACTCTTAGCAACTTAAACAGATGTTTCATCTCATTGATATTGTTCATTTAAAGCTAGAGCAGAGCATTGTGAGAGATCGAGTAAGCGAGTGTACCTGCATTTACAGTAGACGTAGCATTTTCCTTCAGGTCAGTCCTATATTCATAATAAAAAAATGCGTTTGAATGTCCGCTGCATATTTTGTCCTTTTAACAGTCATGGGGTTTTCCGTGCATAACGTTAGTCATCTGTCAGTTGCGTCTGTCTTCTCCGTGATCACAAGTTCGAGTCCTCTTTCAAAAGCCTTCTCTACAGACTCACTCACTCACTCACTCACTCATAAAGACAGTCTTTGCCGCCATCTATTGGCGAAATAATATATGTAACTTCTGTTGCTGTTCACGTTCCGGGACTATTTTTTCCAGCGGAAGGCAGGCTTTTAGTGATTTTACTTCATGAAAGTTGCATAGATACATATTTTTCGGCTTTAATATTTTTATTGTGTGGCAACCGTTTTATAAAAGCAATAAGGTACTCGAGGCAAGTGCTGTATCGTGAATAAGTAACGGCTGAAGGGGTTGCAGGCACTCCGCTTCGCGTCGTGCCTAACAACGCCCTCCAGCCGTTACTTATTCACGATACAGCACAGCCTCTCGTACCTTATTGCTTACATATATGTATATAAACACACACACACAGAGTTGTGGTCAGAATTATTGACACCCCTGGTAAATATGATCAAAGATGGATGTAAAAATAAATCTGCATTGGTTATCCTTTTGATCTTTCATTCAAAATATTTGCAAAAAAATCTAATCTTTCATTGAAGTAAAAGAATTGAAAGTGTGTGTGTGTGTGTGTGTGTGTGGGGGGGGGGGGGGGGGGGTCACATTATGAAATAAATGTTTTTCTCCAAAACACATTGGCCACAATTAAGGCACCCCTAGAATATTTTACGAGTAAAATATCTCTGAAGTATATTCCCATTAATATTTACCTTTTTTAGCACACCAGGAGGACTAGGAACATGAAGTTGTCTAGCTATGACTTCTTGTTTCACAGGAAACACAAAGAACAAATTCCCTTAATTGTCCATCACAATGAGTAAAACCAAAGAATATAGTTCTGATGTGCAGCAAAAGATTGTTGAGCACCACAAAATAGAAAGTGACTGTAAGAAAATAGCTAAAGAATTGAAAATCCCCATTTTGACCATCAGGGCAATAATTAAGAAGTTCCAATCAACTAAAGATGTTACAAATCTGCCAGGAAGAGGACGTGTGTCTATATTCTCTTATTGCACGGCGAGGAGGAGAGTTTGAGTGGCCAAAGACTCTTCAACGATCACAGATGGAGAATTGCAGAGATTACTTGAGTTTTGGGGGTCAGAAAGCCTAAAAAAAATATATCAAACAACCCCTACATCACCACATGGTTGTTTGGGAGGGTTTCAAGAAAAATCCTCCTCGCTTCAAAAGGGATCCCCTGGATCTTCAAAAGGGACCGGATTCTATGGTCAGATGAAACAAACAAACGGCTTTTTGGCAGCAAACCCACCCGATGTGTTTGGTGCAAACAGGGATAAAAGGTACCCCATGCCAACGGTTAAATATACTGCTGGATCTTATATGTTGTGGGTCTATTTTTTTGCTGGAGGTCCTGGACATCTTGTTCAGATACATGGTATTATGAGTTCTAGCAAATACCAACAGATAAAACAATCAAAACCTGACGGCCTCTGGTAGAAATCTTATAATGGGCATTGGTTGGATCTTCCATCAGGACAAAGGTCCAAAAGAAACATCAAAATCAACACAAAAATGGGTCACTGAGCACAAAATGAAGCTTCTGCCATGAGCGTCCCAGTCCCCTAAACTGAACCCTATAGACAATGAGTATGGTGAACTGAAGGGAAGAAGCACCAACATGAACTTGTGAATCTGAAGGATCTGGAGAGATTCTGTAAGGTGGAATGGTCTCTGATCTCTTGTCAGGTGTTCTCCAAACTCAGAGCTGTTATCTTGGCAAAAGGAGGTTGCAAAAAGTATTTACCGGTAATAAAAGGGTGCCAATAATTATGGCCAGCATGTTTTGGAGAAAAGGATTTATTTCATAATGTGATTTCCCCCCCACTTTCAATTCTTTTACTTCAATGAAAGGTTCGATTTTTTTAATGAAAGATCAAAAGGATAAAACAATGCAGATTTATTTTTTACAGCCATTTTTGATCATATTTACCAGGGGTGCCAATAATTCTGACCACAACTGTGTATATCAAAGTACCATGGTATTACCATCTGATGCCATCACCATGGCATTTTTTTGTAGTGTCTATTATTTTGTCTTAGGTGTTCCAGCAGAACTGTCTAGTTTGAATATTGCTACTATCACAGGAAAACTTTGCAAAAACTTCTGAAGTGACTTTAGTGATAAGGTGCATATATTACTGAGTTAGGTTTAGATGTCTTTAATCTTACCCTCAGAGGGTTTTCGTTGAGGTACGGCGGTTCGCCCTCTATCATCTCTATAGCCATGATGCCCAGGGACCAGATGTCCACTTTGGGTCCGTAGGCCTTACGGGTCACCACCTCTGGTGCCATCCAGTAGGGCGTCCCCACCATGGTGCTTCGTTTGCTCTGTTCAGGAGTGATCTGAGCGCAGAAGCCGAAATCAGCTGAGAGACACAGACAGACAGATGTTCAGACCGGCTGGTGTGATACAGTCACTTCATGTGATTTCAAAAATACAGCAGGAATAGTGAAGCATGGTCATAAAATGGATTCTTGCTCCCTCTACTGGTCAAAAGTTGCACAGATGAAAAACGTAATAATTATCAGTAAGACCTTATTTAAACAGCACTCAATGCCAAGATTTAGGTGTATACGTCACTAATATCTATGCATACAATTTACAATCCAGAACAGCCTTAAATGTTTTTAGATTAGACACACAGATTAGAAGAGAAATGGTTGTAGATGTGTTGTGGACTCACTGAGTTTGACAGATCCGTCCATGCCCAAGAGAATGTTGTCACTCTTGATGTCTCTGTGAATAACCTGATTCGAGTGAAGAAACTCCAGGGCTTGTAGACACTGCATGACAGGAGCAACCCAGTTAGCACATTAAAACATGCACAGGGTTCATGTGACCTAAAAGCAGTTTCAAAAACTAGTGGGCTGCCTAGCTAGACAGCATGCATTGCAAACAAGCTCTGTGCAGCGTTATTTTTTTAGTATTATTTATATAGTATTATGGTTTTTAGTAATATTTTGAATTTGGTTTTATTTTATAGTTATAGGTTTTAGTTTACGGTTTAGTAATTTTGACGTGATTTTATCAGTATTTCATTTTTAACAATTTTACTCCCGGTTTCACAGACAAGGCTTAAGTCTAATTCTAGACTAAAAAGCATGTTTGAGCCGTTTAACTGAAAGCAACTTGCACTGGAATATCTTAAAATATGTCTGTGTAATTGTTTTGTCTCAAGATGCACAGCAGGAACGTTTATAAAAGCTACTTAAACGCCCTAATTGAACTAAGGCCTAATCCTGCCTTAATCTTGCCTTAATCTAAGCCTTGTCTGTGAAACAAGGCCTAAGAAATATTGCATTTGCAACTAACTGAAATAAGTTTAAGCTGAAGTTTTTCATCTAATATTTGTATTAGTGCTGTCGACTGGCGATTAAATCGCATCTAACATAAAAGTTTACATATAGACACACCAACTTTAATGTTAGATGCGATTAATAGCGATTAAAGCACTAATTTGTGTATTTTATTTTATTTCAGCTTTATATCAATTTACAAACTGATTTTTAATAGTCTAGCTTTAGTTAATAATAACACTGGTTCGATGGAAAAATAAATCCCCCAAGATGGGAAACATCAAGAGAAATGTTTATTATAAAAATAGTTAATTATATCAGAAAATGAGAATTAAGAAAATTCTACTTCACTCAAAATGTGTGTGCACTGTCTATGTTTATGATCATTTCAATATTTTGTTGTTAGCTTGGCTAACATTAAACCCTATTGGAATTAACTGATTCATTTTTTTCAAAGGAACACTATTTGTGAGTTGCTGCCTATGCAGTGTTCCAGATCTCAGTCATTTATGAGGTTCCATTTCACTTAGGATTCTAACCGTAGTAGATATCTAGACAGCAAGGCTGCTTTATTTGTTTCGGCGAGAACAAACAATCATGGTAAGTTGAATAATTACACACTCACTTCCCGACAGACAGCGGCGATCTGCGCTTCATCCATACAGGTTTCCGTCACCACGTCTGTCAGGGAACCTCCAGCCAGATACTCCATCACCACCCAGAGCTCATCCCCCACCAGGTAACTATGGCAACAAGACAGCATCGTCAACAGACGCCACATCGCTGAGTGATGCAGCGGCATCGCCAGGACAACAGAATTATTGGATGCGTCTGCTTTTATTAGTGCAGACATGAAGCAATTCACCATGGACTCAGAGAGAAGCTTTGGATCAAGCTTTGGATTTTTTTTTAGATAACAAGACTTGTTTTTAAAGAAAAAATATTTTAAATTGTTTAGTTCTTTTTTTTGTTGTTGTCTTGAGCATAATCTGAAAAAAAAAGTGCAGGTACAAAAGGCAGAAAGAAAAATAAGCAATTTTTTAAAAATAAAATATAACTTAAAAAATAGAAGAAAAATACAAAACAAAATAAACAAAAAATAACACAACTTGAAAATTAAAAGAAAATAACAAAAATTAAGAAAAAATAAATGTATATAGTAAAAAAATAAAAGACAAAAGAAAACGACAACCACACACAAAAAAATTAGGGCTGTCAAACGATTAATCGCGATTAATCGCATCCAAAATAAAAGTTTGTGTTTACATAATATATGTGTGTGTACTGTGTATAATTATTTTTAATACATAAATACCCACACATGCATGTGTATTTAAGAAATATTTGCATGTATATACTGTATATAGACTGAATGTAGCCTATATATAATGTATATTTTATATAAATATAAACATTTTATATATAAATAACATTTTTCTTAAATATATACATGTGTGCATTTATATACAAAATAATTATACACAGTATACACACATATATTATGTAAACACAAACTTTTATTTTGGATGCGATTAATCGTGATTAATCGTTTGACAGCCCTAAAAAAAATACAATTTAAAATAAAATAAAACAGTTAAAAAATAAAACAGAATTTTTATATATATATATATATATTCTGTGAGAAGAAGAAAATATTTGACATAATTTTGCTTCTAAAGTATAAGTAATACATAAAAAAAGAGGATATTTTAAAGGAGAACTCCGGCGCAAAATGAACCTTTGGTCTAATTACACATTGTTACCTAGTCAACCGTTATCTGAGATTTGTTTTCATGATTATCGAATGTAAATAGTTTTATCTCTAAAAACAGTTTAGCCTATAAAGCTAGTATAACGCTAGTATATTGGGCATCGAGTAATGACAAATAAAAATCGCTTGTTAATACCACTAACAAGGCTGAAAATAGACCCACACTAACACGGTAGCATAATGAGGGTCCCTACCTTCAAACCGAAGCATTGAGAACTTTCTCAGTGTCCAGACAGTTTAATAAGAAGATATTTTAAACATACAGTCAACTTCGCGTATACAGGCAGGAGCCATCTTTGAAAAACAGTCTCTACCAGTCGATATACGAACGCCGATTCAAGTGCGCTGGTGAGATGTGAACGAGCTATCAGTTGTGATAAGGTGAGCGCGAACAGCAGGCTTGGATCGGCGTTCGTATATCGACTGGTAGAGACTGGTTTTCAAAGATGGCTCCTGTCTGTATACGCGAAGTTGACTGTATGTTTAAAATATCTTCTTATTAAACTGTCTGGACACTGACAAAGTTCTCAATGCTTCGGTTTGAAGGTAGGGACCCTCATTATGCTACCGTGTTAGTGTGGGGCTATTTTGAGCCTTGTTAGTGGTATTAACAAGCGATTTTTATTTGTCATTGATCTATGCCCAATATACTACCGTTATACTAGCTTTATAGGCTAAACTGTTTTTAGAGATAAAACTATTTACATTCGATAATCATGAAAACAAATCTCAGATAACGGTTGACTAGGTAACAATGTGTAATTAGACCAAAGGTTCATTTTGCGCCGGAGTTCTCCTTTAACAGGAAAACCAGATAAAATACTGATTAGGAAAATGATTTTACCTGTCCAGGTAATTGACGATGTTGGGGTTCTTGTTTTCCCTCATGACTAAGATCTCGTTGATGATCAGCTCTTTCTTGGGCTGCTGCTGTAGGTTCATCTGTTTGATGGCCACCTGAAAGACCAAACACCAGAATAAAAGCTTTTAGACACACTTGAAGATTAATCCGAGAGTCTTTGGCTCCATCTGAGCATCTCTCCATTAACATGAGTGAGAGTTAGCTTTGAGATGAGCTCTCTTTGTGTGTAGGTAAGATTACAGCGCTCGCTCCGCTCAGAGGAATGTCATCAGATCAATAACACATGCCGTATCCCCTGATTCATTGTTATCGATCAGCCGAAAATGTCGAAGTCTCTGTCGGAATCGCATTAATGATGACGATAGGTGCCCTCTATTAACCGTAAGGGCATGTGGACACTGAAAAGCCTGTCGATATCTCCAACTCCATGATTGGAGTTCTCCAAATGAGAACCACTTATTAGTGGTGTATGGTACGTAGTGACCTAGTAAGTCGATGTACGTCACCATCCATTTTAAGCATTATATTATTTGGAATATCATCATTTAAAGTATGCAGTATGTCATGCATGTGGTGAATGTTGTTTTAACCTTTGACGATTAATCGCATCCAAAATAAAAGTTTGCGTTTAAATAATATATGTTTGTGTACTGTGTATAATTATTTTGTATATATATATATATATATACACTCACCGGCCACTTTATTAGGTACCCCATGCTAGTAACGGGTTGGACCCCCTTTTGCCTTCAGAACTGCCTCAATTCTTCGTGGCATAGATTCAACAAGGTGCTGGAAGCATTCCTCAGGGAGTTTGGTCCATATTGACATGATGGCATCACACAGTTGCCGCAGATTTGTCGGCTGCACATCCATGATGCGAATCTCCCGTTCCACCACATCCCAAAGATGCTCTATTGGGTTGAGATCTGGTGACTGTGGAGGCCATTTTAGTACAGTGAACTCATTGTCATGTTCAAGAAACCAATTTGAAATGATTAGAGCTTTGTGACATGGTGGAAGTAGCCATCAGAGGATGGGTACATGGTGGCCATAAAGGGATGGACATGGTCAGAAACAATGCTCAGGTAGGCCGTGGCATTTAAACGATGCCCAATTGGCACTAAGGGGCCTAAAGTGTGCCAGGAAAACATCCCCCACACCATTACACCACCACCACCAGCCTGCACAGTGGTAACAAGGCATGATGGTTCCATGTTCTCATTCTGTTTACGCCAAATTCTGACTCTAACATCTGAATGTCTCAACAGAAATCGAGACTCATCAGACCAGGCAACATTTTTCCAGTCTTCAACTGTTCAATTTTGGTGAGCTCTTGCAAATTGTAGCCTCTTTTTCCTATTTGTAGTGGAGATGAGTGGTACCCGGTGGGGTCTTCTGCTGTTGTAGCCCATCCGCCTCAAGGTTGTGCGTGTTGTGGCTTCACAAATGCTTTGCTGCATACCTCGGTTGTAACGAGTGGTTATTTCAGTCACTGTTGCCCTTCTATCAGCTCGAACCAGTCTGGCCATTCTCCTCTGACCTCTGGCATCAACAAGGCATTTCCGCCCACAGAACTGCCGCTCACTGGATGTTTTTTCTTTTTCGGACCATTCTCTGTAAACCCTAGAGATGGTTGTGCGTGAAAATCCCAGTAGATTAGCAGTTTCTGAAATACTCAGACCAGCCCTTCTGGCACCAACAATCATGCCACGTTCAAAGTCACTCAAATCAACTTTCTTCCCCATACTGATGCTCGGTTTGAACTGCAGGAGATTGTCTTGACCATGTCTACATGCCTAAATGCACTGAGTTGCCGCCATGTGATTGGCTGCTTAGAAATTAAGTGTTAACGAGCAGTTGGACAGGTGTACCTAATAAAGTGGCCGGTGAGTGTATATATATATATATATAAATACACACACATGCATGTATATATTTAAGAAAAATGTGTTATTTATATATAAAATATTTATATATAATATAAATTATGTATAAATATATATATAGTATATACATGCAAATAGTTCTTAAATATATACATGCATGTGTGTGTATTTATATACAAAATAATTATACACAGTACACACACATATATTATTTAAACGCAAACTTTTATTTTGGATGCGATTAATCACGATTAATCGTTGCCCAGCCCTCAGATGAGCAAAAAGTTTTCTTGAAGAAAATGCACATCTAGATGATGTACGTGTGGCATCAGTGGAGAAACGCATTACTGGCTGGCACCTCAAAAGTCTCACCTCTTGTCCCGTGGCGATGTCTATGGCCGTGTAGACTGTTCCAGACGCCCTGATGAGGGAAGGAAGAGAAGATTTGGATGAATGTTTGAATTGTGATTGTGGGATTTGGCATAAATGATAAGATCATAAAACTCACCCCTGGCCTATCTTCTCAAATCGCGTGTACTTCTTCTTCGGGTCACCCACGCTGACTATACTTCCTGTGGAGTGAAGGTCACATGTTATTTTCAAAGATATAACAATAAAAAACAAACACTATAAAAAAAGAAAAAGAAAAAGAGAGACACACAGGTGAGGAAAAACAGCATTTTAAAAGACAGAAAGAATGAAAATGTAGCACTTCAGGGTGTGTGACAGAGCTGCACAACTTATCAAATCTATAATCAAAATTGTGATATGAATTCATTTTGTGCAATTATAAAACTGGAGATTAGAAGGCGACGCTGGGAGAATTTGAAATATCAGACGAAGGTTAACTGGCCTTACAATCATAACATAAAACAAAAATGTTATATGACGCAAGTTACCATGTGCAATATCAATATTTATATGCCACTGACAAACTCTTTTTAGTACTATATTTTAACGCACGTTGTAGCATTTTTTTATTATATTTTTATAAGCCAGTGGAATGAAATTTCATTCATATGTCATTCATATAGAGTGCCACTGTACAACTGGCAACAGATGAAAACTAGCCCTTGGCTAATTCTGGCATGTTACAGGTGGACTGTTTTTAATATGCACTGTCCTGGTAAATAAAAAATGATATAAAACTAATAAAAAAAATCTATAATAATGATATATTATAATGATAGAAATAATTAGTAAATAATTTATGCTGTTTTCATTTTCATTTTATTGCAGTAAGAAATATAAACTTAATTAAAACATATTATGTTTTATAATGTATTTAAATATTCTATTCTAATAAAAAAATATATTATTTTACACACTTTTCTTCTTATGTAAATGTTTTTTTTTTAAGAATGATATTCATAAAAATATATAAAATTAGATATTTTACAGGTAAACTAAATTAATTATTAATTTTTTTTTTTTATCAAAGTACCTGGGTTCCAAACAATGTGTGCGAAATGTTAACCAATATATTAGCTCTGCTTAACTTTATGACATTGCCAGCGGTCTCCGTTGCTTGCGTTCAGCTGGAAATCACCAACAGCCATCACTTTATAGTTCTTTTCAAATGCTTTGTCTTTTATTATGTCTTTTGTTAAATTTGTCAAAAGCGTAATATATTGTTTGCCAAATCAGGCAGCCCTAGTTTGTGAGGATCAACCGAATCGTTCCCCTCAAATTGGTCCCGTATAAGAAGAGGGATGCTCAGCTCTAAGAGGACACAGTGAACTGAGATCAGACTTCAGTCAGACACATGCTGTGGAGGGAGAAGCAAACAATCGTTTCCAGTCAAAGCGAGCTGACCTAGCAGAACAATGAGAGAGAGTGGTGGGATGAAAAGGCCTCTAAACCTTTGGGAAAAGACAGATTTACAGGCAGTGAGGTAACAGAGAATTGGAAAAGACAGAAAGGAAGAAGGTTGAGGGCTGATCAGAGTTTTACGACGTCTCTGAGTCTTAAATTCAGGCCGCATAAGGGAAAGACAGGAACATCTTCAGTTCGACGTGTAACCCGGCAACCATTGATGAATGGGTGTTTTAGATGAAGAACGACAAATCTTTGGCCAAGAGGGGCCTGAAGTGACAGAGTGGGGCAGGAAAGACACACTGGATGGCTGCAGCAGCATCCCGTTCTTACCAGTAGAGGGCGATCTGAGCACGTCTGTAGCATGGGGTTTTTAATAAGATACAGGTTCTTAGAAAGTCATGCATCTCTTGGGCCGCTCATGAAAAAATGACTGGGAATAATTTCAGCCAAAATTACATGCTAAATAAAAATAATAAATATAAAATATAATACAATAATACAACTTAGATGCAGAAAAAATGTATGGATGACTCAAGCAAGAAATAAAAGCATGTTGGGATTTCGCAAAAACAAATACACCACACATACTGTATATGTCAAATAATGTGCAGTCAGCTGGTTATTAACGTAAAAAATAAACCTTGACAGGGTGATGGCACCTTGACAGCAATAATGACTTGCTGACGGCACATTATCCTACTTATTACAGGCCTACTTACGAAATAAATTAATAATTGGACATGAAATATTGATTTGTATGTAAATTATTATACTATTATACTAATAGAAAGAGACCCAAAGAGAGACATGGAACTTGCATAGCTATGTGAAAACCCAGCTGTCAGAAAAAAAGAAAAAAAAATCGAATCGAATAAAATAAATAATAAAAAAGAAAATACTTTACATATTATTATTTATTTTTTGTTAATTTGTGTGTGTATGTGTGTGTGTGCCTATGTGTGTATATATATATATATAAAATATTTATTAAAAAAAACTTTTAATTGAATTAAAAATAAATATTTAATATAATAATTTAATAATTACTGTTAATTTTGTATACATATGGTGTATGTATATATATATATATACACACAGTATATATATATATACGCACACATTTAGATAATATTTTAGAGAATATAAATAAATAAATAAATAAATACATTTTTAGTATTATTAAATAAATTATTATTATTGTTACCTCCAATTTTAGTTAAGCTATATCTCTTGCATCACTTACGCAGTTTCTCGAGTATCTCCTCGTCGGTCATCTTCTTCTTCCTTGTCTTGTCAGCACTTTGCGGGGTGGAGGGTGTGGGGGTGTTAGTGGCGGTGGTGCTGGAGGGTGTCGGGGTGGGACTGCAGGCGTCAGAGGTCGCGTTGGCGATGGGCGATGTGGCGGCGTCTTTGGTGGAGAGCGGAGGAGGAAGAGGTTCAATGACGGAGCGTGTGTAGATCTGGGGGGTGCACAAATGTGTTGTATTATTAGCAGTGGATTATAGAAAATAAAATAGTAGTCCTGATCATTGACCACTAGAATAAACTGTATCAGATCACATGGGGCCCTAAATGAGCAATGGATGATTCACAAGGCATTCTGGGAAAGGACCGGGGCGCTGGTACCCACAGAGACAATAAAACACATATTCCAGCACAGCTCAGTCTAAAGTGACTCAAGTGAATATAATTCTCTCCTCAGACATTCACAAGCTGAATAAAACCGTCTACATTTCTGCTCACTGGAGCCTCGGGTCTTAATCTGTTCAAACCGAACCAGGATCAAGTTTCCTGCTCTTTTCTTAGAAGACTGCTTTACAACACAGGGGTTGGGCTTGTGTTCTTTAATTCATTTTAGAGACAAAAACACAGGGCACAAACAAGTGGTCTAAGAGCTGAAGTGTGCAGTCAGATGTTGACTCACCACACGGAAACAGGGTACCAGCAGCTTGACACTCATTTACATCACATAAACATTCTCAAAAAAAAAAAAAAATTTTTAATTAAATTATATTATACTAATAATAATATAATATATCATTTATTTTTATATATATAAAAAAAATTCTAAAAGTGCTGTACTTAGAGGCTTGTTTAGAGTATTGTTTTAGAGGCTGCACAAGCACATTTCGTTGTATGGTTCTACTGCACAATGACAATTAAAGTCTATTTCTATTTCTTAACTCTTTTTTTGTTTTGAGATTAAAAGTAGTGTGTGTTGTGTTTGTGACATGAACAGATGGAGATCAACTTTCTGAAAATCTCCATCTTCGCTACAACATTAAGACACATACAGTATGAGGTTAAATTTGTCTGAAAAGAGTAAAAAAAACTCAAACTATTAATATTAGTTTTCATTAACTGAAAAAAGCTACAATATAAATAAAATATATAAATATTAGTTTTAAAGTATACAGGATATACATTTATTATATAAAACTAAAACAGTAGAAATGTTGCCTTTGCAACTCATTAAAATGAAAATAAGTTGAGGTTGAAGTACTAAAATGACTCAAACTAAAACTGAAAAATATAAAATAAAGCTAAAAAAGTCATTTTTAAAAGAGAAAAAAACTAATAAAAACGTCAAAAGTACATAAACTAAAATTAAAATGAAAACTGCAAATATAAATAATACTAAAATAACACAGTTTCAAACATCCAAAATGAAGTGCTCATTTTGAGTATTTTTCGCTTGGAATGAATTGAATACATTTTTGAATAAATAAACAATCCAGAAACTTATTTGGACACAAGCATTACTGAATATTCTTCTGTTTTTCTCAGAGCCAACTTTGCTTTTCTGAGACATTTTTGCAACGACTCTAATCAATATATATCCTATGATTGATTTCCTTAAAATATTTTATTTTATGTTCATTTTGGCAACTTTTTAGCAAAGACTAGCCTATAGATAAGTTCAAAGTTATGATACATGCATATCAGTAAAAAGCAGCATCATGTGAATGTGTGCTTGAACACACTACAGGACATCATTCATCTCCTCTGGTTTAAAAGCTGACATAATGAGGGTGAAAACCCTTCGAATTGAGAGCTGACAGCTCACAAAACTACACACGAGTGCTGATGGAGCATCTTTAATCATCCAGGCGCCTAAAAGCCCAACAGGCTTGATCCCGTGATCTCCAGACAGATCAAGGGAATGTAATGAGGCTTCACTGCACCCCAGACGGCCCTCAGTCGCTCTCTCCATCAAACACACACGCTCCTGTCCTCAGTGCAGCTGTAATAAACCTCCAGTCACCTACACACCTCTCTGAAGACATACATATTTATTCGGTAATTACAGGTTAGCTTGAAGGCACATAGAGTCAGAGAACTCATTATTCCAGACTACAGACTTGACAGTCATGCAGCTACTCAGCCAACACCCACAACACAACACCTTCCATCTGTCTGTCTGGATATATCTGGACCAACCACGACAATCTACTAGCCTATCCACCTTGCAACTACTCAGAACACCTTAGAAAACACCCTTTAGCAACTATCCTATCCATCTATCTAGCAACCGCCTAGAAACCAACCACAAAAACCTACTAACCTACTCAAATTTAAACTAACAATGACAATATTTACTTTGCACAGTATTTATTAATCTTTGTTAATGTTAGTTAATAAAAACAGTTGTTCATTGTTTGTTCATGTTAGTTCACATTGCATTAACTAATGTTAACAAATACAACTTTTATGAATAATTTATTAGTAAATGCTGAAATGAACTAAGATTAACAAATGCTGTAGAAGTATTGTTCATTCTTAGTTAACTAATGAAAACTTATTGTAAAGCGTTACCTGTTTTACTTTACTATTGTTATTTTACTTAAACTTTTTTGGACAAAACATGTACTGAAGAAAATGGTATATGATTTACTTGGAATTTTCGATTGCTAGTAAATTTCACAAATAATTGCCTAGAAAAGTCTAGTAACACACCAAATGAAATGTGAAATTTTGAACAAACAAACACTGAAATTGTATTTTCTTGTGAAAAGTACACTGATAATCTACATTGACAACTTTGGCATGACAAACACTGCATTTTCAAGCACATTCAACTAAAAGTGATAAAGACAGTGAAAGAGAGACTAAATCAAATCAAGCAAAAAGCACTTTTTCCCATATCCCGTAAGCAAATACTCACAGATTTGGTGTGCTCGGGACGGGGTGCGATCGTGGGTGGGGGCGTGGCTTCATCCTCATCATCATCCTCGGAGACGGTGGCCACGGCAGGGGTCTCGGAAACGGTCTTGGAGTTCTGAAACAAGCCAAGCAGGAAGTGAGGTTGACCGACTGACATCACAATATGGCTGCAAAACAAACCCAACATGGCAACCACGAGAGCGGTGCTGCGTTATTCACCGCTGAGCTCCACAGGCCTCATCATTCCACCAGATACACCATAACCAGTGCATCCACTAAAAGTTTACTCTCCATCTTGCTCTGCAGCTAACCTGTTTCAGCAGCACTACTCAGTACTCACTACAACACTACTCAGCAGGAGAACTGCACAAAAAACATGCTGATTCACAGTGCAGAGAGAGAGAGAGAGAGAGAGAGAGAGAGAGAGAGAGAGAGAGAGAGAGAGAGAGAGAGAGAGAGAGAGAGAGAGAGAGAGAGAGAGAGAGAGAGAGAGAGAGAGAGAGAGAGAGAGAGAGAGAGAGAGAGAGATGAACCCGCTGGCATCGCCTGGAGTGGCTGGCATCAATTCTGTCCTTCTGTTGAGTGGGCAGCCCTTACGGGACTCTGTCACCTTGTTGTTCACTGCATCTCTCCTGTTTTAAACCCCCCATATCAGCTCTCAGTTCCTTCCTCTCTTTCGCGCTTCCCCATGGCAAACTTCCTTCTGTCCAGTCTTTTGTCAATCTGTCATGTGAGTGGAGAGGACATTTGTCCACATTCCCCTCCTGACCTCAAACTCCTCTCAGCATGTCACAAATAAAGCTGGAAAACACAGTCACAATGACTCACCACTGCGTTGGAAGAGCTGTAGTTATCCACACCTTTATCTGAAATTAAAAAGAGACGAATGAGCAATGAGAAAGAGCCATAGAAGTAATCTTTAGACAACATCGCACTGATACTGTTTTTGTTTTATAAACGATTCGGTGGCTGATGGCTGATTTAAAGCCATTGTATTATATCATAAAATGATAATATTTATTTGACACAGCAAAACACATTATGGAAATTGTGACACTGAATTGAATTAAGAATGGTTTTATGAAAGATTTACAAATCAATTCATTCTTCGGTCTGTCATGAATGAAGCCCAGTATTACAAACAAAAAAATCTATCAAAAAGACTAAAAAGATCAAATGTGATTATCCATTGACAAGATATTTGATAAATAACTAAATATGAAATTGTATTTCGTTTTATATACAAAGTACACATATCTATATAAACACTACACATAGGAATACATATAGGATATATTCATTGTATTTATTTACTCTCTATATATATATATATATACAAACACACACACATATATTATATATATTCATTCATACTCTATTTATATTATATACTGTATATATACAGTATCCTACTATATAATTATTCAATTAATATATATATAAAATACATATGTTCATACTGTTATAGCTGTAATATATGAAGTGTGTCACACCTGTAAAGCTCATGTATTTCTGGCTGTTGTTCGTTTCTTTAGAGTCGTAGAATTTAAGCACGTCTAGAACCGCCTGAGGATTCTTCTTCTGCTCCAGTTTGGTGATGTTGGACGTCTGGAGTAACCGTGCCCACTGCTCAGGCATGCCCTACATAGAGAGCCACAAAAAACAGTACTGAAAACTGTCTAAACCCTGTTAATCAATCATTATTAGAGTGACGATGAGGCTTTCAGAAGCACACTTGTGGCAAAAGCAAAGGCAAATTAGACAGACAGATAAATATGGTCACAGTACAGCTGTGTTCTGATCAGAATGAGGGTGTTAGTGGTGAAGGCGCGCAGCGTGTTATCTGACCACCGGCGTCAGTTTAAGGTCTAATGGACTGAAGTAATTTAAACGTCTCTGTTGGCGAGGCAGCGTGGTTCTGACCCACCGGCTCTCATTAGGCACACTGAACTCCTCTCTGTTGTACACAGGGGGAATGTACAGCTGATTTATGGTTTAGACAAAGAGCACAGCTCATTTAATATCTTATCAAACATAATAAACCAATTGTAAAGAGGAAGATAGACCTGGACCCAGAGGTTAATGCTGTGAGTTTATTCTCTCTACTTGAGAAGTCCAGTGTCAAATCGGTGGAATCGATCTTCAGCGAATTTTCTTTCCGTTTATCCTTTTTTCTTGCTTGCTTTGGCATTTTCTATTTATAATCAGGTGGAGTTTGTTCAGATTTTAGCCTCAATGTGCTATTTAAGAAGTTACTTTTATATTTAGCTAGAATTTGTCTTAATTTACCACTGAAACATGGATTATTTAACCTTTATAGTCAATGAAAAGTAAAAACTTTTGTTTAAAGTGTTTGGATTAAAACTATTTCATCTCAAACTATCCAGATATGTTACTATAACAGATTGTGTAATTATACAGAAATATATGCATGTGTAAAAATGCCATTATTGATTTTTTTTTCTACGTAGCAATTGTGTGCATTGTGCTGAAAAAGATTTTTTGCTCACACTTACAGTGAACTCTCCTGTGACTGCATCAAAGCCAACATGGATGGTGTGCTCAAAGTCCGACGGTAGAGAGATCTCTGGACGCTCCTTCTTCTTGTTGGCTGAGGGACAAATATAAGGGTGGAGACACAGTTGGGTGGGAGAAGAGAAAAACAGTTCATGGATATTTGAACGGAGATGATTCCAATTGTTTACTGTAAAAATACAACCCATCTTAATTAGACTTTGAACACATAAATACATTTTTATTTACTTTGATTATACTACATTTAAAATCCAAATAATCTTTACAGATCTATATTGGAAAAAGTTAAAAGCCCTGCAGAGTTTAGTTCCAACCCTGCTCCTGTGGTTTTCAAATAAGCCTAAAGGACTTGACTAGCTGGATCAGGTGCGATCAGTTAGGGTTGAAGCTAAATTGCAGGAACCCTTGGTTTAAACAATGTTTTTCATGCTTGCTCATAAACAATTTTTGCACATGAACCTGTTTACAAGTGTTAGACAGTTCAAATAACTTGAACCTGCCACAGTCCCGCTGCAGGAGGCATGAGGGACACAGATGTGCCCAGAGATATAAACTGCAATGTCCAAAATGTAAGACGCCTAAGACAGTGCAACAGGAAGAACGGCTCATCGTCCTTGCAGTGCCAAACCACGTGTAACCATATGTCCCCTCAGATATGTTCGGGAAACTGTAGGTGTTATTGTGGAAGAGTGAAGTAACATCTTACACCAATAACTGACAGATCTGTCTCAGTCTATGAGGATGAGATGCACTGTAGTGCTTAAATCAGCTGATGGCCACAACAGATACTGACTGCTATTTTTGATATTCACCCCCCTTTATTCAGGGACTCATTAATCCATTTTTGTTTACCAAACATCTGTGAAATTTGTTCAGTTTACATGTCAGTTGTTGAATTCTGAATGTTCATAATATCCACACATGTGAAGAAACTAAAAAACAGTTGAAAGTGAGAGGATGTTTATATATATATATATTTATGGCATGGGCTGAATCCGAAATCGCCCCCATACCCTCATTAAGGGGATTATTCGATGGGACATCCATTTGTGGTGGTGCACTCATTCAATCCCACATTGCACCGCAATAACGAGTGTACAGCCAATGTACACTCAAACGAATTCGCTCCCTCGTTTTCATTCACTTCTTCAAGTGAACTGTATTAGTGGACTAATGTAGGAATTGGGATTTAGGGGATTTATTGGGATAGGGATTTAGGGGGCAATTTCGGATTCAGCCATGGTCTGTCTGAATACTCGATTCTGATTGGCTGGAAGGTGTGCAATAAAACCGTTTAATGAACAAGTAGTTCCAGGTCACAATTACCGTACTATATTAAAGGGATAGTTCACCCAACAATGATTTATATATTATAGCCCATGATTTACTCACCCTGAAGCCATCCTAGGTGTATATGACATACTTCTTTCAGATGAATACAATCAGAGTTATTAAAAAATTTCCTGGCTCTTCCAAGCTTGATAATGAGAGTGAATGGCTGTTTGACTTTGGAAGTCCATTAAAGGGACAATGTGTACTTTTTAAAGTATTTTATTATCTAAAATCAATATTTTTATTCATAAATATGTCCTCAATGGTGTACAAATACCTCTGCCAATTATCGGACATGTAACCTTGTAAACGAAGAATTTATTATCTTTATGTATGGGACGGGTAGGTCCACAGAGGCTTCCATGTAGTTCCGCAATCTTGAAAAACTATTATAGCAGAGAGGGACAAAAAGTACTAGGCCAACGCATTTCCACAGTGCGTTTTCGTTCAGAGCCAGCGGAAAAGTAACTCAACGCAGCAGAAACGGAGGACCAGAGCAGTGAGAGGCGCTTGTCACTGCTCCGGCAAGTTTAAAAGGCTGCATTGCACTGTTATTTTTAATTGGCGAACCATACATAAAGTCCAAAATAGAACGTAAAAGGAAACATGACCGGAGATTACAAAAAACAATGTCGGGATAGCTTTTTCCAGGTGGAAAGAGCTAACGTTAATGCAGGAGAAAGATTTCAAAAGAGCCTGCTTTCTTCTCGACAGGTAAGTCAATGTTACAGTCTTAATTACAAGCTTTTTTCATTGCTTGGTTGTGTACTTTATTATATAGACAGTACAACATTTATAGTTAAAAGTTAAACAGGCTCTTTGATGAATGGCAGCTATGTAGAGAAGGCGCTAAAAACAAGGTTTGTAAGTTTACTTTTTGTATCCTAGAAATTCGATAAGAATATATTTTAATAGAGCATATGATTGTTCTTGCAACCTGTTCACCCGAAGGAAAACTCGACGGAGTGCTATTAGAAGACATCCTGTCATAACTCTTTTGGTACATAACGGCTACCGTAGATGCAACACGCATTTGAAAAAGCGAGGCGCTGGAGAGCACAATTCGTTAGAAATTCCTACACAATGTCCCTTTAAAGCGCATCTATTCATGATAAAAGTGCTCCACGCAGATCTGCGGGGGTCAATAAAGGCTTTCTGAAGTCAAGCAATGCGTTAGAGTAAGAAAAATATCCATAATTTAAACTTTGACTAAAATAACTAGGCAAGGCAAGGCAAGTTTATTTATATAGCACATTTCATACACAATGGTAATTCAAAGTGCTTTACAAAGGAGAAAATAAAATAATCAAAACAAATAAGAATAATTAAAACAGTTTAGACTAAAAAAATAAAATAAAGTACAGTAAAAACAGTCGGACGAACTAGCTTCTGGCAGACGGCCGTACGCATCGATTTACGGCGAAAGAGTAACCCTTGAACTTGACGCACATTTCGATTGTTCTTATTGTACATTTATTTATTAAATCTCCTTTTTAGTAAATATTTAACACTAGTCTGCCATTTTAGGCTCATTCGTTTTTTGGATCAGTGCTGATTTTCATAAAGACAATATTACAATATAAACACGGTCTGGCACAGTCTCAACGTAGCTATTGCGTTCTGCTCCAGTTCCTGTGTGTCGGATCTGAGCGGATGCTGCTAATGCCTATTAAACAACGGCTGGATCTCATCCTCATCTGCTCGATGCTGAAGCCAGGCAGGGTCTTTAATATTAATGATGTGGTAACGGCCTGGTAATTAACACAAAACAGGCTTCCTGAAACACGAGCCGCTCCGGACGCAGGAGTGCGAGAGTGAGACGAACGCTTGACACGGAGACATGAGTGGACGCATGTTATCAACTGAGAAAGTGTGAAAATCTGATGTCCCAAATTAAGGAGAAGTGACATAACAGATCTGTGTTCATAATTCTGAATAAATGAAACATCAAAGGTCAAAGGTTTATGGCCATAAAGTTGCTGTTTGCTAAACAGATGTCTAATAAACTGCTTGTTCTCATCGTGACCTTTGACCCTGAAGCTAAATCTGAATGATTGCCAATAGAAATTCCTCATTTAAATAATTATTTTTCTGAGCTGCCAAAAAGCCTGTTGAGGAAGATGATTTGTTTCCTTGTAGAAAACAATACTAGCTAGTGGCAATAATTGTCACTCACTCTTGTCTCCTCCTCCGGTGAGTATGGATCGGATGAAGCCTTCTTTTCTCCTCTTGTCCTCTGGGTTGGGGGGCAGAGGTTTGGAGCCGTGATTCAGAGGGCCTGAGTCTTTACTGGACGAGCCAATCATTGTGCTGGTGTTTCTCATGGGCGGAGCTGGCGGCTTGTCTTCTACTTCCCCATTGTCTGACATCTTCAGCTGTGGGCGTGGCAAAATCTGAAACAACCATTTAGAGCTAGAGTTAGTGAAAAGGGGAGCGGCCTAAGTAAATCAACAGCAGGGGTTGCTGGAATGAAACTGAAGACATAATTAGATTTACCAAATTACCACCAATCTTCTTTTAATAGTATTTAGTATTTAGAATAAACTAGGACACAGCAGGGGGGTGGGGGGGACAAGCTAAGACAGGAGGGAAACATCCACTGAAGCATCAGGGTTTCCACAAAAGTATTAAGCAGTTCAACTGATTTCAACATTTATAATAATAAGAAATATTTCTTGAGAAGCACATCAGCATATTAGAATGATTTCTGAAGGATCATGTGACACTGAAGACTGGAGTAATGTTGCTGAAAATCACAGGAAAAATGATAAATGATATGTTCAAATGTATTCGAATAGAAAAAAAATGGTTTAATTGTTATTTTAAATGGTAATGATATTTCACAATATTACTGTTTTACTGTATTTTAATCAAATAAATGCAGCCTTAGTGAGCCTAAGAGACTTGTTTAAAAAATGTCTGTGAGTATGCATGTATGTGTGTGTGTTTATTCAAATCACTAACCCTAATATGAGTAATATTAATAGTAATTCGTCCTATATAAAACACAACAAACTAAAGCATAAATGAATGTCATTGAGTTTTCGGTAACACATTAGTTTAGGGAACACTATTCAATATTAACTAGGCTGGTTACTTATTAGCTTGCATATTACTAGTCTAGCATATTGGTTGTTTATTAGTACTTATAAAGCACATATTAATGCCTTATTCTACATGACCATATTTTTGATCCCTAAATCTAACCCCACACCTAAATGTATCCACAACTACCAACTTAACTATCAATAAGCAGTAATTAGGAGTTTATTGAGGGAAAAACTCCTAGTTAATAGTGTATTTGTGTTCCCCAAACTAAAGTTTTACAGAGTTTTCATTTATGAATCTTTTCTGAAAGGAGCAAACAGTCCAAAAACAGCCCCATCTTTGCTGTAAAAAAACACACAACTCATTGCAGTGAATCTGACATTAGTCCTGACACCTCGACTCAAACCAGGGTTATGTAATATTGGACAGAGCATTATTTTTGGTTTGTGGCTAGTTAACATGAAATGCTTTTGGGAAGCTGACATGTCCTGCGGCCTTGACATGTTATTCTCCATTTATGATTTATTCTCCGTTTATTATTATCATGTATAGGTTTTACTTTTATGTGCTCACACAGAGACTACATGGAATATTTGTGCTTTTAAAAAATGCACAAATCAAGCTGAACATTGACAAAACAAACAATATTTATCTAAAACACATACACACTGCCAGCAGTAGTAGTAATATGATATGCGTTAATCAATGCCAACAGAGATATCTAGAGAGCACAATGCTAATATACACACACACAATACAATTTTATGACATCTTTTTAGATATTTTTTTTTTTTTTACAAAATGAACTGCTTTTACACAACATTTACTCAAAATGACCAAATATAAGTCTATCACTAACCACTAGTTAACAACAATAAAAAAGCTGAATCTGAATAGTCTGTAAAACTTCACCTCACCAAAAACCTCTCGGCATAACGACAAGGAATCCCACCAGTATTCCCATAAAAAAAAGCACCTTCAGATCCCGCTGGACGCTGAGAGAGTGTGTGAGAGAGACTGTGTGTGTGTGCCAGCTTTAAGAGGCTGTGCCTTCCCTGATCTGATGTCACAGGTGAACAAGAAAAACTATGAGTTTGATCTGTGACTGACTCGCCATGAATGGTGTAACATGATAGCAGAGATTGAGAAAAACAGACAGACAATACAAATAGGAAACTGTATTACCTGTAAACACACTTTAGCCACAAGCAACCAGACATCGAAAAGGCAGCAGGGCAAAAAAACACACAATAAAAAACAACACGGGTGTGTTAAAGTCACAGAAACACTAAACGCGTGCACACACAGCTGGTGAATGACTGTTTGAGCACAGGGTCCATGTGGACGTGTGAAACCCTTTACACTTTCACGTTTGCTTTTCTATCATGGTGGGGGACTTTCAATTGACCTCTATTGTTTATAGCTGAGCTAATGATATTTTATAGCCTAACCCTAAATCTAACCCTCACACAAATGTTTTTGCATGCCATTTTTATATTTTTGTGAAAACATTATTTATGTGTTTATTCAGCCATTTTCCACTTGGAGATTGTTAACTCGCCTATAGCTGATTCCAGGTTGAACTATCCTTGTGGAGACATTTAGACCTCACAATAGACACAATAGACCTGACCCACAAAACACACACACAGACAGACAAACAACGCCCATGTGGACTCACATTTCAGACAGCACTGTCACATTTAGCAGAGGCCTGTCATCACTGTGGTCTCTTTTATCTCTCTCACACAAACACACACACACACACACACACACACGCTTAGTTAAACTAAACACAGATTGGAGGTCTTAAAGTCTTTAAGTCTTAAAGTCAAATGTCTTAAAAACACTTGCACACATCTATTTAAAAATTAAAATAATTTAAAATTAAATTAATAAAAATAAATTAATAAACTTGAGAGACAGAGCAATAGCATGATGAAATTAATAATAAAATAATTTGATAACTAAATATATAAATAAAAAAAATTACATAGATAAATTGGTAAATTGGAGCTTGTAGCCTTGTGGGCAGCATGCCGACAAATAGCACAAATGCGTTTCCGGTGACCCGAGTTCGAGTCCCGGCTCATGGACCTTTCCCGATCCCTTCCCCCTCTCTCTCCCATTTCGCTTCCTGTCTATTCTATACTGTCATATCGCAATAAAGGCAAAAATGCCAAAAATACATATATACACAAATTTTAAAAAATTACAAATACATCAAAAAATTACATAGATAAATAGGTAAATAAATAGTGATACAAATAATAATAATAATAATATATGAATACAGAAAAAAATTATCTGAACAAACGTTGAAAATAACAAATAAAGTCACCGATATAAAGTTGCAATTATGAGAAACAAAGTTGCCATTACGAGATGTAGATCCACATAAAGTCACTATTTGCAATAAAAAAAACACAAGTGCACTAAAGTTTTAAAGACAAAGACCAGTGAAACAGCAGGAATGAGGAAGTGAGTAAGTCTCAGGGACTTTGGTCTGGTCTCTGGTAATTAAATTAACCTCAGTGCTGTTACACACACACACAAGCATCTAACAAACCTCAGGTGCATTTCATTCAAGTAAACAAAGGGCTTCATTCACAGTTGAACTTGAGTGTTCCCCTTCATTGTCTCAAAGAGAACATGCAAAAACCATGTTCTGAGGTATGAAACCCACCATAGGAAGATCCCAAACATATACTGTAAGAGGAAGATTCTAGTGCGTAACTGTGATTATTAGGTTGTCCACACTTAAATGACATGATAACACCAGATGATTTTCCTGAGCTGCTTTAGCGCGGCGTGACGTACTGACGAGACATCGAACATGTGGTTCGGCCTGTGCTTAGTCATGTGTTTGTCAAGTACCATTACTGATCGCTTATAGTATTTCACTTCTTCGTCCTCACCTGCTGCATTCAGCTCCCCTGATTTTCCTTCAAACATCAGCGGAATTACTTAAATTTCCATGTCTTTAGCTACAATCAATGGGTTCTGATTCAAAAAACATTTACTCAAAATCCCATTGATTTCAATTGAAATACTGACTGGAAACAGACTAAATGATGCTGATGCACAAATCCCACCTGCTTCAGCCTTAAAGCTGCAGTCTGTAAGTTTTGTGTTCAAAATTTACAAAAATTATAAAATGAGCGAGTACATCATGAATCCATTTTCCATGTTTTTGTCTCATCCTGAATCACTACAGTACACCTATAATAAATGTTTATATTCGGACTATTTTAGACTGGTTTGGGTCATACCACTGCGGAGTAGCCCAGTACCTCTGTGACTTGTCAGACACAAACAGGGAGAAGAAGCTCCGGCTACTATGTTCTTCCGCAAGACGCATGCAGTTCTGTTTACTTCTAGAGCGTCAAAAGTTACGGAAAGATGAGGTGGAATACCGTGGTACTTTACATATTCATGGTACTTCAAGGAACTTCTAAGACCAACATGGTGGTGTGGTGTTAATATGGTTCAAACTACAGATCTGTGATTCTCTTTGTATAAAAGGCTCCCGGCGAAAGAAGACTTCTATTGTGGAACTTTTATTTTGATAGTTATTTTAGAGTGCGATACCTGTTGCTTCCAGTAGGAGGCATTATTGTTATTGTTTTGCTGCCTGTTGCGTCAATATAGATTACGGAGAGAACGGTAGCTGCGCACCTATAAGTTTCTTCCTGCCTGTTATTTGGATGTTTGTTTGGCGTTTAGTGTTAAAAGTGTTATTAGTACATGACCATAAAGTAAGTTTTCTTTGATTTCTCGATGTTTTAAGTGTATTATTTAGCCTTGTGCATTTAAATGTGCATGCCCGGACATGTACCGATTCATGTGCGATCGTTTAACAGATAACGGTAAAGATTAACCGTTAAACACATTAAAGATGTGTAATGTGATTTCTGCTAAATACAGTCCAATGTGACAGTTTACGATGTATATGTCTGTAATATGTTAAATAATTATTCTGCAGAAGGATTATCCAGTATTATTTCCCTTTGATTATGCCAAATTGGGAATTTAGATTGTTTGTTTATGCATCTGTCATCTGTTAATCACATAAGTCATTTTGTGACCAAACCAATAGTTTTTCATTGTCTTCAATTGCATGTCCTGTCCATATTTTGAGCTTTAACTGTTATTTAGAGGTACTTTAGGTGATACTGAATATGTTAGTATTCTGTATTAAGGGACTGATTTATCTGTTAATGTACACCTTTATTCTTCTACTAATGTAATATGTTTTTTTGTTATTTTAGACTAATATTCAATACACTTTGGAAAGAAGCACCAGTCTCCTCATTCTTTGTGTCCTGACCGACACCCAGGGGTGTATACTGCTTACAAGTAGAACTAGAGCCTAGCATTATCCTTTCCTCTCCAACAAATTGGTCCTTCGAGCCGGATGCAGTGTTCATTCCTGGTACAATGGAGTCCGATGAGGAGATTGTTGGGGCAACCAGACCAAAACGCCGAACACGTCCACCAGTTCGACTCCAAGACTTTGAAGTGCAGTATGTAGGGGGCAGACCTGTAAGTGAACATGCTTTTTCACAACCCTGGGAGGTACACCTCTCCAGTCATCATGGGACCATCCTGATGACCTCTATGATGATGCTGCTTCTCGCACACGCCCTCGGTTCAGACCACTAAGCTTTAGTTATGCAGAGCGCAGCGAAAACCTACCTCAGTCATTCACATCAGTCCAGCAGAACCGTTACACCGAGCCTGAATTCTATAACGAGCTGCAAGCCATTCGTAGAGAAAATGTACAGCTGCTACAATCACACCAAGCCTTTCGCGCTGACCTGATGGAGTTGAAAGAAGTTCGTACTGAGTTCAAAGAACTGGTCAAAGTTGCCCAAACCCTTAGAGCAGACCTCAGCACAACTAAAAGCCATGATCGTCCTCTAGTGCGACCTGAACCCCAACTGTCATCCAGTCCTTCCTGTCGTGTAGGCCAGACAGAGCTGGCCACATCAGCTGATAATGAAGAGTGGCCTGAGCTTCCACCCTGGCCCGAGCCCGAGTCAGATCTGAGCAGAGGTATGGAGGCTTTAAAGTTAACGAAATCTGCCAAAGCTACATACCAACCAGAGGTACCAAATTATTCAACGGTCTCCCAGGCTCCCCTTGCATACCGCCATTCTCAGTATTGCTTTCAATATCCAGATGTGCTACCACCGCCTCCAACACCTGAAGATCTCAGAGTGTTATTATCCTCAGCTGCACAGACCTCGTATCGGAAACCCTCAAGTGCCCAAATTCCAGTTTCTTCTCCCCTACTTGGGTCCATACCAGCCCAGTCGAGGCATCAAGCACCTGGGGTCAAGGTAGAGTCAAGCATGCCACGTTTAACACACCCCTCGGAGTATGTGTATTGAGGGCCTACCCCTATTATCCCCAAGTTCAGCAGGCCAGATCCAAGCGAGTTTGCCAGACTTCGAATCACTTTGGAGAAACTGCTACCTCCAGATGGGACTGAACTCTTTAAATATCAAATACTTGTGGACCACTTGAAGTTGGATGAAGCTAAGCTGATTGTTGATGCTTTTTTGAACTCGCCTACCCCATTTACTGACACCATGGTGGCCCTCCATGAGAAGTTTGGTCAGCCCCACCAACTAGCTTTGAGGAAAATTGCCAGTGTCCTGGAAGCCCCTGATGTAAAGCGTGGGGATACAGTTGGATTCCATAAGTTTGCTCTTCAGGTACAGTCATTGGTGGGTTTGTTGAAGACTTTAGGACCTGAAGGTGACATTGAACTGAATTGTGGGTCACATGTCGCATGCCTTTTGAGCAGACTTCCTTCTACCTGGAGCTGTACCTACTTTACATAATCTCTCAAACTGGCTACGTTATGAAGCCTGGTGTCATGACTTTGATGTAGAGATTTCCTCCCGATAAGTTCAGGACCGACAGACTTCTAGACCTGTACAGAGTAAAAGGACTGTGGCCATTCTTCATGGGGTTGGAGTGGCTCAAAATGTAACTTCCCCAACCCCTCAGAAGTGTATGACTGCACCGACCAAGTCAGTCGAAGTAAAACGGTTCTGTCCCTTCTGTGATAGTACAGAGCATTATTTGAGTCAATGCAAACCATTCGCTAAACTTACTGCTGACCAGGCCAAAGACTGGATTTGAGGTAATAATCGTTGTTGGCGCTGTGCCAGGACTCATCGTGCTGCTCAGTGTGATCTGAAGAAGCCCTGTAACCTGTGTCAAGGCAAACACCTTCACCCTCTTCACAATGTAAATGTGAGATCCTCCCAAGATAATATAGTCAGTGCTGAGAAGAGTTGCCTTACCAGTTCCTCTCCAGACAGATTTTACCTGGACAAACCAGTTGTTGGGAGCCGTGTCATGCTCAAGGTAGTACCTGTACATATTCATTATGAAGACCGTACTTTAGACACTTTTGCGCTTTTGGATGACGGCTCTGAGAGAACCATTCTGCGCCCAACTGCTGCCAAAGCCCTGGGCATACAGGGTACACCTGAAGATCTCCCATTGCACACCGTGCGTCAAGACAATGAAGTTATTCATGGGTCATCTATATCATTTCAAGTATCCCCCACCCATAAGCCTCAAACCTGTCACAAGATTGAATATGCTTTCGCTGCAGATCGCCTCAATCGGTCACGGCAGTCTTATCCCCTGGATCAACTGCAGAGGAAGTGTAAATACTTACGCGGTGTTCCCATCCTGCCGGTGAAAGATGCTCAGCCTCTACTTCTGATTGAGTCAGATCAGCCACATCTCATTACACCAATAGAGCCTATCAGATTAGGTTCTCCAGGTGGACCTGCTGCTGTCCACAAACGCCTGGGATGGACCCTTCAGGGCCCCGCATCGTTCATGGGGCGGCCTGCATCCTCCCAACAATGCCTACTGACATCTGTCCTTCCACCACAAGATGAGCTTTTTAAAAATGTCCAAAAACTCTGGCAAATAGAAGCTGTTCCACACAGGGATGAGAAAGAGGTGACTCGCTCCAAACAAGATCAGGAGGCTTTAAAGGTACTTGAAACCAAGACCATCCACACAGAAGTGAATGGAATTCTTCGATTGGGGACGCCATTGCTCCGACAGAAGGATATGCCTCGATTGCAGGCCCCTAAGGAGTCAGTCATGCCAAATCTATGCAGTATCGAGAAGCGTTTGTTAAAGGATCCAGTGAAAGCAAAGACCTATAGTGCAGAGATGGAGAAGCTCATTCAGACAGGAGCTGTCCAGGAAGTAACTACGGAAACAGACTCTGACGAATGTTGGTATATACCATCACCTTGTCAGTCATAATGGGAAATCCGTTCTCATCAATATCATGGGCAAAGTCTCAACCAGTATCTGTTGCCTGGCCCAACCCTTGGAGCATCATTGCTAGGTGTACTCATCAGATTTAGAGAGCATCCAGCTGCAGTAAGTGGTGACATCAAGGCAATGTTCCATCAGGTCCGCCTCCTTCCTGAAGATCACCCCCTACTGCAGTTCCTTTGGCGTGATGTGCAAGTGGATGAGCCTCCTAAAGTCTTTGAATGGCAGGTATTACCCTTCGGCACTACATGTAGTCCATGCTGTGCCACTTATGCTCTGCAGCACCATGTGATCGCATCAGGTTCTCAGTGGAGAAATGTTTTTATGTGGACAACTGCCTTCAGAGTCTGTGTACCCCTGAGGCCGCCAGGCACTTGGTCGACCGACTGAGAGAGATGCTTTCCAAAGCTGGCTTTGAGATACGGCAATGGGCCAGCAATGTTCCCAGTGTTCTGAGTCACTTACCCCCAGAAGCTCAAGCTGAGAGCTTGGAACTTTGGTTGCCTCAAAACAATTCTGACCTACCAGAGTCAACCTTAGGCCTAAGCTGGAACTGGCAGACTGATACCCTGGCGTACAAGCACCGACCTGTTGTATATGAGACTCCCACCCTCAGGAATATCTATAAGGTCCTGGCCACTCAGTACGACCCTTTGGGACTTCTTTTGCCCTACACCACTCGAGCGAAGATCATTATTAGGCAGCTATGGAGTAAACAGCGGGGTTGGGACGACCCGAACCTACCACCTGAGCTCCTGCAGTCATGGCGTGTCTGGGAAAATGAACTTCAGTACCTACCAAACATCACTTTCCCTAGGACATATGTCCCTCCTGAGGTAAAGGATGGTGCAACGCATGAAGTCCACATATTTTCAGATGCTTCAGAGCAGGCATATGGAGCTGTGGCACACTTGAGGACAACTGACAAGAGAGGCCAAGTGTACCTGTCTTTTGTGGTGGCTCGATCCCGAGTGGGCCCCAAACGTTCTCTTTCAATTCCTCGATTGGAGCTTTGTGGAGCTCTTGTGGCCGCTCAGTTAGCTAGATTGCTCATGGCGTTATGTGGATTCCGCCAGCAATCCTGCAGACGACCTCACTAGAGGAAAACCTCTGAACGTCCTTACAGAGATGAACAGATGGTCTCATGGTCCTCCCTTCTTACTCCAGGATCCAGCTACCTGGCCATTATTGCCTAGCACAGACCTGAAAGATGACCACACAGAGCTACGGAAGTCTGTCTTCTGCGGCGCCACAGCAGTGTCACCCCAATCAAACATCCCGGATGTCTGGAACCACAATACTTGGCAGGAACTCATGGATGCCACTGCTAAGGAAATTCCAGTAAACCCTACTTCTGAATACTTTCCCGATGCAGAGGATTATCGTCAGGGTGAGATCCTTATTCTTAAGCGAGTTCAGCAGGAGTCTTTCCCCAATGATTATCAGCGTTTTGTTACTGGGAAAACAGTGTCCTCAGACAGTCGCCTTCTTACCTTAGCTCCTGAACTGGACAGATTCAATGGTTTAATCCGAGTGGGAGGTCAATTGAGGAGAGCGGAGTCCATTGAAGAGTCTACCTTACACCCCATTGTGTTGGTCTAACACTCTTCATTTAATAAAACACAACACCAGTTAAAATTAACAACTAAAACTCAATTAGCAATGTGTCTCAAATAAACTGGAATGTTACCCAGCCAGAATACCATGTGGACAGTGTCGTTATTGTTAACTACAACTAAAAATGATTTAAAATGTAATGGTTATGGTAAGGGGCGTGACATTTCCCAAACACGCTCGAAGCGGTTGACCAATCACAACACACTGGTCCAGCTGACCAATCAGAGCACATTGCACTTTTCAGAAGAAGGGGCTTCATAGAGACATGAACTAAACAGAGCGTTAAAGACAGACTGGAAAAAGAGGTGCTGCAACAATGTCAAATATGTGAAAAATAAGGTGTTAATGTAGGCGTCTAGTAGACCCCAAAAACTAAATCAAGGCATTAGGTTCTCTTTAATAATAAAACTATATAACTAATACTAAAATGACAATGCATGCGGAGGTCCTGACTCCTGACAGAGATCAGATGGGGTTTTCTTAGCACAAGTGAGATGAACAAAGACACATCATTCATCAGGATGAGAATAGCTCTGATCTCTCTAGAGGTGTGACGGAAGCACAGAGGCTTCTTCAGCTATTTAAATAGCCATTGTTATAAATGTAGGAATTCTGTGAATTTATGGATTGTCTTGTTAAGCAGGCGAGTTTGTACATGTAAGAAAAATTGAATTCTGGACAGGTTATAAGCGGGGTTACTGATTAGTCCTCGCACATGCTAATCAGTGTTATGGCATTCTTTCAAGTCACTGGACAGATTTTAGTAAATGTTTCCTGGAGTCATTTCTCTGACATGTGGTTAATTTGCCTCGGGCTGCGTGAAACAGCCTTTATGAGACCTGCAACGCAAGATTTTCATTACCTTTGTGAAGCCATGCAGAGACAGAACTGGCACACATGCGGTTTAATCTCGTGTTCAAGCTGGTGTTAAGAAAATTATACTAAACAGAGACACGTGAGAGAATGTGTATATGCACAAAATGTCTCTTCCTTAGAGTAAAATTGCATTGAAAGCATCTTAAAATATTCACAAGTCAGAAATACATCACAAAATCATATTTTGAATTACCTTTTATTTTTATATTTTCAGGTTTCCCTTTCATTTTAGTTTTTAAGTTTTAGTAATTTCAATGTGCTTTTGTCCAAAAAACAAAACAAATTGTGTGTGTGTGTGTGGGGGGGACAAAATTAATTAAAAAAAAATATTTTTTTTGTAATTTTAGTGTTTCAAGTTTAGGTTTTCATCTAATGTAAAAAATTTTGTTTCAGCTTTATTTTAATTAATAAAAAAGTTTTTTTTTTAAATGACTGAAAAAAATTGAAGAACATAATAGAATGCGTGTAGAGTTTGTAACCATAATTTCTGTCTGTACACAAGTTAAAGAAAATTTCATAGACATATTTCAGAAAACAAAGCCTCATACAAAAATCATGGCACTAATCTAGCAAAATTTCTGTAGTTAGTTCTCAAAAAAAAACGCATCAACCATATCTGTATCTTGTGCATGACAATGTAATATCTGTGACCAATTTGCATTTATAATTTTGAATGTATAGGCGTTCAGTCCGTGGCTGACTGCTTTTTTGCAGCTCTCTTCCAGTGAAGACATTGCATACAAATGAAATGAACCTGTCTCTCTCTCTCTCTCTCTCTCTCTCTCTCTCCTCCAGTGGATACATTTACAGTACACTCGTCTTTCTGTTAGACCTCGTTTGAACTTCTCTATGATGTCCAAACACTTTATGACACAGTGATGGGCTCACAGACATGACGGATTCGTTCATAACAAGACCACTGAGACCTGACTGCACATCAGTCTCTCTGAACGATCCATTCGACTCTGGACAGGGGAGAGACATACACAGTGGCCTTTTTAAGTCAACATGAAATCATTTTTGCTTTCCTAATAAATGTTCCTGGTCATAATATGCATGATTCATCACTAAACATTATTGTAAAGGAAATAAAATAATTTAATAAGTTTGTTTTCACAGTCTTTTATCAAAATGTGAAAACGTCTAAAATGACTTTTATGCTGATGTATTAGAATGTATTAAAAGTATTCAAATCCTCTTGGAAAGAGCAAGTTATACATTGTTTCCTGATAAATATTCATTTTCAATGTGCGCAAACACATTGAAAATGATAGTTCATGATGCCTCAATGCATTTACCATTCCAACTCAAAACTTAAACTATGTGATATTGGAACAGTTGAATATTCA
The DNA here is from genome assembly GCF_029890125.1 of Rhinichthys klamathensis goyatoka. NCBI lineage: Eukaryota > Metazoa > Chordata > Actinopteri > Cypriniformes > Leuciscidae > Rhinichthys > Rhinichthys klamathensis. The sequence continues at coordinate 2,212,523 of NW_026606764.1, read as the reverse complement.
TAACTTTCTGAAAACGATGGCAGCGCCATCATGCACAGAATATATCACATGGGCGATCAAACTCTGCGTTCAGTGGCGTCAAACCACTAACAGTCTGTCGTTCCCTGGAGATCCAGCTTTAAAAAAAACACACGCTCACATCTCCCCAGGAGGACGCGCTCTTCCAGGGTTAAACTGGGTAGCAGGCTGCCCCGTCATCTTAAACGCGCACACACACACACACACACACACACACACGCCCTCCAGACAAAATACTTACATATTCTGATGTTCAAAGACGGATGATGTGAGAATGAGCAATGCATGTGTGTGTCTGTGTGTGTGCATAGCCTGGCATCTATTCAAACTAAGAGAGATGATCACAACAGTGCCAGCGGTCGGTCTCACAGGCGGAAAAACAGTGTCGTAGCTTTATGTACATGCTAATGATCTACACAGGGTGGGGTGCAGGCAGACACTTTTAGTGAATATTTTATCATATATTAAAAAAGCACAGCTCCTCAAAAATTTTCCCAAGGTACGAAGGAATATTGAACTCACAGATTTGAAGTTGAATTTGCTGGTAATTCTGATCAGGCAAACAGCACATTATGAACGTTCTGAAAACAACAAGAATCCACACAACAAATATTCACATTTGACCCACAAAACAAATGATAACTGGATTATTGTTCATTAGTTTACAACCTGGTTCTTAAAAATCACGTTGCGCCGCCGAGCATCAATATTTGTGATAATGTTTAAAGGCACACTATCCAAGAATTGTACCTTAATATAACAGCTTCAAAGTCATTTCGGTGGTAAACAAACTCATAGTAGGGCGAATCATCCTGGTAGTAAAGCTTGGGGGGGACGCCGCTGGAAAAACCAGCAATGCAAGTTTGAGAGGAGCGCCCCCGACAAATCTCGCGAGAATCACGACATGCTTTACGGCAACGACGTCACACACATCAACCACAACATGAAGCACGAAGACACTTGCGCGCATTTCAGACGTGATACCCGACGATGGAAAAAGCAAAGAAAACGCGGTCGGAAGAGACTAGGAAAAGGAAAAGAGAATGAGCCTCTCAACCCGTAAATAAATGCATCGATCCGCAAGTTTTGTTTGAGTTCTTTAATGGTCTAGTGGTAGATCTTTTGCCAAGCGTGTCAGAGGTTACAGGTTCTAAGTTTTTTCTCTCTCATCAAAACTGAATATGTTCATCAGTGGTTACAGTCTATATCAAGCAGGGACATGTTTTTTGAGCATTTTATTTTGTGATTTCACCGGAATGAATAGAGAGTCTCTGCAACTGGGATAGATTGAAGAGCGCGTCCGAGTGAAGACTGCGCGCGCGCCGCCACAAGAGACACTATGTATCCATGACACTGATAGCAGCGGACACGAGCGCTCAGCTTGAGTTCAAAAACACATTTTAGCGCTAGATCTCTTATTTAAAGGGGTCATATAATGCCATTTTTGTACAAGCTAATATGATTCTTTAGGGTCTAAATTAAAAGTTTGTAATATACTTTAAGGTCTAAATTAAAAGTTTGTAATATACTTTAATTAAAAATTCTCATTAGTATTGTAAGAAAACACTTATTTTACCTGGTCAAAAACAGCTCTGTTTTCAGCACGCCGTTTCAGTGCATATGACTTTAAATGATCATGAGCTTTGCTGACTCCGCCTCTCTGTTCTGTGTGTACACCAGAGCTCTGGCGTACACCATTTGTAACTCAATAACCATAACGCGTTGTTCAGTATAAACGTGGGATTATGAATTATATTGAGAACGTCATACTACATAGAAAACATGCCGTAATGTACCCTGAGTGTAAACCTTAGACTCATTCATTGTGAAGCGTGCAGCTAGCGATTTGCAAAGATTAACATATTAATATAAAGTTTAATAAAACGTTACACTCACTTCCGTTCTTCTGGAGATTCAGCAGGAACACGAATATCTGGTAGCAGCTACCGATCCATTTTTCATGAGCAGCAGCTTAGCAAATCCAGCTTTATACTGATCCTCGTCTATAAAGCAGTCTGGTGAGAAATGATTCGCGCAAACATGAACGCATTGACGTTGCTCGTGGGGAATATTCCCTTCGAAAACAAACACAGCCACTGCGTCTTCAGCGGTTCGGATTTAGGAACATTAAAATGACTGCTGTGTTCGTTATTACACCCAAGAACAGAACACCACAATCGCTTAGACGCCATTCTGCTCATAGACAGTGCTCCAGCATATCAACAATGACCGCGCCGGTCCGCGCAGACTATGATTGACAGCTCTCTCATGGAGCTGATCTCACCCGCGAGGGCGGGTCTGTGTTGAGACGCTCCTGTCAATCAACAATCGTGGGAGGGGCTTCCGAGCGTGTGACGTCACACGGTCGAACGGCTCGATTTGAGGCAGGGGAAAACATATAAGGAGATTAAAACAAAACCACTGGATGGATTTTTATCATTATATGATGGTTGTGTACAGACACTGCCAACACACATTTCAGTACAATCAACTTGTAAAAGTGCATGCACCATTATATGACCCCTTTAATGCAAAAAATGCACACTATGCAAGATTTGTACCTTAATATAACAGCTTCAAAGGGGTATCAGGCTGTGAGTGCAGAGACCAGTCTATGGCAGAGATGCTCTGCGTGAGTGGTATTTACGACAGTAACATTAAATACAAGTACTCCACAGCGACTCTAGGGGTCGCTGTTTGACAAAAACGAAATTCCTGCATAGTGTGCCTTTAAGCCCTTCCTGAGAAGTAAAGCTGGATCTTAACATCACATAGACACAAAATTTAAAAGAGGTGTTTAAAGTTTTAAATAGGATGATTTGTGTGAATATATTCCAAAATATATTTACATATATGACATGAAAATATCTGTTATGTCAAATAAATAAAAATAAAAACAAAAGGCTTTGGGGACATCTGGGGATGTGCACAATTTGAAAACAACTTCTAAATTAAGTAAATGTTGTTTGTTATTCGAACAAAATTAAATTTGGGGGTTTAGGTTCATGTTAATAGAACAAAGCTAGTTAAGCGTGTGTGTAGCGGAACTAAAGAGATCATCCAATATCTGGAGTCGTGATGCTGCCACGACCAGAGCCCAACTAGAGCAGATGGTACTGAAGAAACATGGCCAATTTACATAGAAATCAACAGACAGAGAATTAAATGACGCCCTACAACACAAGATTTCATCAGTGACCATAACAATACTCAAACTCAACATTTGTCAGACTGGTTCAAATTGGCTTAGCTTTTGGATTAGTCTTGGATACTTGGATTAGTGTTGGATAAACTTGAGCATAACATGCAAACACACAAATTAACAAGTGAACTGTCCGGACCATCAATTTGTACTGGTAGCATGGCAAACCTCATGGAGGATGGAGGGAGACTTCATCACGTCTGTCTCTCTCACACACAAACACATTTACTTTCCTTAAACGTATACGGTTTCAAAATAAAGCTAATTATAAATACCAAAGCCACTTGAAGGCAAGCCTGCAACCTTAGCCAAAAAAAGTGTAACACCTGCTTATGCTGCAGTACACAGGGAAGGAGACAAGGTCATTTCTTTTAATGGATGTCGATGGAGGAGAGGCTTCACTACGCTTTTGTGGGGAAATAGCTTATCATTTAATGAATCAAGAGCTCATTGCCTTATCTTCAATATGTTTGCACTTAAACATTAGTTCTGGATCTATCTATTTTTAGAGTTTACACTGAAGAACATGTTGTTTTATAAGAGAAGTCACAGACAATTGAGCGTCGCGACAGGTATGATTCAGTTTACGGCACTTCTCATTCATTTAGTATCCACAAACAGTGATTGACTGTCGCACAACTCTGAATGAAATTCAATGACGTCCAGGCTGTAATGTGATTAGTTATCAAGGCACATGTGATCCAAGTTAGCCATTACGCTTTCTCCAATGGTAGAGCCACGGACCCTTGTATCTCCAAAAAATAATGTCTCTGTAAATACTACAACCTAACCGTAACGTAAAACTTTCTGCATTTTAAGAATTGTTTAAAAGAAAAAAAATAACTTTTCATTTATTGTTTTTTCCCCCAAAAGGATTTTTTTTGGGTCAAATTTAGCTGACTTTGGGCAATAAATTTGTACTAAGTAGTTTCAGACAAACACAAATACAAGAAATGTAATCTAGATTATTGGTTCTCAGCTGGTTTTGGGCTTTAGGCACAGATTGGACATCAAGTGGAGACCGAACACAGTACCAAAATTGTTTAGCGTATAAAAATACTGTAAAATCAATACTTAAATGTAGGGATGGATGATTTGGGAAAAATCTAATTGAACATCATGGCAAAAACTCAAGTTTATTTTTAGGGATGCACAATTTGGTCAACGATTTTGTGATATCAACTCTCACATTCTTAAATGCCAGTGTAACTTGCTGTCAAATCCAGCAAACGCTTTGTATAAATGTTCCATCAGATGCTTTTAAAATAAATCTCACATTTCAATTCATGCATTTGAATACACCTAAAGCTGATTCCGTTTTTATGTGCTTTAGTCATAAAGAGAGATTGTACGGTTAAACATAGACATGCTATGTTTGGATTCCTCTACCCTGAGTCTCGCTGTAGTCTGACAAGGAAGAATTACCCATGAGTCACGGTATTGATCCGAGATCCAGAGCCCATCTTACAGCACTCAGCAGTACCGAGCTAAGGAAAAACCTTGAGCCAGAAGCAGATCAATAAAATCGACCTCACAGACACTGTCTTTAGTTTCTTACAGGCCATTCTGTTAGTCAAACTCCAGAATGTGCCATCACAGATCCGCTCTCTTGTCCTGTGCAGCGAACCTGGATATAATCCCTTCCCCCTTGAGTTTAGAGTCCCGTAGAGACCCTCCTTTCCACCCCCCAAAAATAGATGCTATTGTCTCTCTTTCTCGTCTCCCAAAGGACTCGGCAAGCAAGATGGCCGTATGTTCCTTAAACTAACATTTCACCGGGGGTCTCATTAATAATGCCCCTCT